>NW_027555847.1:687329872-688002372 GCF_003287225.1 Phascolarctos cinereus | reverse complement strand
TGTCCCCTTCATCGTTTCTTACAACATAATATTATTCTATCACATTCATGTACCATAACTTGTCTAGCCATTTCCCCAATTGATGATGGGTGCTACAGTTAAGGAAGGACGTGGATATTTTAGAATGTGTCCAGAAAAACAAAAAGTGGGGATAATGTGTCCAGAAAAACAAAAAGTGGGGATATTTAGCCTGGAGAAGAGAAGATTTGTTGGGGGAGGCGGAGTGACAATCTTCAACTATTTGAAGAGGCAGCATGTAAAGAGGAATTACAATTGTTTTATTTATCCATAGAGATAAGAACTACCACTTTTGGATGGAAATTACAGAAAGGAAGAGTTTGATACCATATAATGTAAAACTTCCTAATAATAAAATCAAATCCCAAAGTGGAATGGATTATATCAGGAGGCAATGCATTAGTGTGTGCATGAATTGGAAGAATGTAAAATAATTTGTTTAATTGACTCATCTACTAAAATCTACAACTTTTTCCATCTTTAAAGAACTTTTAATAGGCAACATATCCCCTGTTTTCTTAATCTCTTGGTTTACATGATTTGGCATTGAGTTTACAAGATTTGATACATTTACTTCAATTTGTCATCAAAAAGTTAGAATACATTAGATAACAAACATACCTTTGATGGACAATTAATTTTTCCCAAGTCAAGCATAGGCTATCAACTGTAAGTTTTCAATGGGGTTAATTCCAGTGAGCCCCTAGGTTAGTGAAGCATATTTATCTCCATCTCTGGGATAAATTTATTAAGCTTTTGTTAAATGGCATAATGTAATGCTGGGTTGTGGTATTCCGTCTCCATTTAAGAATTTCTTTAATTTTGGAACAATTTTATTTCTTGCTATGGCAATATATTTAATTGGGGTTCAGCATTCCTATTGATGGAGGTGAGACTTTCAAGCTCATTGGAAGTGAAATATCCCCTAAAACATTTTTGGGTGGATATTGTATAGTCTGATGAAGAAGTTGAGATCTTACTGGCTCAGCAGGCTTGCTGTTGACTATGACCTTAATATAGTCTTGAATGAAAAAATGGTAACATCATCATTAAAAAGTAGTCTAGTCTTTGTGTTCTCTTGCTGGTGACAAGACAAGGCATAGCAATGTTTTATAGCAGTTACACACCCATACATACATGTATATATGTACATATACATATATACATACATGTGTATATGTATATATACATATATATACACACATAAACATAACAATTTTTTTTTACTGATCTTATGAAAACAGTCAAAAAGAGATACTCCTCACCTCCTAGGAGAGACTTCTAGTGTCTCTCACTAAGCCCTAGTTCTGTATCACCGGCTGCCTATTGGATATCTCCAACTGGTTGCCCCATAGACATCTCAAATTCAACATGTCCCAAATGTAGCATATTATTCCTCCCACCACCCCTGATTCACCCATTCTCCAAACTTCCCAAGTCTTCTACAAACTTTTTGTGGAGGCGCAACTATTCTTTTAGTCTTCTGAGTTCAAAAATCTTGAGTCATCCTCAAATCTTCTCTGCCCTTCACTACTGCGTTCAGTTAATAGGCAAATCTCAGTATTATGTCCATGATATCTCTTGCACCTAATTCCCTCTCTCCATTCCCACAACCACTCATTCAGGGTCTCATTATGTCTTCCTTGTAATATACTGCAGAAGCCTCCTTACTAGACTCCTAGCTTTCTATTTTCCCTAACTCCTATTCTATTCCCTTAATCCATTTTCCTCACTCCTATTTAAAAACCTTCAAGTAGCTCCCTATTTCTCAACCTCTGATGAAATGTCATGAACCATCTGGGTCTCAGAAAACTGATGAAGGAATAGACTTGGCTTGACATTTTAATCCCATTCCAGTTTGGTTCAAGCTCCCCCTTCCAGGTTTATTGCATGTTACTTCCTTTTATCTGCCTACTTTCTGGATCAGCCTATTGGCTGTTCCCCAAACTTGACATTCCATCTCCTGTCTCCATGCCTGGAATCTACTTCTTTACTATTGCCTCACTGAACTCCTAGCTTCCTTCGAGTATCAGCTCACACATGCGATAGTCTGGTATTTGACTTAAATAATGACAAAATTGTCAACAGCAGATTAAGGAATATTCCCACAGGTGGTTGATCCAGGGAGCAGGCATTAGTCTTCACCTGGGTATAATTAGGGGAAGAAGGGCCTCTATAAGGAGCACATAGGAGTTGGAACTGGATGTCCAATAGATTTCTTAAACTCAGCATGCCCAAAACTGAACTAATGTTTCCTATTATTGTAGAACCATTCTGCCCCCCCACATCAAATCTATTTCTGTGACCTATTGATTTTACCTTTGCAACATTTCTACAATACACTCCCTTCTCTACTCTGACCAGCATCATCACTTCGTGCTTGGGTTATTGCAGTAGCTTGCTGGTAGGTTACTCCCTCCTCAATCCACCCTCCATTCAGCCACTAAAGTAATTTTCCTACAGCACTGGAGCAATCATACAAACTACCTCCCATCCCCATTCAATAAACTCTGGTGGCTCCCTATTGCCTCCAGGCAAATGCAAAATCCTGGTTTGTCTTTCAAAGCCCTTCATGATCTAGACCCCTTCTACCTTTCTAGTCTTCTTATATTTCACTCCCCAACACGTACTCTTCAGTCCAGTGACACTGACCTCCTAACTATTTCATGAACACAATACTTCATCTCTTAAGTCTAAGCATTTTTACTGGCTGTCCCCCATGCCTGGAATTCTCTACCTCCTCAACTCTATCCACTGACTTCCTTGGTTTCCTTTAAGTTCTATCTAAAATCCCACCTTCTATGGGAAGCCTCCTCCAACCTCTTTTTAATTCTAATCCTTTCTTTTCTCAATTATTTCCCATTTACTTTGTCTATAGTTTGCTTTGTCTATATTTGTTTGCATGTTGTCTATCCCATTAGACTGTAAACTCCTTGAAGGCAGGGATTGTCTTTTGAACCTTTTTATATCCTCCAGTTTAGCACAGTGCCTGGCACATATTTGTTTTTCATTGGTTCAGTCACATCCTACTCTTCATAACTCTGTGGACCACAGCACACCAGGCCCTTCTATCCTGCACTATCTCCTGAAGTCTGTTCCAAACTCATATTCATTGCTTCCATGATGCTATCTATCCATCTCACCTGCTGCTGGTCCCTTCTTTTGCCTTCAGTCTCTCCCAGCATCGGGGTCTTTTCCAAGGAGTCCTGTCTTCTTATTGGCTAAAGTATGTAAGCTCCAGCTTCAGTTTTTGTCCTTACAATGAGGAGTCTGAAATATTTTTTTCAAGTATTGACTGATTTGATCTCTTTGCTGTCCAAGGGACTCTCAAATGTTTTCTTCAGTGCTACAACTCAGTGCTCAGCTTTCCTTGTAGCCTAAATTTCACAGTCATACGTTACTACTAGAAACACCATAGCTTTGCCTACCCAGACTTTTGTTGGCCAGGTGATGACTCTGCTTTTTAGTATGCTGTCCAGATTTGCCATAGCTTTCCTTCCAAGGAGCAAATGTCATTTAATTTCGTGGCTGCAGTCGGCATCTGTGGTGATCTTTGAGCCCAAGAATATAAAATCTGACACTGCTTCCATTTCTTCTCCCACTGTTTGCCAGGAAGTAATGGGACCAGTTGCCAAGATCATAGTCTTTTTTTTTTTTAATGTTAAGCTTCAAGCCTTTACACTCTCCTCTTTCACCCTCACCTGGCACATAATAGGTGTTTAATAAATGTTTATTGATTGATTGCCCCAAGCTTGGGAGCTCCTCAGATCTGACAGAACCCATCTCTGGCTCCCTGTTGGCCACCTCTACTTACTTATCTATGCAGATAATGGGAGGCCCCAGGAATTGTGCTCATTATATCTTTGTGCTGCTGCTTAACTGAGGCAACAGTTGGCCATATATTTAAGACCTGATCGCTTTATGGTATCAGAATAGGATAGACTTTGAGTCTCAATCTCAAACTTTTAGATTGTGAGTTCCTTGAGAGCCTGGGGTGTCTTGTTTCTTTTTGCATCCCTAGCACTTAGCACTGTACTTTGGACATACCGAGTGCTTAATAAATGTTTATTGACTTATGTGCTACACTCAAGAGGAAGTTTTTCCTTGTGTCCTTAGGTGTTAGGGCTCAGTCCCTTCTCCAATGACCACACATATATCTCCCACTTTAGAAGTTATATTCCATCACTCCTCGATCCCAGTAGATTGTAATCTCCTTCAGGGTAGAAACTATTTTAATGCTTCATAGATACTTGTCACATTTGATGGGTCGATCTCTCCTAATGCTGAGCTTTGTATTCTATAATTTTGTGGTTGTATTCTTGTGTATACACTTGAGCAATTTACTTGTTTTTCAGATTGCTTCAGTAATACATCTTATTTTCTTTTCTTTCAGAGTCAGGAGCAATACAGTGATGTAACAAATAAAAGCAACCAGATTTTCCTTTACTGTGCATTTTTGGACTTCAGGTATGTTGTCAGTAATTTGAAATTAATAATAGTAATAGCTAACATTTATATAGCACTTACTACGTGTTGAGCGCTTTACAAATATTACTCATTTGGGCCTCACAACAATCCTGGGAGGTGGATGTTATTATTATCCTCATTTTATAGGTGAAAAAACTGAGGCAGGCAGAAGTAATTGATTTGCCTAGAGTTACACAGCTAGGAAGTGTATGAGGTTGGATTTGAACTCATGTCTTCTTTCCTGAGTCTTGGCCAGAACTATATGTACTGTGCCACTTAGCTGCCTCTAATGGATGAAGATGAAGAAGGAGGAGAAGGAGGTAATGATGATGATGATGATGATGATGATGTGTGTGTGTGTGTGTGTGTGTGTGTGTGTGTGTGTACATGTGTGGGTGTATGGAGTATAAGAAAAAGGAAGAGAGAGAAATCTTTTAGGTGACTAGAGATAAAATTGAGGGTAATATTGATTATCTCCAATTTATCCTGTCTAAATCTTGTTTTTACGAAGTAGTTTGCATGTGGTCTCCCCATCTCCCCAGTAGATTATAAGCTCCTAGAAGGTAGGGGCTATTTTTTACTTTTCTTTATATCCTCAGCACTTAGCACAGTGCCTAGCACATAGAAGTTGCTTAATAAATGCTTATTGACTACCCAGCAAAACTGAGTATAATCCTTTAGGGGAAAAAATGGTCATTCAGTGAAATAGAGGACTTTCAAGCATTCCTGATGAAAAGACCAGAGCTAAACAGAAAATTTGACTTTCAAATACAGGATTCCTAGTGGAACACGAAGAGGTAAACAGGAAAGAGAACTCATAAGAGACTTATTAAGATTGAACTGTTTACATTCCTGCATGGAAAGATGATATTTGTAACTCATGAGAACTTTGTCAGTATTAGGGTAGTTGAAGGAAAAAAATTGTATGTACATATATAGATAGATAGATAGAGGGCACAGGGTGAGTTGAAGATTAAGGGGTCATATCTGTAGAATAAAATTAAGGGATGAGAGAGGATGATACTCGGAGAAGAAAGGGAGAGGTAGAATGGGGTAAATTATCTCACAAAAAAAAAACAGAAAAGAAAAGTCTCTCACAGTGGAGGGGAAACAGGGGAAGGTGAGAGGGAATGAAGGAATCTTATTCTCATAGGATTTGGCTTAAGGAGAGAATAACATACACATTCAATTGGGTATGGAAATCTGTCTTACCCTACAGGAAAATAGGGGGAGAAGGGGACAAGAGAGCAGGGGGTGATAGAGAGGAGGGCAGATTGGGAAAGAGGGTAATCAGAAGCAAATACTTCTGAGGAGGGACAGGGTCAAAAGAAAGAATAGAATAAATGGGAGGGCAGGATAGGATTAAGGGAAATAGAGTTAGTTTTTCACAACATGTCTACTAAGGAAGTGTTTTGCATAATTGCACATGTACAAGCTATATTGAGTTGCTTGCCTTTTCAATGAGGGTGGGTGGGGAGGGAGGAAGGAAGGGAGAAAATTTGGAACTCAAAGTTTTAAAAACACATGTTTTAAAAAAAATGTTTTCACATGCAACTGGGAAATAAGAAATGCAGGAAATGGGGTACAGAAGTCTATCCTGCCTACAGGAAAATAGAAGGGGAAGGGGATAAGAGAAGGGAGGGGGAGAGATAGAAGAGAAGGCAGACCAGGGGAAGGGGTATTCAGAATGCATGCCATCTTGGGGTGGGGGGAGGGGTGAGAAATTTGGAACTCAAAAACTTGTGGAAGTGAATATTGAAAACTAAAAATAAAGAAATTTATGTTAAAAAAATAAATGCTTATTGACTAACTGTAACGTGCATCCTAGGATGGGAGCTTCTGCAGAAGGTGCTAATTAAACTTTCATTCAGGTTATTTCCTGAACAATGATTGAATCAGTCAGCATTTTAAATTGTTTACTATAATCTAGACACTGTTCTAAGCACCTGGGAAAAAAGCAAAAAAAATCCCCCAAAACAAATAAGCAAACAAAAAAATCTCCAAGAATAATCTGTGCTCCCAAAGAGCTTACATTCTAATGGGGAGGAGGGAAAGGGAAGGCAACATATGTTATATGTAGATGTATATAGGATGTCACTAAAGTCTTAATTTAGTTTTAAGCTTTAATAAATTCAGGCATCTAAATGCTACAAATTTAAAACAAATGCCATTTAAAAGCTTAATTGTTTCCATTTTTGACATTTATTTAATTTTGTAAATTTTGAATTATAAAATTTTAATTTTAGTTTAATTTTTTGGATGACACTTTCTCTGATTGGTTATTCACTAGAGGAGGTCCTCATGTTTGCCCCTTGGATATCTGATTTATCTTCATTAGTCTTTTTTTTCTTGTTGAGAGTCACATCAAACCTGTCATGTCTGCATCAAAAGCCTCATTTTGGGGATGATCTTAAAGCTGGGATTACATATGCAGTTTTTCAGTCACTGAGCAGCCGCTGATGAAAGCTCTTACAAAGTTCAAAAATTGACTGGAGCAATGAAGTATAGCAAAAGATGGTGATTATCTTGAATTTTAATAAGAAACATATTTTAAAATTTTCAGTCATCAACCCTTCAAATGTTGTTTTTGGTAAGTTTGTAGTGCCTACACTTCAGAAGTTATTAAAGCTTAAAAGTGCACTAAAAACTTTGGGACACTATAAAACACATTCAGAAGGTAATCTTGGGGATGGCTAGGGGGTATAGCTAGAACACCAGGCCTAGAGTCAGGAAGATCTGAGTTCAAATCTGGCATCAGATCTTATAATCTTATGAGCTGTGTGATCCTGGGCAAGTCACTTCACCCTGTTTGCCTCAGTTTCCACATCTGTAAAATGAGCTGCAGAAGAAAATGGCAGACCACTCCAGTATCTCTGCCAAGAAAACCCCAAATGGGGTCATGAAGAGTCAGATGTGACTTAAGGACAACAACAGTTACAACTACAACTACAGCAACCAATCTCAGAGGGGAGGACAGGACACCAGCAGCTGCAGGGACAGGGACCAGTGCAAGGGGAGGAGAGTAGAAAGAAGCCAGGGATTCTAGGAGGCAGAGATGAGAGGGTGGATCCTTTGTCACCAACGGCCATGAGTCAAGAAGTCAATAATTTTCTCATTGAGTCCCATCCTCTGTGAGTCCTTCAAGGTCTTGAATTACTTCGATGACCTCTGGAGTCCCCTCCACCTCAGAGATTCTGAGAATCTTGAGAAATAGGACAAGAGAAATTGCTACAAGAGGCTGCTGGGAAAAATATATATTTTTTAAAGATACGAAAGACCAGGGCATGTCAAGTGTTCATTACCTCCTTCTCATCAAGTTAGTCCTTCTTCATACTGTCTTTTGCATCAATTGCTTCCTTTCCATTCCCAGAAAATCCCCCGGCCCTCCCTCATCACCTGTTGTAGGTCATTCATCACCTCACAGCCCATCATATTAGCATCCTCACTGGCCTCCTTGGCTGGAGTTAACCTCCCTCCCCTAACTCCTTCTGCCCTCTTCATGCACATTCTCTCTACCCTGTGCTTTATAAAATACAATTTGTATTCTGTTTCTCTGCTTTTGAAGAGCCCACTATGGTTTCCCAATGCCCATAGCATCAAGTCTAAGTCTATCCCAGGCCTAACTTTAAAGTCTCTCCAAGGTATTACCCCAAATCCGGCTTATCTAACCTTATTAGATTGGGAGTTCCTCTAGGGCTGAGCTTGTCTTTTGCCTTTCTTTGTATTCCCAAAGCTTAGCACAGTTCTTGGGACATGGTAAGCACTTAATAAATATTTTATTGACTGACTTCCCAGCTATTTCTCTTTCCTGGATAATGATTTATTTGGTTGAAGCTACATATGGCCTTCTAGGTCCTTGAGTGTGGCCTTTTGACTGAGTCCAAGGGCTGCACTTGAGGACCTAGAGGGCCAATGTGGCCTTGAGGTGGCAGGTTCCCCACCCCTGGAGAAGGCTTTCCTCTTTCCTTTCCACAACATAGACCAGGCAAATTCCAAGATGCCAAACTACCAGCCAGAAATTTGTGTGACTCACGTCACTAAACTAACAAATAATCATTTATTAAGTGCTTACTCTGTGCCACAATATTATATTATTGCATATTACGTTATCCTATAATACAACATTATTACTTACTACTATAATTTGTTTAGTCAATTGGTCATGTCTGACTCCTCATAAACTCATCTGGGGTTTTCTTGGCAGAGATACTAGAGTGCTTTGCCATTTCCTTCAGACGAGAAAACTGAGGCAAACATAGTTAAGTGTCTTGCCCAGGGTCACACAGATAGTGTCTGAGACAGGATTTAAATTCAGGACTTCTAGACTTCAAGTCCAACACTGTATCAGCTATGCCTACTGTAATCCTCCCGGGTCTCTACTTCTTGCTTTATCCCACAGGGTGGCTATGAAAAGCCTCCTGGATCTTGGAAGGGCATCGTATCCTCTTATCTCTCCATTCACTATGGGCCTTAATGATTGGAAGCTCCCTGAGGACAGAGACTTTCGATTTTTGTCTTTGTATTTCTGACACTTAGCTGGCAGTGGTGGCACAGAGTGTAGGTCCTGTAGTCACGAACAACTGATTTCAAATCTTGCCTTAGATATCATTAGCTGTGCAACCCTGGGCAAGTCACTTAACCCTGTTTACCTCAGTTTCTTCATCTGTAAAGTGAGCTGGAGAAGGAAATGGCAAACCTCTCCAATATCTTTGCCAAGAAAACCCCAAATGGGGTGATGAAGAGTCCAACATGAATGAAACAAATGGACGTCTCCAACACTTAGGAACACCATTGTGCACATGATAGGTACTTAACAATTGTTATTAACAATAACAATTATGCACACAATAACTGCTTAACATATTGTGTATATAATTGCATAATAATTGCTTAAGTTTTACACATAATAATTGTACACATAATAATTGCTTAATAATCATTTAATTGAATTCAGGAGGTGATGTGATATAGTAGAAAGCATTTGATCTGGAATTAGAGACCTTTTTTCAAAGCCCTCCTCTACCTCATACAGCTTACAACTTGTATGACCTTGAGTGAGTTACTTTTATTTAGGACTCAGTTTCCCCTTCTGTAAAATGAGGGGTTTGGGCTACATGATCTCTAAGATCCCTTTAAGCTCTAAGTCTATGATTCTGTGAATTCATAGGTTTTTTTCACTGACCAAGAGTCAAACTGAGCCTCCTTTCTGTACAACAATTGCCTCTGAAACATATGCTGCCCATCTGTAGGATAAGCATAATGACCACATTTCCCTTTGGTGGCAATCACATGATGAAATTCCAGTTGCTGGTAGCTGGGGAGATCCTTTGATTATTTGCATACTTTAACAGTCTGAGAGTATATCTTCCTGGAACTAGTGAATTGTAGGCCAATATAGTCTATGTGAACAATTCCCAAAGAAGGCAGTCTTTGCAAAGTATTCTTCCAATGTGGGTTTCCATCCAACGGGACCTTGGTCCAGCTCAGTTGCTCCACAAGCATTTATTAAGATCTACTATGTGCCACACACTTGGCAATCAGGGACAAAAACAAAACTGTCCCTGACTTCGAGGGGGTTATATTAAACGAAGGGAAATAACACCAGAAAAACAGAATAATAAGTACAAAATGGGGGATGCCTCAGAAACCTTAGTGCAATTTTAAACAATAATAGATTAGAACTGCACTAAGACTTTTGGGATACCCTCTATGCAGAAAATAAATAAAAAATAATTGCTGGTGTGGTTGGAAGGGCACTGACAGCTGAAGGACCAGGGAAGGACTCTTGTAGAAGGTGCCACTTGAATCATGTTAGTAATTCTATTTTGGTTTGAATTTAGGGGTCCTAATCTTCTTGGGTTGATAGAAAACACAATTCACAACTGTAGGGGTGGACATTATTATGAACCATATTTGAAAATAGTGAATTTTTTAATCATCTGTTACATAAACAGAAAGAAATTAATTTGTCATAGTTTCTACCTTGCAAAAGGTATCATAAGATTTAGAGCTGGAATTGGTTTTAGATATTATCTGGTTTGACCAACCCCCTTATTTTAAAGAGGAGGAAACTGATGACTAGGGGAGTTCAATGATTAGCCCAAGGTCACTGAGCTAGTTAGTGGCAAAACTGGGATTTGAACCCAGGCTTTTTGATTGCAAGGCCAGAGCATTTTCCTTTATGACATCTATTTTTTCTATGCTCTAGACCTGTCATTTCACTGGCATGAGGAACACTCAGGAATGAAACTCCATCTGTTAATGAAGATGGATACTTGTTTTCCAATTTATGAAGTTTTGGAGAATTATCTGGTGTTCCTGAAAGGTTAAGAGGCTTGCTTAGGTTTACATAGCCTAGAATCCGGCTCCAGTCTTGCTTGGAGAGGGGCTCAATTATGAAGGGCTTTGAATGCCGAGAGAGGCTTTCATATTTGACCTCAGATCCATATTAGCTGGGTGATCCTGTGCATGTCACTTAACCCTGTTTGCCTCAGTTTTCTCCTCTGTAAAATAAACTGGAGAAGGAAATGACAGACCACTCCAGTATCTTTGCCAAGAAAATCCTAAATAGGGTCATGAAGAGTCAGACATGACTGAACAACAATAAAAACTCACGATAAGGAACCATTGGAATTTATCTCATTTAAATTTAATAATCTTAAATTTCCAGTTTTCATATATAAAGTGATTTATGAAAAAATACATCAAAGAGATTATTGATCTACAAATTACTAAAATTATTGACAGTTTGTTGATTCACAGAATTGCTATACTCAACAGGTACAAGCTGTTTATTTTACAATGGTCTTCAACATGAGTCAATTGTTGTTTGCTTTCCATATTGGGTTGGGTTCTATAGAGCGGAGCCATCTTGGTGGAAGACAGTTCTCTTCTTCTGGTGTCATTATTGCAGTCAGCCTCAGACTGATTTGCTCTCCTCTGGCTCTGTTATAATATGCTGAACCGATCCTGGTCTGTCTGCCAAAATCAGACCATTCATCATGAAAACCTGTGCTTTGAAACTGCTGTAATTGGGTTTCAAAGTCATTAGGCTAACCCATCATTGAACAGCTTCTAAATTATTCCTTTCTAACTTCATCACTCAGATCTCAGAGACCTATTGAGCCTCACCCAGGAATACAATAGCACCCGTCACCTGCTTCTTCTCTTGTTATGTTGTCTCAGGGACATCTCACCTCAAGACTGGCTAGAGTGGGCCCCATTCATTGTACCCTAATGAAAATGGTGTGGGATCATGTCTTTATCAGTTAGTCATCAGAATTACCAGATTTCTAGCTGGTGAAATCTAGAGCTGACATTACAATTCAAATTGAATATTCAGAAAGAACAGCCAAAGCCAATTAATTTCTTTAAGTCAGCAACAATGATTTCTCCAAGGTGCACCCTCCCTCCTCCCCCATGCCTTGGGATTGTAGAGAGCCTTTTTCTTAGCTAATCTGTTTATTCAAAAAAAAATCCCCACATTAATTTATTTTCAGAAGCGTTAGTTTCTCTTCTCCCTTCCTCACACTATAGTCACTTCCTCTTAATGATGCCTTTCCCTATCGAAAATTCTTTTGTAATCCAGAAAGAAAATAACGTTTAAGCAGAACCTATTGAAGTTTAGACTGGGTCCAATAGTGTATGCACCACTCTATGTCTTCAGGCCCCGTCTCTAGACTGAGAAAAGAAAGGTGATTTCTTTTATCATGAATCTGATGCCCAGATTGTTCATGACAATTTATTGGCATTTGACAATCTTTTAGTGTTGTTATTGTTTCCACAATAGTCACTGCGTGTATGAGTATGTGTGTGTGTGTGTGTGTGTGTGTGAATGTGTGTGTGTGTGTGTGTGTGTATGTACATGCTCTTGGTTAGGCTGCCTCTGCCTCACTTCTCACATTCATCACATTTACTCAATGGAATTTTCAATTAGAATTTAGTAAGTGCCCCCTAGTTGAAAGACACTGTGTGATGCTGGACAAACCATTTACCCTCTCAGTGCCCAAGGCAGCTCTTTAAGACTAAATTGCTGAGCTGGTGCAGATCTGTATGGGTAGAGGAAGTGTCCTAATTGGGTGTTCTCTATACCAATGTAATTCCCATCCATGTGTTAGATGTTGCTAGTGCTTGGGAATAAAAAGAGAAGAAGAAGGCAGTCCCTGCCCTGAAGCAGGGTATATTCTGCTTGGGGATGCAACATCTGTGTAGATAAAGAAATTCACAATACATACACAGTAATTTCAAGGGTGATAGTGAGGACAGCCCTAACAACCCAAGTCATTGACTTCTTCCTTCCTTCCTTCCTTCCTTCCTTCCTTCCTTCCTTCCTTCCTTCCTTCCTTCCCTCTTTCCTCCCTCCCTCCCTCCCTTCCTCCCTTCCTTCCTTCCTTCCTCGCTTCCTTCCTTCCTTCCTCCTCCTTCCTCCCTTCTCCCTCCCTTCCTCTCCTTCCTCCCTTCCTTCCTTTCCTTCCTTCCTTCCCCTTCCTTCCTTCCTCCCTCCCTCCCTCCCTTCCTTCCTTCCTTCCTCCCTTCCTCCTTCCTTCCTTCCTTCCTTCCTTCCTTCCTTCCTTCCTTCCTTCCTTCCTTCCTTTCTTCCTTCCTTCCTTCCTCCCTCCCTCCCTCCCTCCCTCCCTCCTCCCTCTCCTTCCTTCCTTCCTTCCTTCCTTCCTTCCTTCCTCCTCCCTCCCTCCCTCCCTCCCTCCCCTCCCTCCCTCCCTCCTTCCTTCCTTCCTTCCTTCCTTCCTTCCTTCCTTCCTTCCTTCCTTCCTTCCTTCCTTCCTTCCTTCCTTCCTTCCTTCCTTCCTTCCTTCCTTCCTTCCTTCCTTCCTTCCTCACAACTCTGGTTTCATTGGTAGAGGGAACTCATGGTGAGGAAGCTTCCTTTACCAATGCAGATAGTCTCTTATTCTATAACTTAACAGTTTTAGGATATTGCCTGAAACACAGAGTAGTTAAATGACTTATCTAGGGTCGTGTAGTCAGCACTTGTGAGGCGTGGGACTTGAACTCACTTTTTGCTAGGGTCAGCTCTTTATCCATGATTGCTCTGACACTCTGGCTCTCATTTGTTATGGTGCAATGATATTCGATCACATTTATATACCCCTTTTTCCCCAGCCATTTCCCAATCAAGGAACACCCAGTTTGCTTCCATTTTTTTTCTTTTGGCTGCCACAAAGAGTGATGCTATGAATATTTTGTCACCAAAAGGGCCCTTTTCTTCATGGTTGGCCCCAAAGGGGATATTGCTGTATCATTACTTAATTTCTCTAAAATAATCTGGCTTCTAGTTGTGATTTTTTAGTTGATTACAAATCTTCTAGGAAATGCCAACCAAATTATGTTTCTGCTTTGCTTTGATCTTTAGCTCCGGAGAAGGCATCTGGTCTAACCACGGCTGTGTCCTCACAGAAGGGAACCTCAACTACTCCATCTGTCACTGTAATCACCTCACCAACTTTGCTATTCTGATGCAAGTGGTACCTTTGGAGGTAAGAACCCTTTGGTGAACAGCCTAATGTGATGGAACTTTCAAAGCCCTGCCTGGTATCTCTCTGGGCACAAGGACGGTTTGTTGTTTAAATAGGCAGGTGGCAATGAGCAATGGAAGACCTGCAGAACAGAGGGGACATGACAAGCAGGAGGCTTGGTCATCTGTGCACCTAATCTTTGCAGGTGTATAGAATGAGGACTGTTGGTCAAAGATCACTCTTTTAGTCATAGTCAGATTTATAGATGGTTCTGGCCAGTAGCATCATGTTCAGAAATGAAGGCCAATGACATAATGTCACAACCTTGGGGCAACCTTGAGGTTTGTTCCAAGGCATACTTTGGCTCCATGAGCAGGGGCTAGATGGCTAATGATAATAAGAATAAAAATAACAATCATAATAATGACAACTAGCATTTATGTGTGTACGAAGCACTTTTACAAATATGATCTCATCTGAACCTCACAACAACCTCGGGGAGGTAGGCGTTAATAATATCTCCATTGACACACAACCAGCCATTCTTTGGCACCTAGGCACTATGTTTGGTGCTGGTGGTACAAAGACAATAATGAGAGAGGCCCTGTCCTGAAGGATTTACATTCTACCAGGGTTATTGTCGAGGGGTGTGTGTGTGGAGGGGGATGTGGCATGTACACAGAGAAGTCAATAAAAAATCATCTTAGGGGGAGTCAGAGAAGGCTTCCTGTAGGAGGTGGCATCTAACTGAGGTGAGGAGGAATTCTGTTTCTGGCATGGAAGACAACTCATGCAATGATGTAGAAAATTGAGGTGAAATAATGAATTCAGATCAATTTGGCTGGATGTAGAGTGATAATAATAATTAAAATTAATGTAGCTTTTTACAGTTAGCAAAATGTTATATATGTATCTATACACACATGTACAGATACATATGTGTAAACACACACATACATGCATATTATATGTATACATATTTTATATACACGCATATGTATGTATAAATGTACATATATACATATGTGTAACTTGATCTTCAAAACAACCTTGTGACATAAATGCTATTAATCTCCCCATTTTACAGATAAAGAAATTGAGGCAGACAGAGGTTAATATGACTATTAAGTGTCAGGGGCAGGATTCAAACTTGGGTCTTCCTGATCCCAAGTTCAGTGCTCTACTATGCTAAGTTGTTTTTCAGTCATGTCTGATTCTTTGTGACCCCATTTGGGGTTTTCTTAGCAAACGTACTGGAGTGGTTTGCCATTTCCTTCTCCAGTGTATTTTACAGATGAGGAAATTGAGGCAAACAGTTAAGTGACCTGCCCAGGGTCACACAGCTAGCAAGTGTTTGAGGCCATATTTGAAGATGAGTCTTCCTGACTCCAGGCCTGATACTCTCTATCCACTGCACCACCTAAGTGCCCTGTGCCAAGTTACAATGAAATAAGTCTAAGAAGGTAGGTGAGAAGTAGGTTTAGAGACCTTTAAATGGCACTAAGGCTTTTTGAAGAGGGGAGTGACATGGTCAGCCCTTTGGCTAAGGAAGATGACTTCTGTTTCTATGTGAAGAATGGATTGAAGTGAGGAGAGGCTGGTAGTGGAGGTGAGAGATGATGAGTGTGGATTTTGATGGTGGCCATGTGAAAAGAGAGAAAGGGACAGATGCCCAAGATGTTACGAAGGTACAATCAACAAGACTTGGAAACTGATTGAATATGGCATACTGTGAGAGGGAGGGGAGACGGAGACTTCTTGAACAGACAAATGAAACTTGAGTTGTGAACCTGAATGAATAAATGTTAAGGAACTTGCCTATGGGCCCATAACTAATAAGTGTCAGATGCTCTTTCTGACTCAGAGTCTAACATTCTACTCACTAGGCCAGGCCAGGTGGTGTAGTGGATAGAGCTATGGCCCTAGAGCCAAGAAGACCTGAGTTCAAATCCAGCCTCAGACACTTATTCCATGTGTGACTCTGGGCAAGTCACTTTGCCGCTATTTGCCTCAGTTTCCTCATCTGTAAAAAACATTTGTAAAGTGCTTTGAAAACCTTAAAGCACTATACTAATGCTAACTATTATTATCATTATTGCCTAGCTATATTATTTTGCCATGTTGCTGCTGCTGCTAAGAAATATGGCCTAATGGGTAGTCAGCCTGGGAATTGAGAAGACCTGGGTGAACCCTGCCTCAGAGGTATACTGGCAGTGTGACATTGTGATTCTGACAAGTCTCAGGGTCCCAGGCAATTCTCTAAACCTAGAGGTTACATACCAGGTGTTGGTTGACATTAGAATAAGGATTTATCTCTATGGGACTTCCCTCAACAAAGAAATCACAGGTCTGTATGATGATGATGATGATGAAGATGGTGATACAGAAATTGCCTCTGTTTTATAGATGAGGAAACTGAGGCTTAGTAGGGTTAAATGACTTCATGTGTTAATATAAATGTGAACCATTGCTTTTAGAAATTTATTATTCTTCCTTTCAAGAACTGCCATGCCAAATACCCTTTTAACATGTAAAATAAATTTTAACATGGTATTCATTTTTTTTCAAGTAATTGTAAAATAAATTTGTATTCAGCCAACAAATAATGCCAACAGTGAGTAATCGTTGCCTAGAGTGAATGCATAGCAAATAAAATGTAAGGCCGGTATAAAAACAAATGGCACAGAAAGACAACATGTGCAGAAATCAGATAAAGGCAGCAGCTGTGAGCGGCACTTATGGGCTACGTTGGAGGACAGGTCTGAGAGTTGGGAAAGACCTGAGTTCAGGTGTGTGATCCTAGGCAAGTCACTTGGTCTTAGTCTCTGTTTCCTTATCTGTAAAGAGGGGATAATAACAGGATCACTTACCTCCCAGGCTGGTGGTGAGGATAAAATGAGATAACACAGCTTTGCAAACCATAAGCATTACATAAATACTGCTATTATTATTATTACATAAATATATAACAATATTCACTAAATCACTGCCACATGCTCATAAATACCATCTTGCCAAATATATCCTGCGGGTTAATACATTAATCTTTGCATTCAGGCAGCCAGTCCTGGTCCCTCTCAAAGCCAGCATCTTCTCTCAGAGTCTCAGTTTCTTCTGTGTACATCACGTATGCAGAGATTTTGGTTTGTGTGCCATCTGTGAGCTCCTTGAGGGCAGGGCAAGGACTGCTCTTGCCTTTCTTTGAATCCCTAGCATTTAGGAGATATTCTCACTTGCTTACGAAATTGTGTTCTCATGGTTCAGTTGTGTCCAAATGTTTATGTTCTTGTGGGCCACAATACGACAATATTGTCCATATGGTTTTCTTGGCAAAGATACTACAGTGGTTTGCCATTTCCTTCTCTAGCTCATTTTACAGATGAGGAAACTGAGGCAGAGGTTAAGTGTCTTCCTCAAGGTCACACAGTTAGTATCTGAGGCTGGTTTTGAACTCAAGTCTTTCTGACTCCAGGCCTGGTGCTCTATCCACTGAGCTACCTTGCTGGCTCCTGTCAAATAGTACATACTTAATAAAATGACTTGACTTGTCAGGCCATTAGAATTTAGGAGGCACAATGGGTTGAAGATGAGAAGGAATATCCAAGGTAGGGATGGGGGGATAATCTTGGAAAAGTCACCCATAAGAAAGGAGGTAATTTGGGAGCCTGGGGAACTTTTTGAGGAGACGGACAGCAGCATAGGGCATTGGGAGGACAGCTGGAGAGCAGCTGAATGGGGAGATGTTAGGGTGCCAAGGACAACCTTTATTAATGTTGATTTTTTTTTTAACCAGGAGAGGGCTTGAGCTATAATTAGCTTTTATAGCCATCTGGCACAGAGGGAGAGCTTGATAAATGATTGTTGACTGGCTAGCTGGCTAGCCACTGTAGAACAAGGAAACCATGGGAGATAATATTTTATAATTATTAATCCACACTTAGGTAAAGGACCATGTTAGCTTATCCTCACTGTTCCTTTTAACTCTGGCACTCTGAATCTAAGAATAGGGCCAGAAACTTTTGGTGGATTTAGTCCTTGGCTGAAGGATCATATCATATCAATACTTAAAGAAACTAATTCAGAAATGGCAAACCACTCCAGTATCTTTGCCAAGAAAACCCCAAACAGGGGCTCAAAGAGTCAGACATAACTAAAAAATGACTGGACAACATTCAACTGTAAGGTCAAATACCGATGCTGACATTTACATACTCTGGTCACATAATGAGAAGATGAGACTCATTGGAAAAGACCTTAATGTTGGGAAAGATTGAAGGCAAAAGGAGACAGGGACGGGAGAGGATGAGATGGATAGGTAGTGTCATGGAAACAATGAACATGAACTTGGGCAGACTTTGAGACATAGTGGAGGATAGAAGGGCCAGGCATGCTGTGGTCTACGGGGTCATAAAGAGTCATACATGACTGAACAAAAGCAACAAGAACAGAGGGATCATGGCAGCATCTGGATAGCACCATGGCTATATAGAGAAAAGGCACTGCAAAGACCATCTAGTGCCATTTTATACAGAAGGACCCTGAGGTCTCAAGATATAAAGTTATTCGTTCAAGGTCACACAGATAGTAAATGTAAAGTAACACAAAAGTCAGAATTCAAACCCAGGACTTCTGCTTCCAATACTTTGTTCCATAGCACCCCAGTCCCTCTATTAGTAGTGAATGGAATTAACTCAACTGGGTAAGATAGAATCCTAGACTGAGGTCTAGAAAGGACCAAAGAGGTCATCTGGTTTAGTGTCATAGATCTGAGGCTAGAAGGGACCTTAGAGGTGATCTCTTTCAACCCTTCCGTTTTACAGATGGGAAGACTGAGGTCCAGGGAGATTTTGGTGACTTGCTCTAAGTTACCACTTTGGAAATGGAATTTGAACTCAACTCCTTTGAAAACAGAGCCAGTGAATCAAATGAAACAACATGTGTACAGCGCTTTGCCACATTAAGGTGCTCTATAAATACAAGCTCTAATAACTTGTACTGGGCCACATTTCCTCCCTCTGTTATATCGTTAAGAGCTCAAGATCAAAACTTGCTTCTCTGGATCCAACAGAGCAGAGCTTTGCTATGAGTTTTTTACTAGAGGGGGCAGCTAGATGGCTCAGTGGATAGAGCAGGAGGACCTGAGTTCACATTCGGCCTCAGACACTTACCAGCTGTGTGATCCCTGGCAAATCACTTAACCTCTGTTTTCCTTAATCTACTGGAGAAGGAAATGGCAAGAACCACTCCAAAATCCTTGCCAAGAAAATGCTATGAACAATATTGATGTTCTATGGTCCATGCTGTCACTAAGAGTTGGATGCAATTCAACAACAACAACTATTGGTGTGTGCAGTTGAATCTGTGCTGGTGGTAGGGAGGGAGGATTGGGGGCTTTATGTATGTAAATGTCCCCTAATGATCACATACACTATCTTAATTCTTCCCATTTGAAGGCTAGACTCCCCTTGGTCTTGATAGCATAGCCATGGCTGTCTCTGGGTAGACCAAGGCTCTGACTGCCATGTTATCAGATGATGTGATCCTTTTGCTAAGGTGTGGTTCTTAACAGTCCGTGGCTGAAGTCAACCATACTGAGGCCTAGCCTTAGACGAGCCAAACGCTGGACTGCCAGAGGGTATTAAGCAATCCTGGCATGCCATTTGCAAACTCACATTTTCTGCCAAAGCCCTTCCAGTGTTTACCCTCCCATGGAGGGTTCTGTGACAGCTGATACAGAGTGCTGGAAAACCAGTAAATGTCTTGCTTGGGGCTCTGTTTATTTACTATGGTCTAATCACTTACCCTTGGGGCCTAGGCAAGGGACTTGGTTCGTGTACTGTGTACCCAGAGCTACCCCTCCTGGCTCAGTGCTCCTCCACAGAGCTGTTCCAGAGTACCTGAGCCTAGAGGCAATAATTTCTTGGATGAGGACAGCTCCCCAGGAGGTTAGTGTGAAGACCTGAGGGAAGAAATGAGCTCAGAGGCCGTCTTCCAAGGACATTCCCTGGTGCCAAGATCTGACTTGTGCTACAATTTTGCCTGCATTATATTTTCCCTACTCCACTTACTAAGATGTTGGAACTGAGTAGCCAGCCAGAATCTTAGGCAAATGTGCACCAGTTATGGAAGCAAAGGTCTGGTTTCCTTAGCCTAGTTAAGACACTGTGGATATGGGGTCATCACTACTTATCTACCAATGATATTAATTTTCAATAACCTTGAAGTTATCAATTATCAATTGGTTATCAATTACTCTTGTCTGACTGTTTGTTTAGTGGAAGAAGAGAACCTATATTAAATTATGTTTTTAAAGTGAGTTGCCTTGGGTAGAAGCTTGGATGAATAGCTATTGTTGTTCAATTGTTTCAGTTTTATCCAACTCTCCAAGACCCTGTTTGGGGTTTTCTTGGCAGAGATACTGGAGTGGTTTGCCATTTCCCTCTCCAGCTCATTTTACAGTTGAAGAAACTGAAGGAAACAGGGTGAAGTGACTTGCCCAAGGTCATACATCTAGTAAGTGTCTGAGGCCAGATTGGAACTTGGAAAGATGAGTCTATCTGACTCTCAGCATGGTTCTCTATCTGCTGTGCCACCTAGCTGCCCTTCTAGAGGAGGGCCTGCATTAAAATCTTGGCTTTGGTACTTAATATCCATGTGACTTTGGGAAACACCAACTTCCCCGAATCTTCATTTCCTCATTCATTAACTAGCAGGGAGGGAGAGAGGAGAGAGTTAGATTACAACTCCTCTGAGGTCCCTCTAAATCATTTCCCAGTGATCCTTTTACTGAGACAAAGCCTGGAATTAGGAAGACTCATCTTCCTGAGGTCAAATTTAGCCTCAGATGGTTACTAGCTGTGTGGCCCTGGGCAAGCCACTTACCTCTGCTTGACTCAGTTTCCTCATCTGTAAAATGGGCTGGAGATGGAAACAGAAAATCATTCCAGTATCTTTGCTAAGAAAACCCCAACTGGGGATCATGGTGACTGAATAACAACAACAACAATAATCTCTAGAATCAATGCTCTTTCCTCTGTACCGTTCTGCATCCATATAAGCTTTTTGAAGAATTGATTCTCATGGCTCTAAGTTTTATGGTCTGGGTCACAGACTCTAAGAGATGGAAGTAGAGCCCATACCGAGGGTGAGGTGATTGAAGCTGTGTCTCAGAGCACTAAAATTTAGAGGGCAAATAATAATTAACATGCATAATCCTTCAGCAGCATGATAGACACTATAATAATTGATTTCCCATGTGCTCAACTAAATTTTGTTTCCTTGCATTGTTTTCACATAATGAATAAAAAAGTTGATTTGAGGGTCATCTCTTGTTGCTTGCTTTAGTCTAGATGTGGACTGCCCACATTAGGGTCCAACAGAATGGTCACCTTCCTAGTCCTGGACACTCTGCCTCTCTTAATGCCAACTTATAGTGAATTCAGTTTCTTGGCTGGCATATCAACCTATTAACTCATATTGATCTTGGAGTTCACTAAAATCCCCAGATCAGATGAATCACTTTCTAGACAAATGAGATAACTACGTGTAAAATGCTTTGCAAAGCTTAAAGCACTATTTAAATTCGAGAAATTCTTCTTATTAGTCAGTCATTCCTCCACCACCTTGTACTTGAATTTGGGAAATTAAATTTTTAAATTCAAATTTTGAACTCGTGGTTCATTTTTGTGTGTAGCTTGCTCCTCTGTTCTGGAAGGGGCACTTACATGAAAGAAACCTATCAGAAGAAAGAAATAAAGGGTGTTTTACAACGGTCTGGTTATCCATCCCATCTTTCCCACGTGATACCCACTGTCTCAAGTAAATGCACGTGCTGAATTACAAGAACAGTAGCCACATCACAGGGACAGCTGGTACTCTTAAGTGGTTATAGATCTCTTCCATGTGTGACGTTGTCTCTATCTGTGTCTTTTCCCCTGATTGGAGTCAGATCTCCTCTGGAACAGAGACTGTCTAGCTTTTCTATTTCTATTTCCAGCACTTATTAACATGCTTGGTACCTGTTGAACCTTTCTATTGCATTCTACTTGGGTCTACAGAGG
This sequence comes from Phascolarctos cinereus, assembly GCF_003287225.1. Taxonomy (NCBI): domain Eukaryota; kingdom Metazoa; phylum Chordata; class Mammalia; order Diprotodontia; family Phascolarctidae; genus Phascolarctos; species Phascolarctos cinereus. The sequence continues at coordinate 687,980,354 of NW_027555847.1, read as the reverse complement.
AAGCCTGTAGTTGCAGAGCCTAGCTATAACACCACTCACAGGTATCAAAATTCCCTCCCTCTTTATTCATGCAGGCTCCCTAATTCCCCCCACCTTACCTGGTCTCCTCATGTCAATTTCAGTGGAACCAGAGATATGCTAAAATGCCCATATGAATCTCATTTGAGATTTACAGCACCACCTCCTCCCATGGTAGGGGCTGGGATGGGGAGGATTATTATCTTCCATTTTACAGATGGTGAAACTGAGGCTCAAAGAAAGGAAATGACTTCCTGAATCAAGTTACCTGTGGCTCAGAAATCAAGTCACTTGAGTTAGTTTCCTATGTCTTTTTTTTTTTTGAGGCAACTTTAATGCTCAGGAAGAAAACTGGGTGATATAGAAGTGAATGACTGGGACCTGGATTGGCAATGGCAGATCTGAAATACAAATGTTTCATTCTGAAATACAAATTAATTGCCTAACAAAACCACTTAATACGTGTTGATTTGATCGAATTGTTAATATTACTTCCCTGAAATCTCCAAAGCACTTTCCTGGGATATCGGCTCCTGCCTGCCTGTCTCTTGGCTTCCAAGGCACTGCACTGTCTGCCTCCAACCTCCTTGGCCAGGTTTACCTTCCATTGTTTTCTTTCATGGGTTCTCCAGACGAGCTGGAATAGCCACCACCTCCTGTCAATCAATTAAAGGCCATTTGGTAAGGGCTGGGCATTGGGCTAAGAGCTGAGGATGCAAAGGAAGGTAAAAGACAGTCCTCTCTCACACTGATCACATTTCTAATGGAGGAGACAATATGCAAACAATTATATACACACACAAGCTCTAGACGGCATGAATTGGAGATGATCTACAGCTCTAGCTTCTGGGGAGATTGGGAAAGGCTTCTTGTAGAAGGTGGGACTTCGGCTGAGACTTGAAGGAAGCCAGGGATGTGGAGATGAGGTGGAAGAAATCTTCAGGCATGGCAGACAGTCAATGAAAATGTCTGGAATTGGGAGATGGAGTGTCTTATGCTAGGAATTTCAAGGAGGTCAGTGTTGCTGGATTCATGGGGAGTGTAAGTTATAAGAAGAAAGGAGAGGAAGAGGAGGCAATGTTATAAGAGGGCCTTAAAAGACAAACAAATGATATTGTTATATTTGATCTTTTAGGTGATGGGAAGCCACTGGAGTTGGCTGAATAAGGACGTGGTCAGACGTGGTCTTGGGGAGGACCACTTTGACAGCTGAGTGGAGGATAGACTGGAGTGGGCAGAGATTTGAGGGTGGTAGACTTACCAGCAGGCTATTGCCATAGTCCAGGTGAGAGGCAATGAGTGCCTGAACTCAAGTGGGACAGTGTCAGAGGAGAGAACATTATTTCCCTCTTCAGCACTGTCCTCAGTGACCAGGCAGACATCCCACACTTCTGCATGTTGAAATACTATCCATCCTTCAAGTTCTAACTTGGGTACTGCTTTCTCCATGAAGCCCCTCCCTGTGAGTAAATTTCATACCACTTTTCTATGTATTTACCATATTAGAACATATTTTAATCATTTCTATGCTTGTCCCATTAGATTTCAAACTCCTTGAGGTTAAAATTTGTTTTGCTTAATCTTTATAACTCTAGCACCCAACACAATGCATTGATGCACTTTTTTTTTTTTGCTAGGGATGGGAGTGATGGTGAAGGGGTCCAGACCTGTGATATCATCAGTATGGGGAACCCTTAGTGTAAAATTTTCTATTGTTGAAGTTCATTCATTCATCCATAACTCAGAGAATTGCCTGGAGGTCATTGGGAGGCTGAGGGGGGCTTAAGAAATATTTGTTGAATTAAATTATGATTTTTTAGAACACTTTTGGCAGAGTGGGAAAAAAAATCCTGAATTCGGAATCAAGGTACTAAGTACCCTCTTGGATGCCGCTGTGCCGTGGGGGATGGATCATTTAACACATCTAGCCTCATCTCAGTTCATCTATAAGATGAGCATTTGTTGGAGGCAGAGGACAATATGGTCTGCAACGTCCCTTCCAGGACTAAGTCTGTAATCTAATAATTTGTCCTGGATTTCAAACATGGACATTTCATCACATATCTGGTTTCAGGGAAATGATATGGGGAGGCCAGCTGAGGGTGGTGTGGAATTAGGGAACCAGTGTGGAAAAAGAGGGAAGGAATTTTGCTGTGAGTGGTGCTATTGGCTAGGCTCTGCAACTGAAGGCTTCGTCTATGGACCCCACTAGAGAGTTTGCTATTGCAAATGGAGGCTAGTCTGAGTCTCCCGAAGTGTTGGACACTGAAGTCTGGAATGTCCTTTCAAAAACAAGCAGACTCATCAGTGAACAGAAGACTGAGTCGTGTTTTGGCAGACAAGGCTCTCTTCCAGCTGTTGGCGTAGCATTCCCATGAGAGCGTACCTTTGAACGCCAGACAAGCAGACACCTATATTCTGCATGTCACTTACAAGGCGGCTGCCATCAGCTGGTTTGCCTCGGCTTTCTCTTGAGCTGCTAAGCCGGCTCGTGCAGACAGATGATGCTGCCGCTGATACATCTCCAGCCGCCAGAGCGAATCCGCTTTACCTTTTAAATTGTTTGAACAGAAAAACACGTTCCTCGAGTCGGAGTGAGGCAGCTTTTCTATTTACGGGGGGGTCGTTTGCAGACTGTAGGGCATTATCTAATGCTCTTCAGAAATAACCTGTCTCATAAAAGCACTTCTGAAGGTGTCTGCCGGAAAATGAATAGGATTGGAGTGGAGCCTTGTCCCTAACTAAAGCGATGTGGGGATGATGAGTCTTTTCACCCCAGGCTCTGTGAGCCTGTCGGGATGGAGCCTTTCTCCGCGGGGTGTGTGGGCGCTGTGGGGAGTCGCTTTGGGAAGGTCATTATCAACGGGAGCGCTAGATTTCCCTCCTGCTGGCTCCCTTTACTGTTCCATGGAGACAGAATGATGACTGGAGATTTAAGGTGATCACAGTGAAGGGCTCAGGTGCAGAGAGGACTGTCAGCTGCTGAGACGCATTCTGAAGAGATGAGGAGACAAAAAAATGCGTCTTTGGGGACTACCGCAGAGAAGGGGGTTCTTTGCGTTTCTTTTCTCTTTTTTTCTTTCTTCTCTCATTATTTCCATCCTCTATCCTTCCTTCCCTATGTTTCCTTCTTTCCCTCTCTCTTTTCCCTTCCCTTCGTTCTTCCCTTCCTTCCCTCCTTCCTTTCCTCCTCTTTCTTCTTCTTCTTCTTCTTCTTCTTCTTCTTCTTCTTCTTCTTCTTCTTCTTCTTCTTCTTCTTCTCTCTGTCTCTTCTCCTTGCTTTCTCCTCCCCCTCCTCCCTCTCCTTTTTTTTTCTTCAAAATTAATGCAAATATATTTATGAAAAGGGGTTGAGAGATTTGGATGGAAAGACAGACAAGGACTCCAATATTTCTGCAAATCATCTTCCAAGCACATGGAGAAGAGATGGAGCAGTGTTCAGAACATTGTAGCTTTGGAGCTAAAAGGGTTCCAAGAGACCACTGATCATTTCATACATGAGAAAACTGAGGTCCAAAGTAAAGTGACTTCTCCCTCTCATCACACAGCTAGTAAGAATCAGATGTAGGTTAGAGCCCAGATCTTCCTGACTGTCAGACCCATACTGTGTCATACTCTCTCTTATTCAGAGATGTCCAGGGCCTAGCAAAAAAAGCTCCATGTTTTGCCTATGAAATCAGTGACAAGCAGGAGAACCTGAGAAGTGAAATGTCCATCGCAATGGTGTTGCTTTTATTAAAAATAGGTTTTAAATTAAAATTAATTGAAGGTTTTCTTTATTGGATTATAGATACAGAGCAAGACCTTAGACTTCATCTACTCCAGTTCCTCCTTTTACAGATGAGGAAACTGAGGCATTGAGGTTAAATGACCAAAGGCACATTGGATATTAAGTGACAAACAGAGTTGAGATTCGAATCTGGGTCCTTTGACTCTAAATTCAGGATTCTCTCCTATGTTCTATGTTGTGTAGACTTGTTAGACTATATTGTGTCTAGACTGTGTAAGGTCCAGGAGGTGAAGGGCCAGTCTGTCTTTGAATATTATCATTCCCACAAAGCCTAGAATGGAACTATGCATATATTAGATACTTTATAAATATTTGTTTAATTGAATTCAATCGATTCTGGCTAAGGAGGTATTTAAATTTAGGTGCTAAAGCAGAAAAAAATGAAGCCATATGAATCTTTTGTGTCCTATTGAAATTTGTGGGACTCCTGTCCTTTATGGAAAGGTCAGTGGTATTACATTGTCCAATCAGGAGTAATCACCAAATAATCTTCGTATCCACAGTTGATAATGGGATCTAATTTCCTTTACAGAATAGTCATTCCATAAGCAATAACATTCTTTTGTAGTTATTTGGACCTTTTCTCTTCTCTCTCTCTTTCTGTCTCTCACCTCTATTTCCCTTTCATTTTCTTTTATAATTTCATCACCTGTGGTTAGGGGAGGACGTAACAGTTTCAAGTATTTGAAAGACTGTCATGTGGAGGGGGGGGCAAGACTTGGAGGAGGGATTACCTGTTTTTTTGTTTGTTTTATTTTGCACCAGAGGGCAGAACTTTGGCAGTGGCAAAGAAACACTTTTAGCCTTAATCTAGAAACTTCCTAATGGATTAGAACTTTCCCAACAGGGATTAGGCTGCTTTGGGGGGGTCATGGTCTCCTATTCCCTGGAGATCTTTAAACCAAGGCCCAATGATGACTTGTCAGGTATGTCATAGAAAAGATTCTAGGTTGGACTAGGAAGCCTCTGGGGTCTCTTCCAAATTCTGTGTTGCTGTAATTCTGTGAAGTGAGAAGAGCATGAGTCAGGAAACACCTGGACTTATCTCCTGGGTCTCATACTTACTAGTTGCATGCTTCAGTTTACTCATCTGTAAAATAAGGATAGTAGTATTTATAGCATGCCAATGGCTAGGCTTGTTGCCCTTAGTATAAGAGGACTTGGTTCAAGCCATGCTTTTTGGTATATACTGAGTGTATAAGTCTGGGAAAATCACTTCATTTCTCAGTTTTCCAGGTAATCACTAAGACTATAAGTTGAAAAGAAGGTGCTGACCCGAATTAAGAGAACTTTCTAATCTAGGAATTCCTTATACCAGTGGTTCTCAAACTTTTTGGTCTCAGGACTTCTTTACATTTTTAAAAATTATTGAGGATTCCAAAGAGCTTTTATCCATGTGGGTTATGTCTATTGATAGTTACTATATTAGAATTAAACTTGATAAAATTTAAAATTATATGTAATTAATTATACGTATAATTATATACACATATAATGTGTATATAATTATATAACTTTTATATTTATTAATTCATTTAAAAATAGCATTAATAAAGGCAAGGAGGAAAGGGATACACATTTATATAGTGTCTACTATGTGCCAGGCTCTGTACTTAGCACTTTTTTTTTCTTTATAAAAATCATCTCATATGATCCTCACAACAACCCTGGGAGGTAGGTGATGTTATCATTGCTATTTTACAGTTGAGGAAACTGAGGCAAGCAGAGGTTATGTGACTTGCCCATGGTCACACAGCTAGCAAACATGTCTGAGGCTGGATTTGAACCCAAGTCTTTCTGACTCTAGGTCTAGTGCTGTACCCACTGCACCACCAGCTGCCTGTGTGGTATATAACTTATAAACACATTTTGTGTCAACATAAATAACATTTTAAAGAAAAATAAGTATGTTTTCCAAAGCAAAACAAAAAATTGGTGAAAAGAGTGACTTTTTAAAACGTAGATTTAGAAGAGATTTTGCAAATCTTTTTAATGTCTGGCTTAATAGAAGAAAGCTGAATTCTCATATTTGCTTCTGTATTCAGTCTGTTGCCATATGCTATTTGTTGTTAGGTGGCACAGTGATAGAGTGCCAGGCATGGAGTCAGGAAGACTCCTTTTCCTGAGTTCAAATTTGGCCTCAGACATTTACTAGATGTGTGACCCTGGGCAAGTCACTTAACCTTATTTGCCTCAGTTTCCTCATCTGTAAAATGAGCTGAAGAAGGAAGTGGTTAACCACTCCAGTGTCTTTGTCAAGAAAACTCCAAATGGGGTTGCAGAGAGTCACACAACTGAAAATGACTGAACAACTAACATGAAGAAAACCGGGCTTCACATAGATATGTATTTGGAAAAGGAGGTTTTTTTGATAGGTAAGTAACAACTTAGGGTTATTATGAAGATAGTTTTGACCTCATGGGCCTCTTGCAAGGGTCTTGGGGACCCTCACGGGTCTGAGGACCACACATCTAGAACTATTGTCCTCTACCCATAGAATTATAGGTTTGCACCAAAAACAAAAAACCAAAACCTTTTTACCACCTGCCTCCACTAGAATTATTAAAAATATCCTTGGTAAACCTGGTAAAGTCCTATTGAAATGTGAATTATTATTCTAAATCAATTGGGCTATTTAGAGTCTTTCTTCTTCTGTATCAGGGGTTCATTTACTGGTCTTTCTATCCACACCTGTCCTCAGCCTGACTTCAATAATGGCGTTAAAAATAATGCCCCACCCCCAACCCATGATCGGGGACTACATCCTCTCCCACGTGCCATCTAGCTGGATGGCTCATACCGGAGGCCCAGAGAAGCTCCTTTCTTCACAGAAAACAATACACACTCCTCAGTGAAATGTGAGCGAAATAAGAAAAGCTTCCATTTGAACCAGCTTCCTAGAAGAGCAGATTTAGAGAGATGGAAGGGATGTCTGACTGCCAAAGGATTTAGAACTAGCCAGGGCTTTGGAGAGATGGACTGTCTGGCCCAGTTCTTTCATTTTTCAGGGGAAGAGACTGAAGCCCAGAGAATGTGGTTAGACTGAGGTTACACGGGCAGCAAGTGGGCTGGAGGGGGCTGGATCCCAGGCCTCCTGAGGCCTGCGTTCTTTTCTGTGACACCTGGCCACTTCTGCTAAATGTGTGACAGAATCCTAGTATATCAGGGGGAAAGGGGATTCTGGAACTGAGCTAGGAAGTAATCTGAGAACCTGGAGTGGCAGAGCTGGGAAGGGCCTTAGAACAGGGAATGTCAGAGCTGGGAATGGCCTTAGAACAGGGAATTCAGAGCCGGGAGGGGCCTTAGAACAGGGAATTCAGAGCTGGATGTCAGGATGCACAGGATGTCAGAATTGGGAGAAAACTCAGAACATGGAATGTCAGAGCTGGGAAGGGCCTTGGAACACAGGATGACAGAGCTGGGAGGGTTCTCAGAACCCAAAACGTCAGAGCTGGGAAGGGCCTTAGAAAACAGAATGTCAGAGCTCTGAGTGGCCTTAGAACAGAAAATGTCAGTTCTCCCTCTGGGTAATCCTCTGAATTGGGGCTAGAAGACTCTTTGTTGGGGATGTTGCAGTGGGGAATTCCTGTTCAGGGATCAATTGGGCTGGATGACCTCTGAGGTCACATCTAAATCTGAAATCCTCTGATTCTGTAAGAACAAGCCCCATAGCCTGTTAGAGCCAGAAGACTCTGCAGAATGATGGACTTTCAGAGCTGGAAGTGCTCAGAGAATGAATTATGGGCCGGCAGAGCTGGCAGGACTATTGGGCAATAGAATGCCAGAGCTGGGAAGAGCTTTATGATCACAGACAGGCCAAGCTGGAGGGGTCAATAGAACCATAGAGTTTATAGAGTCACCAAATGTCATCACTGGAAGGAAGCTTAGAAAATATCTAGCCCAATGCATTAGAATCTGTTCTGCCGTCCAACTGACCAATGGTGTCTTTGTAAGAAGAACCAGAGGGAGAAGAGACCTTAGTGATTAGTCTAGCTCTCTGATTTTCCACATAAGATACCAGAGGGCAAGAGAGGGAAAGAAATTTGTCCAATGTCACCCAGTGACCCAGTACCAAAGCTCTACCTAGAACCTAAGTATCCTATTTCTTAGACTGGTGCTCTAGGTTGTGTCCTCAAGTGAGGAAACAGCTCGGGACTATTTTCCCTTCTTCTACATAAATATGGTTGACAAATCCATCTCTACCTTTGTGGCATAGAATGGAGTCTAAATGGACTGGGCATGAGAGGCAGTGTGGTATAGGAAGGAAAGAAGGGAGGGAAGAAGAGAAGAAAAGAGGGAATAAAGGAAGAAGGAGGGAAGGAAGAAAGGAGGCAAAGAAAGAAGGAGGGAAGGAAAGAAGAAAGAAAAGAGGCAAAGAAGAAAGGAAGAGAAGAAGGAAGGGAAAGAGGGAAGGAGGTGGGAAGAAAGGAAGGAAGGAAAGAAGGAAGAAAGGAAGAGGAAGGAAGAGAAGGAGGAGAGAGGAAAAAAGACAGAAGAAGAAAGGAGAGAGGAAGGAAGGAGAAAGAAGGAAGGAAGAGAAGGAAAGGAGAGGAAAGGAAGGAAGGAAGGAAGGAAGGAAGGAAGGAAGGAAGGAAGGAAGGAAAGAAAGAAAGAAGGAAGGAAGGGAAGAAACAAGCATTTACTAAGTACTTACTGTATGCCAGGCACTATGCTAAATCCTTTCTGGTGAAAAGAATGTTGGCTCTGGAGCTGTATTCAAGCATTTTATCTGTTGCTTTGTACCTGTGTGACCTTGGGTGAGTCACTTAACCTCTTGGGGCCTCAGGGCCTCATCTATAAAATGAGGGGGTTAGACTAGATGACCTTTGAGGTTCATTCCAGGTCGACATCTTAGATCCTGAGGTCCTAAGTGAACTCGATTCTCCATAGAAGCCCTGATTAGGATAATGATTGAGGTTCTCTGGTGGGGAATAGCTCCATGACAGAGCCAAGCAAAGAGGCTGAGGATGAGTCTAATTTTTCACTTATATGTCTTGTTTATATATAGTTGTTTGCATGTTATCTCACCCATCAAACTGATTTCGAGAGCAGGGATTGGTTTTGCCTTTGCTTGTATCTCCAGTGTTTAGCACAGTCCCTGACATACAATAGGAGCTCAATCAATGCTTGTTGACTTGACTCAGTTGTTGAGAAGGAGCAGGAGGCAGGACTGATTATGAAATGAACCCTTTGTCATTTTCTAGAACAGATGAAAGAGTTGCTGGGGGTGTCTGAACACTCTTGTGAAAAGTATCTTTTGACATGTGTAACAATGATTCTAGGGAAGAGAGACCTTGTTAAAATGTGATATTCTGGGGACAAGCCCCACATAAGATCTGATCATCAGTTGCCTTTTCTGGGGTGGGTGAAATGAGGGGTCCGCGTGTATGCTTCAGCTGGATGTGGGAGGTTAGCAGTAATAGCAGTTTTATTTCAGGAAAGTCATAACGTGGTTGGAAAATCTGACGGCCATGTGGCCCTCAGATGGGAAGTTGGCACGAGCTTGGACATTGAGTGATTTATTGGCAGCAAGAGGCAAAACTGAAATTAGTTGTGTTTTTATCACTTGCCTGTTCCCTCCCTGTCGGACTTGGCCTATCATGCTATTCTCTCACTGAAATGAAGAACATTTGGGCCTCGGGCTCCACCCCTGCAATGGTCATGGGAAGCAAATTTTACCTGATGAAAGCTTTTGCAAATGGAAATTTACCTGAAAAAGATGCCTCCAACAAATAAGAAAAATCATTTAGCTAGGGATCAATCTGTTTCCTTGGTCCAGGGAGAATAAAGACATAAAGCAATGTAAGTGGGACAAGTGAGCAACAGAATTACAGGAACTCCATCCATCAGCTAATTATTTGTTTAATTAATTAACGAGGAATTATTTAACCCTTTTTATGTCCCAGATATAATGCTAGATACCAAGGACAGGAACAGGGATAGGGATATGGACTAGATCTGTGATTTCATTGCTACAGGCAATTCCTGGATGAAGCATGTTCTATCAAGGCAGATTGGTACCTTTTGTGCAAGCCGGAGTGTGTTGGAACCAGCTTTTACTGTTCATGAGACCCAACTGTTAAATTTTCGGCATGAACAGTGATACATCAGAAATCAGCAAATATTACAAATGAGGGCTTTGTTGATTGTCTAGACTTAAGAAAGTAATGGAGAAAATGTTACTAAGGTTAAACTTGAAAGTTTGTTTTTCTGGTTTTTTTGGGGGGGAGGGAGAAGGAAGAAAGCCAGTTGTTAAACATTTACCAGCATACCCCTATCTGTATCTTGTAGTCTTAGAGAGTTGCATGCAGCATTGAGAGTTTAAGTGACTTGCCTAGGGTCACATAGCCAGGATGTAGCAGAGACAGGATTGGAAACTTGGTTCTCCTAACTCTGAAGGCAGCTCTCTGTCCATCTGGTCAGGGGCTAGGAATACAAAATAAAAAGTGAAATAGTGCTTGCCTTCAGCAGGCTTACATTGTATTAGGGGCAGACAACATATACCCATGTAGGTATATATGAAATACATAAAAAGGACAAGGAAATTTTGGGAGGAGACACTAGCAATGGGGAGATCAGGGAGCCCCTCATGTAGAAGCTGGTCCTTTAACAGAACATTGAAGGAAACAAAGGAATAGGCTGGGGCGAGACAGCATGGTGCGATGAAAAGGGCCCTGGATTTGGGGTTTGAAACCCTACTCTAGAGTCTGCTTCCTGTGAGGCCCTAGACCCTTGACCTCTTGAGTCTTCACCTCCTCATTTGTAAAATGACAGGGTTGGATCAACAGCCTCTGAGATCCCTTCCCCTCTATGTCTAAAATCTCTGGGGTAATATTCCTTTAGACAACTATAAACACCATAAGGGGAGAGATCCATGTTGCACATAAACTCTACCTATGGCTGTGTATGCCATAGATACTTAATGATTCCATATGAAGTAAATGAAAGAGTGACCCAGCTGTGAACATCAGGAAAGCCACAGTGCTTGGCCAACTAATTCAAAGGATAACCATTCAGTATAGCAGGCTCCTTTGAAAGCAGGAGGATCCTATTAGAAGGGCAAAGATTTTTTTTTTTACTCTTTATTTTTATCTCCATGACTTGGCACATAGTAAGTACTTAATAGATGATTGTTGATTGACTGAGTAGTACACACTCTGGTGCTAATATCCCATCTCCCATTTATGCTGATGAGTCAGGTTACCAGAGCATGTTGACTCCATGCCTTTCAGGCTCCAAGGTCTAAGTTTTTTCTAATGCAATAGCTCATGAGCCCCCATCAGTGTACTCTCATCATTAAGGATCAGCTGATATCAATTACTCTGCAAGACTTAATTGGCTTTTAGGGTATAGTAAGAGCAATTGGTACAAAATGATTCCTAAAAGTGTGTCCATGACATACTCTCTCTTAAGTGCATGTGGAATATAGAGGAAAGTGGGCTCAGGTTTAGAGAGTGCATGTGGTAAAGATATACTCACCAGCTCCTGAAAGTCCCCTTGGTAGCATCCTTAATATATTCCCATTAGGTATGGTGCAGCTTTACTCCGGGCTCCTTAGAAAGCCTTGAATCTACCTTTGTTCATGGATTCCAGTCTATCTTTCCATCCTTCTGCAGACATTACTGCCTGCTATTGTCCCAGGGACAAAGCTAGAATACCCATGGGAAGGTGAAGTTTACGAAGTCTTCTTCTAGCGAAGAGGGATGGGGAGGAAGACATGGCCTGAGATCAAGGTGCTGTCCTCCCCCCAAGTGGCTCTTTCTTATTCAGAATTGCTGTCTACAGACTTGCTGCTTACTCGCATCTCCTTGGATTTGGAACCGGTTTCTGGTTTTAAACACTCTCCTTCACCACGCCTGAAAGTGACTGTAGGTTTCCTTAGCCAATCTAAGCATCCTTCCTCTGCAGTATCACTCAGTTAATCCAATAGTTTTCAAGGACTTTTCATACTTAAGTTTAAAGTCTTTGACTGTTGGATTAATTGATATGTGTTTTCAACTGGTGAAGGTCCCAAGCTGTAGCGTCTTATCACTTACTTTAGAAAGGATGGGGTTATTTATCTGGTGACTTAGTGATGCCAGCCCTTACAAATGATCCATTGATTGGCAGACTAAGAGGCAGCTTTTCAAATAGGGTCAAGCCCTTCAAATACCAAGAACAATTGATTTTACTAAGTAATATAAGTGACATTCTGTCTTCAGATAAGCAGAAGATAAGCACAAATTATCACAGAAATATGGGTTCTCTGACGTGGAAATGATTTCCCTCAGACTTTTTCCAAAACTTGAGTCTTTTCTACACTATCCTTGACAAGTGGTCATCTAACTTCTATCTAACACTGTCCAAGGTTGGAGAGGGAACCTCCTTACCTCACAATGTATCCCATTTCACTTTGGACCACACCGAACTGCCAGGAATGTTTTTTCTTACACCAGGCTGAAATTGGGGGCAACTAAGTGATGCAGTAGATAGAGTACCATATCTCATGGTTTTTGAGTCTTGACTCTCAAACTTTGTGATTCTACAACATTGCTTTTTGTTTGCTTGTTTTTGGACACAGCAAATCTTGAAGTGTTTATTTAGGTGGAGAGGGGTTAAGATCTTCACAAGTGGAGGGAACACCCAGACTGGTGAAATCATGGATTGTTTAGAGTGTTGGTAAAGTATCTCAAATACATATTACTTAATGTTTATTGGCTTAGCTCTCATTTTCCAAGTCACTTCCTTCTGTGCGGGCTATAGGGTAAGATGGGCCAGAAAAGGCCCCTGAGCTGGGCTCAGAGGAATTTAATGGGTGGCAGAGGCTACATCTACGGATAGTGGAGAAAGTCATGGGATCATGGATTTAAAGTTGGGAAGGACCTCAGAGGCCATGTAATCCAAACTCTTATTTCACAGGTGAGGAAACTGAGGCCTAGTGAGGGAAAGGACCTGCTCGAGGTCAAAGGGCAGAGGTAGAATTTGAATCCAGGTCATAAGATTGAAATATCTATCATCATCAAACGCAAGCATTTATTTAGTGCTCGCTGTGTTTCAGGCACTGTGCTAAGTATGAGGACACAGAGCAAGGCAACTCAGAGACCAACTTGTCTAATCTCTCTTTTTTTACAGATGAGGAAACTGAGTCCCAGAGAGGTTCTGACTTGCTTAAGGTTATATAGGCCATAAGCATCAGAGGTGGGCCCAAGTCCTTTAATTACAAATCCAGCACTTTTCACTGTGCCATGCTGTCTCCTTAGTACGTTACAGGGAAGGAGAAGAGTGAAGAAAGGGGAAGGAGAGAAGGGAGTTAGCATTTATACAGCACCAAATTGACATCAGGCACCATGCTGAGTACTTGACAAATAAATCATTCAATCCTCAGGACAGCCCTGCAAGGTGAGTTTTATTATTATCCCCATTTTACAGTTAGGGAAACTGAAGCAAACAGAAGTAAACTGACTTGTCCAGGGTCACACAGCTAGTAAGCATCTGAAGCTGGATTTGAAGTCAGGACTTCCTGACTCCAAGCCCACTATTCTGTCTACTATGCCACCTATCTGCCTCATAAATCATAATATCATAGATTTAGAAATGGAGGGGACTTTCAAGGTCATCTCCTCCAAACCCCTCATTTTGTAGATGGGGAAACCAAAGCCAGGAGAGGGGAAGTGATTTATCTAAAGTAACATGGGTAGTAAGTGACAGAGTGAGTATTGGAACATTAAGACTCCAAAAGTCTGACTCCAAACATCTCCAAATGTCCAACTCCAAATCCACCTCTCTCTCCACTGGACTACAGTGAAGACATCAGGACTAGAGAAGAATGAGGTGAGACAGGAAATTGAAAGACATTTTGTCGGACTAGGATGTTGAGTCCTTAAAGGGGAACTCGAAAGGTTGCTTTTACTTTCCCCAGCCCTAGAGGGATGTTTGGGAACCACAAGCTGGGGAACGCGGTCAGATGAATGATTTTATTCTTTGGGACAATTCAGAGAACACACAGCCCACCAAGGCATTTGTACCATCTGCCACCACATGGCTGCTTGGAAAAGACAAGAGAACACCTGGGGACGCTGGGTGTCATTCGTATTTTGCTGTATGAAAAAAAAAATTACATTGGTCTGTGGAAAGCTGAATAAATAAATAGGCATTTTTTCTAGCTGGGAAATGGAAACAATATTTTAGACTCTAAACTGTGGGAGCTGGTCATGGTAGTACTCGGGACGGTGGAAAGACTGCTGGATTTGGAGACAGATGACCTGAGATCAGAACCTGGCTTTTTCACTCATTCTCTGTGTGTCCTCTGACAAGTGTCTTAATCTCTCTGGGACTTGGTTCCTCTGGTTGTCGTGAAATTGTGTCTGACTCTTCATGGCCCCTTCTGGGGTTTTCTTGGCAAAGATTTTGGAGTACTTTGCTGTTTCCTTCTCCAGCTGATTTTCCAGATGAGGAAACTGAGGCAAACAGGGTTAAATGACTTGCCCAGGGTCACACAGCTAATACCTGTCTGAGGCTGGATTTGAACTCTGGTCTTCCCAACTCCAGACCCAATGCTCTACTCATTGCACCATCTAGCTGCCTACAGGAAGTATTTTCTCAATGTAGACTTCAGTTATCAAATGCTGAGTAGAGAATAAGCAAAAAGAGAAAATGAAGAGTCCTATTGGCCTAAGTGAATGAAAAGTGAATGTTGTTCATAAATCAGCAAGGATACACCAAGTGCCACATTTTAAGAAGGGCATCTGTTCCATTGTGAGTTCCTTGAAGGCAGGAGCTATTTGTTTCTTATTTTGTTTTCCTCTCTTTGTATTCTCAGTGCTTAGCCAAGTGCCCGACACATAGTAGGTGCTTAATAAGTGCTTATTGATTTATTTACTTGGATTTACTGGAGGACATCTAGAGGAGGGTAGCTAGATGGTCAGTGGCCTCAAGTTCACATTGTATGATCGTTTCAAAGAACTGGGACTGTTTAGTCTGGAGAAGAGAAAACTCAAGGAATACATGACAGTTGTCTTGAGATATTTGAGTGGCAGTCACCTGGAACAGGGATCAGATTTGTTCTGCTTGGTCTTAGGGGTCAGAACTAGGAATGAATTAAAATCATGGGGAAATGGATTTATGATCAATGGAAAAAATGGGAGCTGCCCAAAAGAGGGATGGACTGTCTCACAAGGTAGTGAGCTCTCCATCGCTAGAAGGTTTCAAATAGAGGTTTGATGATGGGTGGTTGGTATAATGTATAGAGGACTCCTGCTTCAGTAGTAGGCAGACCAGCTGGCCAGTGGGGTCCCTTTGAATTCTGAGAATCAGTGATCCCGTACTCCAAGCCCAATGCTGTGGAATGACGACTGCCCAGCTAGAAGACAGCTTTCTTTTTCCCCAGCTGGCCTGTGACTCATTATTCTAAATCCTATCCAAACATGTATTATAGATCCACTTAGACACTAGTAAATTGTTTAAAATTGTCCTGCAGCAGCTCCTAAATTTGTGCAGCGCTTATCAGAAAGATGGCATTGCAGTGTTTATGGGAGATTTTATGAGCAAGCACTGAAGCTTGCAAACAGTCACTCAATAGCCTTGTTAGGTATTGAGGACCTGAAAGGCAGTCCCGCCGGTGTGTGTCCAGAGGGGTCCCCCCTCAGCCTTCTCTACTGCTGTAAGTGTTTCCACCAGCCCCTGAAAAACCTAGGCAGTACATTCAGGGCTAACTTTGGTGGAGTTAGTGTGCCACAGGGGAAAAGGGCGTTGGAACTGAAGCGAAAGACCTTGTATTCAAATCTTGTATCAGTCACTGATTAACTGTGTGACCTTGGGCAGGTTATTGATATCCTCAGTTCCATCAGGAAAATGAGGGGGATTCAATTAGGTGGCTCTGAACTTCCTACAAATCAATGAATTGTGGTAAATATATGTATATATAATATATAAAAATATATAATATATAATGCATAATATATGCTATATAAACAAATGTATATGTATATAATATATAAGTAAATATATGTGTACATATATGCATATGTATATGTATATGTGCGTGTGTATATATATATACATATATATATATATATATATATATGTGTGTGTGTATATATATATGTACACATATATATCTCAACAAACAAATAAACAGAATAAATGAACCTTCGGGCAAAAGCTGGTCTGAGTAGTAAAACTTGTAAGGGACTAATAAGGCATCAATTCATTCAACAAATGTTTATTAAACAAAGAGTTATTTTGACACAAGGGAAAAATCTAAATAGAGGACCTGGGATTCCAGGCATGAACCTACCACTTGCTACCTGTGTGACTTTGGGCGTATAATGTGTGCTCCTGGGGCCTGTTTCCTCCTCTGTAAAATGGAAGTCAGAGTGAAAATGTCCATTTAAGGAGGCTGCCCAGGCCGATCATCTCTCAGTTTCCCACCTGGCTCAGCTGTGGATTTCTCCATCACGTGCCCTCACTACATACTTCTTCCCACTCCTTTTTCAGTTTCCTTTTGTGGGTTGTTTTCTCCATTCTCTTGTAAACTCCCTGAGGGTATTTATTTTTTTGTATTTGTATCCCCTGCACTTAGCACAGTTCCTGGCACATAGTAGGTGCTTAATAAATGCTTATTGACTGACTGAACCAGATGACCTCCAATGACTTTTCCAACTCTAGATTTATGGTTTATGCTTCTAGGCATTCCCAGCTCTCTTAACATTTTGTAGGTCCTAGTGTAGAACCCTGGCTATCCACCCAGAAAGTCCCAGGCTCTGATTGTAACACTACTTGCCTCCTGCCTTGCCTGCTTGTATGTTGCCTGGTTACTGTCTTCCACACGACTTCTTGCACACAAGTCATCATTAGTAATATGATTGAATCTGCTTCTGCCTTCCCAGCATCTCTCCATGGCCCTTGGGGTCACAAGCAATCCTGAATCTTTGGTGCTTGAGATTTGCATCTCTACAGCATCTCCAAAGAATATTGGCGATAAAGAGATGGGCTTTTGTGTAGGGAGCAGCTTCAGAGCATTGAATTCCTGAGCAATGTGCCAAATGTGGTCCATCCTGCTGTCTTACTCCAATTTAGTTACTTGTCCAGCTCTTGGTCTGTCTAAAATGTCTTCCCAAGATATATGTATTGAGAGATATAGGTGAGAAAAAAACCCAAATCTCATCAGGACCCAACCCTGTAATTTCTGGATACTTCAAAAGGCATAGACAAGTCAGTTTCTTAAGTTGTAGCCAAAGTATCTGCCTCACATCCTCTATATTTCTTCTACTAAGCAGACATTCTGTAGACTTGAAAGATTATTGCATGGTGCACCTGGTATGCATGTTACATATGTACACTGGTTCAACAGATTACAGCTTCAGAGTTAGAAGACATGGTTGTGGTTAAGTTCAATCACCTTCATTTTACAGATGAGAAAAATGATGAATGCCTGGTGAATTTTAATGACTTGTTGAACATCACACAGGTAGTAAGTGGTACAGTCAGGATTGGAGCCTGGGTTCTTTGACTTATATCGGGGAGATATTGCTAGATAACAAGTTATCTGAGAAAGATCTGGGGGTTTCTGTGGACTTCAAGATCAGTTGGAATTATGAGGATGATATAATAGATGTAAAGTTTAATGTGAACTTGGGCTGTGTTAAGAAAGCAGAACTTCTAGAAATAGGGAGGTGATAGCATCTTTATTCTCTGTGCTGGTTAGACACTGCTGGGTACCACACTGATGACTTGGAGAAGGCTTAGAGTAAGACCAGTGGAATGGTGGAAGGATTGTTGTTCACAACTGAGGGAAGGACATTCGGCTTACAGAAGGAGGCATGTAATGGAGACGTAATTGCTCTTTTCAAGTGTGTGAAAACCTGTCAACTGGAAGAAGGATTAGATTTGTTAAGCTTGACCTCAGAGAACCTAACTGTGAACAATGCTGGTCAAAGTTACAAAGAGACAAATTTAGGTTTGGGGCCAGAAACAAACAAATAAACTAACAAACAAATGAATTAATGAACAAAAAAAAAGCCCAAATACTCTTCCTAACAATTAGAGTTAGGTCCAAGTGGAATTGGCTTAGGAGCTAATGGTTGTCTACCTCTTAGGAGGAATTGAGGAAAGGCTGGATAGTGACCTTGTTAACAGTTCTGTCATGGGAATTCTTTTCAGGTATAGGCTGGGCCAGGTTGGAGGTCCCTTCCAACTCTAGATTCTGGAGTCCTGCATCTATGGATCTAAATTTCACACAGTTCCCACTTCCCTCCATGGACCAGGGGACTGCTCCTTAGAAAAAGAATGCTATATGAAAATCAGAATTCGGAAAAAAAACCTCCTAGCTTTACCCTTAAGTCCAGAATGAATAAAGAACAAGAGAAAGCTTTGCTTGAAAGCAAAATCAGAGGGAAGCTCTACATTGATTTTCTCAGATGAGATCTTTTCTTGCCTGCCTGCTATTTTGGTCAGTGGAGGGCAGCCATGGTTTCCCAAGAACCTTCATTAAAGAGCAGTTTTCTGGTTCTGGAATGCCTTTTATGTCCTGCCAGTTAACTGCAAAGGGTTGTCCCCTCACTTCTGAAAAATGAGAGTATGGGAGATTTAGGATATTAAATTGGGGTGAAGGGGGGGATTTTATCTCCAGAGTTAAAAAAAAAATCTGGAATCTCAAAACCATTTATGGATGTCAAAGTCCATTTTCCCCAACTTGGTCATGGTTTCGTATAGGTGACACCAGATTTAGACAGTGTGTGGGTGACTAAGTAGGAGTAAAACACATCTATTCATACTCGTGAAAGGTTTATTTGAGAAGAGCTTAAAATTATCCATGCTAAAAATGAACACCTTTTTTTTTAAATGCATGTTAAAAAAAAAAGCTCAGGCCAGTGTCAGAGTTGTTACCAATCATATGTCACATCTCGGGATTACTAAAAGCTATATTCAAGTTATATTTAGGGTTTACTAACAATCATCAAAGATCTCTCATTTCCCCCCACCTTGACGTTAATTTAAATTGTAATATTCTTGCAGCGATGTTCATGGAGCACCATGGTTTCCAAAGAATTAAAATTGAAGATCGCCAAAAGGGCAACAGAGAGGCGTATAGTAGGCGTGAGCGATCGATCAACCAGTCAATCGACAAGCATTTATGTTGGCCTGGCGTTGCGTCGAACTCTGTAATCCCTGCTATGGGTAAAGCTGAAGCTGGCGAATCATTAGAGCACAGAGTTCTGAGCTGCAGTAAGGCTACTGATGATCAGATGTTCACACCAAGGCTGGTACCGATATAGAGCAACCCCAGGAAGGGAGAAAGGAATACCAAACTGCCTAAGGAGGGCTGAACTGATCCTTTTAGGTTGAAAACAGAGAAAGTCCAAACATCTGTGGCGATCAGGTAGTGCAGTAGATTAGAGTCAGAAACACCCGAGTTCAAATCTGGCCTCAGACGTTTACTAGCTATGTGACCATGGGTCAGTCATTTCATCTGCATCTGCCTCAACTGTAAAATGAGGATCATGATAGCACTTACCTCCTAGTATTGTTGCGAGGATCAAATGAGAAAATATTTGTAAAGAAATGCTTACCGCAGCTCCCTACACATAGTAGGCACATGATAAATGTTTGTTCCCTTCTTCCTTTTCTCATTGATCATGGTAGAACAGGTCGATAGTAGGATGTGAGTGGTCACTGTATAGTCATCCCTTCAACATGGAGACTTTCCTCGTTGTGGCTTCGATATATCATGGATTGGCATAAGAAATTAAATGGGAATTTTGGGAGGAGGGTTTGCAGAAGCCTCAGATGCCACGCAAAAGCCAGCAGACAACACAGGAAAAGTTCAGAAACTCAGAAATGCATAAAATATATGGATGGTATTATATAATCTCAACATATTTTATCTTTTAATACCATAATAATTCAGACTTCTCTGGTATGAAGGGAGGGCCAAAAAATTTTACAGATTTTCCAGATCTCAGGGGCACCACACCCCTAACCCCAGCGACGTGGCAGGGATAACTGTACTTGTAGGCCTTTGGTGAACTAGGGAGATCCAATCTCAAAAACAAACAACACACAAGAAGCCCCAAGTATTTAGTTTTTAAAGTTTTTGTTAGTATTTTTTGGTTTTAGATCATCCATTTTAATTTCCAAATATAACCCTCCCCCTTCTAAAAACATTAACTTCAGCAAACTAACCAAATACAGCAACCCAATCTAACAGCGTCTGCTGTCTTCCAGATGCATCATGCTTCTCATCTTTAAAGAAATGGGAAAGAGTACTTTGTTACCTTTTCTTTGGGACCAATGCCCTAGGAATGAATGAATGGCCTTTGTTATTGATTGGAGGAACTGGGGGTATCTACCCTGGAGCAGGAAAGGTTTAGGGAGGATGGGACAACTTTGAGCACCCAAAGTATGTTACCCAGAAGTGGGTTTGGACACAGTCCATTTGGCCCCAGAGGGTAGAACTGGGGGCCAGGGATGGGAGTTACCACAAGGCAGATTTGGGCTTGAGAGAAGGAAAGAAATTCCTAATGATGATAGCTCCTCCTTAGTGGCATGGATTACCTTGGGAGGCATGAGGCTCCTTCTTACTGGTGTCTTCAAGCCAAGGCTGGAGGGTCATCAGTTGGGGCTTTTGCAGAAGGGATTTTGTCTTGAATACAGAGTGAACCAAGGGGTCACTGGTGTCCTTTCCATCTTTGACATCATGGGATTCTGGATTTAACAAGCAGCTCTGTTTATATCTTGTTCTATTTTATGGGTCACAGAATAACTGCTGATGCTGGGATGTATTTGCCTTAAAACTAATTGAATCTTACGTCCTCAGTACGACCGCCTGTGTTTGGTGCCTTCAGCCTCTTAGGATAATAGAAACCTGGTCCCTGGTTTACTTGTTTGTTTGATTGATTTTCGCAGTTCTTCTAGTCACTCCTTGTTCTTCCTTTAGGTCAGTTGTGCCCTGCATTTTTTACTGTGTTGTTCAGTTGTTTTGGTCATGTTTGACTCTTCATGACCCCATTTGGGGCTTTCTTGGCCAAGATACTGCAGTGGTTTGCCATTTCTTTCTCCAGCTCATTTTACAGGTGAGGAAACTGAGGCAAACAGGGTTAAGTGACTTGCCCAGGGTCACACAGCTAGTAAGTGTATGAGGCTGGATTTGAACTTAGGAAGATGAGCCTTCTTGTCTCTCAGCACTCTATGCAATATGGTGTCTCCTAGCTGCCCTATTACTGCCATGCTGTCTTCTAATAGGGACAGGAAATATGAGTAGAATGCTAGGGTTAGACTCAGGTGAGAAATGGGTTCAAATCCCACCTCAGACACTCATTAGCTGTATGACCCTGGGCAAGTTATTTAATCCCCCTATGTCTCAAGTATTGTCCTAGGACTTCTTGACGAAGTGATAAATGGACTGCAATCTGCTTGAGGAGGGACTTCCCCCACTCCTGAAATCACTGCTTACGTTTAGAGCAAAAGTTCTTAATTTTTGTGTGCTGTCATAGATATCTAGTGAAGCCTATGGACCCTTTCTCAGCATAAGATTTTTAACTGCATAAAATAAAAATACATGGAATTATAAAGGAAACTGATTGCATTGAAATATCAAGATTAAAAAAAAAAAGCTCATGTACTTCAGGTTAAGAAACCCTGATTTAGGGCCAGAAAGGGACCTTAGACTAAGTCATTGTAAGTTCTCTAAAAGCACCACAATGTTCAACAACCAGGTCCAGACAGGACAACTCTTGACATTTTAAAAACTGCAAGCAGAAGACCGTACTAGCTGAGAAGTAAAGTGTGTAGACTGAAAATCCATGATTAGAATTAAGTGAATGGTCTGGGGAGGGGATAGGTCAGCGGAGAGCTCACCTCCTTCCATCTCACCCCAACTACTAAGAGCTTTGGCTTAGGGTGGGGACCCACCTGCAGCAGGGCTGGAGACATGTCTTTCTCAGGTTTGGGGTGGGACCAAAGAGAGGGTCTGTATTTCATTCTGTGCAGTTACATGGAAAAATAATTCTAAGGGACAAAGTTCCCTGCTGAGGCACAGTCAAACTTTCAGAACAGGATAAGTGAACAGGGTAGAATGTTGGGGTTCAGAAGTGACCTGGGAATTAGCTGTGCATGACTAGTAGAAGGGCTGCGCAATTAGATGGATCATGCGTGGTACACACATTCAAAATAGAAGGAATGTTGGTTCCAGGGCTACGTGATAATGGAGGCATGAAGGCCTTAGGGTGCTAGATGGCACAGTGGAGAGATGGCCTCGAGAAGACTCCTCTTGCTGAGTTCAAATCTGTCCTTAGACACTTACTAGCTGTGTGACCCTAGGCAAGTCACTTAATCTTGTTTGCCTCAGTTTCCTCACCTGCAAAATGAACTGGAGAAGGAAACGGCAAGCCACTCCAGTGTCTTTGCCAAGAAAACCCCAAATGGGGTCACAAAGAGTCAGTCATGACTGAAACAACTCAACACAGCAAAAGAGGCTTTCCTTGGATCTCATCTATTTAGGAGAAGATGGGAGCAAAGGGTGGTAGCCTCCTTTTGCTAAGTCATGCTGTGTATTTCTGAAGTTAAGCATCTCTTGACCTCCATCTTTGTTTATCAGCAGGGAGGGATCATGTAACCAAACAAATCTCAGTGGGGTCAGAGAGTGTCCTTCCCCCTCCACTAATGTAGAAAGTCACGTTAGGCCTTTGGTGTTCCTGCCAAGTCAGTTTTAGAAACTGGAAACTGGACACAGTGAATGTTGATATTGGGGGCTTGCCATGGGAACATCCCAATAGGGAAAAATAAGGAAGCAGCCTGGGGATTTCTTTTCTTTTCTAAAAACATTTTTCTCCTGTAGATGAGCTATCTCAGTACCATACCCATTTCTGGATTGCATGGATCAATTAGTCAATCAATCAGCATGTATTCATTAAGTGCCTATTGTGTTCTAGACAATGGTGATACTAAAATCTAAGTGAGAGAGTTCCTGCTCTCAGGGAGCTTACATTCTACTGGTTATATAGATCCTATGGAATCCTATGGATAATTGATAGCTGGAAGGGCCTTCAGAGATCACCTTAATCACTCCCTTTTTATTTTACAGTTGAAATTGAAGCCCAGAGAGCTTCTGACATGATTTGTCTAAAGTCATACTGATTGTACAAATAGCAAGTAGCCGATTAAGAATTTGAATGTAGATGTTCTGACTCTGCTTTATCACTGACATCTTGCTGCCTCCCTGGTCCGCATCCTTTTTCAGATATAAATTATGGAAACAATATGGATTATTCATATAAAATATGGAAACAAGATCTCACTTGGAACCTTAAACGTTTAGAACTGGGTGGAGGTCTTAGAGTTTGTCTTTGAAAGGTTCTTAACTGTTTGTGCATGTGTATGCATGTACATGTGCCTGCGTGTGTGCATGTGTGTGTATGTGCGAGTGTACGAATGTGTGTGCTTGTGCATGTGTCTGTGTGTGTGTGTGTGGTGTTCAGGTTTGGCTACTGGTGAAGACTGCCTTTTCTTAAAATTTTCTTGTCAGATACGTAAAATAAAATTCATGGCTTTAGAAGAGAAACTAATTTTATTGAAATATAGTTGTCAACATATATATATATATATATATATATATATATATATATGTATACACTAAAACAAAAGTTCATATACTCTAAATTAAAAATCTAATCAAACTGTTCTCATTCTACAGAGAATACTGAGGTCCACATAAAGGAATTAACTTTCCCAAGATCATGTGACCCATTTGAGAGTTTATAGCAGAGCTTTAACTAGGACTCAGGATTCCTAGTCTCATGCTCTCTCTACTACAACAGGGCTGAATGCAATAAAATAGAATCTAATAATGGTCAGGGCAGCTAGGTGGCACAGGGATAGATAGCCAGGTGTGAAGTCAGGAAAACTCATCTTCTTGAGTTCATGGCTTCAGGCTTACTAGTAATGTGACCTAGGGCAAATCACTTCACCCTGTTTGCCTCAGTTTCCTCATCTATAAAATGAGCTGGAGAAATGATAAACCACTCCAGTATTTCTGCCAAGAAAATATCAAGTCTGTCCTCAGACACTTATTAGCTGTGTGATCCTGGGCTCCTCATCTGTAAAATGAGCTGGAGAAGGAAATGGCAGACCACTCCAATATCTCTGCCAAGAGAAGCCCAAAGGGGGTCACAAAGAGACGAATACGACTGAAAATTGACTGAACAACAGCGGCAAAAATAATGGTCAAAGTAAAGATCCATCTTGGACATGACTGTGCCCAAGTGCAGGGCTGGGGAGGTATGACTAGACAGCAATTCCTGGGAAAAAAAAGAAAAGAAAAGAAAAGATTTGAGCTTTTAGAATCCTCTGAACTGAAGTGAATCCAAAGCAGGGAATGACAGTCACAAACCTAAAGAAATCTTGAACTGAATAAAAGAAACACGGTGTTCAAAATGAGGGACATGACAGTTTTTTTTTTAACTTGGTTAGTGGATGTCTGGAATATTGTGTACAATTCCGAATGCTTTAGTTTAGAAAGGACATTAACAAATTTGAACAAAATTATAGTGAGCCCAGAGGACAATGACCAGGATGCCGAGGAATATGGAGACTGTCATATAAGGAAATGTTGGTGGGATTGGGGAAATGTAGCAAAGGGAAGAGAAGCCTTGGAAGCAGAGAGAAGAGATATGGTAATGATCTTCAGGTATTTGAAAGTCTCATATGAATCAAGGAAAGGGAAGGCAAGTGGTTAGAGTTTAACCCTAAATAAGCATTTACATAGCACTTATTATGTGCTAAGCACCTGTACAAGTGTGGTCTCATTTGACTGAGGGATTGGGATTAGCCTTGTGCTATCTGGCCTCAAAAGCAATGTTGCAGGAAGTCAGATACCATTCCTTTCAAGGTGAAATTTCTTAACAATCACAGCTAACCCAAAGTGGAAATGGTTTTCTTTTCTTTTTTTTTTTTGGAAGGTAATGACTTTGTTGGTCACTGGAGGTCTTCAGTCTCTTGTCAGGGATGTTGAAGAGTAGATTCTACTTCAGAAATGACTGCTGTTTGTTGTTTAGTCCTTTCAGACGTGTTGGACTCTTTGTGCCAATTTCCTTTTCCAGCTCATTTTGCAGATGAGGAAACTGAGGCAAATAAGGTTAAGTGACTTGCCCAGGGTCACACAGCTAGGAAGTGTCTGAGGCCTGATTTGAACTCAGGTTTTCCTGACTCCAGACCCAACACTCTACCCACTGTGCCACTGAGCTGCCTAATTGGTTGACTGCAAGACCTGTTTCATGGGATCATAGATTTATCCCTGAGGTCCTTTCTAACTTTGAGATTTCGTGATTCTAACAATGGCAGCTCTAAGTCCCAGTATTTTTGTGAGTCCAATTTCAAGAACTGAAAGTTCAAAGGAGGCTCTCAACTCCATTTAATTCAATTTGTTGTGATTCGGTGTAAGGAACACTGGACGAGAGCAGCTGGCTTTAACTCCTGGTATCACTTATTATCTATGTGACCTATGCTACTTAATTCCTCTGGGCCTCAGTTTCCCCATCTGTAAAATGAAGAGAGATGACCTGTAAGGTCCATCCCAGCTCTAAGTGTGTGATTCTGTGATTAAACCAATTTAGTTCATTTCAATTCAGCAACTGGCTCTGTGCCAGGCACTACTCAGTGTTGGTGATACAAAGACAAAAACAAAATAGTCTTTGCCCTGAAGAAGCTTATATTTTGCTGGAACAAAACAGTATGTACCCATATCAATTAATTTATAATATATAAAATAATAACACATTATATATTATGTAATAATATATGCCATCATATACCATTAATTAATTGATACATATTATAATACGTTATATATTATGTAATAATATGTAATAAATCATATAAATTCAAAGTACTTTTCTTGGAGAGAGAATGATTAGACTGCATGTCCATTTTTGGTTTGGAAAATAGAGTCAAGATGCCTTCTAACTCTACAATTCTCTAATCTTATGATTGGGAAAGTTGTCACCTGAGTCATGATGGTGGGTAACCTCTATGTACTTCAGGAAAGTGTGTTTCTCATAAGGATAGAGAAGACCAGAGAGCTTCAGCCCTCCTTCCATGGAGAGGAGGACAAAAGAAAATGCCCAATTAGAGAATTTGTCTCCTAGAATAAATGAAAGAAAAATAACTTCATTAAGCATTTACTATGTGGCATACACATGCCATGGGCAGCTAAGTGGCACCATGGAGCATAGAGCGCCAGGGCTGGAGTCAAGAGGACTCATCTTCCTGAGTTAAAATCTGTCCTCAGACATTTACTAGCTGTATAACCCTGGGCAAGCCACTTAAACCTGTTTGTCTCAGTTTCCCTCATCTGTAAAATGAGCTGGAGAAGGAAATGACAAACCACTCCAGTATCTTTGCCAACAAAATTCCAAACAGGTTCATGAAGAGTTGGACGCTATTGAAACATCTGAACAGCAACAAAAACACATGCCTTATAGACTTTGGGGATACAGATAAAATAGAGAGTTTTTGTAAAGGAGTTTATATTGTAGTAGAGGGAAACAAATATAAAAGAGGAGTGATCAGGGGAGGCTGATTCATTTTGGGAAGGCATAGCCATTCCTGAAGTAAGGCTGGTATTGATTGGATGGCCATTTCCATGGCAATGGGAGGAAGGGATGTGAAGCATGATCTGGTATCAGAAGATGGACAGATATAGTGGGCAACCCTAGAGCGCTCTCTTGTCACAACCATATGCTGTTAGGTTTGTTTCAAGACTGAGTGGATTAAGTCACCCAGGGAGTGGTCCTAGGAGGTCCCCAGAAGGAGCCAGGGTGAGGAAAGATGACAAACAAATACCTAGGTATATGAAGCAAGGCCCCTAGACACAACTCTGGCCCTCCAAGATTATTTCTATCTTTTATAACCAAGAACCCAGCCAGAAAGTGTGCCTTTAAGGAATAACTGTAATTTCCTTAAATTGTCCCCTAGTTTCCCCAGAGAGCTCCCATGCCTTCTGTGTTGCTACCTTCCAGGCCGGGAGCAGCTTCCAGCCTGGCATGATGATTATAGTACCTTGTTCTCAGTGGTCAGGCAATCTTAGCATAGTAACCCACCTTTTACCACTCCAACCGCAGCTTCTGGGGGAAAGGGTGGAATGTGGGTGTGGGAAAGGAAAATTACAAAGTGTCCCTTCGCATCTGGAGAGACACCCATGCCCTACAGCTATTTGCAGACATTCCACAGATGTCCTGTGGTTGGAGCCCAGACCAGGTTGGGGCCAGCACAGCTGACCTTTGAAACCTATAGGCATCTCTTTCAGGCAATGCTTTCTCTCTCTGCTGACCTGGTTCTATTGAACCCTCTGCCACAGTGGTCATCTAGAGAAATAAGGTCATAGACTCATTGGTTTGCAGCTGAAAGGGACCATGGAGGTCCTCAAGGAACCAATATGTGATGAGCTTTGTGATCAAAGTGCTTTGTAAATGCTTTCTATTATTATTAATATTATTATTGCTATTATATTCTCCATCTTAGTCCCTTAATTTTACAAGTGAGGAAACTAAGGCCCAGAGAAGAGGGAGTAATTTTCTCAGGGTCATACAGGAGTCAATAGACGAGCCTGGATTTGAACCAGCGTCATAGGATAAGAATAGACTGAGAAATGGAAAGAGGTCATCTAATCCAACCCCCTCATTTAACAACTGAGGAAACTGAGGCTTAAAATAGTGAAGAGACTTTCCCAAGGTCACAAAAGCTAAGTGACACGGTGAGGCCTCTAACCCGGGCCCTCTGACTATAATCTAACACTCTTTCCTCTACAACATAGTCCCTCTGGATTTAGACTGAGAAGATCTGGGTTCAGGTAGTGGCTGCTTCCTGTATAACCTTGGGCAAGTCATAGATTATAGGATTTAGTCACTTGGCTGCCCTGCTACAATCTTGCTCATCTATAAAGGGGAGATAACAATACTTGCATTCCTACCTTACTGTTATTCTTCAGTCGTTTCAGTCAAGTCCGACTCTTTGAGAACCCATCTGAGGTTTTCTTGGCAGAGATACTGGAGAATCAAAGAGTATATGTGGAAAAGGATCTTAGATATTCTCTAGCTCAATGCCCCCTTTTTATGGGTGAGAATACCTATAAAGTGTAAAAAAAAATGCCTGTACACTCAGGTGTGGCAAGGTTCACATCAGTCAAATCCCTCATGTTAAAAATAGTAGTGGGAATGGGGCAACTCTGTCTTCCTCTTTTGTTTGCTTCATTCCTTAAGATTCTGTGATGTTATTGACATGGGTACTCTCCATTGACCGACGCATTTTACATTCCCACTGTGACTTATATGACTGTTGTTGACAACTCATTTCAGTTGTGTCTGATTCTTTGTGATACCGTTTGGGTTTTCTTGGCAGAGATACTGCAGTGGGTTGCCATTTCCTTCTCTAGCTCATTTTATAGATGAGGAAACTGAGGCAAACAGGGTGAAGTGACCTGCCCAGGATCACACAGCCAGTAAATATCTGAGGCCAGATTTGAACTCAGGATTCAGCAAGATGAGTTTTCCTGACTCCAGGCCCTTAGCTCTATGCACTTAGCCACCCAGGTGCCCTAGAATTTGTTACCTTGTGGCCGTTCTGTTAATGAGCATTTCTGAACTTATCCAGGGTGAACTCAGACAGTATACAATTATGCACATCATTACTGGGTCCACACTCATAATTTTTCAAAGCAAAAGTATTTAATGAAGTACAGTAGTAAGACAAGTAGACAGAACATTTTCCTGAAATAGAGAAAAATTCTGTCGATATACATACCATCAGAGGGAAGACTGAACACACCTAGAGAATACATATATAGGTAGTATCTGTGGCCAGGACAGATCTATTAAAGGATTCCAATAGAGAGCACATATGGCTATGGTTCACATTAGAGATCACTGATAACTAGGATGCTTGTGTGGAGGGCCAACTCATGACTTCATCATTCCAGAGCCACTGATGTCTTCTCATGATGTCCTTGTACTGTTCTCTCTAAGTCTGGTTCCCACTGGTCTCGTGTAGCATATAGTCTCTGTTAGGTCTATAGCCAGTGTTCTCCGTCGGTATCTCTTATTTACTGTTGGATGGTGCTCTGCTGATCTCATAGCTTCCAGGCTTCTTTCTGCTATAAGATTTTGGATTTCATCTCTTTAGAGGGCTTAGTGTCCATTGTCTTTCTGCAGGCCTACATTCCTGGTTTTATGATGTTTATATGGCCAGCAATATGCCTCCAGGCTTTGTGCAGTGGCACATTCTTCATTTAATGGTGTTAAGTTGGAAAAAAAAGTAGATAGATTCTGGTCAAAATAGAGGGCTTTCCTTTGGGAATCATAGGATTGTAGGATTATAAATTTAGAGCTGAAAGGGCATTTGAGCTAGAGGCAAAGGGGCACAT
Source organism: Phascolarctos cinereus (assembly GCF_003287225.1). Classification (NCBI taxonomy): domain Eukaryota; kingdom Metazoa; phylum Chordata; class Mammalia; order Diprotodontia; family Phascolarctidae; genus Phascolarctos; species Phascolarctos cinereus. The sequence goes on along the minus strand of NW_027555847.1, from coordinate 687,951,156 downwards.
TAGGGGGTGATCTGTCTCCTCTGTAATGCCTGGCCCTAGTCCTAAAAGAAAAGAGCAGAGAAGATGTGTTATTTATCTTGAATGAACACAAAGAGGAAAGAGAGTCTGTGTCTTTGCTTATCTTCTTACAAAAATGAGTCTGCTAGGAAAATTGCCTCAGAAATGCCCCATACCAGTATCATTCCTGATTTCTCTAACCTGTGTTCCTCCCCGTAGTTATTTTCGAAGAAAAACACCTCTCCGTGTGAAAGGTTTAATGAAAAAGGCCCCTACTGTGTCCTCACATCATTCCTGGGGCTCCTACTTCCACAAGTGCCTCTCAAGGTTCTAATTAATAAGTCAGCAAAATCTTTTGCACACTTGGGGGAATGATTTCCCCTACCCCCATCCCTCCACTTCCTGGGGAAGCTGTTGTAAGCAGCAACATCAGACTGGCCAGCTTCTCACAGGCAAAATGATGCTCAGGAAGATGGAGAGAGGCTCTCCTGCTAACCTTCAAGGCCTAAGGCAAAGGAGAGTTGGAAAAGCAGATCTGCTTGTCCTCTTTCAGTCATCCTAGCCCCCACTAGATGGTGTGGGAGCCTTGCTCCCCAATTTTCTTTTGCAGGAGAGAATGCTGGGGATTCTGGGAGACATCTCTCTGCACTGTAGTCAGAACATTTTGCTCAGCTACAGGGCAGGCAGAACCCCTCATGGGAATGCTGGGGGAGGGGAGATGGGGTTAGTCTTATTCTTCCCTCATTCCTCAGTCATCACAGCATCTTTTGGAGAAGTCCTAGGGCTCCCCGGGGGGGGCTGCCCCCAGAATCCAGTCTAGGGAGTTGCAGTCAGCATGTTAATTTGTGAAGTCTCCTCCTTTCCCTCAACAAACTGTGTGGGCATATGGGGAGCTAATATGTGGGATTATTATTAGGCCATATATACACATTGTCTAACTCAAAGAAGGCCTCAACAGGCTCAGGCAGAGCAGCCTTCCTGGAGGCAATTAGAAACATTTGTCTCATTGGGTGGGGGTCAGGATTTTCATGTATCTGGACTCCACGCCTGTCAAAGTTAATTATTCATTTCTCTTCTAATTAGAGTCAGATTGCCCTATAAAGGTAAAGCCGCAAAGGTCCATTGATTCTGGATTTTTAAGCAATAAATGTTTCTCGTTAAGCTATTTGAATGTAAGTCTCCCTTCCAGGGTTTATTTTAGACAGCCACATGGCAGGGGAGGGGGAGAGGAAGGCAGGGTTGAGGGGGTCCCAAGAGTTTTTGATTTGGGGCAGGGGTGGGGGCTGTAGGGCTCACAGCACCGTATTTATGTCAGGACATCAGGGAAAGTTCACCTCTCTGATTGTAAGAGGCAGTAAGGGATTAGAATTGTCTACTCATCACAGTGAATAGGGGCAAAATTACAGATGAGCAAGGCCAGGCTGTGGCTGGGTTGGTTTACTCCAGAGCCTGCAGAATGCATGTTAATATCCAGCTTCATTTTCATCTTAGGAGAAGGGGAAGAGGGGAGAAGATAATCTGGATCCTAAAGGGAAAAGATGGTTGTTTGGAGACCAATGATAGACTTGACTGCCTCCTCCCCTGCCCCAACATCACACACACACACACACACACACACACACACACACACACACCTCCTGCCTCAAAATTGAGAGTGGGGAGATGGGGTTAGTATTGTTCTTCCCCTCCCCCAGTTATCCAGTTCTATCACTTCATCACAGCATGCTTTGGAGAAGCCCCAGGGCTCCCCGGGGAGCTGCCCCCAGAATCCAGGGCAAGGAGCTGCAATCAACACGTTAATTTGTAAAGTCTCCTCCATTAACTCAACAAACCGTGTGGGCATGTGGGGAGCTAATATGTGGGATTATTATTAGGCTACCCATTGTCTAACTCAAAGAAGGCCTTGACATGCTGAGACAGAACAGCCAAAATTGGAAATTCTGAAAGATTTTATATCTGCGAAAAGGAATGAAGTAATTTGGTAGGTGTCAGGAAGTGTCAGTTTCCAGAAAGATCCCAGTTCTCTTTCTCTTCTGCTTGAATCTGGGGAGAAGTTGGCTCAATTCCCCGCCTTCCTCTTTCATATCTGTTGAATTTCAATAGATTTGAAAGAAGATTATTCTAGAAGTCAGTAACTAGGGTTTTAAGGGCAGCTAGGTGGCACAATGGATAGAGTGCTGGGCCTGGAGTCAGGAAGACCTGAGTTCGAATCTGACATCAGATAGTTACTAGCTGTGTGACCTTGGGCAAGTCACTTAACTTTGCTTGCCTCAGTTTCCTTATCTGTAAAAGGAACTGGAGAAGGAAATGGCAAACCATTCCCGTGTCTTTGCCAAGAAAACTCCAGATGGGGTAACAAGAGTCAGATACAACTGAACAATAAGACAAAGTTAAGTGAAGAACAGGACATAGAGGCAGTGTGGTGTACATTCAATTTGGAATGAGAGGATGTGAGTATGAATTTTGGATTTTCCATTTAGTAAATATCTAAGTGACCTTTGGCATTTCCACTCAATATCTCTGGGCCTCAAATTTTCTTCTCTATAAATTAGGGGCTATAGACTCGATGACCACAGAGTTCCCTTTCAGCCCTATATATATTTGGTTTGTTGTTGTTTAATCATTGTTTTTGTTGTATCTGACTCTGTGACTCCATTTTGGAGTTTTCTTGGCAAAGATACTAGAGTGGTTACCATTCCCTAGATGTAGGATTCTGTCAGTCTAAGTTTCCTTCCAGCTGTAAATCCATGATCCTAGATACTGTCAACACAGTTTAGCTGTACTGGGTCTGTAGGATTCACAGGTGCCCAGATTGGTCACTGGCATGGTATGGAAATTACCACTTCCAGTAACATCTAGGTAGTACTTCACAGCACTTATCACATCTGTGCACTGTGACCTCACTCCTCCCCTCCAGCTCAAGCAGAGACTGAATGATTATTAAGGATATTGTAGAAAGGAGTCATGGTCCTGCATGGTTTGGACCAGACGGTCAGTGAGTTACTTGCAGCTCTGAGATTCTGTGATTCTGCACCATCCAAGCAAAGAGCTTTCCTGCACAGGCTAAATGTTTTGGGTCATAATCTGCTAGTTCCTGTGTATGCTGCAGGCTGAGAACATTATCTAGGAGAGATACCAAGTTGATTTCATGTCATTTTGAGCCTCTGCCCTATGGACAGTCAAAAAAACCCACATCTGCCCCCTGGGAATGAATGTCCTAGTGAAAGATAGTGACAGGCTCCACCACTAGAAATATTTATAAGGCAACTCCTGTGCATGAAATGCTGTGAAAATGGGATTAAAATATGCTTGACCTTCTCCTGTTCTTTTTTTCTTAAGATTTACTCATAGTTGAAGGGAGGAATATGGAAGGAATCAAGAAGAAAGAAGGGGGGAGAGGAAAAAATAGGAAAGGAAAGAGAAAGGAAGGGAGAGAAGGAAATACAGAGGAAGGAAAGAAGAGAAGGAAGGAAAAGGAGAGAAAGAGAAGAAATAAGAGAGGGAAGGAGAAAAAGAAGGGAAAAGGTAAGGAAGGAGAGAAGGAAGACCAAGAGGAGAGGGAAAAGAAGAGGGAAGAAGGAAAGGAGAAAAGAAGGAAGAGGCAAGAAAGGAGAGAGCTAGGAAGAGAAAATAAAAAGGATTAGAGGAAGGATGGTAGAATCCCATGGGAAAGAAGGAAAGAATAAGAAAGGGAAAAAAGGAAGAAGGAAGAAGGAGAAAAGAAAGGAAGAAGAGGAAGAAGAAGAAGGAAGGAGGGTATGAAGGAGGAATGAAGTAAAAGGGAAGGAAGGGGGAACAAGAGGAAGGATAGATGGAGGAAAGAATATAATAAATCATTCAATCACAGTTTCATGGGATCTCAATCTGTAAAATGAAAACAATAATTGTACTCTCCCATTACCTTCTGGATATGAGTGCATCGACACCTCTATAGGCATCTCTAACTCCATATCTTCAAAACATCTCCAAAACTTCCTGCTTTCCATGGAGAACACCTCCTTCCTTCCACATTCCTAACTTGCAGCCGTCCTCAACTCTCCTCTCTCCCTTATTCCACGGTTACCCCTGTCCCCATCATATATAATCAGTTATTCTACCACCATTCCTTCCACCCCTTCTTTCCACCCTCCAATCCATCCTTCACATAGCTGCCAACATAATCTTCTTGAAGCTCATGTCGCTCTATTACTCTACAAACTCCAGTGGCTCCCAATCATCTCTAGGATAAATTGCAAATTCCTCAGGCATATAAAGCTCTTCACACTTTGGCTCCAGCCTACCTTTTCTGGCTGTTCACAGATCACTCCCCTTGCCACACCTTACTGTGCAGCCAAACTGGCTTTCTTTCTGTCCACATCATCCATGACATTGCATTTCCCCACATTCATGTCTTTGCACTGGCTGTATTTGGAATGTCCTCTCTCCTCACCTCCACCTCTTAAAATCTCCATTTTTCTTTCAAAACTCAGCTCAAGACCCACCTTGTACAGGAAGCATTTCCTGGTCTGCTCTCCTTTTCAGATGTTAGTCCCCTCCCCCAGTTACATTGTTTTAATTCAGTATATTCTTACACATGCACATATCTCCTTTGATCGAATTTAAGCTTCTTGAGGTCAGAGAGTCTTTCATTTTCATCTTTTTACCTCTCCTGCCTGGCATCTAATAGGCATTTTCCAAATGATTGTGAATTGAGGGAGTTGTGGTTAATGAACTTTAAGGTTCTTTCTAGTTCAAAATTTATATTCCTATGATCTCTAAGTTTTTTCTAGAGCCCAGATCCTAACCCCTCTCCCCCCACCCATGGGTAGACTGCTGAACTTGAAGTCATGAGTCTTAGGTTCAACTCCATTTCCAAAACATTATTTATTGGTGTGTGATATTAATTGCACCTGATGTTTCTGTTGTACTTTAGAAGAGTTTTCAAAGTTCTTTCCATACATAATTTTATTTGATCTTTACAACCACTGTTAGTTAGAGACTATAGGTATCTCCAGTAGATTGTAAGCACCGTTGAGGGCAAAGACTGTCTTTTCACTCTTTTTGCATTCCCATTGCTTCTTAGCACAGTGCCTGGCACATAACAGGTTCTTAATAAATGTTTGTTGAATGAATGAATGAATGAATGAATGAATGAATGAATGAATGAATGAATCATCATTAGCATTGGGGTTGGGGGCAGTCATCCAGTTATTCCAGTGTCCTATAGAATAGAAGCTCTTGAAGGTAGGACTTATTTTTCCTCTTATTTTTGCAGTCCCTAGTACCTAGTACAGTGGCTTAATAAATACATGCTTTGAGCCTGGGAGTCCAGATTCTGAATTGGAAAGGGACCTTTGAAGTTGTCTGGTCTAACCTCTTATCTCACAGAAGAAGCCCAAATTGGTGAACTGACTTGCCCTATGCTAAGTGGACGAGCCAGAATTTGCGCCTTGGACTTGGGACTTCAGTGCTAGTGCTCTTGCTATGATAAGACCCTGCCTCCAACTGTATGTAGTTGCTGAATTTATGAAACTGAATGGAGGGACCAAGGTGAGGTGTTGGTTGGGATCATGCATATCCTCCTTTCCAGCAAATACCTTCAGTGAGATTAGTATTTGGAAGGCGTCTGATCCCTGGAGGCTTTTTATAGAAACGGGAATCAGCAAAGACTTTGTGGAAGGGGGTGAGGGTGGGGTGGGATGGGGAGAATGGAGACTCCAAGGCCAAGTGGGCTTTGGGATGGAGTTTTTGGGTGAGAATACTGGCTTTCCATTAGGCTCAGTGGAGAGCAGGAGAGTTCCATTTCAGCCTTTAATACGAATTTTCATTTAATAAAATGTGAAAATTTATAAGCAGTCTGCACTCAGGGCAAAAGGAACAGCTCTGTTCCCTGCCAGAAAATGCTTCAGCTGGGATAGGGGACCTTGCCAAGACTCTCTGAAGGCCATAAACAAATAACCAAGTGATCCAGGCTTGGCTGCCAGGTTCCTCCTGAGCTCCATCCATGGCCAGGTTCAGGCTTCAGAGACTCAGAGGGGAGGAAAATGAAGCAGGAGTGTATGTGTGTGTGTGTGTTGTGTGTGTGTGTGTGTGTGTGTGTGTGTAGGGATTGGGGGAGGAACTCATTAATAATCCTGACAATCCTGTGAATTGGTGAGAGGGTGGGGATGATTATTCCCATTCTGCTGATGAGGAGAGACTAAGGCACTGAATGACTTCATAAAGCATTCTCTGGATGCTGTTACAGGCTGGATGCTCTGGGCCTGAAGACTCTGTCTGGTGACCCCAACACTGTCCATAGAGTGGACAGCGAGGAAACAGCTCTGAGTCTGGAATTAGAAGACTTGGGTTTGAATCTATGCCCTAGTTCTTCTTTCCTCTTTGACCTTGGGCAAGTCTGCTGCCCTCCTGCCTGGGCCTCAGTTTATTCATCTGTAAAATGAAGGTGATGGAATCGATGGCTTCTAAGGACCAGTTTGAAATCACAGGATTTGATATTTGGAAGGGAGCTCAGCAGTCATTTAGTCCAATTCATATCCAAAAGGAATCCCCACTATTACGTATCCGACAAATGGGCATCCAGCTTCTGCTTGAAGACCTCCAAAGAAGGGATCTCCCAGCAGTCCCCCTTTAAACAGCTGAGCTGCAGCCTCTTAGACTCCTTGCAAATGTAATTGTTTCTCCAAGTACCTAGTGCAGTGCTTGACACATAGTAGGTGTTATATAAATGTTAGCTATAATTGTTACTGGTCTAGAGAGCTCCCACTTTCTGTCTACCAATTCAGGTCAGTGCATTCTCTGAAGCTTATGTAGTCTTAGAGAGCTGCCTAGAGACCTGAAAAGTCAAGTGACTTAGCTCCAGGCTTCAAGGTCAGCTCTCTCCTACAACACACTGCCCCGACACATAGTAGGTGCTTAACCAATCCATGTTGACTGATAGTACATTCCTTCCACCACAGGTGAATGGGGTGTGTAGGCTTATTCACTGCCTTACGGGTGGGAAGAATGTCAACTCCTTTTTGGAGAGGAACTGACTTTCCTCGTTGTCTTTCACTCCTTAGTGGCTGGCAGGGAGCCTTTCATGGTTTTCTGGGATCATGTTGCTTTTCAGTCCAAGCCTGAGATTTAATGGTATGGAAGCTCTTTCTACCAAAACGGGTCATGGACTCAGTCTGTTATTTCTTGAGTTGCCTGGGGGCAGGTAGCTAAATATGAATCAGAGACAGAATTTGAACTGCGGTCTTCATGGCTCCAAGGCACTATGCCCCCAATGCCTCTTGCCTTGCGTGCAGAAAGTGCCTCACTAAATGTTTGATGAATTATTGAGTCGTCTCACTATATGCTTCACTGTCTGACTCAGGGAGGCAGGGCCTGTGATCACCACCTGTCAGACCTAACTGGACCCCCTGACTGCCATCCCTGTGACTTCCATCCGTCCTGCCTACAGTGCCCAGGGCGCCCTCCCTGCAACAAGGCTCTATTGGTCCAATTTCCTTCCTGGTTGATGCCTGTTTGTCGTATAGACTGTTTTTAAGCTCCTTGGGGTCTGGAGATCAGTGGCTGGGGTGATTTCTTAGCTACCTAACACTCTGTGATCTCTTCCCTGAAACTCTAACTCACTGATACTGTCCCAGACCATAGACCAGATAGTAGAGTGGCCCAAGATATCAGAGGCAACATGGTATTAATTAAGGCATTGGGCTACAGTGAAAACAGTGCCGTACTTGAATGCACAGAGAGCTGGACTCTAGCTCTGACTTCCACGATAACTGGCGGCATGATCATGGACAAGTCACATAATCCTTCTGAGATAGTAAATCGGGCACCTATAGTATTTATTGCATAGGGTTGCTGTGAGGAGCAAATAATATTAATAATAAATAGCTAGCATTTATATAGTACCTCCTATGTGTCAGACACTAGGCCAAATACTTTACAATTTTTATTTCATCTGATCCTTACAACAACCCATTTTATTATTCCCATTTTACAGATGAGGAAACTGAGGCCAACAGAGATTAAGTGACTTGCCCAAATTCATATAGCTAGTGAGTATCTGAAGCTGAAATTGAACTCAGCCCTTCTGGACTCCAGACTGGTGCTCTATCTATTAAGCCACCTAGCTGTCTAAATGGGATAGATGTCTATGTAAACCTGAATGTGAAAAGGTTCTGTGATGTTAGCAGAATGGGAAACTACATTCACTGACATAGAACTCAGATCTATGACTTAATAGATAAGTCCTCTGGAGAGGCCTGAGACACAGAGTAGTCAAATGAGATAGGTGATATTATCAGTACCATTTTGCAGGTGAGGGAATGGAGCTTACAGGAAATAAGCAGCTTGCCCAAGTTTGCACAGCTAGCAAGTGTCAGATGTAGGATCTCAACTCAGATCTTGCTGTATACATAGTGTATGTAAAACAATGTATAATATACTATAATGCGCTATATAATGATATGTGATATAAAATATGTACATTATAATCAAATTATAATATATTTAAATAGTAATATGTAAATACTATGTAGTTATAATTAATTATGTGCTATAATTATTATATCATATTTACACATATATAGACATCTATTGTATTCATATGTGTGTATATGCATATATGGGCAGCTAGGTGGTGCAGTGGATAGAACAATGGGTCTGGGGGAGGGAAGATCTGAGTTCAAATGTGACCTTAGACACTAGCTCTGTGACTCCGGGCAAGTCACTTAACCCAGATTTACCTCAGTTTCTTATGTGTAAAATGGGGACACATTGGAGAAGGAAATGTCAAACCATTCCAGTATCTTTACCAAGAATACCCCATGGATGTGTCCATTGGGTCACAAAGAGTTGAACATGAGTAAACAACTGCACAATAAGAACAATATGCATATAAGTATATATATATGTGTGTGTGTGTGTGTGTGTGTATGTATGTATGTATGTATGTTTAGAGATTGCAAGGCAGTACATGTTAACTGCTCAGAGATCATTGTCAAAGAATTATTGATCTAGTGATCATAAAGGAATCATTGGCAAAAGCTGAGGAGAAGAACGGAGAAGAGGTGATCCACCATCCCTGATGAAGGGAAGGTAGGAGTCAGCAACAGCCACATGGAATGGATACAACCTGAGCTGCTCTTTGAAGGATGAGCCAGAGAAGAGAAGTCTAGATGTGTAGTTTGCAGTCAGACTGTGGATGGCTTAGGATGACATTCAGGAGCTCATGCCTTATCCCTTAAACAGTGGGAGCCAGTGAATGCTTTGGGGGAGAGGAGTAACATAATCTAAGCAGAGCATTAGGAAGACCACTCAGGAGGCTGTGCAGAGGATGGGTGGGAGAAGGGATAGACTAGAGTCAGGAAGACCAGTCTGGAGGCCAGTATAATAGCTGAGGTTAGAAGAGAGGATGGTCTGATCTTCTGTAGAATAGATAACAGTGGAAGGTGAGAGGAGGAGATTGAGAGATGTTATGGAGACAGAATCTCTTGACGATGACAGAGATTTGGGAGGACAGCTCTTCCTTCTCCTTCCTAGTTTTTAATGGATGTCAAGCTCGATATAAATCAGACAGGTGACATGGTAGCCAAAAAAAGCTATGTGATCTTCACCCTCACTGAGAGAGGCTTGGCTTCCAGGAACAAGTCAGTGATGGGCCTGACGGATTCTGGTCTGGCCAGGCCATATCTGGGCTTTTGTGTTTGGCTCTGGGCACCATATTTCAGGAAATACTCCGATGTCCTAGAGAGCTTCCAGAAGTGGAGAATGAGGCTGATAGTGGGTCTGGAGCTCATATCACAGGTGGGTAGACTAGAGAAGACTTAGGCATTCCTGAGAGCTGTCACCAGTCAGTCAGTCCATAAGAATCTCCTTTGGCCTGAGCACTGTGCCATGCTCTGGGACTGTAATCTGGAAGAGGGATTGGGTTTGTTCTGCTTGGTCAAAGAGGGCAGAAGTAAGAGGGGTGGGTGGAATTGGCAAAAAGGCAGATTAAGGCTCTGTAACCAAAAAAGTTCCTGACAATGAATGCTGTACAAGAATGGAAAGCAACAGTAGAGACAATAACGGCTGACATTTATACCATTCATATTGGGGGAGCTGGGTGGTGCAGCAGAGAGACCGCTGTGATTGGAGTAAGAAAAACCTGAGTTCAAATCCCACCTTAGACACTTATTAGCTGTGTTACCCCAGGCAAGTTATTGAAGTTCTGCCTCAGTTTCTTCAACTGTAAAATGGGGATCACAATGGTGCCTCCCTCACAGGGCTGTTGCAATAATGTTTGTAAACTTGCATGGCACATAATAGGCACTTAATAAATGCTTCTGTCTGCCTCAATTTCCTCATCTGTAAAGTGGGGGTGACAATATTGCCTTCCTCCTGGGATTGTTTTGAGGATAAAAGTAAGATAATATTAGTAAAGTGCTTTGTAAAGCCCTAAAACACTATATAAATCCTAGCTATTGTTATTGTCATTATGGTAATTTATGATTTGTAAAGTACTACAGACTTCTATTAGGGTAGCTAGGTGGCACAGTGGATAAAGTGTCAGGCTTGGAGTCAGAAGGACCTGAGTTCAAATGTGACTTCAGACATTTATTAGCTGTGTGACCTTGGGCAAGTCACTGTTTGTCTTAGTTTCTTCATCTGTTAAATGAGCTGGAGAAGGAAATGGCAAACCACTCCAGTATCTCTGCCAAGAAAACTCCAAAAAGGAGACATGAAGAGTTGGACACAACCGAAAACAACTGAACAACAAAATATTACAAAACACACAAATATTACATATAAAATTAATATTGTTAATTAATTTAAATTAATACAAGATAAGATTATGTAATGTATTTTATATAATGTATAATTATATTAATATTGTCTTGTATTTAAATATATAATTTTAAGATAATCACTTTAGAGTTTATAGGGGTCTAAGAAGCCATCTAGTCTAGTGCTATTAAATGAACAAACATTAATTAAGCACCTACTATGTGCCAGGCACTATCATTTTCCATAGGAAGAAACGGAGGCCCGGAGAGGTTAAGTTACTTGCCTATGATTACACAGGAAGTCAACAGTAAAGCTAGAATTAGAACCCAAGACCTTTAATTCCAAATCTAGCCCAGTTGACTCTCCTCTATCAAGCTGCCTCCCTCACTTGAGGTTTTCAGGAAAGGAGCTGCCTGGTCCTGCCCTTGCTGGGGGTGTAGAGAGGGGATCCCACTTCCAGTGTAGCCCCTTCCAACTCTGACTTTCTGTGACTTGAGGCATCCTTATTCAAACTGTGGGCCAAAGATAAGGAAATCCTGGGCCCCTGGGATATTCCAGATGATCCAGAAACTTAGCAGAAGAACCTTTCTGCCTGGTCAAGGGCACATTAGCTCTGACTGGGCCTGCCAGGAAGGCGTTTGCTTTGTCTCAGGGTTGGGAAGCATCCTAGGGCCAAGACAAAGGCAGCGTGCATCCCATTTCTGAGCAGTCTCCCGTATCATAGCAACAGTTGTCCTTCTCCCTCCCATTGCATTTCTCGGCCACGTGCAGCGCCTCCTCTGTGGCTGCCTGGGCTGGAGCCCCCGGGTTCTACGAAAATCACCAGCTGCACGGAAAATTTGCAGCCTGGCCCATGAAAATCGGGACGGTTTTAAAACCAGGAGGAAACGAGTGATATTTGAGGGGGCGGAGTAAGACGTGGGGTATTGTGGCATGTCCCTCTGCTCTACCCCAGCTGCTTCCAAGACCCCATGGCTGTGCATGAAGCTGAGGTTTCCCCTGGGACCCGAGATGGGGTTAGCTAAGTCCAGGGATCCGCCCTCCATTGCTCTGGTGACTGACTGGTTAACCCAGCGGAGAATGACACACGTTGACAGGATTAAAGACCTATTAGGTTATTCCATCCACAGGCACACGCCCTGCTGGGGCCCAATTGCTCTGGAAGATAGACTTCAATAATACCGATTCCCCTGAAATGACGGGCAGAGCTTGTGCTCCCTGGAGTTTGTTCTGCGTCTCTCTGAATCACGGGGCTGGGGGGGAGTGGAACTGAGGTACAGGGGACCCCTACTTAGGGGCAGAGCCAGGATTAGAGCTAGGACTATTGTGCTCTGGGTTTCCATTGAAGCTGCTCAGGTCTAAATCACAACATAGTTTGGGCTAAATTCATCCATCCATCCATCCATCCATCCATCCATCCATCCATCCATCCATCCAACCATCCACCCATCCATCGGTTCATTCAATATTTATTTATTCTATAATTGTAACAGCAACAGCTAGCTTTCGTATAGAGCTTTGAGGCTTACAAAATACTTTATATCTATCATCTCATTTTATTCTCACAACACATGCTGTTGTTATCTTCATTTTACAGATGAGGAAACCGAGGCAGTAGAGGTGGAATGACCTGCCCAGCTAGAATGTGTCTGAGGTTAGATTTGAACTCAGGGTTTCCTGATTCCAGCTCTAGTGCTCTAGATGCTTTACCACTTGACTGCCTATTGTGTACTTGGCCCCGTGAACCCCTTGAGACCAGGGACTGTCCCCTCCCTTTTCTTTGTATCTCCAACATTTGACACAGTGCCTGGTATATGTGTCATTGTTGTTCAGTTGGGTCCAACTCTTCATGATGTGCTGCCCTACTCCCTCCCTCCCGACCATACTGTCCATGGGGTTTTCTTGGCAAAGACACCGGAGTGGTTTGCCATTTCCTTCTCAAGCTCGTTTTACAGATGAGGAAACTGAGGCAAACAGGGTGAAGTGACTTGTCCAGGGTCACACATCTAGTAAGTGTCTAAGGACAGATTTGAACTCAGGTCTTCTTGGCTCTACCCATGGAGCCACCTAGCTGCCTCCTAGTACATGGTAAGCACTTAATAAATGCTTGTGGGTGGATCTGTGTTAGGCACTAGGGACAAAAACAGTAAACAGCTCCTGGTTTCAAGGAACTTCCATTCTATTTTGCTGCTGTCATCCCTTTCAACCCTAAGATTCTGGGGTGCTGATTCTGTGGGATTATGAAATCAAGTTAGGGTAGATTTGAGTGTTGAATGGTTAAGCCCAAGTGTGTTTCTTGCTGTTCTTCACATCCAGCACTTCAGCCTGACCATCTCTGTAGCTTTTCTCCAGGCTACGTGTGTGCCATGCTTGATGGGCACTCTCCTCCCTCACACCCCGAGAATCTGATGTCCTTCAAATCTCAGCTTAAGTTGATCCGTGCTACAGCTCATATATACTTTATATATAATTATATCTCATAGTATAGTAGCTAAGAGGCTAGGTGGTACAGCAGATACAACTCTAGACTTGGAATCAGGAAGAACTGCCTCAGATGCTTAGTAATTGTGTCACTCTGGACCGGTTATTGAACCTCTGTCTGCCTTGCTTTTCTCCTATATAAAATGCAGCTAATAATAATAATAATAATATCTACCTCCAAGGGTTGTTGTGGATAAACTCAGATGACGTATGTGCTTTGCCTAGCTTAAGGTGCTGTATAAATATAATAATAATAATAATAATAATAATAATAATAATAATTTCCTTAAGGCATGATAATAGTGGTTTTACAAATGGTTGTTGATTGGTGAATAAATTTGTGAAGAAGTATTACATATTCATTATTCAATTAATTATTAATTAGTCAGGAAGAAGGAATGAGCTGCCTTAGCTAGCTCTGTTGTTTTTTTAAGTTGTTTCTGTTGTGTTTCACTCTTTGTGACTCCATTTGGGGTTTTCTTGGCAAAGATACTGGAGTGGTTTGCTATTCCCTTCTCTAGCTCATTTCACAGAGGAAACTGAGGCAAACAATGAATTGCCCACGGTCACACTGCTAGTAAGTGTCTGAGGCTGGATTTGAACTCAGGTCTTCTTGACTCCAGGCCTGGAGCTCTAACCATAGCACAATCTAGCTATCCTTAGCTAGCTCTGTACTCTCTTGTAAATGTCTCCTCTCAGTATATAAACATGTACATTCTCTAGTTCATAGGGTCATAACTCTAGGGCTGGAAGGGACCCAAGGGGCCATTTAGTCAAACCTCCTCAATTTGCAGATGAGAAAACTGGGGCCCAGAGAAGTTATGTGACTTTCATAGGGTCACACAGCTTCTAAGTGCTGGAACTGGTAAGTTGAACCCAGATTCTCTGACTTCAAACCCTATTGTGTAAGGGAGGAGGGGTCATTTTATTTACTCCCAATAGAATTGAAAGTAGAGACTCTTTCATTCTTCAGGTGCCTCTAGCCCCAGAATAGTGCTCTGTATGTAGTCAGTGCTTAATTAGTGTTTGTTGAGTTGAATTGAATAATCACATATCAACCAGGGTGTCCTGGGCTTTAGTCCATGCTTTCTTGTTAACTAGTTATATGAGCCTGGGTGGTCAACTAGCTATGTGATAGGGGAACTTTGTCCTCTAGTGCTTGCTAATTAGATGATCATGGGCAAATCACTTAATTTCTCTGAGCCTCAGTTTCCTTTACAGTAAAATGGTACCCTAATATCTCTAGTAGCCAATTCATGTAGGGCGGCTAAGTGACTCGGTGGATAGAGCCTACAGTCAGGAAGAACTCATCTCCCTGAGTTCAAATCTGGCCTCAGACACTTACTAGCTGTGTGACCCTGGGCAAGTCATTGTTTGCCTCGGTTTCCTCATCTGTAAAATGAGCTGGAGAAGGAAATGGTAAACCACTCCAGTATCTCTTCCAAGAAAACCCCAAGTGGGGTCACAAAGAGTCAGAAAAGACAGAACAACAGCAAGCTAACTCACAGGATTGTTGTAAAAACCAAATATACTACTCTCTGTAAACCTTAAGATGTCAGGTAAATGCCAGGCATTACTGGGATCCAAATGCACTCAAAATGGGGGTCTGTTTTCCCCTCCCTTCCTCACTTCCTTCCAGCCCCCAGCCCCCACCCCAGGGTAGGTGTCTTGGGTTCTGTCCTTGAGAAAGTCTTCCTCTCCCTTCTCACGAGGTTCCCTGCGTCTGGCATTTTGGGAAGACGTTTAATGCCAACATTTCGCTGGAATGATCAAAGTCATTGAGTCTCTATCAGGTCCAAGTCGCCCTGGGACAGGGGCAGGCAAATGTATAGACATGCAGGCGCCCTGACTGTGGGTGGTGAGGGAGGCTTCCTCTCTAGTGAAGGGGGCAGGACCCAGAGGGGATGCCCGATGGGCCCTAACCACCATCTCTCCATCCTGCCAGCCCACTAACTCATCTTCCTCTCCTGGCTTCCTCTCTCTGCGCAGCTGACCAAAGGACACCAGGTGGCGCTGTCATCCATCAGTTATGTTGGCTGTTCCCTCTCCATCTTCTGCCTGACCATCACCCTGGTCACGTTCGCTATGCTGTCGTGAGTCATTTTCACTTTCTACCTACTGAGCAAACCTTCCCCTGGAATCTGAGCAGCAGCATGCAGATGGCGGTGCCCACCCACCAGATTTGGAGCATGAGTGGGAGGGTTGGCATCATAAAAGTGATGAGCACCTGGAACCCCCTTAATTACATTCTCCATATGCACTTGTCACAGACCATTAGTTGGTCCCCAATTACTTTTAATTTCCAGAGATGGGCACCTTTAAATAAATACCAGGTGATTTACTGGTAGCATCTTTGGCTGTACTCCCTGGTAGTCCCCCTCTATTCCCAATAATTGGGGAAAGGTCAAGTGTTGAAGTCAGAGGGACCAGGATTTAAGTTACCTTGGGCAAGTCACCTGACCTTTCTGGGCCTCAGTTTCCCCATTTGTAATGTCTTGGAGTTGGGCTAGATGGTCTCTGAAGTCCCTTACAATGCCAAATTTAAGATCTCATGGTCCTAATTTGTGTGACCTTCGGCAAGTCACCTGCCTGGGCCTCAGTTTCCCCATTTGTAAGATGTTGAAGTTTGGTTAGCTAGTTTCTGAGGTCTCTTATTGCTCTAGATCTAAAATTCTATAGACTTAACTTATGTGACCTTGGGCAAGTCACTTCCCTGGCCCTCAGTTTTCTCCTCTGTAAAATGGAGGGAGTTGAATTCATTGATATCAGAGGTCCCTTCTAGCCCTAAATCTCTGGATACTGAATTCTGGACCAACTCTGTGAGGAGGCAGGGTTGCTAAGGAGCAATGCCATGAAAAGAATGTTGAATTTGGAATCAGATGACCTCAGTTCAAAGACCGACTCTATGACTTTTCAGTCGTTCATTCAATAAACATTTGTTAAGTACCTACTCCGTGCCAGGCACTGTGCTAAACTCTGATTTAAGAGAATTTCCATTATACCATGCTCTACCAACAGAGTGAAGAAAATGGCCCCAGGGAGTCACTGAGGCATCATGAGAAAGGACTGGCCTTGGAGGGTGCTGGGATTCAAACCCTGACTGGGATGCATATTAGCTGTGTGACCTTGGGCAAGTCACTTCCTCACCTCTGCTACAAAATGGGGGGCGGATTACATGACCTCTAAGATCTTTTCCTGCCCTCAATCTGTGACCCACTTTGTAACCTTCTTGCTTTGATATCCAGAAAAGAAGGCTATGGGCTAGGATGGTAAAGAGCTATGTATAGCTCAAACTGTGCTGGAAAGGATTATGTGAATTATTCTAATTATGTGAGAATGGAACTAAGCTCCTTGAGTGTAGAGATTGTTTCGTTTCTCGTATTTGTATTCTTAGCTCTTAGCATAAAGCCTAGAACACATAATAGACACTCAAAAATCCTGGCTGATTGGGATTCCCATGGCAAATAGTCCACTCTCCAAATCTATGGTTTTTGGAGTCAGAAGACCTGGGTTCTAATCTCATCTCTGGTACTTCCTGTGTCATTTGGGGGAATCCATTAACCTCCCGGGGCCCAAATTTCCTCACCTGTCAGATTAGAAGGTTGGGCTAGATATACCCCTAGAGCTATGATCCTAGGATTTTCAGACTTGGTTTTTTTCCCTCCTTTCCCCCCTCCCAAACCATTGCTATATTTCTATAGACCTGCAGGTAGAACCAAGGATAAATACATCAGATCCCATTATCCCTCTGCCAAAACCTGAGCAGTCATAACATGGAGGCACTGGGAGGCCGTATCTAAACATTGCAGATATCACAGAATTTTAGACCTGGAAGGGGCTGGCTCTGGAAAACATGTACTCTAGTCCATTCATCTCGTATCATGGAGGGACGAACCTAAGTTCATCAGAAAAGCTGAGTGACTTGCCATAGGCCATACATCTAGTACACAGCAAAGCTGGGATTTGAATCCCAGGCTCTTGGAGGCCTATGTACTTCCCACTGCACCACACTGCCCCTCCCTCATCGTCTCTCCCCTTCTTTTCCAGCCCTCACCCCCCCATCTTCCTCAGTCTCTACTGCTCCAAAGGCAACATAGCATAATGAAAAGAAAGTAGAAATTAAGAGTCCTGGGTTACTACTCTGTCACTTAGATGTTTTATGACTTTGAGTGAATTACTTCTTCTCTCTGGGCCTCAGTTTCTCTAAAGGCAGATAGATGGTTTAGTAAATAGAGTGATAGATTTGGGCTCATGAAGACTTGCCCCAGACACTTACTAATTGAAACCCTGAGCAGGCCACCTAATTTCTCTGGGACTCAGTTTCCTCATCTGTAAAAAAGGGAATAATAATGGCACCTACCTCCTAGGATTGTTGGGAGAACAAAATGAGATTACATATATGTGTATGTGTGTGTGTGTTTGTGCATAGTATACATATACTATATATATGATATATACGTATAACTTTGTACATATGTATATATGCATATGTAACCACAAACACTATATAAACACTAGTTATTGTTATTATGAGATTCAAACTATATGATTCAAAAATTTCATCAGGGTCTAACATTTCCCCAACTGTCTCCTCTTCCCTTCCCTCTTCCTGCCTGGGCTCTATTGTTTTCTGGAAACCCAGTCTGGGTAAAGTCCAAGGCTCCTGGATATCCCTCCCTCACCTTGCCTACTCCCTGTTCAGCTTTGGGCCTCTGTAGTCAGGATGCTGTGGGGCCTTGGGCCCCATCCTAGACAGCTACCTTTAGTGAGTTCTGGACCTCTTCAGGTCAGTAATCACTTCATTGGTATCTTCCAGGACTATTTCCCCATGAATGGCCTAATGGAACAATCAGATTTCAGGGGTCTTGCTGTTAGGTGGTGGCAATGAGCAGCATCTTGTAGATGCTGTCACTCACTAAGATGTGAGTTCCTCACTCAGTGTCTTAGGGGAAAAATGGAGGCAGTGGGGAAATTGAGAAGGGAAGAAGCAGGAATGAGAATATGAAGAGGAAATAGTTGTGCTGTCTGCTCGCTAACCAGAGATTCAGCTTGCATGTCACCTATCAGGGCTGCCTATCACAGGTGAAATTATGGTGCTTTTGTTAACGTCTGAATAGCGGCGAAGAAATGAGTTTCGCATCTGTTCCTGAGTATTTAACATCTTCCTATTGTGCAGAGTTTATCTCTCTCTCCCCTCCATAATAAAGTGGGTGTTTAAAATACTCTGACTTCTGGAGTATGGCAGCCCCTCCCCGCTCTTCTGGTTCCCTTGGAGATACCTGTGGTTGGGTTGGAGCCTGTGAGGGACTCTATGCCAAGCAGAGCCAAGTTAGTATCATGGGAACCTGTTTGATGAAGAAGCTGGACAGTTTACGAGCCTCCCCAAGCCCTAAGGCTACCCCTGCCCTTCAGAGCACTCGAGGCATTTGGACTGAGTCAGACACCCGCCCCCCCCCCCACACACATATTCCTTTTGTGGCTGAAGGAGAACTGGATGGGGAAAGTGACTGTGAGGCATTAGGAAACTTTCCTGCAGCAGCTACTAGGGAACAAGTTTTAGGGATATAGGAGCATTAAAAGCTGAAAATGGAGGGTCAATACAGATAGGATGGGAGAGAAAGTCTGGAAAAAATACTCATTTGCTATTTAGGGCAACAAGATGGTACAGTGACTAGTATACTGGGACTAGAGTCAGAAGGACCTGAATTCAAATATGGCCTCAGACCCTTTCTAGTTGTGTGACCTTCAGCAAAATGCTTAGATAGATAGATAGATAGATAGATAGATAGATAGATAGATAGGTAGATAGATAGATAGATAGATAGATAGATAGATAGATAGATAGATAGATAGACAGACAGATAGATAGATATTATTACTAGTAATGGTAAACCACTCTAGTTAGCAGGGGGTGGTAGAAAGAACATTAGAATTGTAGACCAGGTTCCCATTTATTATGTCAGTCAGTTAGTTCACAGGCATTTATTATTAAGTGCTTACTGTGTACCAAGCATTGTGCTAAGCATTGGGGGTACAGAGAAAGGTAAAGACACAGCCCCTTCCCTCAAGAAGCTTACATTCTAATGGAGAAGCCAACCAAAAGCCAATATAGAAACAACTAGGTTGTTTATGTATAAGATATATACAGTGTAAAGAGCAGATGATCTCAGAGGGAAGGCCTTCTGCAGAAAGCGGGGTTTCAGCTGTTTTTCAGCTGGGCAGATGACTGCTCTGGATCTTCATTCTTCCCTTTTAAATGATGGGGTTCCCTGATCTCAGAATGTCAGAACTGAACTCTCTAGTTCAAGTCACACTTGACTGAGAATCCATTCTTCAACTTAGCCAACAAGTGGTCACCCAACCTTTGCTTGGAAATCTACAGTAAGAGGGTACCCACTCCCTCTGGAGGCAGTGCACTTGGGGACAGTTCTAAGTGTTAGGGAGTTTCTTTATTTTTATTTTTCTTGATGTCCAGCCTATGTTTATCCTTTGTAGTTTATGTCCTTTGCTCCCGGTTTTGCCCTCTAAGTCCAAGCTAAAAAAATCTAATCCTTCTTCCATATGACATCCTTTCAAATGCTATATAATCAATCAATCAATCTGTAAATATTTATGAAGTGCCTGCGATGTGCCAGGCAAGAGACATGGAGGATACAAATATACAAATATAATATATACATATATATACATAAAATATAAAATCAAGACTGTCCTTGCCTTCAAGGAGCTTACATTCCACTGAGCTTAAAAAAATACCCACAGATATGGATCCCCCAAATATAAATTATTTCAGTAATTAACAACTGCAGGAAATGAGTCTTGAAAGGATCTCGGATTTCTACGAGGCAGAAGTGAAGAGAGCTTCTATACATTGCATTTACACAGGGGGCCAGCCTGTGTAAAAACATGTAGGCAGTCATAGGAGATGGAATGTCATGGGGAGGGAACAGGAAGTGGGTCAATTTGGCTAGAAGGGAAAGTAATATTATCCCTCCCATGCCTGCCACCTACCCCATCCCCAGCGGAAGTGCAAGATTTTTTTTCTTCTCTAAGCTGAACAAGCCTAGTCCTTTAAACATTTCAAATTGTCATATGGCGGCATCATCATCATCATCATCATCATCGTCATTGTCATCATCATCATGGCTAAAATTTCCGTAGCACTTTAAGGTTTGCAAACGCTTTACGTGTGTTACCTCATTAGATCCTCACAACAACCCCAGGAGATAGGTGCGATTATTATCTCCAATTTGTTGCTGTTGTTGTTGGCAGCAGCAGCAGCAACGACAATAATCTCCAGTTTAAAGAGGCAACAAGACCGAGGGAGGGGAAGTGACTTGCTTAGGGTCACATAGATAAAAATAATAATAAAATAATGTTAACTAGAAGTTCTATAACACTTACAATGTGCCAGGCACTGTGCTAAGCACTTTACAATTATTATCTCATTTGATCCTCACACCAATCCTGGGAGGTAGGTTCTATTATTATCCCATTTTACAGATGAGGAAACTGAGGCAAACAGAGGGTAAGTGACTTGCCTAGGGTCACACAGCTAGTAAGTGTTTGATGTCAGATTTGAACTTAGGTCTTCCTGACTCCAGGTCCAGCTCTCTATCCACTGAGCCACTTTCCATGAAGTCAAAATCCTTTCCATGAAATCAAAATGTCTTCCTCTGAATGCCTTCCAATTGTAATGGATGGTCTTAAAGTCCTTTTATGCCTCTAAATCCTATGATCTGGGTGCCAATGGAAAGTGGAATCGCGGAATAAGAATGAGAAGGATCTTTAGAACTGAGAATGTCAAAGCTGGGTAGGTCTTTAGAACAGAGAATGTCATATCTGGGAGGGCCTTTAGGACACAGAATATTAGAACGAGGAGGGACCTTTCAGAAACCCTCTGGTTCAAACTCTTAATTTTACATATGGAGAATCTGAGGCCCAGAGAAGGTAAGTGACTTGCCCAAGGTGACTCGGGTAGCAAGTAGCTGAGGTGGGATTTGCACCAAATCATCTGACTTCAAATCCAATGCCCTTTTCCCCACAGTAGGCTGCCCCTCAATTATTTATAGTGGGCATTTCCTGGATGTTGGGGTACATGGGAATTCTGAAGTACTATGTTACTGTCTGGCATCAAGTAGCCCCAGGTTATATGGCATGTAATCAGGCAAGTTCCTTCCTTGCACTTCCTGTCTCCACTGATGGAACTTCACAATTTTAAAGGATTGACTTGCAGTTTGGTGATGCTTTAGTTTTTGCATACAGATGAGGTTTATTCCTGAAGTAATGCATTACTCCATCTCCCCACCTTTGCCTCTCAGCACCTTCCTGTCTTTTCAAATTACTCAGGAGACGCTGGACAGGGCTGATTTCTTTTTGCTTTTTTCTTTCTCCTACTTATTCACCCTGGATTAACAGGGGGAAAACAAAACAAAACAAAACAAAGCAAAAGCAAACATTCTGGGGGCACATACTATTCCCACCATCAGAGGCCTAGCTACTTCCCATGTCATCATGTTCCATATGTCCTCCCCATGGAAAGGGCTGGGAGTAGACATCCCTGATGGTAGCATCAAAGCAGGCTTACAGAGGCCAAAAGGACCCACCCTTGGGTCTGGAACATATTGTTCCTGTACAGAAAAGACTCTGTGGCCAAGGGTGAAGAGGGGTCTAGATTGGAACACCCATGATATCTTTGAAATTGAAATGAGCATCTCATCCTTGGCACTTAGGGGCTGGTAGCTATGACTTCTTTATTTTCAGCCCTTAATGAAACCACTCAAAAAAACCCCATTATCTTTGGCAAGTTCGCAATAGTAGCAGAATATTCATTGCTATAATAGATCTGTGAACTTGGGTTCAAATTCTACCTTTGATATTTATTACTTGTATAACTTTAAGCAAGTCACTTCACTCCCCTGGACCTCAGTTTTCCCATCTATAAAATAAAAGGTTTGACTTAGATGGTCTCTGAAGGCCCTTCTAGCTTTAGACCTATGATTGTATGATCTTATGATAAGTCAGGAATGAGCCAGGAGACTTGTGCTTTCATTCTGATCATGATCCTTGCTTCATTTTTATTTTCTCCAGCTCAGTCAGTACCATCCGAAACCAGCGCTACCATATCCATGCCAACTTGTCCTTTGCCATTCTGGTGGCCCAGATCTTACTTCTCATCAGTTTCCGATTTGAGCCACGAACAGTAAGTAACCAAAAGAAATTACCTCTTTTTTTTTGTGGATTAAATGTATCAAAACCCTCCTCTGAGATCTATTTCTGGAAAAATTCAAGAATGGACTATTCAAAGGATGGAGGATAATGAACATCCAGAAAAAGAAGTGGTGGTTACAAAGAGCTGCATGGTTTCATCAAGAATATTTCATGCCTTATTTCTTTTTTTGACAGGGTTATTAAACTAGGAAATGAGGAGAATGCTATAGATACGATTTGCCTAGACTTTAGCCACATATTTGATAAAATAGCTCATACTATTCTCAAGAAAAGGTGGAGAAATGTGGCCTAGAAAGCAAGGCAATTAGATGGATTTGGAAGTGCTTGAATGGTTCAGTCATTGTTAGTGGTTTGATGTTACCTTGGCTAGAAAATCTCCAAATGAGTCCCCAAGGGTTCTGTTTTTGTTTCTATGCTGTTTAATATTTTTAACCAATGTCTTAGAGAATGGTATAGAGAGGATGTTTATGGAATTTAGGAGTGATGCCACACTAGGAGGGCTAACTAACCCATTAAGTGAAAGACTCAGGATCCAAAAAAGATTTTGTAATGTTATTATGCTAAATAATATGCATTATGCTAAATCTAATAAGATGGAATTAAACAGAGGTAAATGTAAACTCTTACCCTTGGGTTCAGAAAATCAACTTCCCCAGTACAGCATTGAAGAGGCATAGTTAAGTATCATTTTGTTTGAGAAAAGTCAGAGGGGTTAAGTGGAATGCAAGCACAGTATAACTAAGCAGTATGACATTACAGTCAAAAAAGCTAATACAAATTTGAATTTCTTTAAGAGGAATACAGCTTTCAGGAAGAAGGAGGTGATAGTCTTGTAATATTTCCTGATCAGATCTCATCTGGATTATTGTGTTCAGTTCTGGATGCCATGTTTTGTTTTGTTTGTTTTGTTTTTTTGAATGCCATGGTTTAAGAAGGATGTTGATAAGGTAAAGAGTGTCCCGAGGAGGGTAAACAAAATGGCAACGTTCCTCAAGCTCGTGTTGTATGAGAGTCACTTGAAGGAAGTGGGGATGTTTAGCCTGAAGAACACAAGACTCAGGGGGACATGATAGTTGGTTAGAGTTATTCTGCTTGGCCCCAAAAGACAAGAACAGAACTAATGGGTGGAAGTTGCAAAGAGACCAATTAGCCTTGAAGTCAGAAATCCTTCTTAACAATTACAGTTGTCCCCAAATGGAATGGCCTGCCTCCATTCCAGGTAATGGAGTCCTCTTCCTTGAACATCTTCCGGAGGATGGGTATGCTTTATAGGGATTTTGCTGGACAAAATTGTGTCAAGGTCCTTTCCAATTCTCAAATTCTGTGATCCATATAGGCATTGATTGTTAACTGTGATAGCACAAAGGATAGTGTTAATGGAGTCACAGCTGTAAGGTACCAGTTAGTAAATGTCACCTTATGAAAGAGGGTAGACTGAATTCCTTTTATGTTTCATTTTATCCAGCTGTGTAATAGGGAGGAGAGGATCTTGAATGTTCCCTCCATCTCTAACTCCTAGAATCCTTCATGAAAAAAATAAAACAATTAGTTTATAGAACCTATTGACATAGATATTTTTCTACTTTGCATAACTAAACTAGAGCTATAACTAGGGTAAGGCCATATGGCTTTGTTCCAGGTTGGGAAATTTATAAGGGGTTGACACCAAAGTCCCACAGTATGTCTATTCCTCTGATCATCATATCCCTAAGGTAGTATAAGCGTTGTACTGGGAGAGCTTTCTCTTTCTTCAAAAGTTTAGAAACCTCATGATGTCCCTATGTCTCCTGGTGGCCATATTTTAGAGGTGTATCTTCCTGATGCAATTGTTACAGATGCAAAAATTATGAATTACACTCCGCCTATCCCCTGCATCTCCTTTCCACCCAATTCTGAACTCTTTCTTTGAGACTCTAGTTCTGATGGTTGGACCTTCCCCTTCTCTTGCCCAGAGCGAGGCCTCTCTGTTACTTCCCAGCCATTTCCAAACCTTGCTACAGAGTGCATAAAGGTACCTTCTGCCCTTCCCACCTTCTTCCCTCTTCTTAGCTCTCTTTATGTGTTGCTTTCCCACAGTAGAATATAAACTCCTTGAGGGCACAGACTGTTTTGCTTACCTGTTTTTGTGTCTCTAGTACTTAGCACATAGTAAACATTTATTAAAAATTTTTCCCTTCCTTCCTTCTTTCCTTCCTTCATTCCCAATCCATGCTCTCCTCTCCTTATGTTCTCACTTCAAATTTATTCTAATTTTATTATTCAAATTTATTATAAATAAAATCCTGACCAAAGTCTGGCCTGAAGCATATATCTGAAGTGCGGCAAGGGGGACTGGAGATGAAGGATAGATCTCACGTGTAAAGACTGACAACAGACCCCTCATCTGTGTGGTTCTGTGAGAGCCCTGATTGATGAACTGGAGCCAGTAGGTGGCTGTTTTTGACTTAGCCTTTAGAAGAAAGAAACCAGTGAAGCAGACTGATTCACATTATGAGACAGAGCTTTCTTGGGTAGGGCTGTAGATGCTCAGATCTCTGGCAAGAAGCAGGCAGCATGTTCTATTGATCTGAACCCTGCTAATGAGTTAGCTAAGGCCACTATCTTGCCCTGATTATGAGTTGACAGGAATTTTATCAGCAAGGAATCTTTTCTGCCCATGTTGGGAAACAGAGCAGCCTATACCAATGTAAGAGTGAGAAGTTAGAGTTGGTTATGCAAATATATGTGAATACATGTAAATGTAGCCAGTGGCTGCTGCTTTGCTCCATTTTGGATGACTTTCAAAGGTTCACGTGCTAACCCAGGCATCTCACACACAGTACATGCTCAATAAACTTTGGTTGAATTGAATTGAAGGTTTGATTCTAGTAAAGAATCATTTTCTTCTCTCTGTTTCCTGGCCATAGACTACACCTCCACCCCTTGCCCAGACAACTCCCAATTGTGTGTCCTTGGTCACAAGGAAGGCTGGTAAGAGAGTGAGGGGAGTGAAAGTCCTACTCTACTACAGGGAAGCAAGTCGACTGACAATGGGTCAAGAATATCACCTTTTGGGGCAGCTAGGTGGCACAATGGATAGAGCACACGCCCTGGAGTCAGGAGGACCTGAGTTCAAATCTGGTGTCAGACCAGACGCTTGACATTTACTAGGCAATGTGAACCTGGGCAAGTCACTTAACCCTATTGCCTAGCAAAGAAAAAAAAAAGAATATCATCTTTCTTCAAAAGGTTGAAATATTTAGTTACTCATGGGAATAGTGAAATCTCTTTCCAATAAATAGTTATTTTAGAGAAACCCAGAGTTAGGAGGTACCTTGATGGCCATACACAAAAAGAATTTCTCCCATACCATACCCAGTATACCTAGCTACTCATCATGTTATCTTTGCTTCAAGACCTCCAGGGAAAGAGGACCCACTATTTCTTGGAACAGCCCACCCCAATTTGGGCAACTGCAATTGCCAAAAAGTGTTCTTTATATCAAATGAGGTAAGGTTTGTAAAGCACTGTGCAAACCTTAAAGTTCCATGTAAATGCTAGCTGCTGTTGTTGTTATATGGAGTTTTAATTGACTGCATTGCAGATATATGGTGTTGAATGTCTCACCACCCCTACCCTCAATCTGCAGCTACAGAGTAAACAGCATGGCTTCCTTTTGGTGACTTTGGCAGCTAATTGGTACAGTGGGTAGAGTGTTTGAGTTGGAATCAGGAAGAACTGAGTTCAAATCCTGTCTAAGATGCTAAATAGCTACATTTATAATAACTATAATTATAAGCCACTTAACCTCTCTTTGCCTCAGATTCCTCATCTGTAAAATGGGGATATCTCTGAGAAATCTTTTTTCTTTTGTCTGTTCTCTTTCTCTTTCTCCAGAATGCTTTCGAGAATGCAGACTGAGTTTTCTGAATAGTGCTGTGAGAAGGGGTACACCAAGCTTTACCCACGGGCCATTTTTGGGTGTTCTCCTTAGCACCAGAGCTACATATGACTCTGATAGTACCCACTAACTGTGTGACCTTGGACAAGTCACTTAACCTCTGTCTGCCTCAGTTTCTTCCATTGTAAAATGGAGGTAATTATAGCATCTATCTCCCAGGGTTGTTGTGAAGATCAAATAAGATAATATTTGTACTCTTAGCACAAAGCCTGGAACATAGTAAGTGCTATATAAATACTGGCTATTGTTATTAATAATGATCATTATTGTCCTGTATATATCTTGTTTGCATATAGTTTTCTCTTATATTTTGTCTCTCCCATTACACTGTGAACTCCTTGAGGGAAGTGACTGCTTTTCTGCCTTTCTTTGGATCCCTAGTACTTAGCACAGAGTAGCTAATAGGTGCCAAGTAAATGCTATTGACCTTTAGTTGACTTGAAAATGGGGATATAAGTAGCACCCACCTCACAGTGTTGTAGTCAGGCTCAAATGAAATAATACACATAAAACATTTGCAGACCTTAAAGCACCATATACATTTTAGCTATTACTATTATTAAGGCAGCTAGGTGGTGCGGTGGATAGACAACTGGGCTTGGAATCAGGAAGATTCTTCTTCATGAGTTTGAATCTAACCTCAGATACTTCCTAGTTGTGTGACCCTGTTTGCCTCAGTTTCCTCATCTGTAAAATGAGCTGAAGAAGGAAATGGTAAACCACTCCAGGAACTTTTCCGAGAAAACTGCGAATGGGATCATGAAAAGTTGGACACGATTGAAAGGACTCAACAACAAATTGTTATTAGTTGCTATTTAGAAAGCAGCCACTCTGTCTTTATATTCCCAGAACCTGGCACATAGCACTTAATAACAGTCTGCTGCTTGTAGACTGATCAATATTCACCTTTCCTATCAAATTTAGCAAACCACTTTTAAATCTCACCAGGTTGGGTCTATAGTTTGAAGACAACTCCTATTTCCAATGTTTGTTTAATTCCCTCATTCTGATCTTCCCACCTCTAAGAGCTGTGGCCTGGCCTGTTGGCAGCAGGGACAATGGGCTCCAGAGGTCCAGAGAGAAAGGCTTGGTTCAGCCTCATGACTTGCACTGATTAGTGACACATGGCCCATTTGCTTCTCCAAAATTGAGCTGAGGTCTTGGTGCACATCAGGGACAGGGATTCTCATTACCAAGCTTTCACTGTCAGATCCTTTCCTCACTATGTCTCCTTGGGAGTGGAAGATGCTGTCAGCAAAGCTTAGACCTTGCCTCGGGTTTTGTCATTGGGATGATGCTGAGAAAACAAGTGTTCTAGGTAGGAAGGCTGCTGTCTTTGGGGGAAGGATGTATGTCTTACCACATTAGACTGGGAGCCAAGAGTTGAGCCTGCTGGTTTCCTGATTTCCCATTGACTTTAGCACGTCTGGGCTGCCTAGCCTGCTTATCTGAATAAATGTCAGTGCCTGCTTATCTGCAAGTTCTTCTTACCCTGGGTTTACCTGATTAGAAGACAGAGTAACTACCCTCAAGATACTTATAATCTGCATCATCATACATTTTATGGGAAGATCTCATTGATTCATATCCTTCTTGACCTAGCCTCATTCAGAATTTGTGATTAGATGGGCAGCTTTTATATTGATTGATAAAAATGGATTTGCTGAACAATTTAGTATTGAAAGGAAGATTAAAGTAGGTATACTTAACCTACCACAACCATTTTTTTTTAGCAAGGAGTAGTAACAATGGAAGTGGAGAGGTAAAGCAGATTCAAGAAGCAATTCTCTATTCACTTCTTCTCTGTGCTTATAATTCAATCCAGCAAGCATTTATTAAATGCTTACTATGGATGTGCGAGGCACTGTCCCTTAATTACTCTCACCTGAAAATTTGGTTCATAGTTTTTATTTCTCAGAGAATCAGAAAATTAGAAATTCTAATAGAGCTAAGTCAGTTTGTAAGTGGGAGAGCTAGCACAGTATAGTGAAATGTATGGTGGATTTGGAATCAGAGGACCTGGGCTGGAAAATCTTCCTCAGATATTTGATTTTTCTGGTCTCCAGATTCCTCATCTACGAAATGAATAAGTTGACTGGATAATCATTAAGGTCCCTTCCTGATTTCATTTACTGTCCCTAAGACATTTACCACCTTACTGGTATGAGTGAATGAATAAATGAGGCAGCTAGGTGGCACAGTGGATAGAGCTGGACTCTGAGTCAGGAAGGCCTGAGTTCAAATCCAGCCTCAGATGTTTACTAGCTGTGACTCTGGGTAAGTCACTTCAGCTCTTTTTGCCTCAGTTTCCTCATCTGTAAAATGGGGATAATAATAATAACAGCACCTACCTCCTAGGGTTGTTGTGAGGATGAAATGAGATACTATTTGTAAAAAGAGTTTAAGGACCTGATACATAGTAGGTGCTGTATAAATGTTAGCTATTATTATTATGAAAATGTATATGTTAAGCATTTAATACATGACAGGTAATGAGTTAAGTGCTAGGTATGTGAATACAAAAGAAAGCCAACAGTCTCTACCCTCAAGAAATGGACATTCTAATAGGGAAGGTACCACATTTGGAGGAATGGTGACTAAGGAAAGGTCCTTCTTTTTGAGACATCACAAGGATGGTGACTGGAGTCAATGATAGTATTGATTTGATTACTATTCCTGAAAAGGAAGAAAGGAATAAAAGAAGGAAGGAAACAAGCATTTATTAAGCACCTAGTATATGCCAGGCACTAAGCTAAGTGCTTTACAGATATTATCTCATTCGATTTCACAACAACCCTTGGAGGTCATCTCCATTTCATAGTTGAGGAAATCGTGTGTGTGTGTGTGTGGGGGGGGTTTGGGAGACAGACAGAAAAATGACCAAGTTGAAGCATCGTCAGGGATCCAGGGTGGGTTAGACATAGTGGGCTATATTTGAGCTTGTGTAATTATAGTTCAATGGAAAGAACACTGGATTTGGAGTCAGAGAACCTGGGTTCAAAACCCAGCTCTGCCACTTAGTGGCCAGGTGACCTTGGAGAAGTAATTTTACTTCTCTGGTCATCAGTGTCCTCATCTATACTAATGCCCTTTAAGGTCCCTCCTGCGTTGAAATCTGAGATCCTATCATCTATGAATGATTGAGGATTTTTAGGTCCCTTTGAGAAACATCACAGCCTGTCACAGTCAGTGAGGTTGCCATGTTATCCAGTCACAGGCCACTTGATGTCACCCAACAGATGAAAGTGAAATGCCTAGTGTTCGCCAAACCGTTACTCTTCTTATGAATCCAGGGTTTCTCAGGCAGGAGAGCCAGTCCAATACATTCACGCTGTATTGAATTGCGTTGAATTGGGCTTGTCTTCCTCTTCCATGCTTCAGAAGCTGCTGCTTGCTCTCTGTGCCACTGAAGTAGACTCTGCCCTGTAATACTACTACTACTACTAATAGCTGACATTGACAGAGGATTTGGGAGATAGTATCTAATTTGATCCTCACAACAGCCATGTGATGCAGGTACCATATGGGCCATAGGAATGCAGCTTTAGAGCTCAAAGGGACCTCTAGACCAACCCCTTCATTTTACAGATGAGGAAACAAGGGCCCAGAAAGGTCATGGGATCAAAGACCTCAAGTGTGAAGGAATTTCAGAGGTCATGGAGTCCAGCTCCCTCATTTTACAGAGAAGGAAAGTGAGACCAGGGGAGGTTATAGGATTAGATGAAGATGAAATGTATCTCAGAAGTCATTTAGCCAAACCTTCAAATATGGCTGGGCCCTGAGAATCTATAATGATATGGTAGATTGTGAACCATAAGAGACCTCAGAAGGGCAGCTAGGTGGTGCCGTAGGGCATAGAGTGGTGGGTCTGGAGTCAGGAAGATCTGAGTTCAAATACAGCCTCAGACATTTACTAGCTATGTGACCCTGCGTAAGTCACTTATCCCTGTTTGCCTCAATTTCCTTATCTATAAAATGTGCTGGAGAAGGAAATGGCAAACCTCTCCAGTATCTCTGCCCCAAAAGCCCCGAAAGGGGTCATGAAGAGTAGGACACAACTGAAGATGACTGAACAACAAAAAAGCCTCAGAAATCAGTCAGACCATCCCCTTCATTTTACAGATGAGTAAACTGAGGCCCAAGGAGGTTTGTAGGATCAGATAAGGATTTATCAATCTAGATCTGGAAGGGACCTCAGAGGCCAATCAGTTCAGCCTTCTTATTTTACAGAAAAGGGAATTAAATAACAAGAAGGAATTATCATCCTTATTTTTCAGGTAAGGAAACTGAGACTTAATGAGAGTAAGGGATTCAATTATAGTCACAAAGTTTGCCGCAAAAGTTGCCCCTCTTGGTGATATATGTGTGGTCCATTTTCAGTGTCAAGAACAAAGTTGAAATTCCAGGTCTCCCCTGATTTCACACCCAGGGCGCCCTCCATCAGGCCACATTGCCTCACTCTCCCCATCCTTGTTCCACGTAGCACCAGGGCAAAGGAGGCCTGCTGGATGTTAGAGCCATGCCCTGGCTTGCCCGTTCTCAGGGGAGAAACCACTGTTTCTATAATAAGGTAATGAAATCTTCACTCATTCCTGAGGCTGTAAATAGCCTTACTCTGGTGGACCCAAAGTGAGAGTGATGATTCTTACAAGTTCTATGGCTCAGGGAGAATGCTGTGCCTTGATCCACATCCCTTTGAAAGATCCCTGCATGGCTGGCAGAGAGTGTGAATCAAATGAGATGATGGATATAAAGGGATTTGTAACCCTTAGCACTCAGAGGTTCCAAAACATCTGTGATTTCAGTCATGGGGGCCTTCCCCCACCAACCACAGAATTGCATTGAGAAAAGAGAAGGAAACACACATCTATTAAGTACGTACTATGTGCCAGACGTTACAAATATTAACTAATTTGATTCTCATGACAATCCTGCAAGGTATGTGTTATTATCCCCTTTTTACGGTGGAGGAAACTTAGTCAGAAAGCCAGTAAGTGACTCGGTCAGAGTTACACTTCTATGAAGTGTCTAAGGCCATATTTGAACTCAGAGCTTCCTGATTCCAGGCCTAGAACTCTATCCACTGTGCTACCTAGCTGATTACATTAAAGGTAGGTAGAGGTATATCCCAAAGAGTTGAAAGCTGTAAATATCTTTGTAACCCTTAATTCTCCAATGCTCCAATGTATCTACGGTCTCATCATGCCAGATGTTTCCTCCAACATGGCAGATCACAAACCACCCACGCCTACTCATCTGGGGCCATCTCCAGTCATCCTGATCTATATCTCACCACGGGGCTCAGATGGCTCCAGAGGAGAAAGTGAGACTGGAGACTTTGTTCAGCCCTCCTTCACTTAAATCCGATTTACCTGCCAATCATGGCAACACCTTCCTGACATCATGATCCTCTTTCAGAACGAAGGACAAACAGCCACAAGCCGGGGGGCTCCACCCCACATTCTAAGGGCTTTCCTTCACTTTTCTTGCCATCTCAAGGCTGCCAATGAAGGCTGCAGACTGTCTACAATCTATCCCTCACTCTTGTCACTTGATATGATCAGCTCAGTATTTTTTTTTCCTGATCAGGCAGTTCCTGGATGACATCTTTCATGCTGCTTCTCCTGCTTGATCCTCAACTGATGATGCATGTGCCTTTCCCCTTGCCCTCCGGGCAAATCATGCCTTCAGTTATCCAGAGATTATCGTGTTCCATTTCACACATTACCGGATGGATATAGGTGTTAAAAAGATGGGCCTTTGTATCAGGGAGAAATGCATGACCCTGGAAATTGCATGTAAATGTCAGCTAGTATTATGAATTCATGTCAATGACACAGGGCAAACAAGGGAATGTGTTGGTGTCTGGCAGAGATTGGATCATGCCAGCCCTAACTCCCACCCCCAGCTGAAGAGAAAAGGGAAGGGATGTCCTGCTCACTATTCTGTAAGCAGAAAAGAGTATAGCTACTGATAAATTGCTCTTATTGTCAAAAGATCCCCCTTGTAGCCAGATAGGTAGACATTTATGCTGGCTTTACATATTCAGGAGGGGACTTTCTCTGGAGAGTTTCAATCCAGCCCAGTCTTATCCAGTCTAATTCAATGCAATCCAGTCCAGACAAATCCATTTTACTCCAATCCAACAAGTATTTATATTTTATGTACCTACAGTGTACCAGGTACTGTGTTAGATACTAGAAATACAGACACAATCAGTTAACGCAGGAGTGTTTATTAAGCACCCACAATTTACCAGACGCTGTACTCAACCATAAAGATAGTAGGAAAAAAATGACAACAGCCCGCTGTCCTGCAGAAGCTTACATTCTGCTTGAGAGTGTCAGAGAATCATGAAACCATTGGTCCAGAAGTAACTTTAGAATGTCAATCATTCTGCCAACAAGTATGTATTAAGCATGTAATAAGAGCTAGTCATTGTGCTTGGTATTAGGACTTCCAGTGAAACATTGCCTACTTTCAAAGAAATTAAATTCTAATGGAGGAAACAACATGCTCATAGAAAGGGACCTACCGAGAGCACACAAAGAAGATACAAGTTAAATTGGGTAAAGAGGCAAAAACAGCTTAAGGGATTCCTGGAGACAGAGGTAAGGAAAGAGAGCAACCCAGGCATAGGAGACCACCTGGGCAAAGACACCAAGGCAGGAGATGGGATGTCATGAATGAAGACCAGTAAATGGGCCAGTGTGGTTAGGGTGGAGAGTGCAAGGGGAATGACATACAGTCAGTCCGGAAAGGTAGAGCAAAGTGACTATGAAGTACTTTGTGTCCATTTGAAGAATTTGTGGGTTTTTTTTTCTAGGTCATAGGGAGCCAATGAAGCTTCTTGAGCAGAGGTCTGGAATACTTAGGAATGTCACTTTGGCAGCCATGTGGAGAGTGGATTGGGAGTAGGGAGAGACTTGCAGAAGGAAGAGTAATTAGGAGACTATTTGGGTAGCTGAGGTGAGAGGTGATGAGGATCTGAATTAGAGGTTTGTCCAGAGGCAGTTTGACACTTTTAATGAGTCTTAGTGCTGACCAACCCCTTCCTCCTAAAAAAGAAAACAAAAAAACAAACAAAAAACTTCCCAAAACACTGTAGCTGAGACCACTGAGAGGGTCCTGGGGTTGGAATCTGTGACTCTTCCTGGTGTCCTTGAGATTGAGATGTGGGGACCAGTGAGCCAACAAGGATTTATTAAGGACTTACTATGTCCCAGCCGATGTGCTAAGTGCTGGGAGAGCAAAGAAAAACAAAAATAGTCACCGATTTCAAGGATCTTTCATTCAAACGGGGGAAACAATGTGTGAATAACTAGGCCCATACAAGATATATGTAGAGTAGATGGAAGTAATCTCAGAGGAGAAGTCATTAGTAGCTAAGAGGAAAAGATTGTTCATCTCCTCCATCCCTCAAACACACACACACACACACACACACACACACACACACACACACACACATACATACTCTTGTGTGCATGCATACACACATACAAGAAATCCTCTTTTTACACACTGAATAAGCCTGGGAGTGGGAATGAAATTCAAAAGGTTTCTGGAAATGCCAAGACATCTTGGGAGAGGCTGTCTCTTACAAAGTCATCCAGCCAGAGCCAGTGTGCTAGAAAAGATAAAATCCTGAGATGGCATCTGGGATCCTGTCCAAGAAGGGGCGGGGGATGTGATGTCTGACAGAAACTAATGCTAAAGAAGAATAAATGAAGAGGGCGCTCGGGCCACATGGGCACCAACCATCTTTTCATCTCTAACAGGATTATGAGTCTGAGATGAGCCTCTTCTCTCTCTCAATGAGACTGTCTCAGAAAGCAATTAACAGAAGAAGGACAGCTGTGCAAATGAAGGAGCTGGGCAGGGATGGAAGGAATGAAGGGGATGTATCTATTCAGCCTTCATAACATAACCAGACCTAAGGATGGAAGGGGATAGTGAAGTATTGAGATTCCTAGATGGAAAAAGCCAATTGAATTCCATTTCCAAGCATTTCTTAAGTGCCTACTATGTGCTAGGCAGGGTAGCTGAGTGGCACACTAAATAAAATGCTGGGCCTGGATTCAGGGAGACCTTAGTTCCAATCTGACCTTAGACACTAGCTGTGTAACCCTGGGCAAGTCACTTAACCCTCTTTGCCTCAGTTCCTCATCTGTAAAATGAGCTGGAGAAGAAAATGGCAAACCATTCCAGTATCTCTGCAATGAAAATCCCAAATGGGGTCATGAAGAGTCAGACATGACTGAAAACAACTAAATAACAATACGTGCTGGGCGTTTTTTTAAGCACTAGGAATACAGAAGCAAAAATGTACGGTCTCTTCCCTCAAAGATCTTTCAATTCTAGCATAGGAATAAAGGCTGGGAAAAAGTTAGAATAGAGGCAGAGCCCACTAGGGAGAATGCTAGCGATGGAAGACTGTTCTGTAATTTTATTTTCTTGCCTGTAACCCTGACTATCTTACTTGGAACTCATCCATGACTAAATAATGAAAAGATTTATTCTGGAACTGTGAGTTCCTGGTGTTGGGTATATAATTAAAGGGGTCATCTTTCGTGAACACTGGGAGTGAATGGCGTGTTAGATTAGATTGCTATTTTCTGGTTCTTAGGAAAAAAAAAACTTGAGCTGCATTTGATAGCTCTCTGTAATAACTTCTCTTTGAGGCAGATGTGGAGGAGGGAGTTTGCAAGCAAAGTAACTAGGTAGGAATAGGGGTGAAACATTGAAAGGCTTCCAGTCAACAGAAGGATACCTGATTGGCTGAAACTGAGCCTGGGATTATACAATGGACCAATGAGCTCTCTCTAGAGTTCCTCCCCACCTCCCTCTCCCCAACCTTACTGCTTCATATAATAAGGGTCATACCTTTGATCCGTGGTCATGAACTCTGAAACTCCCTTCTCTGAGCATCATCTCCTGTTGTTCTACCTCTCTCTCTGCCTGGTAACTCCTAACTGTGTTCTTTATCCTCACATTGACTAGCGATTCTTTGACCCCTCAGTTCTCTCCAAGATCCTCCCCTTGCAATAGCTACGCTCTCTTCCCTGCCTCATCTTGACCAGCTCAACTCTACATTGCTTTCTTCTCTCAAATACCTTGCCTCTTTTTTCCTATTGAAGGTCTTGCCCTTCTAAGCCTCAGCCTTGGGTTATGCCCACCATCTTCTATCTTTGCTCCTACCCTTGCTCTCCTTTATTCTCTCCTCATCTCACATCACTCAAATCCCTTCTGCCACTATGTCCTGCCTGTCTTACGTGAGCAGGTGGCCCTTCTCCTTGCTAGAACAAACCAACTACATGTACAAATGATCCTATCCCCTTCCATCCCATTTTCTCCAGTAGGTTATCCCTTCTACCTCCTTTCATTTATCTTCAACCCTCCCCCTCTATTGGCTGCTTAACACCTCTGGAGAGGGTTGGACTTGAGAGTAGAAGAATCATGGGCTAAGCTAGGCTCCAAGATATTTAGCTGACAATGAGTTAAGCAAACCTAGCTGTCATATATGAGAGCCTTTAAGCCAGTGTCACCTCCAGAATGGATTTGCTCTGTACGTATTTTGTTGGGTCTAGCTCTTTTTTTTCTGACTTCATTTCCTTGCATTCCCTCTCCCTTTCCATTTTTTCATGTAATAATTGGGTCCTAATGTGTTAGAGTGTCTGTGATGTGATGGTTTCACTGTTATCAGTGATGAAAAGAGATCACCAAAGAAATGCCAGCAAAGATATTCAATTGTATGCAGAGAAGATTACAGGCCCATGCAAGTGTGTTCTCGTTCTATCTGTGCTAAGCAGAATCTCTGCTCTGCACATGGCTCCTTCCACTCACTCCACAGTCCCACCACAGTGACCTTCTTCCTCCTCATACAAGACTTCTTCTCATCTTCACACCTTCCCACAGTCCGTCCCCCATGTCCAGAATGCCTTCCCTCCCTCTTAGAATCTCCAGCCTTCTCAAAGGCTCAACTCGAGTCACCTTTTCCATGATCTCTCCTCAGCTCCTCATGTCCTCCTCCCCCAATTAGCTTGGATTTGTATTTTCATTTTATATGTGCTTAGTTATGCATGTGTTATCTGCTTCAGTAAAATGTAAACTCCTTGAGGGCAGGCAATGCTCCCTTTTGTTGTTGTTGTTCCTGCAGCCTCAATGCCTGATAGTAGATACTTAATAAGTACTTGTTGGTTGGTTATTGATTGTGAATCTGTTGTCAATCACACCCTGTCCTCACAAATAGAAAGTAAGCTTCTTGAGGGCAGTCACTGTTTCATTTTTGTCCTCTTTTAACACAGTGCCTGGTATATAGAGGTTGCTTGATGTATCCTTACTGAATACACATCTTTGATGAGCCACCATCTTAATCTTTACACTTCAGTTTATTGTTCCTTTCCCCTGTAAACAGAACCTAGATGAGGTACCCTTATGACTTAGAGTGTGTTGGGGTAGGGGCAAGAAGAGAAAGGTGTGATGAGTGTTGAAGAGAATAACCTAGATAAGGCAAGAGTGTTAGAAGGAATAAAAAAACATTATTAGGGATCAGGCACTACATCTTTGAACCAAGAAAACCAAGGTCAAGGGACCTTCTAGATTTACAAACCCTTTAATGAGGGTTTGGATATCAGTAAGGGTTGTAAAAATAGTAATGGAAATGATAATAGTATTGATAATATAGCATTTAATGTATAAAGTATACAGCATTTAAAGATTTGAAGAGTGCTTGGTCAAGAGTCCTCTGAAGCTGCTAGACAAGGAGCTAAAATCCTGGGAAGCTGAAACTGATCAGGCTTGTCATGGACTCTATCCATGAGACTTCCATCTAAATGGAAAAATTCACAAACTCGCAAGATATCAGATGTCAGCAGGACCTCAGAGACCACCTAGTCCAACCACATCTGAATGAAAACCTCTTTTTCAACACTAATAGTCATCTGGCCTTGGCTTGAAAACTTTTTAATAAAGGAAAATTTACTACCTCCAGGCAGCCTATTCTACTTTTGGATAGCTCTGACTTTTAGGAAGTCTATCCTTACTCCAAGCTTAAATTTACCTCTTTTCCCTCTCAGCTTCCACCCATTGTTTCTTATTTTGTCCTCTGGGATCGGGAAAACAAGTCCAAAGCATCTTCCAGATGATCGCCCATCAGATCCTTGAAGACTGATTCCATATCCTCTTATAACTTCTCTTCTGAAGGCATACATGTATGTCTATATGTTTGGTCATTCGTTTTCAGTCATGTCCAACTTCTTATGAGCCCTTGTGGGGTCTTCTTGGCAGAGATATTGTAGTGGTTTGTCATCTTCTTCTCTAGCTCACTTTACAGATGAGGAAACTGAGGCAAACAGAGTTAAATGACTTGCCCAGGGTCACACAGGTAGCAAGTGTCTAAGGCTGGATTTGAACTCATGAAGATGAGTCTTCTTGACTCCAGGCTTGCCACTCTATCCACTGTGCAACTTAGCTGCCTATAGTAAAACCAATGTTAATTCATTTAACTGCTGCTTGCGTGGGAGAACTCTCTTCTCACCTCCCCGATCACCTTACATAAGACCTGCTGTCCAGATTGTCCTTGACTTTCTTAAAATACATTATGCCACACTGCATTAAGTATTCAAAATGTGATGTAGGAGTAATCAAGGCAGGAGTGGTATTGGGAGTACCACTTCCTTTGTTTTGATTATTCTTCTCTTAGTGTAATTTAAGATCATGTTAACATTCTTTCATTCTTTATATTACGCCTATCCTATCCTTGTATGCCCAACCCAAGACAGTACTGTTCACATTGTAGTCACTTAAGAAGTGTTTGCCAAGGAAAGTCGAATTGAATTGGATTAAAAATTTAACGTTTGGGTTGCCTTGGAGTGCAAAGCTCTTGTAAAGAGCCTAAGGGCAAGGCACGGGCATGTCATTTTGTAGAAAGAATGTTGCCATGGCTTATTGAAGCTAATTGTTCCAATTGTCTTTCTTTAGTATGAGCTCAGTTCTACTCCATCTGGTAGCTTTAGACATGGCTGTGGGGGTGTGTTTTCAGTGCACAATTGTTGAGGAAAGGTCTTAGGAGATGATTCATTCTGAAAGCACCTCAAATGAGTCTGAGGGTGCAGGCGGAGACTGGCCTTGAGTCAGAGCAGGACTCTAACCACTTAGCCCATTGCTAAGTGGTTAGAGAATGGAAGAGGAATGCTAGGCTCTTGTGAAGAAAAGTGCTGCATTTGGAGTCAGGGGACCTGTGTTTGAATAGCAACTTGGCCACTTATTGGGAGCAACGTGGTAAAATAGAATAATTAATACCCTAACTCTGGGGTCAACAGACCTTGGTTCAAATTCTTCCTCTGATACTACTGGTATGGCATAAAAGAAAAAGACTTTGATTTTAGTCTCCCTGAGCCTCAGTTTCTTAATAAAATACAACCAGGTCTCAATAATGAGTTCCCTGAAGTGGTCCCATTATTTGAATTTGCACTTCATATTTTCATTGAACTGGAATCAATTACCATATTTTACATAATTCTTATTTCAAATAATACAAATTTGAAGATGTGCAGCCATTCAGGGGTTTTGTTATTGGTACTAATCAAGACCTAATTGTAGCTAGCATTTATATAGCCCTTTAAGGTATGCAAACTTTCTGATCTATGTTACATAATTTTAAAAGGGAGGATTAGACCAGATGGTCTTTGAGGTGTCTTCTAGGTCCTTGACCATGGACAAATTACTTAACTTCTCTGTGCCTCAGTTTCCTCATCTGCAAAATGAAGGGCTTGGATTTGATGGCCTCTGTGATCTCTCCTAGGTCTAGAGCTTTGATTCTATAAACTTCTTGCAGTTGGAGCACACACTTATACAATAAGTAGCATCCCCACATCTTGCCTGATCGCTATAGCCAGGATTTGTATACAACTTGAAGATCTGCAAAACACGTTACATGTATCATCATTTGATCTTCATAACAACCTTGTGATGTAGGTACCATTATTACACTCATGTTACACATAGGGAAACTGAGGCTGAGAGAGGTTAGATGATTTGCTATGGGTCACACATTGAGTAAACGTGAGTCAAGATTTGAACTCACATTTTCTTGACTCCAAATCCAGGCACTGATCCATTATAGCACCTGGCTTTCCTAATGAACGGAAGTCATGCCTTACTGGGGGTAAAGCTGCAGTGAAAGGTTATAGACATAGAGGTAGAAGGTTCCTTAGAACACATCTAGTTTAACTCCTTCATTGTGCAGATGAAGCATCTGAGGTCTAGGGAGGTTGTGACTTAACCCAGAGTCATACAGATGGTATGATTTGAACCCAGATCCTCAAGCTCCAGAGTCAGAGGTATTTCCAGTTTCCCATGCTGCTTCTCCCAACACATCATTTAACTGGTGCTTTTTTGCTCGTCTTTTAACCATTTTGTTCCAGTACCTTTGTTTAGATCAAGGGTTCTTAATTATTATTTGTATCCTGTACCTTTTTGGCAGTCTGGTGAAGCCCAGGGACTCCTTCTCAGAATGATGTCTCTAAATGCTTAAAATTAAATGTGTAGAATTGCAAAGGATCCCTGAAGGTTAGTGAAAGTAAAGATATAATTGTTTTTCCCCCACCCAAGTTCATGGACACACTGAATTCTATCCACATATTCCCCTGTTTCATAACCTCCGAATTAGTGTAAAATCCAGAGAAGCCTCCAATCTTGTCTTTCTTTGCTTTGGCCATAGATTCCTTGCAAGGTCTTAGCAGTGCTGCTACACTTCTTCTTCCTGAGTGCCTTCGCCTGGATGCTGGTGGAAGGCTTGCATCTTTACAGCATGGTGATCAAGGTGTTCGGCTCAGAGGAGAGCAAGCATCTCTACTACTACGTCATTGGTTGGGGTAGGTCCTGCTGGTGCAGTCCATTATCTCTCCTCCCATTCCCACACTATCGCATCACCATAGATGGGAAAGGAAGCCTGAACAGCCAGTGTCTGAGCTGACAGGGACATTGAAGTGTTTAGGAAGAGAGCTCCAGTTCTTAAAATAGAGTTCAAGCCAAAAGAA
This sequence comes from Phascolarctos cinereus, assembly GCF_003287225.1. Lineage (NCBI taxonomy): Eukaryota > Metazoa > Chordata > Mammalia > Diprotodontia > Phascolarctidae > Phascolarctos > Phascolarctos cinereus. Next base: position 687,910,725 of record NW_027555847.1, on the reverse strand, counting down.
AAAAAGAAAGGAGGGAGGGAAGGAGGGAAAAAAAGAAAGTGGGAAGTAAAGAGGGAAGGAAGGAATGAAAGAAAGAGGTGGAAGAGAAGGGAGAAGGGAGGAAGAAAGGAAGAGCAAAAGAGGGGGGAAATAAACAAAGGAGGAAAGAAAGGAATGAAGGAAAAAGAAAGAAAAAAGAAAGGAGAGAGAGAGAGGGAAAGAAGGATGGAAGGAAGAGAGAAAAGGGGGGAAAGAAAGATTAAGAAAGGAAGGAAAGGAAAAAGGAAAGGAGAAAAAGAGAAAAAAGGAAGGAAGGAAGAAAAAAGAAAGGGATAGAGGGAAGGAAGGAAGGAAAAGAGGATGGGAAAAAGAGAAAGAGAGGAAGAAAGGAAGGAAGGAGAAAAAAGAAAAGAAGTAGAGGGGGAAGGAAGAAAGGAAGGAAGTAGGGAAGGAAGGAAGAAAGAGAGTAAAAAAAGAACTTTCATCTGTCAATCCTCAGATATATCACTGGAGGCTGCCTTTCAGGCTGAGGTTTTGGACTGTGTAATTGACACCCGCATTCTTGAATTTGCTGTGCTGAATTTACTTTGGCATTAGGAAATGTTACATGTTGCTGGTAATCTCCAAATAGACTGTGTTTTCTTAGTCAGTATTATACAAGGAGCTAAATAAGCATGTTTATTTTGTGCTTTTGACTGCAAATATTTTTTCATTGGGGGATTAAAATGAGCTAAAATTCAGCCCCCTGCTCCAGTGGAGAGAACAGTTCACCATCACTCACTTTGGGGTCCTTACTGCCCAGAGAGAGCTAATTTTCAGGCATGCAGTGAATAGCTTGGAAGAAGGAAATTTATATTCAAAACTTCAAGGCTGAGAGTTTGGAACACTGTTCAGTGGGGGTTGGAATTTAGGTACTTTGGTCTAATTCCTAGACCTGTCCGATAATATTTATTATTATTTCTATTTTGGTGTAGAGAGGTGGGCATAGACTGCCCTCTACGCTGTTGATCCGAGATGGGTTCCTAGCCAACACAGTCATCAGGAATTTTTCCTTTTTTTCCAAAGCTGGTTAGATCATTAGAACTTGGCCCTAACGAGGCCAACGCGGTTCTGAACCTTATATGGCTCAGCCTAGCTCTAAGGGCAGGACCTCCAATCCCAGACAGCTGTCTCAGACTGCAGGCTTTTTGTCACAAGGGAGAGGAGACACAAGAATGAAGATGGATCAGGGCAGCTCATCCTTACTCCAACTCAGAATAATGCTCTGCTAATGGTAGATCAATGTCCCCAATCCAGTCTGAAAGAACAATAGTAAGCACCAGCACTCCTTTTGGGAGGTCTTTATTCAACAACAAGCTTTTGTTGTCCTACTATGTGAAATGTGCTGTATCAGACACTACTCACTGGGGAGACCCAAGGGTGAATAAGACACAGGTCTGGCCTCCAGCAGCATGCAGTCTATGGTATCATGCCTGAGCATTAGAAACATATTCTAATGTGGGATGCCACAGCCTTCACCAATTCAATTCAACAAGCATTTTATTTATTTCATTCAGACATAAAATCGTAGAGCCAACCTTGTCCAAAACCACTTTTTTACAAGAGAGGAGAATGAATTTCAAAGAGGGTAATTGATTTGTCCAAGGTTACAGGTAGTAAATGGAAGAACTGGGATTAGAAACCAGGTCCTTAACTTCACACTCTGTTCTCTGTCCTATTACGTGCTTACTATATGCAGGACCCTGGAGATCCAAAGCTAGCTTGAATTATTATATATTATATATTACAGATATATAATATGTATGATATTATACATGTATAATATATATGTTATATTATAGGCATTACATATATATAATGCATGTTATATAATACGTATGATATTATACATGTATAATATATATGTTATATTATAGGCATTTTATATATATATATATATATATATAATGCATGTTATATAATACATATTATTATAGAAAGAATCACAGAATCTCAAAATTGTAAGGGGCCTCAGGACCATTTAGTCCAACTCCCACCTGAATAAAGACCTTTTTAATGATGTACCTGAGAAAGAAGTCATCTCATTCCTGCTTGAATACCTCCAGGAAGGGAAAACTTAGACAGGTGGGGCTGAAATCAGAAAGACCTGAGTTCAATTCCTACCTCAGACATGTGATTCTGGGCAAGTCACTTTACCTATCTGCCTCAGTTTCCTCATCAATGAGAATAATAATAGCATATACTTCACAGAGTTGTTATGAGGATAAAATGAGATAATATCATGAAGTATCTTGCAAGCCTTAAAGCAGCTAGGTGGCACAGTGGATAGAGTGCTGGGCCTGGAATCAGGAAGACTCATCTTCCTGAGTTCAAATCCAGGCTCAGATACTTTCTAACTATGTGACCCTAGACAAATCACTTTACTCTGTTTATCTCAGCTTCTTCAGCTGTAAATGAGCCAGAGAAGGACATGGCAAGCCACTCTAGCATCTTTGCCAAGAAAACCCCAATGGGGTCATGAAGAGTCAGACATGATTGAAAGAAGACTAAACAATAAAAAGCACTCAAACATATTGGTTATTATTAGTATTATCATGCAAACATTTATGAAGCATCTACTATATACAGAGTGTTGTGGAAGGTGGAGGAGGTTGGAGGAGAGATGAAATGTTTAGACAAGATATAATTCCTACCATCACAGAACTTAGAGTCTAGTAGGAAGATACTACCCACAATTACATGATAATACAAGTGCTTTGTAAACCTTAAAGTGCTATGTAAATGCTAGCTATTATTATTAAGTATTTAGAGGTTCAAAACTAAGTGTTTTGTGAAAGCTGACAGGGAAAATAGAATGGGTATTTGTCAATCTCTGTAACAACAAGAGCTGACAATGCTGACAGGTAACCTTTATGCAGGCTGTCCCCAAAGTCAGTGCATTTTAAAGCTTTCTAATTCAAAACTGCACTAAGACTTTTGGGACACTCTGGTTCTGGCTTTTGCCCAATGTGATCTAATTTAATGCCCACAACAACCCTGTGAAGTATGAGTGCTGTTACTGTCTCCACTTTACAAATGGAGAAACTGAGGGTAAGAGAGATTAAATTGGGATCCCACGCATAACATCTAAGGCAAGATTCAAGTTCAGGTCTTCCAAGTACCAAGTCCGGTACCCTCTCCATTGTAGGAAAGCAAGAGTGGCTTCGTATAAAGAGGTCTGACTTTGGGGGCACAGGGGGTGGTTTCACAGCCTGCTTCTGCTACTTCTTGTCTGGGTGACTTGGGTCACGTTACGTCACTTCTCTGTTTCTTTGTCAAATGGACTGAATGCCTTCTTTGTGACTTCACTCAAGACTCAGCTCAAACCCCACCTTCCTGATGTAGGGGCTTTTCTCCCCCTTCTTTCCATACCTACCACCTAGTTCTTTTCCTCTTAGATGACCTTCCGTTTATACTGTACATGTTTTGTAATGTACCTGGTTCTTTGCCCGTGGTCTTCCCCACTAGAATGTAAGTTCCTTGAGGGCAGGTAAAGAAAGGCAAAACTTTAACCCTGTTATAGATATTAGATAGATAGATAGATAGATAGATAGATAGATAGATAGATAATATATATATATGTCTTGTGTCTATCTCTATCTCTATCACTATTTCTATTTATCTATCTATCTATTGTCTATCAATCTATCTGTCCTTCCTATCTATTCATCTATCTATCTGATCTCTCTCTCTCTCTCTCTCTCTCTCTCTCTCTCTCTCTCTCTGTTTGTCTATCAATCTGGCTGTCTGTTTATCAATCTTCCTATCTACATCTGTCTGTCTATCTATCTGTCTATCAATCTTCTTTCTTCCTATCTATCTGTCTGGATGAATACACATATGGATAGATTAGGGAACCCTAATCTTTTTCAATGCAGCAACACTGTTTCTTGAACAAGACATTTGAGCAGTGACACTGTTTCTTCATCTTGCTTCCAGGAATTTTCTCTTTCACTGGAATATTCTCCCTCTTTATCTCCCCTTTCTGGCTTCCTTTGCTTCTTTCACATCCCAGATAAAATCTCACCTTCTGCAAGAAGTCTTTCCTAACTCTTCTTGATCCTAGGGCCTACCTTCTTTTAATTATTCTCAATTTGTACTATATATAACGTGTTTGTACGTAGTTGTTGGCATACTGTCTCCCCCATTAGATTGTAAGCTCCTTGAAGGAAAGGACTAACTTTTGCCTCTTTTATGTCCCTAGTGCTTGGCACAGTGCCTGGCACATTAGAGGCATTTAATAAATGCTTATTGACTGACTGTTTGTTAATCAGTCTGGCTATATATCTGTATGTCTATCTATCTTTCTGTTTATCTATTCATCCATCCACCCATCCATCCACGTATCTATGTATGTATCTGTCTGTCTATCTGCCTGTCATTAAGTGTTAGAAAACATTGTAGAGAGCATCCAGTGCAACTCTCTCATTTTACAGATGTGGAAACTGAGACCCAGGGAAGTTAAGTGACTTGCCCATGATCAAACAAATAGTCCTCAGCAGAGGCAGGGTTTACATCCAGGTCACCCGATGCCAGATCCAGTCCTCTGTCCAGCACAATATTTCCTGTATGTTTTATGCACTTTACCAGGAACACAAAAACTGTTTACCAATTGTTTTGAGACTGAGGCTAAAAGCACCATTTCAGTGCAGAATATTTGTATCGACCAATAGTCCTTGAAAATTTGATGCAGCTCCCTACAGGAAAAAAAAAGAAAAGAAAAGCATTTATTTTTCTGATAGTGACTCCAAATGCAAGTTCTGAATAGAGGGGGAAAAGAGCCCAGGATAAAGAGACCTTCCATGCTCACCCAACTCAAAACTCATCAAGTTAGACAAAAGCGAACTTGCTCCATTTGTCATGTGAATGATTCTTGACAAGGTCCCACAATTAGAGAGAGGAAAAAAGAAAAGAAAAAACCCCCATCTGACAATGGAATTAAAGAAAATGAAAAAAAAAGATACTGAAAGGCAAAATATGCCTGTAATTATGCCTTTGAATGGTGTTGTACAACACGCATTAGCCCACCCCCACAAATGAATTTGAAAATGGAATCAGAAGCGATTATTAAGGAAACCAAGGCTTTACTACTTTCCTAAATTGAAGAGGTAATATCCTGGAAGCTCCTTTGCAGGGCTGCGTGTGGGCTAGGCCATTCCTTTCTCTACTTTCTCACACCCTTGTCATTTTAACTCATTAGAGTGATCTTTGGACTCTTTTCATTATATTTCTTCTTTCCTTCATTCTTGGTTTTTTTCTTATCCTTTAAAAACACAGACACCCACACACACCCACACAAACATTTTGGCTTCATACCCTGTCTCTGGAGATAACTATGATCTTCTGGAGACAACAGTGAAGGTCAGGGATAGCTTCATCAAGTAAAACTAGCAAGTGCTTTGTTTACCAAGGAAGGAGAGAGGGCTCTGGAACTCAGATAATTTAACTGTGGAGTGTTCTTCTCTCTCTGCCGGGGAGGAAATGCCATGGTGCTCTAGAGGAGGGAGAAATAATCATCCAAAAGAAGCTATCCTGGCTCCCAAATGATCTACTCATATTATTCCATCATTTCAGCTCTCCTCTGATCTTCAGGGGCTTGGAGTAGGAAATGGTAGCTATTAACTGTTCATTTCAGCTAATCACTCTCCTTTGGTTAAATGTTTTGGAGAAGCAAATAAATAATTAACAGGGACTATTAGTCATTTTTAAGTTATACCCTCGAATCTTTTACCGCTGAATCTACTGTGTAGTGTATTAGAATACTGAATTTAAAATTGGAATTCTTAGGTTTGAATCTGTGGGCAAGTCACTTAAGCTCTCTGGGCCCCAGTTTTCTCATCAGCAATGAAGTATAGGCTTTGGGTTGGGCACTTCCCCCAAACTGTACTCCTCTTGGCAGGTTGGGTTTCCAGATAGCAGAAACATCTCTCCTCAGGGTTCTAGAGGTAATCCTGAGGGATTGTGGTGGCTTTCTAGCGCAATAGCTCTTGAGCCCCCACTGACGTACCCCTTCTGTGATTATCAGTTAATGTCAACGGGAGCCAGACTTCACTAGCTTTTAGTCAAACGTATTTACTAAGGTGATGAAGTAAAAACAGAGGGCATAAAACATTCCCTGCAAATGTCTGTGACACACTCTTCCCCCAAGTACATGTAGTCTGTGGAAAAGTGGGCTTAAGCTTAGAGTGCATGTGGTAGTACCTTACAGCTTTGGAAGTCATTTTGCTGGAATCCTCAATACGTTCTCCTCAGGGGGAAGGAGAAGGAAAAGGAAACAAACATTTATTAAGCTCCGACTATGTGCCAGGCACTGTTGAGTTTACAAATATCACATTTGGTATCTCTTCCTCACAACAACCTTAGGACATAGGTGCTTTTATGATCCCCATTTTATAGTTGAAGAAACTGAAGAAGACAACATTAAAATTCTTTTCTCAAGGTCACATAGCCACCAAGTACATAAGGTCAGATTTGAACTCAGGTATTTCTGACTCCAGGCCCAGTGGAACCATGGAACCATCTAGTTGCCAGGCCTGCAGTCAAGAAGACTCAAGTTTAAATCCAACCTTGAACACTTACTAGCAAGTCACTTAGCCCTCTTTGCCTCAGTTTCTTCATCTGTAAAATAAGCTGGAGAAGTAAATGGAAAACCACTCCAGTATCTTTGTCAAGAAAACCCCATGGATGATATTGATGTGTGATGGTCCATGGGGTCCATGTGACTGAAGGATTGAACAACAACAAGATATGTTGGCCTTATTTTCTGTTGGACTTCTTCTAGCTTGCTTGAAGTTGCCCCTTCTCAATATTTCTAGCTGGTTCCAATATTGCCTCTAGCAGCTTCTGTCCTGAGGGCACTGCTAGGATACCACTGAAATGTCCAAATTCTCACCCTCTCACCTTCAAAGTTTGTAGAACCCTTTCCCCACAATGGTTCTTCAAGGTAAGTGGTGAGATTATTGTCTTCATTTTACTGATAAGGAAGCATTTTAGAGAGTGAAAGTCACTTAACCAAGGGAACACAGGGGAGTGAGTGTGGGAGCTGGGTTGCTAACTCAGATTTCCTGATTCTAGGGAAGACCCTAAGATCACAGGCTCATAGGATCAAAGGCTGGGAGAAATCTTCAATACCACTGAGTCCAAATCCACTCCTATTCACCTAAGGAAATGGAGTTCCCAAGATTAAACGACCTGTCTAAAATCACCCAATAAATTGTAAATAGTCAAGGTTTCAGACAAGGTCTTCTGATTCCCACTTCAGAACCCTTTCCCCTTTACAATGCTATCGAATGGAGAATACCTGTATATGTAAAGTGCTGTGTAAATGCTAGTCATCATAGTACCCCAGATTATCTGATTCATAAGTTTTAGCATTTTTGAAAAGTAGGAAATATTAGGCCTTTCCAATAACAAGACTGGTATAAATTAGGCACCATGGAACAATTTGTCTTTCTTTTACTACCCTCTATGTGGAGTGTGGATACAAGAGCATCTCCTCCCAATCTCCCGCACCATTCATTACTAACTCATGTGGTGGGAGACAATTCTACATTTGTCAACTCAGGTGGGCTGGAAAATTGGATAAAAGCAGCCCTTCCCTGAAATCTGGATGCTGCCCTTGAGCTGGGCCCAAAAAAGGAAACAGACAATCAATAGCAGGCCCTGGCCTTTGTGCTCCCATTGTGGAGCTGCCCAAAGAGATGAATGCAGCTGGAGTGCTTGACTTTGGGGCCCACCTCCCTACAGACAATGGAAGCTCTTAGCTAGGCAGTACAGAGTGAGGTCTACCCTGAAGGAATGGCTAGGACCTTACTCACCCTCTCCCGTGCCTGTGTCTCACTTAATCAGAGAGTTACCCCTGACATTGGCAGCTGTCAGAAAACTTATTGTGCCACGGCTGTTTAGGAATGGAGAGAGACCTGGGAACTGGAGAGTTAGAACACATTTCTATGGTAGAGCTGGAGAGGAGAGAAAGAGAAAGTGGGATCTGGAGTCAGAGGACCTAGTTTGAAACCCATCTCTGACACGCTTATCTGTAAGACCTTGGGCAAGTCTCTCTGGGCCTCAGTTCTGTCCTCTGGAAAATGAAGGGGTTGGGCTGGATGACATCTAAGATCCCTTACAGTCCTCAGCCTATGGGCCTTACTTGGTTAATTTTTACATGGAGTCAAGGACAAAGCTCAAGGACCCAGGCCCTTAGGTCCCTACTCAGTGCTCCTTCTATTTATACTATACAACCTCCATAAAATGGTTCAGTTCTTCATTGTTTCCTCCCTCCCACCTTCCTTCCTTCCTTCTTTCCTTTTTTCCTTCTTTCCTTCCTTCCTTCCTTCCTTCCTTCCTTCCTTCCTTCCTTCCTTCCTTCCTTCCTTCCTTCCTTCCTCCATCCCTCCCTTCCTTCCCCTTTTCCTCCATTTCTCCCTCCTTCTCTCCCTCCCTACCTCCTTCCATTCTTCCCCCTTCCTCCTCCCCTTCCTTCCCCTTCTCTTTCTTTCCATCCTTCCTTCCTTCTCTCCCTTCCTTCATTTCTCTCCCTCCCTCCCTCCCTCCCTTCCTTCCTTCTCTCCCTTCCTTCCTTCCTCTTTGCCCCTCCTGGCTTTCATATTTATGTATGTATTTAATTCAAGATCTGCTGGTATGGAAACTTACCCTAACCATGCTGTAACTTTCACTATCTCAGAGAGCTGCCTGGGGCACCAAGGAGTTAAGGAACTTGCCCAAAGTCCCATAGCCTAGAGTGTCAAAGGCAAGACTTGAATCCAAGTCTTCCTGACTTTGGGGCTAGCCCTCTGAAGGAGCCATAACTAGGGAAGGACAACTGAAGCTTTGACCCATGACACTGAATGTAGTGGGTGATAACATCCTTGCAAGCCTTTAGCAGAAAACATAGAACTTAGCACCTGGTTAGCAAGAATAATAAGTTAAAATAGGATGTGTCAGATGACTCAGATAAATTCACCTCCCATCCTGCCCAGTAAAGGCTTCATCATCAGCGTGATTTGTCAGCATCCCCAGTCTCTGTTTTCTCTCCTCATTCTTCGCTCTCCACTCAAGTGATTTATCCTGCTCGCCCAGATGTGATTTATGGAACTTAACTCAAGCATAAAAATTCCTAATTTCATCTTTCTTTATCCAGGACACTAGTTTGCCCTCTTAGGGGGTAGAGAGTGGAAACATTAGTGTCTGCATTTTATAGATATGTAAACTGAGACTGACAGATGAGAGGTGATTCGCCTCTGTGGAAGCAATGGGGCTTAGCGACAGAAGGCCTTGGAATCATGCTGACATGGGTTTGAGTCAAGCCTCGGAGACTTACTAGCTGTGTGCCCTCGGGCAAATCCCTTCTCAGTATTCTCACCAGTACAGTATAGTTCATAACAGTTTGTGGTCCTTACTGTACAGGGCTGCTGTGTGGGTCCATTGAGAAGATGAATATAAAGCACTGGGTTAATTTCAGTTACTCTTCTTGTAACCTCTCATGGGTGTAGCCCTAGTAAGTTCTGCAGGTGTGATTTGAACCCAAGCCTCCTGATGTCACATCTGTCGTTGTTGTTCAGTCATTTCAGTCATGTCTGAGTCTTTATGACCCTGTTTGGGGTTTTCTTGGCAAAAATGGGTTGTCATTTCCTTCTCCAGCTCATTTTACAGATGAAGAAATTGAGGCAAAGGGGGTTAAGGTCACACAGCTAGTAAGCATCTGAGGCCAGATTTGAACTCAGGTTTTCCTGATCATACCCAGAGCTCTATCCACTAAGAATATGGATGGAAATTAGATGGATTGAGAAGTAATGGAGTAGGGATGTGATCTGCATCATTGAAGGGAAAGTCTTTGCCAATGAGACCACAGATCCATATAAGTTTAAAGAAGGACTTCCTAACAATTTGATCTATCCCAAAGTAGACTGAGTTGCTTCTTGAGGTAATGGGACCCCTTAGAGCAAGTGTCTCAGCCTCCACTTTTTCATCAGCCACAACTACCAAAGGCCTAGAAGATGAAGTTCTCATCAACAAAGTCCTTAGCACCATCAAATAGATTAACATTTGAAATAAAGATGGTTTTATTAGTGGAAATTCCATTTAAGAAGAGATAAGCCCAGGGTCCTCTAGATGGCACAGTGGATAGAGCACTGGCCCTGAAGTCGGGAAGAATTGAGTTCAGATCTGGCCTCAGACCAAACACTTGACACTTAACAGCTGTGTGACCCCAGGCAAGTCACTTAACCCCAATTGCCAAAAAGTTAAAAAAAAAAAGAAGAGATAAGCCCATTTGCTTTTCTGCTGCACCCCAAGGACCAGAGGATCTTTTCATCTGCCCTGTAGCTGTTCTCTTCTGTACATATTGTTTCCTTCCCTTGGAATGTTGAGAGCAGGGACTGTTGTACTCATCACCGCACTTTACACATAGTAAGCACTAAATACATGCTCATTCATTCATTCCCCATCACTGGAGGTTTTTGAGAAAGGGCAGTTACCCACTTGTCAGCAGTGTTATCCAGGATTCATGCTCTAGGTACAGGCTGAACTAGGTGACCTCTGAAGTCCCTCCCAATGCTGAGATTCTATGGTTCAATGGAATCCATCTCTCTGAGAATTTCTCAATTAGAACTCGCCCTGTAGACCACATATAGGTCACTTGGATGGTGCTGAAACTGTCCATTGAGCACACATTATCCTTGTCCCTAATCTAAGAGGGCATTGGTAAGTGGTTTTGCCTAGCGTCCTATGGAGACTGCAAGATATATACAAATTAGAAGAACTGGCTTGGGTTATGACAGCTGAGCAACCTGGCATCTATCTTCATGTCATCTTTCCATTAATTAATTTCATTACAGGCTTATGAACTACATCCTTCATTCCGACTGGTTGGCAGCTGGCACCAGGCCTGAATAAAGGGTGATTTGCATGCAGCTCCAGGCTCTCACTTTTCTGTTATTAATTATAACAAGAATTTGAAAGCTGACTGAGAGCATTTGTTAGATGTTTCTGCATAATGTGACTCTCCTATTACAAAAGGGGTCCATTTCTTCTTTGCAGAATTTCTCAGGGGTCTCATGTTGGCCTGGATATCTGTCTTTCTTAGAAAAGCTGGGTACCCTACTTCTTGGCTGGGAGAGTCAAATGTTTAATGAGGCGACTAATACCTTGAGAGAGAGCCGGACTCAGTGTGAAGAAGATGGGAGTTCAAATCCAGCCATAAACTTTGGCTAACTGTGTGACCATGGGCAAATAATTTCACTCCTTTGGCCTTGGTCTCTCAATACATAAAATGGAGAAAATAAAAGTGCCCACTTCATACGAATACTATAAGACTCAAATGATCTAACATGTGAAGTGCTTTGTAAATCTTAAATTCTTATTATTGTTATTATCATTATTATTATTATCATAATTTTCTACTATGGACCCATATCTGTGCTAGGTATAGAGGATACAGAGGTGGGATAGAACTCCAATTCAATGCATCATTTCTTAAATAAGGTTGTTTCTAATTCCTATGGTTGTTAGTGCCATCTTTTACTTGGAATTACTTTGTGTATAAGGTCATAGAATCCAGAAATCCTAGATCTGGATCTGAGAAGAAATCTCAGAAATCATCTAGTCCAATTTCTTCATTTTACAGATGAGGACACTGAGACCAGGAGAGGTTAGGTAAGTTGGCCAAGGTCAAGGTCAATATGCTCTAGGTACAGACTGGACAAGGTGACCTCTGAAGTCCCTCCCAACACTGAGATTGTATGGTTCATATTTTGCATTGTCTTAATATTTACTTATCTCTGTGCCTATTCTATCTTCCTAATGGAATCTAAGCACTTTGAGGGCAGGGATTGTTTTAATTTTTTTTTTTAATCTGTAATACCCAACACAATGCTTTGTTCATAGTGAAGCAGCTCAGTGGCCTAGTGAATAAAGCCCTAGACACGGAGTCAGGAAGACTCAAGTTCAAATCAGGCCTTAGAAGCTTACTAGCTGTATGACCCTGGGCAAGTTACTTCCCCTCTGCCTCAGTTTCCTCACCTGCAAAATGGTGATGATAATAATAGCATCTACCTCTCAGGGTTGTTGTCAGGATAAAATGAGAAGTTTGCAAATCTTTAAGCATTATACGTAAACACAAGGTATTATTAGTATCACAACTGTTGTTATTGTTCAGTTATTTTCAGTTGTGTCCAACTCTTCATGACCCCATTTGAGATTTTCTTGGCAGAGGTACTGGAGTGATTTGCCATTTCCTTCTCCAGTTCATTTTATAGATGAGGAAACTGAGGCAAACAGCCACTGAAGTGACTTACTCAGGGTCACATAGCCAGATTTAAACCTGAGTCTTTCTGATTCCAGGCCCAGGACTCTATCCATCCATTATGCCACCTCACTACCCCATTATCATTAGTACTTAATAATTATTACTTATTAAATTAAATCTGGTTACTTAATAATTGTTTGCCATATTGAGTTGATATGACTCTTCCCTCGTCCTGTTCTTAGGACCATGATCCCAGCCCCTGAAGCATGCCTCACACACTCCGGCCATCTTCCTTTCATGCTTTCCTGCTTGCTGCCCCACTATTGCTGCCATTTTGACTGCTGAGAAGCCATTATCTTTAGCTGGCCCCTGCTTCACAACGATCATCTTCCTGCTATGGTTCTGTACTTTTCCTCCTACCCTAATCCTTTGCTTTCCACCTCTTGCTCTGGGTACAGTTATCAAATCAACACTAGGATTGTTTGGAAATCTTTTATTAATTGATTGCTGAACTTCAAATGGGGTCACAAAGAATCTTACACAACTGAAAAACACAAACCTATATGACCTAAGAAATGAATGAAGGAAGAGAAACCTTGTTAAGGAAACACACACTCATAAAGAGCTATGAATGATATGATAATTACACTAATTCCCATTTCCATAGAACTTTGTGCTTTATAAAACTTTCTCCATGATGACCTTTTAAGATCTATAGGGCAAGTATTATTAGCTCTATTTCATAGATAAGGAAATTAAAGCTTAGAAAAGAGATAAAAGAGTTTTCCAGAATCATCATCATGGTTAGTAAGTTTGGGAAGAAGGATTTCAAACTAGGTCTCATTTGATTTCAAGGCTTAGGTTAGTTCCATGGCCTCGTGCTGCCTCTACAGATAGAAAATATGACAGTAAAAATAATTAGTAATGTGACAATTCAGAGAAGGGAGAGATTGTAGGAATAGAGCTGTAAAGGCACCTTGGGGGACAGGACATTGAAGCAGCTTCCTGTGGCATGAAGCCTTCTGGTTCTCTGATGTGTCATCTTTATGGGCTCCTCATGCTCTTCTCCCTTCTCCCTTTTCCCTTCTCACACAATCCCAAATAAGATTGCTCTCCAATCCTTCCCTTAAGGAGTCATATTAAGAGAGAGTATACATAAGTATTTTTATATATGATACATATATTATATATTATAGTTAGCAAGTATTATTCTATAATTGTATATAACATATTATATATGATACAATATGTATGATATATAATATAATATATGATATATTATATTATGTATGATCAACATATTATATAATTATAGTTAGCAAAAATAAACATTTGTACATATATAATATGTATATGATCATATATTATAAAACATATATAGTTATATATGTATGATACTTTCACTTCCTTTCCTCTTTTTCTCTTAACTCTCCATGAGCTGCCTTCTAACTTCATTATTCAACTGAAACTGCCTTCTCCAAAGTTACCAAGGATCTCTTAATTCACTTCTTGGAAGCTTTTGACACTATGGGTCAGCTTTCCTCCTCAATACTCTCTTCTCTCTAGAATTCCATATTACCCTATTCTCATTCTCCTCCTGTCTGTCTTATGGCTTTCTCAGTCTCCTTTGCTGGATCTTCATGCAGGTTACACATGCTGAAGGTGGATGTCCCTGAGGCCTCTGTCCTGGGCCTTCTTCTCTTCTCCCTCTATGTTACTTCTCTTGGTGATCTCATCAGATCTCAGGGTTTCAATGATTATTTCTATGCTGATGATTCTCATATCTACTTATGAAGCCTGAGAGAATGTAAACGTCACCATTATAATATTCAACTCTCTTATAGCTTTGTATTATGTGTGTGTGTGTGCATATAAACACTAATATGTATGTATTTGTGCATGCGTGCCTGTATATCTGCACATGCGTATCCATCCATCCATTGACACTCACACATTTATCCATTGTGGGCACCAGGAAAATCTTTGCCTTTTCCATCCATAATACCTTATGGCCTTTGTCTAATCCATGCAAAGAAAGCAGATGGAGGTTGTTCCCCCCTATTCTAGAAAGGCAGCACAATAGAGTAAATGTAGAAAAGGATAGACTAAGGTTTGAATCCAGCCTGTGCCACTTAATTGCTGGAAACTCTGGGCAAGTCACCCCTCTCTGAAATGATTTCTTTATCTCTAAAATGAGTATCTTTGTACCTGCAATGACTATCTCCCAGGGGCTTAGGGAGGCTCAAATGAAATTGTGGTTGTTATATACTTTAAAGCCCTATATAAATGTCAATTATTATTATTGGAATGACCAGGTGTTTATTAATGATAGTCTTGGATGATACATCTGGGAGGTGTGTGCGTGCGTGTGTGTGTGTGTGCATGCATGTGCACTTTTGTGTGTGTATGTGGGGATTGGGGGAGTAGACAGAGACACTGACAAGAGATAGAAAGAAGCAGAGACACTGGGAGAGACAGAGAAATGGGGGGAGAAACAGAGAGGGAGACAGAGAGAGAAAAGAAGAGAAGAGAGGAGGATAGGAGAGCAGAGGAGAGGAGAGAAAAGGAGAGAAGGAGAGAAGGAAAGGGGAAGGGAAAGCAAGGGAAGGGAAGGGAAGGGAAGGGAAGGGAAGGGAAGGGAAGGGAAGGGAAGGGAAGGGAAGGGAAGGGAAGGGAAGGGAAGGAAGGGAAGGGAAGGAAGGGAAGGGAAGGGAAGGGAAGGGAAGGGAAGGGAAGGGAAGGGAAGGGAAGGGAAGGGAAGGGAAGGAAGGGAAGGGGAAGAGAGAGGGAAGAAGAGAAAGGGAGGAAGAGAGAAGAAAGAGAAAGAGAGAGAAGGGAGAGAAAGACACACATAGACAGAGACAGAGGAGATACAGAGAGAAAAGGGACAGAGATGGACATACACATAGCTTAGGCAGGAAGTCAGCTCACTGAATCAGGATCCCTTTTGAGGCAATCCTGAGCTCCCTCAAACCAGATCAGATGCCTCAACCTTCAGCCTCCCCCTAAGTCTGCTTATAAGAAGACAGACACTTGCATGGTTGAATCACGCTGCAGAAATCCTGTTATGGGACAAAACCCAGGCAGCCTGATGAAAAGCTGTTGCTGGGCCTGGGGCCTAAAAGGAGAAGAGACCCCAAGATAGCCTGGTCCGGGTTACAGCAGCACCTTCCTGTGGACTGAGAGAATCTCAATCTGAAGAGCGGACTCTTGTTATCTGATCATCTGGTCATAACCATCCCGTAGGATGAAAGTGCAGCCGAGCCTTAGAGGTCTGCCTGTCCTGGGGTGTGGGTGTGTGTGGGGTGGAGGAGTCTGGCTCCCTAGTCAAGGCTTGCTTCTCAGTCACTCTTAGGCTGGTGCATCCCCTCCCTCTCCTTCCCCATTTATCCCTTGGTTGCTGGGGGACTGCTGAGCCGGGAGATTGGCAGTCAAACGGAGCACAATGCTTTGTTCCCCTCTTTTGGGACTGCGGAGTCCTCATTTCAGGAGTGGGAAGGAATTGCTATGCAGTCAGTGAGCTGACTCATTGCCTGTATTGAAAGCCCACCTCCACGGCTTTATTTCATAGCATAGATTTCCATTTTGGGCCCAGAGCTGGGAATTTCACAGCTTTGCCTGGGTTGGAGCCTAGGGACGATTGGATGTGGTTGTTCTGAATGAGGTAGGTTTGGTTAAGTTTCCCTTTTTAAGTTAAGTCTCCATGGCATTATTCATACACACGCCACAAGGAATAGAGAACTTTTGGCCTGAACGTTTTGGTCTCTTATCCCTTTGACTGTGTCTAGGCCTTCACACAGAGCTATGGCAGTCACTCCAGAAAAATCAAACGAAATAATGGGCTGTCTTTCCTATTCATTCAGATGAGTGCCATGGCTGTACTGGTGGCATGTGTGGACAAAGCCTTTAGGTCAGAACATTGGTTTTCGAGTCAGAAAACCTACCATTAACTAGCTGCATGACCTTGGCCCTCTCCAGGACTCAGTTTGTTCATCTGTGAAATGAGACAGTTAGGCTAGATGACCTCTGTGTTCCTTTCAAGGTCTAAAGCTCTGTGAATCTAAAAAGAAACTCAACTTTTATTTTCTCCCTATTCCTTACTCCTCCCCTCCCTTCCCCTCTACTTTCTCTAGTTTTTCTTCCTTCCTAGAATCATAGATCTAGAAGAAACCAGAGATGTTAAGTATATTTCCCAAGGCCACACAGGTAGTGATCAAGTAGAATTTGAACTCAGGACCTCTGATTTTCCTTTCCTTCCCTTTCCTCCACTACCCTTCCCTCTTCTTCCCTTCCCCCCCCTTCTTTTCCTTCCCCATGTCTACCACATACAGTGCCATCCATGGGTGCTGTGGAAGCTACAGAGGTAAATAAGCCCTCATCCTGCCCCCAAGGAATTTATACTCTATAGTAAAAGATATCAGGTATGCACACACACACACAAACACACACACGCACACACACACACACACACACACATACACACACACACACACACAATTTCCAGCCAGAATGTAGAAACGCATATGAAATTCCAGAAAAGTTGAGGGAGGGTCTCACCCAATCAAGCACAGCTGAAGGCAGTTGTGTGGTTGGGAGAGGTAAGGGAAATTTTCACAGTGGAGGTGGATTAGAGATAGAACCTGAAGACTGGTTAGGAATTTAAAAATCTTCAAGGATACAGCCTTCTCAAAGCATTTTGTTCCTTCCTCATAAGGCATTATCTAGCTCCTCAGTTGTTAGGTAAAGGGACTCACTTATTAAGTGCCCAGTTTAGGACTGAATAGGGACTTGGCCATAGGCAATTATAAAAGGCCCAGTAAGAGTGCCTGGGAATCTAGCGTGGGCTTGTCCTGAATTCTCATGTCAGATAGAGACTGATAGAATCCTAGGATATCAAAGTTAGAAGGAAACTCAGACCCTTCCCTCAACGTGAATCTTTTCTACCACATGAAGCCTTTCCATGACTTCCTTGATAAATAGTCTTTCAGAATCTGCTTGGAGACCTCCAGTGTGCAGAGCCCACCACCTCTAAAACTATCCCATTCCACATCTAGACAATTCTAATTATCAGGAAATTTTCCCTTTTATAAATTTTTATTAAATTTGCATATATGTAATTCACGCTGTACATTTTTTGGGGACCAGGTAAAGATGATGACAGTGCTTGGTGTACAAATGGATCTAAGGATTCCTTCCCATAACTTGGTGGTCCCTGAGGGTTCCATGGCCCACAGATTGGGGGATTGAGTTAGGGGATCTCTAAGGTCTACTCTAGCTCCAAATGATACCATCTCAGTAGTTGGGATATTTGCTTTACAGTTACTTCCTTTTGTCTTTGTCAATAATTTTGTTTTAGGCAATTGGGGTTAAGTGACTTACCCAAGGTCACACAGCTAGTAAGTGTCAAGTGTTTGGTCTGAGGATGGATTTGAACTCAGGTCCTTCTGACTTCAGGGCCAGTGCTCTATCCACTGCACCACCTAGCTGCCCCTCTTTGGCAATAAATATTAAGCACCTGCTATGTGCCACATACTTTGCTTAAGTTCTAGGGATACAAAGAAAGGCAACAAATAGTCCCTGTTCTCAAGGCACTCACATCCTAATGAGGGAGACAGCATGCAAACAACCACGTGCAAACAAGAAATATAAGGATAAATGAGAGATTATCAATACAGAGAAGGCACTTGTGTTAAAGGGGATTGGGAAAAGCTTGTAGAAAGGGGGATTTTAGCTGGATTCAGTGTATTGACAGGAGAGGAAAAATTGTAATAAGGCTTAATGACTTCCATCCTCATTCTCAAGAAAATAAAAAGAAGATGGTGTGTGCATGGGTGTGTGTGTTTTGGAGTTAATCAGGAAACTGCTGATCAATTAATACACCCTCCCAACCAAGTAAATGAAATTACAGAAAGCGAGGGGCAGGTAAGTGAGACAACAAGGTATTAATATCATGAAGGCAGTGAAAAAAGGGTTTTTGTTACACTTTTAGGAGATAGGAAGAAATTCTGCCTTAGAAGGCATCTTCGTCCTTGCCTGAGAAGGACTGACCACAGTCCTTTTAAAAAGTTGCCTTTTAAAAAGTGAAACAAATTCTAAGCAGACAGTAGAGGCAACTGGAAGAGGTTTGACTTCTGACAGCAGGGAAGAGAGTCAACTATAAAGGAAGAACTCAACTCTTGAGAGAGCCCCAATCTTTGCCTTCACTCTTGTGCCTCTAACGGTGGGCAGTGGGAATGGAACGGAGGGAATTTCTTTCACCTCCCATTGGCCATGGCATATTATAACAGAAGCACTTACTGAGTAGGAGAGCTCAGTAACCAAGGCAGGAGAAAACCATGAGCAATGTGACCTCTGGCATCAGAAGAGAGCCAGATCTAATCTCAAGAGAGAGAGGTAGGGCTGGAAGTTGGGAATAGAGCTGGGGAGAGTAGCAGCTCTAAGTTTATCAGATCAGTTACCTTCCCAGTAGAGACTATGTGCATGATAAGGAAGTGAGAATAGGGGAAACAGTATTTAAGCAAATCTTAAAGGATGATATGAATGTTAGCTATTGCACATTGCAGCGATGTTACTGATCTGCCCTGGTAGAAGTCATATCCACCTCCTGGAGTTCCAATTAAATCATAGGTCCAATCTCAGAGTCAAACACTTAGCTAAGAACTTTAGACAATAAATGTCTATGAAATATGCTATTAGACTTTGAGTGTTCCCTTCTGGTTTACTCTAGTTAAAAGAATTACTTTCCCCAAATGTCTAGAGACCTTTTGGTCTATAGACCAAATGTCTAGAATCCATTAAGAGAGCAACATGTCTGAATCACAATGGCAGAGTTTGGACCTGAGAGTATTTGCCTTTTTTTAGTCTCCCCTTCAATATTCTATTGTAACAATTAGGAAAAATTGTGTGTTTAGGGCTGTTGCCCATGTGTGTTCACAGTGAGCCAATGACTAATGTTCTACCTAGCCAGCATATTCTCTATTCGGTTTTTTTTTTCCCTTTGCACACCAAAATGAAGAGCTAGTCAAGCTGAATATTCTGCGTGTATATCACTTTCTGTGGGATGTGGGTGGATAGCCACCTATTTGGTGGAATGAGGATTTCAAGAAAATGAAGTTGAAGTGAAACACACATTTGTTCAGGTTTATTTCTGCACAACAGGTCATATTTTCCCTCAGCCTTAGCAAAAATTCACAACCTGAAGCTGCAGTGAGTGATGGGGCCAGAACCCTCATCTCTTTCCTCTCTGGTTACTATTGGAACCTCAGACAGTAAGGCTGGTGAACCACAGCACAGTTCAGCTGCCAAAGAGAATTGTCTCTAGAGACATATTGATGCCACATGGAAAATGAAATAGAGAGAGAATGCCAAAATCCCTCAAGGAGGGATCTTAAGATCATAGATTTAGGGCTGGACCTTAGAGGTCATTGAGTCTAAACTGATTTTATTGATGAGGAAAGAATCCCGAAGGGTTATGTCTTGCCCAGGGTTTTATAGTGAAAAAAAGTCTGAGGAAGGATTAAATCCAGTTCTTCCTGATTCCAATTCTAGTATTCTCTCCATGAGACCATCCTACCTCCAAAGGATTTGAGGTAGTCTGCATATACTTATATTGTAATTGTTGTCTCCTCTGTTAGAATGTCAACTTCTTGTGAATAGGGAGTCTTCCATTCACTGGATTTCTATCCCCAGTGCCTGGGGACTTGATAAGTGATTGGATATGGGAAATGAGAGACAGTAAGAAATAGAGGATGACATGAATTTGATGAGTGTGGGCAACTGGGAGGATGGTGTCACCCTCGACAGTAATAGGAAAGTGAGGAGGAAGGGAGGGTTTGGGGGGAAAGATAATGAGTGCAATTTGGGACATGTGTTTAAGGTGTCTATAGGATATCCTGTTTGAGATATTTGATAGGCAGTTGGAAATGCAAGACTGGAAGTCAAAAGAGAGGTTAGGGCTGGATAAATAAATGGGATAATTATTTGCATAGCAATGACAATTGAATCCATGGAAGCTGAAGAGATCATCAAGTGAAGTTATATAGAAGGGGATTCTAGGACAGGGCCTTAGGGTATACCTATAGGTCAGTGGAAATGACATGGATGAAACTCAAGCAAAGGAGAATGAGAAGAATCAGACAGACAGGTTGGAAGGAAACCAGTGGACAACAGTGTCATGAACACCTAGAGAAAAGAGAGTATCAAGGACAAGAGGGCGAGCTAAGGGTCTAAGGCTAACAGAGAAGTCAAAAAGGATGAGGCTTGAGAAAAGAAACCAAACTCTTAGATATGGATTTAAGTGACTTGCTCAAGGTCAACAGTCAAACCTGGGAGGCAGGACTTCTTGATTCTGAGGCTGGTTTTCTATCCGGTACATTACATTGCTTCTCCAAACTTGACACTTATCCCCTTTAAATTCCACCTTATTACATTCTGCCCAGTTTTTTTAATCAATCAAGATCTTTCCTGATCTGACCCTGTTATCTAATGTGTTTGTCATCCCTCCCTGCTCTTCTCTGCTCTCTAATCTATACCCTGGCCTCTTGCCAGTGCTCTCTTTGACTCTGTTCTCTTGGTATAAGCATTTATTAAGTGCCTACTGGGTATTGAGTGCTAGGTGAGGCATTGAGATGAATAAGAAATGATCTGCATTCAAAAAGAGTTTACTCTCTAGTAAGGGGGAATATGGCGGTGCTGATCCATCTGTTCTCCATTCTGATCTGACCACATCTGGAGTTTTGTGTTCAGTCCCAGGCACCACAATTCAGGAAATGCAGAGAGAAGCCAGACAGCGTTCAGAGGACAGTCGTCAGCACGGTGCCATGTCATTTGGGGATGTTTTAAGCATCTGAGAGTATTTAGCCCAGAGTAAAGAAAAATGATGGGGCAGATAGGTGGCACAGAACCTATGATGGAGTGTTACTGGGCCTGGAGTCAGAGAGAACTGAGTTCAAATCCAGCCTCTGACACTTAATAGTTGTGTGATCATGGGCAAGTCATGTTTGCCTTAGTTTCCTCATCTGAAAAATGAGCTGGAGAAGGAAATGACAAACCACTCTGGTATCTTTGCCAAAAACCCTCAACAAACACAAAGAGGGTCATGAAGAGTGGACGCAGCTACAATGGCTGCACAACAATAATAAAAACAAAGAACAATGATGGTCAAAACTGAAAGGACTTCCATGTGCAAGGGAGATGAGAGATGAGATTTGTTCCAGGGGCAGAACCAGGAGCAGGAGAGATGGTGAGGTCCAACGGGGCATGAAAACTTCAGAATGGAAACTTCAAGCTTGTTGTGAGAGAAAAAGGCCATCATTTCATGGCAAACCCACCTTGTGAGCTTATGAGGTTTCTTAGGCCTCCCCGGCCTTTCTGCAAACAAAACCAAACAGACGCGTTCATAAGATCCAAAACTGGAGCGGAGAAACAGCGAGTGATAGGAGTTTATACAAATCAGTTAACTTCAATAGCAAAAACACCCAAATTGCAGCAATTTCTACCCAGTTCCTTGTATCTAATAACTGTCGTCTTAAGCACTCGACCAAGCGATAAAATCCATTACCAGTCCTCGGCCTGGTTGAATTTCACTCTGGGGCAGCACCAGCCTCTCCTCCAAACCCAGTCATTCAAAAGCTGTGGCAGCTTGAAGGAGAAGATTTTGCATTCCCTCTAACAGCCAGGGTGATGTCAAGAATTCCCATAAGCCTAGTCTACTCCTCTATAGAAGCTGAATTTCTGGTCTGAGTAATGATGACACATTTATATATAGGGTTATCTGTGAATACATTTTCCTCACAATAGGCATGGGAGGGAGGTGAGGAAATTTCTCCTGTTACACACATTTTTTACATGAGAAAACTGATGCTCAGAGATAGGAAGTGTCTGGCACACAGGTCTGACCAAGTCTCTCTCCTGCTCAAAGATCTTCAGTGGCTCCCTATTAAAAGCTAACTCCTCAGGCTTCATTGTAAAGTCTTCTCATATGTAGCTACCATTTCCCTTTCTAGATATCTCATATTATTCCCCTTCTTGCTTTAACTGGACTATTACTGCTCTGTTTACTGTACCACCTCACTGTCTTAACAGCTTTTTAGGAAACTTCTTTTCAAAGTGACTCCAGCTGGGCTTGGTGGGCACATTTGTATCTCTTATTACCAAGATGGCTGAAGCTGGACGATAACTCGGACTCAAGAATTCTGAGTTGCAATAGGTTAAGCTGAGAGGATGTCTGTAGTATCTGGCATTAAGATGATGAGCCTCTGAGAGCAGGGGGAGCCAGCAGGCTGGGTAAGGAGGGGCCAACTGTCCCAGGTTGGAGATGGAACAGGTCAAAGTTTCCCTGCTGATCAGTAGTGGGATCAGGTCTGTGAATGGCCATTGAACTTTCAGCCTGGATAAGATTCCCTGTCTCCCTCAGGGAAGGGGAGGGGAGGGCAAAGGAGGAAAGGAAAGGAAAAAAGAGGAAAAAAAATGACTCAGTTAAACTGATTTTGAGAGTGGGCTTGGATGCCGCTAATTCTATGCCCATGGATAACTAGAGCGTATCTGCCTTGAGAGGCTCAAATCAAGGCTGCCAAAAGTTACCTTTGGTCCCATTTCCCTCTTCTCTATAACCTCCCTCTCCCTCCCACTGACTGAGGCCTCCCCAGACAATATGCCTGACTTCTACCCCATCCTAGAATGCTTTCCTTTGTCACCTCTGCCTCTCAGAGGTTTCCTTCCATGCTCAGCTCCAGGGGTACTTGCGGTACTTCCCAGCTAAAAAGTCATGGCCTCTGGTTTTGCTTTGTATGTATATTATTTATCCCTGTGTATGTGTCCATTCCTTAAGTGTGGGAATGCTTATTTAATTTAGTGTATTTACCTTTCTTTGTATCCCCAGTGCTCAGCATAGGGTCTGGCTCATGAGAGTGTCTTACTTCCCCAAGATGGATTGTAAACACCTGGAAGGCAGGGACTGTGTTCTGTTTCTTCTGATACAGCTTTGGGGGCTGGTAGCAGGCGGTCAGTAGATATTTATTGAATGAATGATTGAATAAATGAAAATTGAAAAAAAAACATACACTTTCTCCTGCTTTGATTTTTTGCAGGTTCTCCACTTGTGATCTGCATCATTTCTGTATCTTCCAGCATGAACAACTATGGAGAAAATCTCAAGTAAGGAATGATAACTGTTGCTTTATTCAGAATTTGGTGATTTGTTGGTTTTATGTAATGCTTTTCCTAGAGATCTGCTCTGAGAGTTGCTCAAGTGCTTTTTGGAAGGTGGCTTCTCCTCTCGAACGACCTCTGGACATTTTTGCAGGCCACCTAGGCCCCAATCCATCCACTTGTTAAAAAGCTTCTGCTCCTCCAAGATCTACCTTTCTCCATGAAGCTTTTATTGATCTCTCCAGCTAATAGGTATCTCTTTTCCATCATTTTTTTTTAGTGCAGGAAATCTAGATTTACCATTTGCCCTTATTTCTTTTTTCACATATTGTTGGTCATAACTCCTCTATGAGGGAATAAGCTCCTTGAATGCATCATTGGTGCCATCTTTAAAAGGTAGTGAGGTTTAGGGCAGCTAGATGGTACAATGGATAGAGCTCTGGCCTTGGAGTCAGGAAGATCTAAGTTCAAATCTGGCTTCTGACATTTGACACTTACTAGCTGTGTGACCCTGGGCAAGTCACTTAACCCCATTTGCCTCACCAAAAAGGAAAAAAAAGGGTAGTGAGATTTAATGGCTAGAATTTTGGACTTGGAGCCGGGAGATCTGAGTTCAAATCCAGGATCAGATGCTGACTAGCTGTAAGACCCTTGGCAACTCACAACTATTTTCAGTCTCAGTTTCCTCAACTGAAAAGTGGAGATCATAGTATTCAGATACATGGAGTATCTATTAAGTACTTGCTATGTAGTTATAAGGTCATTACACATAGCTGGAAAGGAATTGTAGAGGTCATAGGAGACGGAAAGGATCTTAGAGGTCAATAAGTCCAATCTCTTCATTTTACTGAGGAAACAAAGGCTGAGAGGGTCAGTTAGTCATTAAGCTTGTATTAAGCACCTACTGTGTTCCAGGCACTGTGGTAAGTGCTGGGGATACAAAACAAGGCCAAAAACCCAATGTCTGCCCTTAAGGAGCTCACAATCTAATTCAGTGACTTGTCCTGAGTTACCATAAGTGTCTGAGGCAGGATCTAATCATCTAACACTACCACAACTACCTAGTCCAATTGTTCTTTAGCCATTTTTCAGTTGTGTGTGATTCTTTGTGACCCTGTTTGGGGTTTTCTTGTGAAGATATTGGAGTGGTTTGCCGTTTCTTTCTCGAGGTCATTTTACAGATGAGGAAACTAAGGCAAACAGAGTCAAGTGACTTGCCCAGGGTCACATATCTAGTAAAGTCTGAGGCCAGATTTGAACTCAGGAAGATGAGTCCTCCGGACTCCAAGCCCAGCACTGTATCCTCTGTGCCATTTGGCTGCCCCTGGTCTAAATCGTTCATTTAAAAAGTGATATTTATGCCTTTTGCTTTTTACATTGCAATCATTTCCAAATATAGCCCCATATTTACAACCCTCAGAATGGAATTCTCCCTTCTAGCATTAAAAAAAAAAACACAAGCAGAAATAACTATTGTAGTAACTATGTCTGACTCTATGTTCGACATTTTGTCTCCAGAGATCCCCACCTCTTTACCTAGAGTAAGGAGATATTTTTCATTATCTGTTCTCTGGGACCCAAAGCAGTCAATGAAGGAATGAATGAAAGCAAGAAAAAGCATTTATTAAGTACTTACTGGAGATACAAATAGAAAAAAGAAATGACGCAGTCCCTGCTATCAAAGTGTTCGTGTGCTAATTAGAGGGGACAACACATAAAAAAGAAAATATGCCTACAGGATAGATGGAAAGGTCTGGAAGTCCTAAGGGTAGATGGCAAATCCATGGGTCAGATGGTATATCTGAGAGTCTGTATGCAGTTTAACTTCCTTTTAGTGCTCTGTCATTGATATGACTGCAGTCATTAGGTGTATTGCTCTGGTTCTACTTACTTCACCCTGTATCAGTTCATGCAATTCTTCCCATCTTTCTCTACTTTTTCATATTCGTCATCTCTTACCACACACTAGTATTCCATCACATTTATATACTGCCGTTTGCTCAGCTATTCCCCAAATGATGGCTCCTTACCCTATTTCTTCCCCTAGTTCTTTGCTATCACAAAAAGTGCTGCTATGAATATTTTGGCATGTGTGGGTTCTTTCTTCTATCTATCTTTGACCTTCTTGGAATGTGTATGTCTGTTGGTGGGATCCACGCCCTTCAATTTAGGGAAGAGGAGATTGGGAGGGAATGACTTGTCTGAAATCCCATGGGGAGGATTTGGATGGTTGGGAGAGTTTAGATATAAACCTCAACTTGAAATCTAGCATCAGAAGTAGGATTTTTTTAATATAAATTTGTTTATTTTTAGTTTTCAACATTCACCAGAAGCAGGATTTTAATCCATTTTCCTGACTCCAAGCACACTACCTCTAAATGAGATGGACATTTTTTTTTGTCTAGACTTATGATTTCATTAGATTTTCCTTCACTGATAACAATTGATACAGAACCACAACTTGTTTAGTAACTGAGAGGCAGCCTGTTGTGGGGACTAGAGGTTCACCCTTCAAAGGGGTTATTGTCAAACCCTTCTTCACAAACTACTGGCCACCTGACTATGGGTCACACACTAGAACCAATCCGTGCCCCAGGCAATGCTCCAAACTTTGTAAATACTAGGTACCTAATAAACACCGTTGGATATTGTAGAATGACATTGAACCAAGCTGAGATACCATTAGATAAGTAGGGCAAGTATCATCACAAGGTGGGACCCAGTTGCAGGGCATGATTACTAGACAGAATTATAGCAAGGGTGTCTGTCCCACATACAACTGTAATCCCACAGCTCTGCCCCTCCTCTCCTGAGATGTCCTGACTTTGTCTGGGGGGAGGCATTTAGTTATAGGAATGAGGCCAAAGAGGAGTGGCATATATTCCCCACTTTGGGCTTATACGTAATCAATGTTAGCATCTACGTGACAAAGAATGCCACTGAGGGGACAGTGGCTCTTAACGGGCATATTCTAGCCTTTTGATCTTTCCAGGCAACATGTAAATGAAGGGCCAAATTGAAGATGCCATTTTTTTCATTAACAAAAATTTTGTTAAAAAAAATGGGGCAGCTAGGTGGTGCTGTGGAGAGAGCCATGGGCCTGGAGACTGGAGGACTCATCTTCCTGAGTTCAAATTTGGCCTCAGACACTAACCGTGTGATCCTGGGCAAGTCACTTAACCCTGTTTGTCCCAGTTTCATCCTCTGTAAATGAGCTGGAGAAGGAAATGGCAAACCACTACAGTATCTTTGCCAAGAAAACGCCAAATGTGGTCATGGAGATTCTGAAATGATTCTGAAATGACAACAATAATTGCTGTGATGTCTCTATGTGTATGTGTATGTGTGTGAGTGATATGAATAATAATTCAGCATCTTGGAAAATATAAATCTTTAGGGAAAAAAAAACACTCTGTATTATCCATGGTCCCAAGGTCAGTAAGGCTTCCCATAGCCACCTCTATAGATTGGAGAGTTCAACACCAGCGCCCCCACCCATCCAAATAAGAGCACAAGGACTCGCCTAGGGTAGGGTTCATCCCATATTTGCTGAATGAGTGAATGGAAGTATTCATGATGTCTGATGGGCATAATCTGGCTGATCTCTGCCCTCTCTCATTGAGGGGGATAATAAACCTAGGAGCCCCAGTGTCCTTGAGGCTGCAGTTTGAAGGGAGTGGGCAACAAAGAAAAGATAGCGAGCCGAGGGCTGCACCTGTACTCACAAACCTGTAGTAACGGATTGGGAGTCAGAAGAGCTGGGTACGAATCCTAGTTGGGCAAATTGCTCCTCTTGTGACTGTGAGCAAGTTGTTTTACCTCTCTGGCCTCAGTTTCCCTCCTTGATAAAATGAGAGAGTCACATTAGCTGATCCCTGGGACTGCTTCCATCACTCTGGTGCCTCTAAGGGGCTCTGGTTCCTCTCTCTAAATCCAGAAATTCTTTCTCCCCCCATTTCCCCTCTTTCCCCTCCTCCCCCTACCCCACCTTAAAATAAAACCTAAAGAATTAGATGAAGTGCTCTTTAGAAAGTCACTCTTCTTCAGCTGAGTTGGGGCTGATAGCATGAAAGGGAAAACATCGCTGAGACTGTTTAAAAGAAAGCTTTAAACATTTTTGTAGCTTCAGGATACAATGTTTTTTCAGCTGAATTGCTAAACTGGGAGAAATCTAGCCTCCCCTACTTGAGAAGCCCAATTTGCTGCAGATTAAGCCTTTAAAGAAAGCATTGTCTGGAATGTGGCTGATTAAACATATTCTCATTGTTCTATGGAAGCCTTGCCTTTCAATACTCCACATTTTTAGAACCAGAGCCCTCTAATTAAAAGGAGTGTTTTCCTTCTGAGATACACAGCTCTGACACTTCCCTTGACACATCATTCTGGTCCTTAGCTCAGCTTCCTTCACTGAGCTGGCACATTCTGTGCTCCTCACCCCTAGGCAAGGGAACTCTTTTCAGTGTCTTTGCTCAGAGCCATATATCATGGAGCATAAATTTAGAGGAGGAGGGAATTTAGAGGCCTTTGAGAGCAACCTGCTCTTACAGGAAACAATAGAGAGGGAAGTAACATATTCAGGTCACTCAGATAGCGGCAGGATTTGAACCCAGGTCATCCTATGACTCCAAATCTAGCGTTCTGATATACTGTGATCACACTGTGATACTCTGCCTCTCTTAATATGTGTATATGTATATATATGTAAAGCACATATACATATACATGCATATACACATATATGTGTATATGCACACACACACACACACAGACACACACACACACACACATATATATACATATGTATAGTATATAGCTATATCTCCCTCTTCCTCCTAAGCTGAAGGACCTTAAAAGCCATCCGTTGTTCAGTCATTTTGGCCATGTCTGACTCTCCATGACCCCATTTGGGGTTTTCTTGGCAGAGATACTGCAGTGGTTTGCCATTTCCTTCTCCAGCTCACTTTTACAGATAAGGAAACTGAGGCAAACAGGCTGCAGTGACTTGCCCAGGAAGTGCTTGAGGTCATATTTGAACTCACATCTTCCTGTCTCCACACCTGGCACTCTATCCACTCTACTACCTGGCTACTCTAAAGGCCATCTAAGTCTCCTCTACTTTGCAGATCAGGAGATTGAAGCCCAGGGAGATTAAAGGACTTGTCCAAGGTGATACACATCAGGGAAGGGATTTAGAACCTAATCTTCAGACTCCAGAGACCGTGATCTTTCCATTGCACCGCACTGTCTCCTTCCTGGCAGCCCTGTCTCCCATTTACACACTTCTGCTGTTAAATCCAATATTCACGAAGTGCCTTCAGTGACTGGGACACAGAAAGACTTCTGTACATCCGGAAGTCCAGCCTGTGAATACTGAGTGCATTTGCCAGGGGAGGGGATAGTGGTGGGAAATCATCTTGCCAACTTATCTTCCTTGGAGGCAGCCTGAATCAGAATAGGAATTTTTCGAAGTATGATCTGCTGATGCTGTATGCATTCCTTTTACATGACATTCTGAGATGTGGGGGGGTTTTCCTCCCTACCTCTCCATGCTCTGGTTGAACAAATGTTGAAGGAAACGTTTTCCTCATTCTGCTCACCAGCTTCAGAGGCTCACTACTTGTTATCCTGAGAGGTCTCAGTATATAAGGGGGCTGAGGAAGGTAGAGGGATGGAAAAAGAAGCTTCTTGGCATTAATACAGATGTTGTTGTCATTCAGTCTGGTGGCTCACTTTTATTGACCCAATTTGAAGTTTCTTGGCAAAGATACTGGAGTGGTTTGCCATTTCCTTCTCCAGATCATTTTACAGATGAGGAAACTGAGACAAACAGTATTGAGTGACTTGCCCAGGTCACACAGCTACTAAGTGTCTGAGGTCAGATTTGAACTCAGTTCTACCTGACTCCAGTCCCAACCCTATCCATTGTACCACCTAGCTTCCCATTAGTGCAGATACTACTCCTGGTAAAGGAGGTATCAGGAAAACTTCCCTTCTTTGCTTAATTTGTCCCTATAATACACTGTGCCTCTAGTATTATCATTGGAGGCAGGAAGACCAGGTCAGACTCTGCTTGTCTTCAAGTACAGTATTTCATTTTCCCATCCCAGGTCTTTGCCCAGATTGACCCAGATGCCTGGAATGCCTTCACTCCCTCTTTACCTCCTTCCTCTTAAAATCCTGGGTTTCTCCCAAAGCACAGTTCAAACATTGTTTCCTAACATGAAGCCTTTTCTAATACAAGAATGAATATATAACAATAGCTATATTACATGAACAAAAATACTAAGGACAATAGCTAACACGTATATAGTGCTTTAAGTTTTGCAAATCACTTTAACAAATGTTATTAAAATTAATCCTCACAACAACCCTGTTAAATAGATGCTATTTTATCCCCATTTTACAAAGAAGGTAACAGGCTGAGGGAAGGTCAAGTGATTTGCCCAGGGTTACCTCACATTGCCAATAAGTATCCTGAGACAGGAATCCAATTCAGGTCTTCTGATTCCAAGTCCAGTGCCCCATCTGCTGTGACACCCACATGGTATTACCTCCTCTTGAAAGGACCTTAAATGAATGAGTGAATGAGTGAATGAAAACATGATTTATTAAAGACTTTGTGCCAGTTCGAATCCTATGGGAGAACACAGACTTTTTTGAGGTAAGACACTGTTTCATTTTTGGTTTATCTTCCCAGTGACTAGCATATGGTTTGGTATACAGTAGGAGCCTGATAAATGCTTATTGATTGACTGGGCGTGGTGGCACATGCCTGGAATTCCTGCTATTGGAGGGGGAGTCAGAGGCTGCTGGGTAACTTGAACTCCAGAGTTCTGAGGCTAAAGCTGATTTGGTGTCCATAGTAAGACTGGCACTTGTCACTAAAGCTGAGTTCCTGAGAGTTGAAGATCTATCAGGCTGCCTTGGCTTAGATCAGAAACAGAGTAGGTCAAATCTCCTGGGCCAATCAGCAGGGAATTTAGGCCAATAGTAGCCACTGCACTAGTAGCCTGTGGGAAACAAGGAGACTCAGTCTCAAAAAAAAAAACCTTTCCCAGAGCCTCAATTTCTTTAGCTGTAAAATGGAGATAATACATTGGGTTGCTTTGAGGCTCAAATGAGATAGTATCTATAATGTGCTTTATAATCCTTAAAGTCTTATATAAATGTTATCTATTTTTATGGCACTGGCAGATTGGAGGCACCCAAGGACCTCGGAGGTGGGAAAAACATGTAAACACCTCTAGTTTTCAGAGAGCCATGATATCCTGGAGAAGTCTAAGTTTTTAATATTTCAGGAGAGCTCCAGAAGCAGCTGGAATGATAATGGACCCATGGTCCTTCCCACCATGTTCTCAGTCAAACATCTTCTAAATAATGCTAATGGCATCTTGACCATGGGAGAGTCCAGAACCAACTGGCTGTGTGACCACCTGCCTACCTTCCCTGAAAACTCATTAAGAAACCACAAAACAAGTCCTGCAGTGAAGGAACATAAATTCCCTTCCTTAATTGGACTTCCTTTGGTGCCATTTGCTGGAAATTCAGTTTTTGCCAAGGAAATCACCCCCTTTATAAATTGAAAGCCTCATAAAATTCAGACAAGCCCCAGGCCCCTCTCAGCTTTTTTTTTTTTTTTGTCTTATGCTTCTGATCATGCTGGAGCTAACTTTGGAGTATTAGGACTCAAACCCAAGATCCTTGAATTTTTGTGGTTTCCTACAATGAATAGAATCCATAGGTAATAATAGATAACATTTTATATACTGCATTAAGGTTGGCAAAACACTTTTCATACATTATCTCATTTGATCCCCACAATAAGTGCTATTATTATCCCCATTTTACAGATGAGGAAACTGAAAATGAGAGAGGTTAAATAATCTCATTCCATTCCACCCCATTCTGTCCCATTCCATTCTATTTTGTCCTATTCCTTTCCATTCATCCTATCCTGTTCCATTCTATCCCATCCTATTCCATTCTGTTCCATTCCATCCCACCCCATCTCACCCCACACATCCCACCCATCCCACTCATCCCGTCCCAGAATAACCTAGCTGTTAAATGTCCCAGAAAGAATCAAACACTGTTCTTTCTAACTCTGAGTTCTGTGCTTTATCCACTATGACATTTAGCTGCTGGGGGGCACAGGTGAGGAATGAGGAGACAGTGACAGGGAGAACATGGCTTGGAGGAGCTTGTCACATAATCACAGAATCTCAGAATGTAAAGGGACTACAGGAGCCATGTAGTACAACCTGTAAAGCATCAAACCTCCCTCTAGAGAATGCCCAATAAGTGGCCCTTTAGACTTTCCTTCAAGGCCTCCAATGAACTGATTACTTCACTTCCAGATGGGCCTGATGGTTTAGAAGATTTTGCTCAAATTAAGACTGATTCTGCTTCCACAAAAATGCTGCTCCCTCCCCCTTGTTTCTAGCTTTCACCTTTGGGAGCCAAGCAGAAGAAGGTTAATCCCTGTTACACAAGACAGACCTTTAAGTACTTGAAGACAGCTGCCATCCTGCCCAACCCCCAACCTAGCTTTCAGCTAATCATCCATGGTTTCTCCAGTTCCCGTAGAGTATGATTTCAAGGTCCTTTACCACCTTGGTTACCTTCCTCTTCCTATTAGGTTTCTGTGTTCCTTCCTAAAATGCAGTGCCTAGAAATGAATACCACACTCAATCAACAAGCATTTAAGGCTTTACTATGTGCTAGTCATTATGATAAACTCTGGAGATACAAAGACAAAATATGGACTTACCAGTTGGGACACTGCACCTTTCTTAATGCAGCTGAAGGATTATTAACTTTTTTTGGTTACCATATAACAATGTTCTATCACATTCTACTCCATTCTATTTCATCCTCATCCTCATTCCCTTAATTTCATTACATCCTGTACTGT
The DNA here is from genome assembly GCF_003287225.1 of Phascolarctos cinereus. Classification (NCBI taxonomy): domain Eukaryota; kingdom Metazoa; phylum Chordata; class Mammalia; order Diprotodontia; family Phascolarctidae; genus Phascolarctos; species Phascolarctos cinereus. The sequence goes on along the minus strand of NW_027555847.1, from coordinate 687,878,404 downwards.
TCTATTCTATCCCATTTCATCTTTTCTAATTCCATCCCTTCTGTCCCATTTTATTCTAATCCATCTTGTTTCATCCTATTCCATTCCATTCTTTTCTATTCTGTTCCATACTGTTCCATTCCACCCCATTCCATTCCTTTCAGTTCTATTCCACTCCACTCCATTCCATTCCATTCCATTCCATTCCATTCCATCCTATCCCATCCCATTTTATTCCATTTCTTTCAGTTCATCCCATTCCATTGCATTCCACTCAATGCCATTCCATTCTATTTCATCTCATTCCATCCCATTCCATTCTGTTCTTTTCAGTTCTATTCTTTTTCATTCTATTCTGTTCCATCCCATCCCATCCCATCCCACCCCATTCTATTCTCTTCCATTCCATTCCATTCCATTCCATTCCATTCCATTCCATTCCATTCCATTCCATTCCATTCCATTCCTTCTGGTTCTATTCTATCCTATCCTATCCCACCCCATCCCAGCCCAGTCCATTCTATTCCATTCCATTCTTTTTGGTTTTATTCCATTCTATTCCTTTCAGTTCCATTCAGCTCCATTCCTTTCAGTTGTATTCTGTTCCATTCTATTCCATGGCATTCCTGTTTGGTTAAATTCTATTATATTTGATAAACCTTTCTTTCTTATTTTCCATTGCAAATCCCTGTGCTTAAAGCTGAGTATGAAAGAGTGAAAAAGAAACAAGCATGGCTTTCAAGAAGCTAACTGTCAACTTGAACTATAAATGATGTGTGCTCAAATCAACATCATAGGAGACAGTTTGATAAGGGTGAAATACAGGCCTCAAAAAAAGAAATCTGAGAACACTGGAAGAAAGATCACTTTCAGTTGTGGGGATAAGGGAAGGCTTTGTGGAAGAGATGGCCCCTGAGCTGAGCCTTGAATGAAGAGGATTTCAAAAGGAAGAGATGCAGAGGGAGTATATCCCAAGCCTGGGAGATTGTCTGGATGAATGCATAGAAGCAGGAAAGAAGGAAGGATAAGGTGGGGTTGATGGGTGACATTTATTGAACACTTTAGGACTTACAAAGGACTTTATAAAACATATCACTTTTCTCACAGACTAGTAAATCACAGATTTGTCACTTAAAGAGACTTTACAGGTCACACGATATATTCTCTTCTTTTTATAGATGAGGAAACTGAGACCCAATGAGATTAAGTGACTTTTCCAAGGTCATATAGACAATAAGTAGTAGAGTTAGGATCTGAAGCTCTTGTAAAGTGTGTATTATGATTGTCATTTTATAAGAGAGAAAATAGAGGCTTAGAGGTGTTAAGTGACTAGTAAATGTCAGAGACTATATTTATGCCCAGTCTCTTAACTCTAATTTCATTCCTTTTCTCCACTCTACCAAGCTTTCTCTTTTTATTTTTCAAATTTATTACCTATTTATTTTTTGGCATTCTTTTCTTTTTAAATTTTGAGTTCCAAATTTTCTCCCTCCTTCCCACACCCTCTCCCACCCACTGAGAAGGCAAGTGATGTGATATCAACTATACATGTGAAATAAAGCAAAACATATTTCCACATTAGCCACATTTCAAAAAAAGTGAGAAAATTAAATCAAGTGAGAAAATCATACTTCAATTTGCATTCAGATTTCATTAGTTTTCTCTCCAGAGGTGGACAGCATTTTTTCCATCATGAGTCCTTTGAAATTGTCTTGGATCATTGTATTGGTCACAGTAGCCAAGTCTTTCACAGTTGATCATCATTACAACATTGCTGTTACTGTTCACAATGGTCTCCTAGTTCTCACTTCACTTTGCATCAGTTCATATAGGTTTTGCCATGTTTTTCTGAAACCAGCACCCTCATCATAGCACAATAGTGTTCATCATGATCATATGCCATAATTTGTTCAGCCATTTCTCAGTTGATGAGCATCCCCTCATTTTCCAGTTCTTTGTTACCACAAAAAGAGCTGTTGAAAATCTTTTTGTACATTTAGGAGCCTTTCCTTTTTCTTTGATCTTTTTTGGGATACAGACCTAGTAGTGGTATTGCTTGGTCAAAGCATGCATGGTTTTACAGCCCTTTGGGCATAGTTCCAAATTGTTCTCCGGAACAGTTGGAACAGTTCACTATACCACAACTAATTCATTAGTGTACCTATTTTTCCCTTATCCCCCACAGCATTTGTTATTTATGATTGATGTAAGATGGTACTTCTGAGTTTTAATTTGCCTTTGTCTAATAATAGTGATTTTGAATTTTTTTTTTCATATGACTATAGATAACTTTGATTTCTTCTTCTGAAAACTGCTGTTTATATCCTTTGACCATTTATCAGTTGGGGAATGGCTCTTATTTTTATAAATTTAATTCAGTTCTATACTCAGTATATATTTGTGAAATGATGCTTTATCAGAGAAACTTGGTATAAAAATTTTTGATATTACTTCATTGTCTATGGTACCTTTTAGCAAAAATATAGTTTCCCTGATTATGCCTTTTAATTAGGTCTATTTTTGCTTTTGTTTTGTTTGAGATCATGATTGCTACCCCTGGCCCTTTTTGTTTTGCTAAAGCAAAATACACTCTGTTGTAGCCCTTTATTTTAACTGTGTTTGTCTTTCTGTTTCAAGTGTGTCTCTTGTAAACAACATATTGTTGAATTCTGGTTTCTAATCCATTCTGCTATCAGCTTCTGTTTTATGGGTGAGCTCATTCCATTCACATTCATTTATGATTACTAACTGTGTGTTTCTCTCCATTCCATTTTCTTCTATTTATTCTTCTTTCTTTATTTTTTATCTTGTTCCTTCTTAAAAGTCCATTTGGCTTCTAACTTTAAGAAGTGAGTCAAGGGATGGCCCCTTTAATTAAAAAAAATCAAATTAGGAGGGGAAGATCCTCAGGGTTGCTGGCCAAAAGAGAAGCAGTTACTATCTGCATTCACTCTGAGCAAGGAGGGCCCCAAAAAGAACCATGAAGTGGTGCTTGGGCAGGGACCTATTGTTGTCCAATCTATGAGCTCCAGAGTGAATTGGGTTAAGGCTTGGTCTTTAAGAAAGAAATCTAGCCAGTAAATCCCAGAGAATACAGGGAGAGGGAGGAGGTGGAGGAGGGTAAGGGTGAGGAGAAGAGGGAGAGGGGAACACAAACTGAGTTACACAACTGGAACTGGCCAGCTTAAAAGACCTTACCTTAAAAGGCTCAGGGTTGTCTATTGCATCCTGGGCCATCTCCAGTCATCCTGATGAATATCTGGCCGCTGGACCCAGATGGCTTTCAAGGAGAAAGTAAGGCTGATGACCTGGCACAGCCTTCCCTCACTCAAATCAAAGTCAATTCCAAGTCATGTCACCATCTCCCTGATGTCATGGTCTTCAAGAACAAAGGACAAACAGGAGGACAACAACAACAATAACAACCAGCTTCTAACTACTGCCTGCCTTAATCCACCCTCCCTTTTATCATTTCCCCACCCTTCTCTTATCCCCTTCCCCTCCTATTTACCTCTTGGGCAAGTCACATTTCTTTGCACAACTAAGTGTGTATATATATTCTTTTTTCTTTGAACCAATTCCAATGTGAAGTTTAAGCATTGCCCGCAATCCCCCCATTTCCCCCTCTAATATAAAAAGCTCTTTCTTGTGACCTTCTTTTATGGAAGAAAATTTTCCCCATTTTACCTCTCCTTTCTTCCTTCTTCTAGTGGATTCCTCTTTCTCACCCTTCATTTTTTTTTGGAGAGCATTCCAACATAATTAACTCACATCCATACATCTATGTAAACTCCTTTTAACTACCCAAATAATGATAAATTTCTTAAGAGTTACATGTATTATCTTCCCATATAGGAATGTAAACAGTTTAACTTCATTGAGTCTTTTGTGAATTCCTTTTCATGTTAACCTTTTTATACTAATCTTGAGCCTTGTGGTTTTGTATTCAGCTCTGGTCTTTTCAGCAGGAATGTTTGAAAGTTCTTAATTTCATTAAATATCTATCCCCTCCTCCCAATGGATTATATTCAGTTTTGCTGGGTAAGATTATTCTTGGTTGGAATCCTAGACCCTTTGTTTTCCAGAGTATCATGTTCCAAGCCCTTTGCTATTTTAAAGTGAAAGCTGCTAAATCTTGTGTGATACTGACTGTGGTTACACAATATTTTAATTTTTTTTTTTCTGGCTGCTTGAAGAATTTTCTCTTTGACCTGGGAGTTCTGGAATTTGTCTATAATATTCCTGGGAGTTTTTGTTTTGGGATCTCTTTCAGGAGGTGATTTGTAGATTCTTTGAATTTCTATTTTACCCCCTGCATCTAAGATATTGAGGCAGTAATCCTTGATAATTTTTTTGAAATATGTCTAGGCTCTTTTTTTTTTGATAATGGCTTTTAGTTAGCCCAAAAATATCTTAAATTATTTCTCTTCAATTTATTTTCCAGGTCAGTTGGTTTTCCCATGAAATATTTCACATTTTCTTCTACTTTTTTTTAATTCTTTTGACTTTATTTTATTGTTTCTTCACGTCTCATGGAGTCATCAGCTTCCACTTGCCCAATTCTAATTTTTAAGGAATTATTTCCTTCAGTGAGATTTTGTACCTCTTTTTCCATTTGGCCATTTTTTTAAGGAGTTATTTTCTTCAGTGAATTTTTGTACCTTCTTTTCCATTTGGCATATTCTGCTTTTTAAGATATTATTTGCTTCACTATTTTTCGTGCCTCTTTTACCAAGCTTTTAATTTTCTTTTCATAATTTTCTTGCATCACTTTGATTTCTTCCTAATTTTCCACTCTTATCTCTTTCTTTAATACTTCTAGGAATTTTTGTTGGGCTTTTTACTTAGCATTTTACTTTGTGGTTCATTTCAAAGTTGCCTTTATTATTATCTTCTGAGTTTATGTCTTGGTTTTCCCTGACACCATAGTAGCTTTTCACACTCAAATTCTTTGTTGTTGTTGTTGTTGTTGTTGTTTGCTCATTTTCTATCCTGTTTTTTGATTTTGAAGTTTATTTTAAAATTTGATTCTGCTCACCTGAGGCTGGGAAGTTCCTATCCCAAGCTTCAAGGTTTTTTTTTTTTTCCATGTTGATGTTTTTAGAGCTAGGTCTGGGGATCTACAAGTTTTTCATGCTTTCAAGGTGGTGTGATCTTGGGAGAGCTGTGGTCACTGTTCTGCTGGTATATGCTCTGATTTTGACCCAGGAAGGGCCCCTGGTTCCTTGAAGCCACAAATGCTAGAACTGTTCTTTGCATTGGAACTGTGACCAGGGCCTCTGCTCCTTAGTTACCATTCCCCAGTGCTCCTCTCCACTCTGGTCTGACAACCCACTTATGCTATTGGCAATACAGTTGCCAATCAGTGCCAGCTGTCCTCACTGCCAGCAAAGGGTCTCTTGTAATCTCTTTTTGACCATTTGTTTAATCCCCTTACTGTCTCTGGGCTGAGAACTCCCAAAGGTGTTACTCCTGCTGTGTCTGCCACTGTATGTGTGGGCTCTGAATGGGCCTCTATTCCAGTGTCACAAATTTCACATGCTGGCCTTTTAAGTTTGCTTAGGCTGGAAAAATATCTCATTCTGATTTTTTGTTGACTCTGCCACTCTAAATTTGAGTTCAAGCACTATTTTAAAATTGTTTGGAGAGGGATGTTCAAGGAGTTTAGCTGGGTTGCCTCTAATCCGCCATCTTGGCTTTGCCCCCCAGTGCCCTTATGTATGTATTTGAGAGAGTGCACCTCAGGTTTATGTGAGAAATGTTTTGTAGCTATTGATCATAGTATGCCACCTTAAGTAAATACCTTTGATAAAATGCAGTTGCGCAACTGGCGTGACTGTTAGTAGAAGATAACAGTGGTGGGGACTTGTGAGCTATAAGATTAGAAATGGATACCCACAGAGTATCCCCCTAGAACCTGTCAGAGCTGTAGCCACACTCTAGGGACCCAATCCATAAGTGCCAGTGCAGGTTGGGGAGAGCATCTCAGAGAGTATGCTCTACTCAAATGTGATAATGTATATGAGTCTTAATTGTGCTTTAAGGTGCTGCAAAAGTATAATTAAATTTATCCATTTTCCTTTTATTTGATTTCATCTATTTAGATAACACACACACATTGAAGAAACTCTCTCTACTATCTACCAATGCAATTCAACAATTTATAATCTTTGGGAGTTTCCTGGCCACACTAGGGGTTAAGGGACTTGTTCAGTGTCATATAGCCAATATATACTAGAGTTGAAACTTGAACCCAAGTGTTCCTGAAACTGAGGATGGGTAGCCATTTATCACTCCTAGAATAATAGGGGCATATATTTAGAGATAAATGGGATCTCAGACATCATCTAGTCCTTTAATTTACAAATGAGGAAACTGAGTCCCAGAGAGATTGACCAGGGTAACACAGGTGGAGGTGGCAGAATCATGTCATCTGATGGCAAAGCCTATGATCTTTCCACTCAGGTAGGCTGCCTTTATTTCCTCTTCCTTTTATCTCTTTTGCTCTCCTGTGATACCTCTCTCCTTTATCTCCCCCTTTCATCCTCCTCATAGTGCTGCAGAATATAGGGGGCCCTGAACTTGAAGTAAGGAAGAGCTAGTTTCAGTTCTCCCCTCTGACACTTAGCTTTGTGCACCTTTGTGTGCTTCATGTAATTCCTTAGGACTTATCTACTTAGTGTCAAGTCAAGATCTAAGTTGGTGGAAGGAGTTCTCACACTGGGGTTTCCCTTCCCTGATCACACCCCAGATTCTTATTTTTGGTGTTGACTTAGTGGAGTCAGCATTAAGCTAGAAGAGCACAGATTATACTCCATCATCACACTTCACAGCTTTGCAAAGAGGGAGGGAGTAGGGTGGGCAAACAGCCTAAATTAGTGAAAAGCTGAAATTATAGGAATTAAGTACATTTTGTCTTCATTAACATGGACTAAATGCTGAACAAGCTATTTCCAAGTGAAGGTCTTGACACACATCTGCTTTAATGAATAAGAGTCATTTGTAACCAGCCTGTTAATTGTTCAGAAATTGTGGCTTGAAGAGAGATTATCCTAAGTAGGCTAAACTCCCTTCCTTTCACCCCTGCCCTCATCTTTGATATACTCCTAACTTCCTTGGAATGGTGTTTCTTAGAATCACGGATTCGACATCATTTTTGAGGCCGAAAAAGACATTTTGATGTGGGATTTTAAAATGTTTGAGATGGAAGGGAACTTAGAAATCATCTCATCCAAATCCTTTCACTTACAGGTGAAGAAACTGCCCAGGAAGGGACAGAACCTTGTCCAGGCTCATACCACTAGTAAGCAGAACAGGAACTCACTAGTAGTACCCAAGCTTTTGACTACCAATCCATGGTTCTTTCCACTAATGAGAAAGTGCACTTTAACTCTAACTCTATATTAGTGCAATTTGCAAATTACCAGAGACTGAAATTCATAGGCTCGTGGATTTTAAAATGGAAGACACCCCCAAAGCCATCCAGGCCCAAATCTCACAGTAATCTTCTGTGTCTATGGGCCCCTTCTTTGGGATTCATTGGATTATAGAACCAGAAGGTCCCACTGGATCTGTATAGTACAACCCTCTTATCTTATAGATGAAGAAACTGAGGCCCAGAGAAGTTGAGACTTACTCATATCACATAGGTCACATCAAAGGGAGGATTTGAACTGAACATTACAGTTTGCTGAAGTTTAGTTATATACTGGCCAACAGGCCACCCTATAAGATCTAAGACATTGATATTTTGCCCCTCTGAAAAATAGTAATAGCTTTCATTCAGATGGGATTTTAAGAAAGGTGGCAAAACAATTTACATATAGTACCTCATTTGAACCTCATAATAATCTTATGAGAGGTCTAACATTATTATCTCAATTTTACAGATGAGAGCATTTAGAATCAGTGATTGCCCAGGGCCATACAGGTAGTGTATGGCAAAATTTGAACCCAAATCTTTTCAATTCAAAGAATAGTTCACTTTCCATGCTACTTTTCTTTGCTATGGGCAGTGTTTTTGGAAGGCTTGCCCTAGCCCCTGGAGTGGCAAAAAGTTCCATAATCCTCAGCCTGGTCCCTTCTCCACTGTAACCATTCCACCCAGAAATTTGGGTAGCAATAACATTCGGTGCCAGGAATTGTCCATCGATTAGAGTTGGGAGGAATTTCACAAAAGGGTTGAGTACTTCAGCAATTTATTAAAAGAAAAGAACTAAATGCCATTTTAGGTGACATAAAAGTCATAAAGCACACTAATCCCAGGGAGAAAGTACCCACTGGGCTAGGATTTCAAATGCTCTGCAAGAAATCCAGGACCTGGTTGAAATTATAAGTTTCCTTCCTTCCTTCCTTCCTTCCTTCCTTCCTTCCTTCCTTCCTTCCTTCCTTCCTTCCTTCCTTCCTTCCTTCCTTCCTTCTTTTTCTTTTCATTCATTAATACCTCAAGAGATCTATGATTCATCAACCTTGAGTCCTTCAGCCCTACTGATCACATGTTCTTTATGAATTATTGGGACAGGAGACTGCTGGTGGCTGGGTTGCTGGAAATGAGCTTTTCCAGGCTGATGTAGGCCAGTTCTTTGCCTTGTTAAAGAATGTTAAGGGGTCCCCTGAACCTGTCTTTTTGAGTTGCCTTATTTTCCAGAAACATTGGACCCAGAATATTCAAGAGGCCCTAAATGTGTTAAGGATGAAGCTCCCCCCCTCATATGACAAAATTTTGCACCCCAAGCAGGACTCTCTGTGTGTCTTTGGTTGTCAAGACAGGTGGCAGACAGTCTGCACTAGACTAACTGCTTGTGCAGCTGGGGCCCTTGTAAATAAGCAGACTATCCTATCTTCATAGTCTAACAGTTCCCAAGGGAAAAGAATGCTGCTTTTGCCATCTTAATTATTCATGATTTCTCCTCCCCTGATGCTCCCATTCAGATGGCAATTTCTATTTCTTCTCTTTTTGTTGAAAGTTCATAAACGTTCAAGTTTCTATTTGAATTGTGAACTCTATGTGCTCACTTATGCATGTTCATTTCCTGTAATAAATCTAGTTGCAACACAATGTCCTCATGGACTTGTGATATTGTTTTTGGTTAATAGTAAATGGTGGCAGTGGCAGGCTACGATGAGAGAAAGTGATTCAGACTGGCCAGAGGCTTCAGATGCAGAGCTAGGTACCAGTACGAGGCCCTTTGATGCCCTGTCTATATCAGATCTCTGGTTTGGGAAGTTTCATTTCTCTGCTCATATCTCTTTGGGTTGAGTTCTTTATTATAAAAGAAATCAGGTTGTCTGTGGCTAAGGGGAGAAAGGTAAGGCCTTTTGCTTTTTTAAGGTTATCTCAGTGGATTTGAAGTCTGGTCTGGATAATTGGGCTGGATGATGAAGCCCTCATCACTTCTCATCTGAACTACTATAATATAACCTTCAAATCAGTCTCTCTGTTTCCAATTTTTCTCCTCACCAATCTATATTCCATGTCCCTGCCAAAATAAGCTTCTGAAATTATAGTTTTACCATGTCACCTCCCTGTTCAAGAAGTTTGAGCTTGACATGGCCCAAGCTTTTACCTCACTTCCCAATGGTCTCCATAGCATGTCCTTTGCCCTTTGGCTGTCATCCTCATTTCTCCCCTACTGAAAACCTTGGACTCTGCCTCTGGGTCTCCCAGCTCTGTTAAGTGAGCTTCTGCCTTATCTTGCCCAGGACCAATCTTCTACACCATTTTCAGGAAGTTTACTTGCCATGGCAAGACAAACTTACCCTACTTCCTTTTCTTTCCCCATACCTATATGTGTTATCTTCCCTCATTAGAATGTAATCTCCTCTAGGGCAAGGACTATCGTGCTGGCTTATATTTGCATCTGTAGAATTTATCATAGTAAGTGCCTGATAATTGCTTCTATCTGTCTACCTATGTCTGTCTGTCTATCTATCTATCTATCTATCTATCTATCTATCTATCTATCTATCTATCTATCTATCTATCTATCTATCATCTATCTATATCTGTCATTCCTAGTGACTCTCTGTTGCCTCTATGTTAAAAGTACCTATTTCTCAGCTTGATATTAAATTCCATTGATTGACCCTTTGGATCCAGCCTACCTTTCCAGACATTTCTCATTACTCTCCTTCATTCAATTTATATTCCAACTAAACTGACTTGCAAATCCCTGAGCTTTGCGCTTTGTCTCTTGCCTCTGTACACGATGCCTTAATGTATGAGCTTCTTTACTTCAAGACTCAGCTAAGGTTCTGCCTCCAGAAAGCCTTCCCTAATCCTCTTGGTTAGTTCTCCCTCTTCAAATACCTTGCATTTCCTTACTCATTTATGGTATCCTCTGACAAATCCTAAGTTCCTTAAGAGCAGGAACAGTTTCATTTTTGTCTTTGTATTTCAGGCATCTAGAATAGGGTCTTATTCTTTTTATTTTTAATTGGTGTAGGGAGCTTCTGGTAAGGAACTGACCTTAACCAATGAATTCCATACCTGCTGTGCAACTGGTTCTCCTCTTCCCTGTCTGATTCTTTTCAGCCTGCTTTGCTGAATCATCATTCATATTGTATGTCCCAACTGGATATTTTCCAAGATTCTCTTCTGGGCCTTCTCTTCTCCCCTCCTCTCCTCCCTTCCCCTTTCCTCTTCTCCCTTCTCCACTCCTCTCTCCTTCTCTCCTCTGTTCTCTTCACCTCTCCTGTTCTTCCCTCCCCTCCCCTTCCCTCTTCTCTCTCCTCTCCCTTCCCATTTCTCTTTATACAGTTAACCCTTCCACATCACAACTTTCCCCATCATGGCTTTGATACATCATTGGTCGGCATAAAAAATTAAATTGGAATTTTTTGGGAGTTTTGCAGAAGCCATAGACAACATGCAAAGGCCAGCAGATGACACAGAAATAGTTTAGAAACTCAGAAATGCATAAAATATGTGCATCGTACTATATAATCTCAACATATTTTATCTTTTAATACCATAATAATTCAGACTTTTTTTCTGGTACAAAGGGAGAACCAAAGATTTTTATGTGGATTTTCCAAATTGTGGGGGCTCCATGCCCCTAGCTCCCATGATGTGGAAGGGATAACTATACTAAAGGTCTTTTGTGGGTAACTCACAGATCTACATATCCATCCCCAGTCTCTTCTCTGATCTTCTGTGGGTCTTCTGACCCACATTACCAACTGCTTATTACACATCTCAAACTAAATGGCAATGGAGATGCTTCAGACTCAACCTGTCCCAAACTGACATCATTATCTCTCCTCCTCTCCTCCAAACTTTCCTATCACTGTTGAAAGTGGTACCATCTTTCCAACTGCTGTGCTTTGACCTTATCCTTAATTCCTCTTTGCCTCTCATTCCACATAGCTACTAAGTTGCTGAATCTTGTTCCTACTTCTACAACATGAATGAATGAAATAGAATATTTTTTTAAGCACTTACTAATTGCAGATCACCATGCTAAGTGCTGGGGACAATAAACAGAAAATCAAGATAATAGCCAAGGGCTCAAATTCTGAAAGGAGGAGAGGGATGGAGAGATCTCATGGTTCTTAGGGTGCAGCAGTAAGGTAGATGGTAAGGCCTCTTTTTTCACATCATTTCCACTAATAAAATTATACAAGTTTCTGATGTCTAATCCTTTGACAATGCTGAGGACTTTGGTAACAAGGATTTTCTTTTCTGCGTCTTCACAAGCACTGGCTGAAGCACCTATAGGAGCATTTGCCAGGCCACAGTTCCATGATTCAATTCAATAAACATTTATTAAGTACCTGCTTTGTGCCAGACACTGTGCTAAATTCTGGGGATACAAAAAAAAAAGATAGTCCCTGCCCTCAGGGAGCTCACAATTTAATGGAGGAAAACAATGCATACTTAACAGGGGTTATGTGCACTGGGCTGGAAATGTTGCTCTTCCCAAGACTCTTGCATTCAGGATTTTGGATTGTTTCCTTCAGGGGCTGAGGGGATAGGGTGGTCAAAGTGATGGTGGTGGTAGATGGAATTGCCTTACGTATATACCACTCACATTCCAATCTTTTCTCTCTCGGGTCTTGATTATCAGAGGAGATAATATTCTGAAAAAAAAAGAATTTGACCAGTGCTTGCTTGTATACTGCTATGCAGAGCTATCCCAGATACTTTAGGCCACAGAAGTTTAACTTTGTAAATCTTTCATTGTTTAACTTGCTTGCTAGTGCCCGAGATGGGAGTTGTACTACATATGTGTATGCTCCATTCATATCATATATAATATACACATTATATATGTTATACTCCATTCTATCCTTGTTACTAATCACCTTGATGTTAGTTATGAAAATATAAAGCTGGAGACCAGCCAGACTCTTCTATTAATAAATGATTCTAGCTTGAATCGAGTGAGTCAAAGTAGGTAGAATTAGCTCATTACAAGGGGCCTTCATCAGTAAGAGCCAAAATTAGGTGCAGGTTTGCTAAACTTCTTTTAAAGATATTTTTATTTTCTATGGCTATAGCTTGAGGCTCTATACTCTCATTGTAAAACAAAGAACATAAAACCAGCAGGTTGCATATTAATAAAAATGATTTTTCTCTCCTGAGCTATAGCAATCGACCTGGAATGTTTGATATGATCTATTTTCTTCCCCCAGACTGAAAAAGAAAGAAAAATTGGGGATAGTGTCCATTATTTAAAATGAATCTGTTAATAATCGATGTAAATTGTACATTTAAGAATAGATTGTGAGTCAAAATACGGCCTTTTGAACCTTCTTATATGCAGAAAGGGATATCAAGAAGCTGTTAATTACTGTGACCACATATAATACATATAGTTACCTCAACTTTTAAAAAATGGGAGATAATTGTAAGAGCCCTCTAATTGAATTCCCTGCCCCAAACATCTTCCCACTCCAGTCTATTCACCACAAAGCTTTTCTCAAGGGTGGATCTGACCATGTGACTCTGCTACTCAATAGAGTCCACTGGTTTCCTAATTCCTCTAGGATAAAATACACACACTTCTATTGAACCTTTATAAAGTCCTTCACCTAACTGGTCCCACCCTATCTTTCTGATCTCATTGGATATTTCCCTGACCCTTATGCTCTGTCATTCAAGAAAACTAGCCTTCTTTTTATTCTTTATCATTGGCACTCCATCCCTGGTCTCTGGGCCAGGTACATGGCCATCCCCAAAGCCTGGAATGTTCTTGGATTCTGTCCTCAAAGAATCCCTTTTTTCCTTCAAGATCAGGCTTAAAATGGCACATGAAACATTCCTTCCAAGTGTTAATACTCTCCTTCCCAAGCTAGATTGTATTATATTATTTTGTATTTATTTAAACTTGGTCTCTTTATATAGTAGTTATATATTTGTCTCTTTTGTTTGAATAGAACCTCTTGAAAGTAGGGCTTGCTTCATCCTTTGCATTCTTATCTCCAGTGCCTAGCATAGTGACTGGTGCATAGTAGGCACTTCATAAGATCTGGTTGATTGATAGTCATGTCCTCAGGGATTCTTAACCATTTTTGTTGTCCTGGACTCTTTCCACAGCGATTCTGGTGAAGCCTATGGACCCTTTTTGGAATAATTTAAATTTTTTTTAATGTCTGTTTTTAAATGTATGAAATAAAATATATAGGATTATATAGTTATCAATATATATATATAACATGTATGTATATACACACAACACACATGTATATATACATACATGTATGTATATACATGCACATATGCATGTGTTCATGTATATAAACACACACACACACACACACATATATATATATATATATATATATATATATATATATATATATATATATATATATATATATTTATTTATATTTATTTATATCTATCTATCTATATCTTGGCTCCCGGACACAATCTTAATAACTCTTGCTGCCTTGGAAGATTTCCTGGGAATCACTGAAGAGCTGTGACTTTCTCAGGGTCACATAGCTATTATGTTTCCATGGAAGGATTTGAGCTCAGGTCTTCCTAAGTCCAAGGTTCTCTATCCGTGATTCCAAAGCTGCTTCTAATAAATGTATATTGAATTGAACTGAACTGGATTTCTAATTTGATAGGATCTACTATTCATCATTGATTTTGCCTTGGAGAACCTAGGATCACTTCTATATCATGATGAGCCTTCAGAGGAGGAATTTTAATACAGACTATTAAATAACGAAATCAACAAATTGTTTTTGTTATTGGTTTGTTTTTTTAAATTCTGGCTTGTGGTTTTCAGTGATATCAATTCCCCTCACCAATTAAGGAGCATTCTGAAAGCTCTCACCTCAGTGAGATGTCTCCAAGCAGTTTAAATAATTTCTAGGAATGAGAGACATGGGATCAGTGTAAACATGAGACAACCATATACATTAGGAATAGGCATATTATTCTATCCTTGCCCTGCAGTGACTCATTAGGAAAGAGGTAGTGCCCTGGAGGTTAGCCTGGGAGATGAAGTTTGGAATACATTTGCTCTGACCCCATTTCATTATAATTAGTCCTTAAAATTTAATCTCCATGTTTTTAAATCAGAGTTTTCAGGAAAGAGCAGCCTTGTTGATATAGGAATGGTACACGAGCTGATTCTTTAAAGAGAAAGATGAGTCCTCAGGATTTCATGAAGCATGGGGGCCTTGAAGGAAGGCTGGACCAACAAAAAATCCAAGTGGGGACCTTGAATGAACCCTCCCCTGCCTTATACTGGAACAAAAATTCTATCTGCAGCCTACTCCCACATAGGACAATCTGAGCCTCCAGGGAAGGTCATATCACTACCTGCTGTTTCACTTTTAGACAACTCTAATAGTTAGAAAGTTTTTCTTCACCAAGAATAAAAATCTGGGTTTTTTTCCTATAACTTTTGCTCGTCACCCTCTGGGAAAAGCAAAATAAGTCTGTGCCTTTATCCATACTGTAGTGTGATAGCCATTCAAATAGACAGAGAGGTAGATAGATAGGGGAGACAGACAGACAGACACACAAACACACAGATGGAGAGACAGACAGACACAGACAGAAACAGAGAGACAAAGACAGGCAGAGAGACAAAGAGAGGCAGAAAAGCAGAGACACACACAGAGGAGAGAGCCACAGAGAGACAGAGGAGAGAGAGACAGAGAGACAGTCAAAGAGATAGAGACAGAGAGGAGGGAGACAGAGAGGCAGACAGACATAGAGAGTCAGAGAGACAGAGATATAGAGACAGAGGCAGGGGGACAAGAGAGAGACAGAGACAAGACAGAGACAGACAGCGACACATCCAGAGAGAGAAGAGGGGTATGGGGAGGGAAGGAGGTGGAGACAAAGGTAGATAGAGACATAGGCAGACAGAGACGGTTGGCAGCTTTGTGGGGGATGGATTAGAAAGGGAGATACTTAAGGTGCGAAGAGTAATTAAGAGGCTACTGCACTAGTCTGGGAGAGGTGATGCCCTGGACCTGAGCTTGAGGGTAACTGTGTGAGTATAGAGGAGACAGATGTGAGAGATGTCATTGAGATAGAAATGGCAAGATTTAGCAGCTGATCGGCTATGTTAGCTGAGGAAGAATAAGAAGTGAAAGCTGAATACCTGGGAGACTAGAAGGATGGTATACATAGAAAAAAGAAAGAAGATCTGAAAAAGGGTTGGTTTGGAGGAAAAATACTGGGTATTTTCTGCCTTTCTTTGTATCCTCTTTGCTTAGCACAATGCCTGGCCAGTAGTAAGTGATTAACTACTTGTTGATGAATTTTTGACTGAGTTCTGCTTTAAACATTAGAGTCTGAGATACTTGTGAGACATACAGTTTAAAATGTCTAATGAGTAGGTTTGTTATGTAGGACATGAGGGCTAAATGCAAACTTTAGGAGTCATTTACATAGAAATGATAATGAAAGCTTGGGAGCTGATGAAATCACCAAGTGAGGTAATGTAAAGGGAGAAGAAAAGATGGCTTAAGATGGAGCCTTGGGGGAATGCCTGCAGTCAGGGGTGTGAGGTGGGTTAATGAGCCAGCAGAAGAAACAGAGGAGTAAGCCGATGGGGAAGAAGAGAACCAGGAAAGCGTAGTGTCGTGGAAATTCAGAGGAGACAATAAGGATCCATATGAAAAGGTGGTCAGCAATGTCAAGTTTAGTACAGAGGCCAAGGATGAGGACTGAGAAAAGACCATCAGATTTGGCAATTTGGTGATATTGAAGAGAGCAACTGCAGTTGAATAAGAAGTCCAGAATAAGGGAGGAAGTTAAGAACCTGGGAGGCTAGAAGAATTGTGTTACAGTGGATAGAATTAGGGAAATTCAGAAGATGGATGGCTTTGGGTGAAAATACAATGTAATCCCTACCCATCATGCCTTTCTATCCTGTTCTCCTTTCTCTTTCCCGTTGAAAAATGAGGTAGATGTGAATGTGTTGGGGAATAATGCTCATTGTTTGCTGCCCTAGTGAACAAGAACACGTGCAGTGGTAATCTAGGGGCTGTGGTTTGGGTATGGGAATTTGCTCGCATAAATGCTGAGTTTCTGAGTGAACTTCCCTTATAACTGCCCTTGTTAGACCAGAGCGAGAGCAAGAGGGAGAGCAAGAGAGAGAGCGAGAGCGAGCGAGCGAGCGAGAGAGAGAGAGAGAGAGAGAGAGAGAGAGAGAGAGAGAGAGAGAAATGGTGCTGAGAGAGATTAAATGGAAGGTAATTTCAAAGGGCAGCTGGGTGGTACCATAGAGGATAGAGCACTAGGCCTGGAGTCAGGAAGATGAGTTTTCCTGAGTTCAAATCCAGCCTTAGAACTTACTAGCTGTGTGATCCTGGGCAAATCACTTAGCCCTACTTGTCTCAGATTTCTCATCTGTAAAATGAGCTGGAGAAGGAAATGGCAAACCACTCCAGTATCTTTGCCAAGAAAAACCCAAAAGGGGTCATAAAGAGTAGGACAGTTCTGAAAAACAACACTCTCAGAGGAGAAGGGGGTGGGGGGGGAGTGGTACCTAGAAATACCTCTTGCTGAAGATGGAATTTGAGCTGATTCTCCAAGTGATCCAGGAGAACTAAAAGGAGAGTTGAGGGCACAGAACATTCTTAGCATGGAGGGTATCCAGTGCAAAGACTTGAGATGGAATATTGTTATTTTCAAGGAACCGCAAGCAGGCTATTGTATCTGGATCATAGAGCGCATGGTGGAGAATCAAGTGTCCAAACATGGAAAGGTAGGAAGGGTCCAGGTTATGAAAAGGTTAAATAGAACTGTTGAGGTAGGTAGTTCAAGACTTTTTTGTTCTTGGTTTTTGGTCTAGATTTGTGATGTTGTTGATGCAGGGAACTCCGTGTGTGCATGTGCGTGTGTGTGTGTGTGTGTGTGTGTGTGTGTAGGACGGACAGAAATGTTCAGCATAGACACTCATTGGTAAGGGTTGTTTAGCATTTTTGTTGAATGAATAAATGAACAATATTTTTGTTACTTTTCTTTTTAAAAGCTTAATATTTTATTTTTTCCCAATTACATGTAAAATAATGTTAACTTTTTTTTTCAAATTTTGAGTTCCAAATTCTCTCCCTTTCTCCCTTCCTTCCCATTGAGAAGGCAAGAAATTTTACTTAGGTAATACATATGTAGTCATGCAAAACACATTAATGAATAATATTTTTGAAAATATTCTGTAAATGCATAGCTGGGTATAGATTTGGTCATTCTCATTTGTGCCTGCTTGTGGCTTTTACTAACGAAAGGCTCTGGCTCAGTTCCCTCTTCTCACTTCTCT
The DNA here is from genome assembly GCF_003287225.1 of Phascolarctos cinereus. Classification (NCBI taxonomy): domain Eukaryota; kingdom Metazoa; phylum Chordata; class Mammalia; order Diprotodontia; family Phascolarctidae; genus Phascolarctos; species Phascolarctos cinereus. The sequence continues at coordinate 687,860,687 of NW_027555847.1, read as the reverse complement.
CTCCTCACCCCCCACCCACACCCCCATGTCCACCTTGAGCAGGTTGTACAATTGGGAGCCTCCCTCTCAATCATTCTCTAGACTTTGATGGTCTCCAGAAAGGAAGGCAAGGGTGCTATCAATTCTGCAATGTCTCTGGCTGCAAAATTGAACATCCTTGCAAGGGAACTTCTGCTTTCTAATTAACTGCACCACTAATTGAATGACCTTGTTCTCCAATTTGCAGCCCAGAGCTAGAGAGTAACTCTTCTATTCTCTTCTTGCAGTTGCTGGTTGTCCTTGGGGAATGGAGCCATCTGGGCCTTTGTGGCCCCAGCCCTGTTTGTCATCATGGTACGTGATTTCCAGCTGGGGCTACATGAGAGCAACAGTATTTTTTTTTAAGATTAAGCTTTTCTGCTACCTCTTCGTTTTGCACCATAGTCATTTCCAGATTTAAATCATCCCCTCAACCCCTTTCACCCTCTTTCATAACAGAGGAAAATAGTTAAACAAAAACAGCTGATGCAGGGATAGGACTAATAAGTATAAACCAAGTCTAGCACCTGTGGTCTCCCTGCTCTGTATCAGGGGAAAGGAAATGTGTTTCATCATTTCTTCTCCAAGTCAGAAAATGGTCATGACATTTAAGCACAGTCTATGTGCTTTTTGGTGTTGTTTTCATCTACAGTATTATGGTCATTTTGGGAGAGCATGGCACAAAGCCAGCCAGCCTCAAAGTTAAGAAGCACTGGGTATGTAATTCCTGCCTCTGACACATCAGCTGTGTGACCCTGAGCAAGTGACTTCACTTCGCAGTTCCCTGATCGGCTCTCTAACTCTATGAGTTATCTATAAGTTGCTGATTTGCACTGATAAAAAAGTTTCCATAGTGGGAATTTTTTGTGAGGCAGTGAGGTGTTGCAGTGGAGAAAAGGCTAGGTCTGGAATCAGGAAGATCTGAGTTCAGATCTGGCCTCTGACACTTATTAGCTCTACGACCCTGGTCAAGTCATTTAATCTCAGTTTGCTTCAGTTTCCTCAACTGTAAAAAGGGGATAATATCATCACCTACATTACAGGGTTATTGTAAATGTCAAATGAGATCATTTTTGTAAAAAGCATTTAGCACAATCCCTGGCACATACTAGGTGCTATATAAATGTTTATTCTACCCCCCCCCCTTACTATTGACATTACACATCTGGACTCTTCCCCCCAACCTTGAAAAAATATCGTATAGCATGCATTTTTTTCACTGCCTACTTTACTATATACACCAGTACTTATTCATACAAATTATCTCATGTTTCTCTGAATTCCTCATACTTCTCATTGCTTTGATATCATTGTAACTCACTACATTGATATGTTATAATATTTAGCTGCTCTTTGATCAATAGGCACAGAGTGAATACATTTTAAAGATGAGAAAACTGAGTTTCAGGATGATTCAGTGGCTTACCTGGTCACACAATGAGGGCTGAGCCAGAGCGAGCCCTCTGACAAAAAGACAGTTGGCAATCCTTGAAGCAGCCCAACTTTAGTCAGAGAGAGACTTACCCAATGAGTCCAGGTTTGCAGGGAGCAAGTTTGATTGCACCTCCTAATAAACCTGTTGGTAATGATAGAGGTAAAGTAGAATAATTAGATTCTAGGCAGAGTTCGCATTCAGGAAGACTGTGGTTCAAATTCTGCATGTCACTTGCAAAAACTTGGCAAGTCAAGTTTTTGGAGCCTTGGTTTTCTTTTCTGTAGAAATGGGGACAATACTGCCTGAAGCACCTGCCTTTCTCATGAAGATCAAGAGAGATAATGTTTATGAAGTGGTTTATAGACTTTAAAGCATTATAGAAATGCCACTTGTTATCATTAAGAACCCCAGCATTCGAAGTGGTCTAATTGGTATGCTCACCATAATAAGTACCTTGGAGAGATCCTTTGAGAGACTAGAACACACTAGGTGACCAATCAATCAATCAATCAACAAACATTTACGAAACATCTACTATGTGTTAAGTGCTTGAAAGGAAAAAAGTGCTATGAAGGAACAAAAAAGGAATCAATCCCTGTCTTCAAAGAACTTGTAACTTTGTTGGGGGGTGGTAAACATGTACATAGGTATGTGCAAGATGCATTCAGAAGTAGATAGAAGATAGAATGTAACCTCAGAGAAGACACAAGCAGGGGAGGAGGAGTAGGGGAAGGGAGAGCAGGTACAAACCAGGAAAAGACCTGTGGAAGAAGCTGAGCTGAGCTAAGGCTTGAAGGAAGTCACAGATTCTGAGAGTCGAAATGTCCAGAGTACTCTACTTGGCACTGGGCAAATGCAAGGCTTAGATGAGACCCAGTACTTGTCCTTAAGGTGCTTACAGTCTGGAAGGGAAGTAAGGAAGTAACACAGTTCATTATAATACAATATTCCATGGTAAGTACATTGAGAAGAGCAAAGCATAGGACAATGTGAGGATGTAGGTAATCATGTTGGGATTGGCTGGATTCAAGGAAGCCTCTAGAAGAGACATACAGCTGGGCTTCAAAGGCCGGGTAGAAATTCAACGAACAAAGAAGAGCCTTCCTCTCTGTTTTTATGGTAGAGGACCAGCCTGAGCAAAAGCAAGGGGGATGGAGTTGCCAGAAGAATGTCCAGTTTGGCTTGGGTATAGAATGCATTGTTAGGATCCGCAAGAGAAACTGAAAAATAAATATTCATTAAATTAAATTAAACTGGAACAGTATAGACTAAGGAATATATCTGGGCTGATTCTAAGAATCAATCTCTCTCTCTCTCTTCCTCCTTTTCTCTTTCTGTCCCTTTCCCTCACTCTTTCTCCTTCCCTCCCTCTCTTTTTTCTCTCCCTCTGTATCTTTCTCTCTGTCTCTCTGTTCCTGTCTCTTTCTTCCTGCTTCCTTCCTTCTCTCTGTCTCTCTCTGTCTTTTTCTCTGTCTCTTTCTCTCCATCACTCTGTGTGTCTCACTTTATCCCTCCCTCCCTCTTGCTGTCTGTCTGTCTCTTTTTCTCTCCTTCCTTCCTTCCTTTTCTGCCTTTGCCTCTCTTCGTGTCTTGCTCTTTCTCTCTCCATACCTCCCTCTGTCTGTTTCTGTCTCTGTCTCTTTCTCTATTTCTGTCTCTGCCCCTCCTTTTCTTAATGCAGTCTCTCTGCCCTACTTTATTTTTATTCCCTTTTCCCAGAGCTGCTGATCTATGAATTGAGCCTAGGCAGTGGGGCCCTATCTAGGTATTGGCCATAACTTTTCATCTGCCTCTGATGTAGCTGTTGCATGAACCTGGAGAGCTTCCAAGCACTTTCTTCTTTTTAAGACCTCAAGCCTCCAAAGCCAAGTATCAAGTGCTTCCTTCCAGACCTCCTGTGACCAGAAGCCACTGTCCAAGCCAGCACTGACATTCAGAAGCTAGGATTAGAGAACATGAAAAGACTTCCCTGACATATCACATGCTGCTTGCTCAGCAGATGCATTAAAACCAGCTCTTTGATATACCATGGGTGGGTCAATACCCTAGAAGGATCTTTATAGCCCAGACCAGGGCCTAATTGGGCTGCCAGTGGTTATGCCCTTTGACAAACAGCCTTCCAACTGGATTAGGACACTAACTGGCCAGGACTCCTATTCTGCCAATGATTAAGGAGACACCCACCAAAGATGCATTTATCTTCAATTTTTCAAATTCTGATGCCTCCTCCAGAAAAGAATCCCCCATTTAAGCTGCGCATTACCAACTGTCTATGATCATGACTATAAATGATTTTTACAGTACTGATACTAAATCAAACTTTTGCATTTCACTAAATCAAAGCAAAGTCAAGCACATTAAAACATATAATGGCAGCTTGGAGCCAGATATATTTTAGAAAATCAAGGAATAAGATAAAAACCTGCATCTCTAAAGTATGCGCTCCTCCCTCTACACCTACCCTAAATTTGCTCCCCAAATGTTAATTTGGAAGCAAATCTGCCTTTTGTTCAGAGCTGGGTGCCACTGACTATGGAACAGACCTATGCAGTTTAATTAGAAATTAAAGCAGAGCAGAAGATGTTTAAACACTTGATTTAGCCTTTCTTAATTAAAATGCTACTTAAATGCTCCTGCAGCCATGGGTAGGTATAGCCAGGATCCTCCTTTGCTGATGGGTTTCCAGGAAAGAAAGGAAAAATGTTCTAGGTTGATTTTTTGTCTTTGAATTCTCAGCATCTAATTAATATAGGGCTCTGCACATAGTAGGTGTTTAATAAATATTGGTTGAATTGAATTGACTTGATTTAAGATTTGGGCAGGTAGGTGATGTGGTAGATAGAGCTCTGGGCCTGGAGCTGGGAAGACTTATCTTCCTGAGTTCAAATATAGCTTCAGATACTTACTAGCTGTGTGTCCCTGGACAAGTCACTTAATCTTCTTTGCCTCAGTTTCCTCATCTGTCAAATGAGCTGGAGAAAGAAATGGCAAACCACTCGAGTATCTTTGCTAAGAAAACCCCAATATGAGGTCATGAAGACTTGGATATGACTGAAACAACCGAGCGCCAACAACAAGATCTGAGTGTACAGTCAGAGAATGTGGGTTCAAATCTCATTTCTTCCACTTACTACCTGGTCAAATCTAGGCAATAACGAACATTTCAAAAGTACATTAAAAGTTTGTAAAGCACTTTACATATGTTATCTCTTTGATCCTCAAAACAATCCTGGAAGGGAGGTACTTTTACTAAGCACATTTACAAATGAGGAAACTGAGGCCCAGAGATTGAGTTGTCCAAGGTCACAGAGCTGGTAACTATCTGATAACTTAGGTTTTGCTGCCTCCAAGTCCAGCATTTTATCCACTGTACCACCTTTGATTTTCCCTTCATCTGTAAAATGAGGAGGGTTGAACTAAATGCCCTGTAAAGTTTTATCCAGCTCTCAGTCTCTGAGCTTATGATTTAAATGTTTGATTTACGGTTAGAGGACAGGGGTCCAAACCATAGATCTGCCATTTACCACCTGCATTCATCTGAGTAACCTTGGGCAAGTCACTTAACCTCTATAGTCTTTGGTTTCTTCATATGTAAAATGAGGGGGGTGCATTATATATAATAAACTCCTCTGCTTAACATTTAAAGCCCCTTGTAATCTGGTCCCAACCTGCCTTTTCAGCCTTGTTATGTATTTTCACTCTCCTTTACTCTGTAGTTCAGCCAGACCAAACTTCTTGTTATTCCCAACACATAGCACTACATCTCTTATCTCCCTGCCTTTGCACTAGTTGTCCCACATTCTCACGATGCCCCCCCTTCATCTTTTAGATTCCATTGTTTCCTTCAAAACTCAGTTCAAATAGCATGATCCATAGGAGAGGCCCTTCCTGATCCTCTCCTACCAGCCTCCCATCTGTTAGTGCCTTCCCCATCCAATTGCCTTATGTTGATTTAGGATATATTCAGCATATATTTATATAAGCATATGTCATCCCTCCCATCTCCCCTTCTTCATAAAATGTAAGGTCTGTAAGGGGCAAAGATGGTTCATTCTTTTTTTTTTTTTGATTAGGCAATTGGGGTTAAGTGACTTGCCCAGAGTCACACAGCTAGTAAGTGTTATGTGTCTGAGGCCAGATTTGAACTCAGGTCCTTCTGACTCCAGGGCTGGTGCTCCATCTACTACACCACCTATGAGACTGGTTCATTCTTATGTTTACATCGCAGGTACCTAGCAAAGTGCCTGGCCAGTAATGAATGGTTAATAAATGCTTGTTGATTGATTTAATGAATGGAAAATCTGGTGCTAGGAAAGAAATTCTTTGATCATCCCTTAGAGACCTGATTTGGGAGCAGGAACTTACTATAGGTGCAATTGGCTAATTTTTAGGAAGGTCAAATACATTTCTAAGATGTAAGTATATCATATATTTCCATATGAAGTCAAAGGTCTGGACTAAATACACATACATATACAGCTTATATATATGTTTGTCTAGGAGTATATACATACTGCTATATCTACTTAGAAATATATATATATATATATATACACTTTTATACACACATATATGTATACGTATAATGTTTGTTGGGAAGCTAGGTAGTGCAGTGGCTAGAATGCTGGGTCTGGAGTCAGGAAGACTCATCTTCCTGAGTTGAAATGTAGCCTCAGACACTTACTAGCTGTGTGACCTTGGGCAAGTCACTTAACCCTGTTTGCCTCAGTTTCCCCATCTCTAAAATGAGCTGGAGAAAGAAGTGTCAACCCCTCCAGTATCTTTGCCAAGAAAACCCCCAAAATGATTATGAATAGTCAGACACAATGAAAAAATGACCAGACAACAACAAATAATGTATGTATAGGTGTGTATATGCATATATATGTATGTACACACACACACACACACATACACATATATGCTATGACATTTTTTGAGGTATTCAAACCCAGAAAATCCTATCCTCTGGAAGCTGAGAGGTACACCTCAGTTTGGAGCTCTCAAGAATGAGGACTGACTCCCGACTCTTCTAGGCTTGTGGTGTTCCTTACAATGGCTGGATTGGGTGTGTCTTTCAACTATAATTGTGTAATCTCTCTAAAAGAAAATATCAGTTTCATATCTTAGCTGCAATGATGTGAATGAGTTCTCATTATTTCATTGTAGCCATCTGTTAGATAACAGGGCATTCTGGTCTGATCCATTGGGTGATTCTAGGCGTTACTAAGGATTAGGACCAGGGACAGCTCTTACAAGGTACTCTTATGAGGTCTTGTCTTTCTAGGGGGCAGTTTTTCATGAACTGTATTTAAAAAAAGAATGACTGACTTTGTAGAGAAAAAGACAGATTTCAAAACTCCTTAGAAGAGTGTTTTGAAACAAGGGAACTTGCTGGTGATCCTAGAGGCAGGTAGATGATACAGGACTAGAGTGCCAAACTTAGAGATGGCAAACCTGAGTTGGAATCCTGACTCAGATAGTGGCTGTGTGATTCTGGGCAGGCTCAAATTCTCTCAATCTCAGATTCCTCATCTGTAAAATTATATGTACATATACATATACATATCTATCTATCTATCTATCTATCTATTAAAAGTACTTTGTGAAGCTCAATTAAAATAGTGTATCCAAAGTGCTTTGCAAACTTTAAAGCCCTATATAAGTGTGAGCTGTTGTCATTATTATTGCTCTTCATAAATACTATTATATAGCAATAAGGCGTTTCCATGACTATCTTAATCATGGAGCCCTCGAGACTTAGGATATATTGATGAATCCCAGAAAATCTACTTCTAAAAGGACCTGAAGGTACGGAATACCCACTGGATAAAAGAATCTTGAACAACTTTTGCCCTAAATAGAGGAAATTAAGTGTATTTTCATCCTGAAAAATTGCTACATACACTAACAGTTTTTAATACATGCAAAATTTCACATTTGCTATTTTAGAAGGAGATGTAGAATTAGCATTGAAATTGTCTCCCAGAACCACCCTTCATATTGTGCAGAATCCTGGGAAGTTGTAGGACACGGTTTGGAATGGTGAAGACTTTAAGATCATGACTTATGAAGATCAGTTGAATTACATAAACAACCGATGTTTCTGTGGTTCTTTAAGGTTTCAAATCAATCAATCAGTCAATCAATAAACATTTACTAAGGGCTCATTATGTGTCATCCACAGTACTAGGTGCTGGGGACCAAAGAAAAAAATAGTGAAATTGTCCCTGCCCTTACATTCTAAGGGAGAGACAGAATGAACATACATAGGTAAACACGAAGATAGAAGACTGGCTATCTGATTTCACTTGTACAAGGGACTCCTGTTGAGAAAACTACTAGGGCATCTTAGACTCATAGAGCCCTTTACATTGTAAAGTCTTTGAGAGAGGGACTGGGACTGTGTTTCTTTTTTCTTTTTTATTAATTTTTATTACCAGCACTTAGTACAGTGCCTGGTACATAATAGGTACTTAATCAATATTTATTGGATTAGAGACTGTAAGATATTATCATTGCCACTTTATAGATAAAACTAAAACTTAGAGAAGTTAAATAAGTTTCCCAATATCAGACAGTTAATGTGTTAGGGGCAGGACTGAAATCCAAGTCTTCCTAACTCCAGGTCCAACACTGTTCCTGCTACTATTGTTGAACCCAGGGAAAAGAATATTCAGGGGAAACATGAGACTGGTCTTAAAAGTATTTTGAGGGTTGTCCTATGCAAGAGGGATTAGATATATTTTGCTTGGTCCCCAAAACAGACCTGGAAACAAACTGATATTTTGGGATTCTGTGAACCTAGAATAGACTTGAAACTGTGGCCTTGGATGAGCTAACAAGGTATATGTGGAGGAAGAAGATCAGAAGATCAAGGATGGAATCAGGTCTGGGAAAGCTACGATTGGTCTGTAGACTCTTCCTCAAGGTCATGCTATGATCAGGGAACTCCTAGAAGCAGGGTAGGTGTGGCAAGTGCCAGGAGATGATTCATAAGGAGCATTTGTGGTCACCAGATGTGTCCATGGCATGGTGGAAAGTGGTTTTCCATCACCCTCTGCTTTGTGTTTACAAATGGAAAGAATGGTTCACATGGGAAAAGAAGTGTTTTTCTCCTACACCATTGTGTCTGACTCTTGGATTGCAAATCTTGGGGTTAGATCTTGGCAGAAGGAGCTTGCACCATCTCAGTCCCAAAAATAATGTATCTGACATTGATATGGTGCTGTGACCATTTGCAAAATATTTGCTGCTCATTACTACATTTAACTTGTTTCTTAAAAAAAAAAACCAGCACCCAAAAACCAAAACAGTGAAATAGGGTCTGCATTCTGCATTCATTATTCTCCTCATCTTACACATGAGAAAACTGAGATTCAGAGATACTAGATTTGATCAGGGAGACAGTGTGGAGTTATGGAAAGGATGCTGGCTCTGGAGTCAGAGAATCTGGGTTCCAATTCCAGCCCTGATACTTAATGACCCATATGACCTTGGCAAAGCTACCTTATTACATGGGTCTCAGTTTCCTCATCTGTAAAATAAAGGGCTTGGCCTCTGGAATCCCTTCCAGCTCATCTCCATGCTATGCCATCTGCAGTTGGACCATCATCTCCACCTCCTTCTCATTGGACAATTAGACTCTTCCTGACCCTCCTATCCCCAATCACTTCTGATAGGGCATTTCTACTTCCCTCTTGCTTTCCAGCTCTTCTTTATTAGAATGTAACCTCCTTGAGAGCAAGGACAAGTTTGCTTGCTTATATTTATGTCTCTATTGCTTCTCTTGGTATCTCCGGTGCTTAGCCTAGTGCTTGGCTTAATAAGTACTTAATAAATGCTCTATCTACCTACCTTCTGGATACAATACAAAGGGTCTGATTTGGAATTTGAGCCCAGGATTTTCCAACTCCAAGTGTAGCACCTTCTCTGCTATTCATACTACCTCAATATAAGGAAGAACTCCCCCACCACCTTTTTTCTGTCTGGAGAGATAGAATATCAATTAAGTTATTTCCGATGCATCTGTCTTCCCAAACAGAGTAGGGAATTCTGAATGACATGGATGGAGGTCACATGTATTTTGCTCATGTCCTCTGATATTCCCCGTAGTTTCCAAAGACTGCAAATCCTTCTTTTAAGCAGTCTGTTTCAAGGGCAGAGGAATGGATGGAAAAGTATTTTGTTTTTTGAGCTCCCATCCATTGCATGACTAAACAGCTCTGGGCCCATCCCCTGGTTGAGCTCCCATTCATTGGTATTGGCTCCATGGGTAACACTTTGTCCTGGAGCTGTTCTCATCCAGGGCAGTTAGTGCACGTCTCCATTGGGATGCTCTGGGAATCATTTGCAATCATTTTACTAACCCAACCTTTTAAAGGGATTACAAAGGATTGGATAAAATGTGTCTTTCATTCCTTTTCTTCCTTTGGGGACCTAGCATAATTATTCACCTCACCAGCTCCAGCTTCAAAAATTTCCATAAGAGGAACTAGCCGACTTCAATAATTTAACTTTGCTGTCTAACACACTAAAGGGTTGGGGAAGGGGGAATTAAAAGAGAAAAAAAGGACAAATGGTAAAATTGGGAAATAATCCAATTTTTTTAGGGCAACATTGCTGACTCAGCCTCTGTTTTTTGACTGCTGACTTGAGTGCTATTATATTCTAGGTTGAGAACAAAGCACCTTCTGCCAAGGAGTCAACTTGAATTTCCTTCTCTCTGTAATTCTGGTTTGTAGTGCAGGCAGGACCAGACCTCTTAAGTAGGTGCTGATTTGTAGTCTTTGTTGGAAAGTCACTCTGCCCAAGTAGTCTTTCTTCCACTTGTCACAGTGTCTGAAATTCCACCATTAGAGTTTTGTTGCCTCCTATCAGTCAATGGGAAGGATTCCCTGAAGGAAGAAATGGAGTAAGAGAGGGAAATGAAAAATGGATCACAACATCTTGGATTTAAGGTTGCTGAAAGATACCTTAGAGGCCAAGGAGTCCAACCCCTTCATTTTCACATGTGAAGAATTAAGGCCCAGAGATGTGAAGTGATTTGGTCAAGTATAGGCAGCTGGCAAGAGTCAGAGGTCAGATTCAAACTAGGTCCTTAGCTCTGTGTCCTATGTTCTATTAGAAAGAATTGGATAGCCCCCCAAAAAAAATGGTTGACATTTAAATTTTTGAGCAGTCAGCATATGCCTAAACACAGGTGGGATCTGAGGCAATCTGGGACAGTCTGGTCAGGGGTCTGGCCAGTGATGTACTGGGAAATATTTAGCATAGAGCTCTCTGGATAATACACACACACACACATACACACACAGAGTGGATACCTTTTAAAACTTAATTTGCATTATTAGCATTTTCTCCATCACCTTCTAGAGTCTAAGCAGTCAACAAAACAATACATCGAGCCCTAATTTGTAGCATTTGTTGATTTCTAAAGTGTAAATGTTCATACTGAAAATTTAATTATTGGTTCTCAAAACATTTTCAGCTGGCTCCAGCATATCCCTAGGTATGGCACTGTCCTAGACCCCTTCCCAGCCTATTTCCTTATTCACACTTCCTCCTGCAGTTTCAGAGACAATTTGAAAAACCTTCTTACCCTTCTTAATACGTAATATGGTGCTATGGACATAGTAGGCAAAACTTAAATAAAGAAAAATTCATCTTTAGAGGCAAGTAGAGAAGTCCTCTTCCTATGGTTTGGTTTATCAACTTGGTCAAGACAAAGGGACCAAAAAGGGTGGAATGCAGTGGGATACACATCTGTGTATACAGATGATCCCAATCTGGCTAATCATTTGGATAACAATGTCAGGATCACAAAAAAGAGCTTGCCAGGATAGACTGTTAGGTTGAATGAACAAGAGAAGTGTAAATCTGTACTTGGGTTCAAAAATATTGACTTCACAAAGGCAAAATTGAGGCCTAGGTTCAAATTCCACCTCTGACATTTACTACCCCTGTGACCTTGAGTGGGTCACTAAGCCTCTTTTGGCCTTAAATTTATCTTATGTGTAATATGAAGAGGATGCTGAGCGAGCTAGGTGCTACAGTGGATAAGTGTTGGGCTTGGAGTAAGGAAGACTTGAGTTCAAATGTGGCCTCAGTCACTTGCTAGCTATGTGACCCTGGGTAAGTCACTTGAACTTAGTTTCCTTATTTGTAAAATGAGGATAATAATGGCAGCTACCTCAATGAGCTGTTGTGACGATTAAATGAGAAAATATAGTGAAGTACTTAGTGAAGTGCCTGGCACATAATAAGCACTATATAAATGTTGGTGTTATTATAGTAATTGTTATTATTATGGAATGAGGCACCTTACAGATGTGATCTTATAATTTGGAAAATCATACAATTTGCTCTCTAGTCAGTTTAAGCTGGCTCCAAAACATCCTGGGGAGGGAGGTTGAGTGGAATTAGCTGAGCATCCAGTTTGCCCTCCTTTTCTTCAGCCTTCTGTTTGTTAATGTCTATTGGTGCAGCGGATAGAGTACTGGGCCTGAAGTCAGGAAGACCTGAGTTCAAATCAGACCTCAGACATTTACCAGTTGTGTGACCCTGGGAAAGTCACTTAACCATCTTTGCCTCAGTTTCCTCATCTATAAAGTGAGCTGGAGAAGGAAATGACAAACCACTCCAGTATCTTTGCCAAGAAAACCCCAAATGCGGCCAGCAAGAGTCAGACATGACTGATGGGACTAAACAGCTACATCCTAAAATATGTGGAAATGTACTAAAAGCAATCCTTCCCTCCTTCAGTTCTGAGGGTGATATTCTCTATCGAAGTCTCCTTATAAGCCAAAAATCTCTAAAGTATAAAAAGCTCTCTTATTCTACCCCAGATATTCCAGAAAGAGGTAGCAAAGGGATCCATCAGGACTTTGCCCTGTCATCAGCCATCTGCTGCCTTGCTCCCTTTTTGCCATGTGTAAAGTAAAATTAAGAAGAGGAATAAACATCTGTATTTCCTTTGTAATGGGAAACAGTAGAGACAGGGAACAGGTTGCTGGAGGGTTGATCAAACTAAGGAGAATTGCTGACACAGATCATGCTGTTTTCCCTCTCCAGGGTGCTACCTGGCTACAAGCCTTACACCAAGGAGAAATTTGTTAAATGTGAATGCTACAATCTATAAGCCTGATCCATGTTGGTATGGAGAGCTGTTAGGTCCAGGGAAGCTTTGGAGCCCTTTTGTTGTTTTTCAGTCATGTCTGACTCTTCGTGACCCCATTTGAGGTTTTCTTGGCAAAGATACTGGAGTGGTTTGCCATTTTGCTTCTCCTTTGAATCCTTAACTCCCAACAATAATCAACTCAAGTACTACCTCCTACAGTAGGCTCTTCCTCATCTCCTCCCTCCCTGGGGTAGTTAGTGTTCTCCCCCTCTCTGAAATTACTGTGTATTTTCTTTGTATTTATTTTATATTTGTTTCTTCATGTTGAAGTTGTTTTCTTCTACAGAGTGAAAGCTCCTTTAGAACACAGGATATTTTAATTTCATCTTTGTATTACCTGTGCTTAGTACAGTTCTGGAGTAGAGTAGGTGCTAACTAAATGATTATTGAATTGAATTAAAGTGAACTGTAACCAAAAGCCAGAAAATGACATCATATTTGAATTCGATGCTTTGTAACTTTCACCCATTATTTCCCGTTCTGCCCTCTGGGGCCAAGCAGAAAAAGCACCAAAGGAGAATCAATCAGGTGTTGGTTATTCAGCTTTTAGGCAATAATTGGAAGAAAGGGGTACACATGCTAAGATTTGTCCTAAGGCTCATCTGATATTGAATCCATATAGAGTGAAATTCATGACTGATATCCTGTTGCTACTAAGAAACACCCTTAGTTTCTATTGGAGAACCTATACATTGGGAGAGAAAAGTGTACCCAGCCCAAAATACCATTTGCCTTTTTTTTTTAACCTTTGTGTTTGTTCCTTTTGTGATTTCTTTGATGCAGGGAGATAAAAATTTATATTCCTCATTAGAAGCTGTTATTCTCCCATTGGGTGAGTGTAGGGAGAAAATGAAGGATGAGCAACAAAGTGGGCCCTTAATAAATACCTTTTGATTGGTTGATTGAAATCCCCCCCCCTTTTTCAGATCAGGAAACTGAAACCAAGATACGTTAAGTCATGTGAGTTTTCCAAGATCGTGCAGATTGCAGAGAAGCAGCAGAGCATAGTACAGTGATATCAAACTCAATAATGATCCTTGTAGGCAGCATCGTAACTTAGAAAATCACAAATTAACATTGTCTGTGTTTTATTTTATTTTACTTTATTTTGTTAAGCATTTCCCAATAACATTTGAATCGAGTGAGTGAGGCACTCAGTGAGTTTGACCCCTTTTGGTGTAGTAGATGACACACCGGACTTGGATTGAGGGGAAAAAAAGGTTCCATTCCTGCCCCGGATACTTAGTCTGACCACAATAAGCTAATTTACCTCTCTGAGCCTGAAGTGTCTCACCTGTAAAATGGGGGGAAAAATAACACCTTTTTAAACAGGGTTTTTATGTGACTGCCATGAGATAGTGTGCACCAAGGCTTTGCAGACCTGCGAGTTCTGTACAAATGTCAGCCATTAAGCAGCAGAATTGGGAATTGTACCCATGACCTCTGGCTGTAAATCAGATGATCTTCCTTTAGCTTATTGCCCCACGTTCCCATAGGTATTATTTTAAAATCATCTTTTCTTTTTGTTTTCAGTTTGACCAGCATCTTCCTCACCTCCCCATCCCTACCCCAACCATTCCCAATCAGGATTAATAGTTTCAAGCATCCATTTGTTCAACATCTTGGGAGGGACAACAAAGTTGTGAGCTATGAATATTCTGTTTTGGGGCTGCTGGAGTTTAGCCATGATTACAAAAAAGATGAGAGTATGCATATAAGCACTTCCAGTCAGTTTTCTTTTGTAATGAACAGGAGTAGAGGAAGCCTTACCATAAGGTATTTGCAAGAAAAACAACAACAGGAATTATGAACTCACGGTTTACCCCAAGTCAAATTTCTTAGATGTTAATGGCTACCAAACAATTAACAAAGAATCATTTTTGCTCTAGGAAAATAGCACGAAATTCTGTGAATCAAGTTGGGATAGGAGGACAAAGAGAGTAGTCAGGGAAAGGAAAATATTCTCATTGCAGGCTATTACTTAGCTTCTTACTTTAATTATTTTTGCTAACTCAGTGTTAAGTAATTTTGGTTGTTTCTATGCTACTGGACAGCAATTGCAGTGAATGCTCTCTAAATTCAGGCCCTGATGCAAAACCCTAGCCACCTCACCCTAGTTAGAACTGTTTTTGGAAGGAACCTCAGAGACCATTCTGTTTAACACATACCTGAACAAGAATTCCATGTAGTAGTAGTAGTAGTAGTAGTAGTAGTAGTAGTAGTAGTAGTAGTAGTAGTAGTAGTAGTAGTAGTAGTAGTAGCAGCAGCAGCAGAAGCAGCAACAGCAGCAGCAGCAGCAATAGTAATGATAATAAAAATAATGACAATTAATAATATAATGGATTACCTTCCTCATCCTGGAAATAATTACTTCTCTTTGGGGCTCTCCAACCTTATTCTTCTTGTGTTTGTCTGACCCATCATCAATTTAGTACAAAAATCCCTTGAAGTTGGGTCCCACAGAGCACATTTAAGCTTCTTGCTCTTTACCAAGCTACAGATGATGAGAAAACAGCCCTGTTTTATCAGGTGGGCCTGTTTTCCCTGGGTGAAAACTGACAAAAACCCCAGAAAACTGAGGGATGGAAGGACCCTGGAGACAAAGGGCAGTTGGGAAATAGCTTCCTTTTGAGAAGGTTTAAATATAATTTTTGATGAGATAAACGATGTTACCAAAAAAAAAAAAGCTAAGGCTAATAGCTGAAACAAACAGATTACCACAAATATTTCACTTCATTAATGTTCTACCTTAAAAAGGAAGATGGCGTGAATGGTTCCATTATTTTCTGAAATGGAATGGCAACCCCTAACTTATTTTATCAGTGATGTTTTCTGACATCAGTCAGAAGGACTTTGTCAACAGTTTCGGTGAGGAGATCCCAAACTGATGAAACTCATTGCATTCTAGGTTACACCTGTCACTGTATCGGAATCATTGCTCATTAGGAGTTAAATATAGGAGGGTTTTAGACTTGATATATTAAGAAACTTTTTAAATAACCCAAAATCTAATCCCAGGCAATAAATGCAGAGCAAAGAGGGTCAGGCTTAGGCTCTTCTACTTTTCCTTCCTTAATTCCCCCCCCCCCCCAACTCCCAGATTGGTTTCATGGCTGCCATTATCTCTCAATATAATTACACAGCTATGTGGAATGGGTGGCTGCATTTAGCCATGGCTCATTCCCTAATACCACAGCAAATTTTCTCAGTTGAACGAGGCTGGGGGGTAGGGGTGGTAAGAGGTTAGCATGCAAAATGAAATGAGAAAAGACTGAGCTCAAGGAACCTGCAAAATATTTTGAGAAATAGATTCAAGAATGAATCCTAACAGCATGTAATGCAAACAGTTCAACCCTATTGAAATATTTCATTCCAGTTTTTAAATAGAGGGACTGAAAGGCAATTAAGGGTGCATGATTCCTTATTAATCACTTGTAAGCTTTTTTATGTTTGCAAAACAGTTTACAGTAATTTATCATGAGTAATGCCTTAGTGTGAACCTCTCTCCCAAATCTATTCCAGTCGTCTTTGTTTGTTTGTTTGTTTGTTTAATAGCAGAGACATATTAGCAGAAACACATCTAGTATGCAGCTCAAAACCATATATCATGTTAGGAAGTGGGGATTATAACTTAACATTAATATAAAATTATGGAGTTTGGATACGTTAATTCCAGAGGCCTGACTAGGGTGGGGCCATTGGAATGTGGTCCTAGAGCTGTAAATTTGGAGGGTGCTAATAATACACCTATGGGTGTACTTTGGCTTCTGCCCATCCAGGCCCCTTTAACCTCATAGAAAACCCATGTTTGCCCTGGGTATACTTCTTCCCCACCAGGATGCATATCAGTTAGGGTGGGGGGAAATATGTACCATGTTCACTGCAGGTACACACAGAGACATAAAATTCTAGTTGATTCTGGCTAACTAAACTGGGAAATTAAGGGTCTAAAGTGAATAGGAAACTAATTAATAAATCATTTATTATGTGGCTGGAGATAGAAAAGCAAACATAAGGTGGTCCCTCCCCTCGAGGAGCTTATACTCTAACAGGGGAGACAACACGTACATATATGAAATATACAAAACACATATAGAAGAATAAAAAAACACATATATAAAGTAGATACAAGGCAACTCTAGAAAGGATGGCATTAGTTTCTAGGAGTACCAGAAAAGGACTCACGTAGAAGAAGGCTCTTGAAATGATTCTTGAAGAAACCTGGAGCTTTCCAGAGCCTGAGGCAAGGAGGGAAAACATTCCTGGCACTAGGAACTATCAGAACAATGGCCCGGAGGTAGCAGATGGCAGGTGGAATGTTGTATGTGATTAGCAATAAGGCCAGTGTGGCTGGACATAAAGGGAATAAGCGTTTATGAAGCACCTACTATGTGCTAGGTACTGTGATAAGCACTTTACAGTTTTCTCATTTTGTTTTTTTTGGATAGGAGCAATGTGTAAAAAGACTGGAAAGGTAAGGAGGTGACAAGTTATGGAGCTTTGAATGCCAAACCAAGGAGCTGAGATTTGTTCCTGGAGGCAATGTGCTGGCATTTACTGAGCAGGACAGTTCCTATTAGTTGAGCCTACTTATTATTCTCTCTAAATTTCTTTGCCCAAGGGCAATGTCTATCTCTATTCTGTTGTTGTCATCCAGTTATTTGAGTCACGTCCGATTCTTCCTATGCTTTAGGAAAAATGCGTTGGAAACCATGTGGAGGAGATGCTACAGATCTCCTAATAATAACAATGATAATAATAATTATTATTAATATTTATAAAGTGCTTACTATGTGCCAGGTACTGTGCTAAGCACTTTACAATTATTACGTCATTTGATCCTCATAACAGCTCTGGTCAGTAGAGGCCATTATTATCCCCATTTCATAGTTGAAAAAACTGAGGCAAACAGCAGTTAAGTGACTTGCCCAGGGTCATACCATTAGTAAGCATCTAATGCCAGATTTGAACTCTTGTCTTCCTGACTCCAGGCTTGGCATTTCCTCCACTGCACCACCTGGCTGCCCCTTATCCCTTTTCACTTGCCTGCTGTCAGGAGTATATAGCAGTCAGCTCATACTGGCTCTTGAGAGCTGATTGTTAAATTTTCAGTGTAAGCATTTAGACTCAGAGATCAGAAATGGGCAAATGCTACAAATAAGGGTCTGTTTTATTATTTCATTGATTATCTGACTTAATAAAGTGATGGAGGAAATGTGAATGATGAAGAATAAACTGAAAAGTATTCCCTGTATACGTTTTTCAGGGGCAGACATGGTTATTAAACATACCCACACACCCCAGCCTGCTGCCTTCTACTCTGTCCCATCCCAGTTCTTAGAATTGAGTACAAAAGATCACCTTGCATTGTGGGATTTGCTCTGAGTATACAACTTCCTCCCAGAAGGAAAAAGAAAGATAAAAGTTTTCCCTTCTTCCTAAATTTTTTTCCCTTCCTTTTAATCCAAGTAGTCTGACAAGCAGCTTCCTTTTGATTGCCCTACTTTGAATGGGGTAGCTTCCTCTTTCCCTTTGCCACCAGTGGCTTCAGAGAGGGTGGTGAGGAGCCCCTTGTCCCTCTCCTGAATGTCGATCATTTCCCGAGTTCTTTTCATTTTATAGGTATTTCTGTTGGGGCCAACATCAAAAGCCCTCAGTTGCCTTTTGCAGAACAGAGATCAGCTAAACAATTTTCTCTGAATTCTGCTTCCTGAGTCAATGGAAGATTAGTAAAGATACCAAGGTGCTGGAGAAAGATGAGCTATGGGGGCATAGATTTAAATGCTTGGATGCGTCTTATTTAAACTTACCCTCACGCTGAAGGCCATAAAACTGGGGACGCCATGGAGAGTGTCTTAGGCAAACTTTATCTCCAGAACCAGAACCATGACCGGTTGTTATTGTTGGTGGTAGCAGTGTTATTGTTTGTGAACTGGCCAAAGGAATAAGAATGAACCTTCAATTCAGTTGAACGAATAGGATTAGGGTAGGCCCTGAGGAATGATAAAGGCACTGCTGGGGAAATAACAATGCGCAGATATTTTGGTGCAGAGGAGGGTAGAGAAGAAGGAAGTCACATATCTGATGATTTCCTATTTCAATTATTCTAGGTGCTAAGCTAGCATCTGAGCCTACTTATTATTCCCTCTAAATGTCGTTGCCCTGGGGCAATGTCTGTCCCTATTTTGTTGTTGTTCAGTTGTTTTAGTCATGTCTGACTCTTCATTATCTCATTCGGGGTTTTCTTCACAGAGATACCTGAACACTTAACCATTTCCTTCTCCAGCTCATTTTACACACAAGAACACTGAGGCAACCAGGGTTAAGTGACTTGCCCAGGGTCACACAACTAGTAAGTGTTTAATGATGTCTATCCATTGTACCACTGAGCTGAAAAAATGTAGACAGGGCATGCTTTTCAGTTTATTCTTTATCATTCATGCACCTGCAAAGCATCTGTGATACAGTAGAAAACCCCCTGAACTTAGAGTCAGAAGATTTGGGTTCAAATTCATGACTCCTCAGCTTATTTTTGTGTAACCTTGACAGGTCACACTCTTTCCAAATTCCTTCCCTCTATTAGAGAAGAAGATAATGGTGAGCATGAGTAGAGGTGGCAATTTATTCAGCATTTATGGCCACTACATGCTGGAGATTCAAAGACCACACCACACACACACACACACACACACACACACACACACACACACACATTCTACTTGGGGAATAGAAAATACAGGAAGATGTGAATGCTATGATGTACTTTAAGTAGGGATAGAACACTATTATGGGCATGGATCACGGAAAGCTTCACTGAGGAGGTGGCATGTAAGCTCAGTCTTGAAGAAAGAGAAAGATTCAAGGAGGGGAAGAAGAAGGAGGAGGAAGAGAGCATACCAAATACATGGGATATATGTGCAGTAGATAGGATGCTGAATTTGGGCAAAAAGTAATGTGCAACTTGTCTTGAACACAGGATTCATGAAGGAGGTAGTGGAAATAATATGGGAAATATAGGTTCAATCTAGATTAGGGAGACCCTTAAATTCTAGGCTGAGGCACATTCTAGCTATGATGGTGAACCACTGATGGTTATTGAGCAGGAGAGCGACACTATCAGTACTATATCTTAGGAAGATAATTTTGGCATTGTGTGAAAAAAAAAAGTTAGAAAGGGGGGAGACTGCAGTCAGGGAGACCAGGCAGGAGGCTACTCAAATAGTCCAGAAAAGACACGATGTGGGCCTGAATTAGGGTAGGGTTTGTGTGAAAGGGGAGGATGTTCTAGATATGAGAGACATATTAGACATGGACTAGACAGATATTGGCAACTGGCTGAGTTATGAAGGATGCAAAATGGAAGAAGACTCAAGGATAACTCGTAGGTAATAGATGACTGGGAAGATGTCTATGTTGTCAGCAGAAATAGGGAAGGTTGCAGCAGGGCATTTAATACCATAGCAACACTCTGGGGCATATGTTGTCTATTATTTCCATTTTGCAGTTGGTTTTACCTTAACCTCTTTTAGAGGCCAAGAAAGGCTGTGACTTGTCTATAGTGTCCAGGAATAAAGAATATCTTGCCCTAGTCAGTACATACTTTGCAGTTGTTTTGGGTTCCAGTCTAAGTGCCAGATTTTAGGGGAAAATGTTTAAAAGCTGGTGAGTGTCAGGAAGAATGTGACCAAGATGGTGAAAGGCTTTGATGAAGACACTGACACATGAAGATCAGTTGAAAGAATTCGGAATGTTTAAAGCAGAGAAGAGATGCCTGGAAGTGGTGGGACAGACATGATAATTGTATGAAAGGTTATCATGTGAGCTGGAGGACCACAGAATCAGATGTTTAGAGCTAAAGGGGACCTAAGAGGCTATTAAGTTCAACCTCCTCATTTTACAGGTGGGGAAACTGAGACCCAATGAAGTTAAGTGACTTGCCTAGGGTCACACAGTTAGCAAGTATCTGAGATAAATTCCAAACTCATGTGTTCCTGATTCTAAGACTAGTGCTCTATCCACTTCAGCTTCTTCTGCTTGGACCCAGATAGTGACTCATTGGAAGGCCAATAGATTGGAACAGTAGATGGCAGTTGACCATAGTCAGATTTCACCTTGATGTAAGGAAAAAACCCAAACATGCCAACAAGTAGAGATGTCCTACAGTGGACTGGACTGCCTTGGGTTCCAATGGATCCCTCTTTATGAGAAGTCTTCATGCAAAGGTTTCTTGACCACTTGTTGAACTATGGCTGGGATGAGACAGTCTCTGGGTTACCTCCCTCCCAACTTGGAGAATCTGAATTTTCATCATTCTCTGAGTTGAGAAATGAATGAGTAGTAAAGGAGTGGAGGCAGAAAGTTGAGAATATTCTTTCTATGAGTCTGGTCCTGAAAAGGGGGTAGAGGCATGGGATAATAGATTGAAGATGTGGAAGGATCAAGGACAGATAGAGTTGGGAAGATCTAAGCATGCTTGTAGGCATCCGGGAAGGATTGAGTACCTGAGGAAAGACGTGGAATGAGAACAAGGGAGGCAGGGATTATTGTAGCAAGATACCTGTGCAATGAAGTTATAACAAACAGAGAGCTCAGCCTCAGCAAAGAGAAGGGCCTTCTCTTCCTTTGAGGAGAAAGGAGAAAATATGAATATCATAAGATGAAAATATGGGGAGGTGTTGACCTCTCATTGAGATAATTGAACATTTTCCTTTCAGTATAATCTTTGTGGAATTTCTGGGAGAGGTAAGATTTGAGGGAATTTTTAAGCAGGAAATGTTTTTTAGAAAAAGAAGTTATTTTTAACAGTCATGTGCTAACAGTAAAGAAGGCATGAAGAGTCTGGGGGTACCAATCGGTGAGAAGGCAGACACAATGGGCCAAGGCTCTCTGTAACTCTGTGCTTGCATGGACAAGGTCCCATCATTGGAGTTTGACCCCTCTCCTCACAATCATCAGTTTCTCTTACTTTGGCTCATTCTAGACAATCCTTACCTCAATTAATCTAGAAAAACAAAGGTAAATTTTAGCTACAACTCATATATAGGGAGGGAAGGTGATACACTGAGGAGGACTGGGGATGATCAGCCCAGAAATTAGAAACAAGTTAGAATGTTCCTAAAAAGGATTATATCCACATGGCACAGTGGAAAAAATACTGAAAATGTAGACAAATGTTCTTGGTTTAGATCCTGATTTTGTTGCTTGCTACCTGAGTCACTGTGACCAATCACATAATCTATTTGAGCCTCAATTTTCTCACATGGAAAAAGGGTTAGACTAATTCAGTGGCTCTTAAACTTTTTGGTTTTGGGATCCCTTTACACTTTATTTTTTAATGCTATTTTGTTTTCCCCCAATTACATTTAAAAACAATTTAAATATTCATTGTTTTTTTTTCTTTCAAGTTTTGAATTCCAAATTCTATTGATTACCCATAAATTATGTTTCTTGAGCTTTTTAAATGCCACACTGCCCTGAAGGAGCCTTCAGTTCAAGATGGGAGACAACATGGAAACAGCTATGTAAAAACATCTATATTATATCTACATTTATTTGCATATTTCCATATTTGTATAAATCTCCATCTCTAGCCCTCTATTTTTTCTTCCTCTGTCTCTATCTCTACAGGGCAAATTGGAGATAATCTCAGGCTAACATGAAGGGGGAATGGGAAAGACTTCTTGCAGAAGATGGGATTTTATCTGAGATTTGAAGGAAGAGAAAGGAGATAACTACTCAGATGGGAGTTCTTAAATTTTTGACTCACAAATAGCAAGATGGCCCTCTCTGAAATGACTGCTGGTGGTGGTGATGGTGGTGGTGGTGGTAGTAGTGGTACCTAGAATTAAAGTTTAAACTGTTACTTCACCCCCACCCCAAACACATATTGCCTTGAATTTTTGGTGGAGGCAGCAGAAATGAGGCCACTCAGCAACTTTGTGTTTGTCTAGGTCTTTATTGATTTTTGGTGGTGGGGAAGGGGGGGGGGAAGCAGTGGCCATGGCCTTAGGCTAGGAGGACCTTGGGTGTGGGCCATTTGCTCTGGAACCTCTAACTTTGCAAGAGTCTATCTCTATCTCCTGGAGTTAGCAAAGGACCTCCCTCCCATAGAAGCCATCAGGAGCTGGCTGCTGGGGAGCTGGGGCTGTGGGTTACACTGTTCTCCACTCACAATTAAGTCCTGCTGTCTCTTGTTTAAAAGGATTTTTTGTTGTTGTTATTATTATTATTATTATTATTATTATTAACTTAATAATCATGGACAAAGTGGAATATTTGCTTGTATGAAGAAGAGGAAAGAGACTCATGTGAAATGCAACCTCTGTTCCATATGGTTTTTGTATGTATATATGTATGTATATATGTGTGTAAGTATGTGTGTGAGCATGTATATGAGTGTGTGAATGTCTGTGTATATATGAGTGCATGTGTATGAGTATATGAATGTGTGTATGTATATGAGTATATATATATGAGTACGTGTGTATGAGGGTGTATTCATGTTTGGTGAATGTATGTATGTGTCTAATTGTATGTGAATGAGACTGTGTGTATATGTATGAATGTGTGTATATATGAGTATATGTATATGAGAATGTGTGTGTGTATATATGTGAATGTATTATAAATGTGTGAGCATGAGAGTGTATGTGTGTGTGAATGTATATGTATGCATATGAGTATGTATATATGTGTGTGTAGGTGAATAAAAGTGTATATGTGTGTGAATATGTGTATGTGTGAATGTATGTGTATGAGTGTGTGAATGTATGTATGTGTGAATATATATGTATGAAAGCATGTGTATGTGTGTTTATGTATGTGTATGAGAGGATGTTTGTCCACAAAATTGAGCACAGGTAACACAATTGCCCCACTTATCTGGGTCTTCTGTTGTTTTTTCTGTACTTTTATTAGTGTTAGCATTTTATGCTCGTTTCCTTTTTTCTTCTTTCTCTTTCTTCTAAGAAGGAGGAAGAATCTACCAAGAAACAGATGTGATATAAAAAGAAAGACATTAATAAAATTGAACACATCTTCCCTTTATGCTTGCATCATTATCATAACTCAATGAACAAACCCTTGCCTCTCCTGACCCAGATGCCCTCCCATAGCCAATGAGTGGAGCAAATGAGCAGGTTCCCAGCATACTTTATGTCCTGACTTTACCTTCCTGGTTCTCGTTGGGCAGGTCAACATTGGCATTCTCATTGCTGTGACCAGAGTCATCTCCAGATCAGTGCGGAGAACTACAAGGTCCATGGAGAGGCGAATGGTTTTAAGTAAGTCCTGGCTCCATGTTATTCATGTGAATACACTTTAATACTTCAGGGCTCAGGCTGGGGAGTTAGGAGACACAGAATCTGTCCTGTTCCCAGGTTGGTTCATTACTAGCTATGTGACTGTGGCCAAGTCCCTTCTGCCTCTAGACATAATTTTCCTCATTGGTGAGGATAATATGCCCTTCCCTGGCTACCTCCCTGGACAGTGGTAAGAACTGAGTGGCCAAACAAGAGTGACAAAGCTTGGAAAATGACAAAGCACTGCCTTTTATCATAGCTCACATTTACACAGCAATGTGAGATTTATTAAATACTTTACTTACATCATATTATTTGATCCTCACAACAATTCAATAAGGTAGGTTCTCTGTTTGTTTCCATTTTACAGACAGAAAAACAGCTTCAGAGAGGTCAAGTGATGTCACCTAGATAATAAGCATCAGAGGCAGGGTTTGAATCCAAGTCAGCCTGACTCCAGGTCCATCATTCTAATCTGTCTCTAATATAAAAATCTTAAAGTGCTGTATAAATGCTGGTTATTAATAACCTCTCTTTCCTTCTTTCCTTCCTTCCTTCCTTCCTTCCTTCCTTCCTTCCTTCCTTCCTTCCTTCCTTCCTTCCTTCTTCCTTCCTTCCCTTCCTTCCTTCTTCTTTCTTTCTTCTTTTTTCTTTCTTTCTTCTTTCTTTCTTTTCTTTCTTTCTTTCTTTCTTTCTTTCTTTCTTTCTTTCTTTCTTTTTTCTTTCTTTCTTTCTTTTTTTTCTTTCTTTCTTTCTTTCTTCCTTTCTTTTCTTTCTTTCTTTTTTTTTTTTCTTTCTTTCTTCTTCTTTTTTCTTCTCTTCTTCTCTTCTTCCCTTTCTTTCCTTCTCCTCTTCTTCTTCTCTTTCTTCCTCCTTCCCCTCCTCTTCTTCCTCTTCTCCCCTCTTCCTCCACCTCCTCATCTTCCTCCTCCTCTTCATCTTCCTTCTCCTTCTCCTCCTCTAAAATCCTTAGATATCATGTAGTCCCATTTCCTCATTTCATGAAAGAGGTGGCTGAATGCCAAAGAGCAGTGACTTGTGCTATGCTATTTGGAGGACTAGGACAGCTAGGCGACACAGTAGATAAAGAACTCATCCTGAGGTCAGAAAGACTTGATTTCAAATACAGACTCAGACACTTACTAGCTGTGTGATCTTGGGCAAGTCACTTAACCCTGTTTGCCTCAGTTTCCTCATTTATAAAAAGGTCTGGAGAAGGAAGTGGCAAACCACTCCAGTATCTTTCCCAAGAAAATCCCAGAGGGGGTCAGGGAAAGTCAGATACAAATGAAAACAACTCAGCAGCAAGCTGCAGGAACAGGAAGATGATGGCCTTGCTGTACTCAGCCCTTGTCAGACCTTACCTGGAGCGTTGGGCTCAGTCTCATGTTCCATGGTTTAAGAAAGACACTTAGAAAGGGGGAGAATGTCCAGAGGAGGCCAGTGAGGAGGGTAAAGAGCCTTAATCTTATGTTTTATGCAGATCAGTCAGAAGAACTGGATGAATTTGGCTTGGGAGGACAGAAGACTTGAGGTGAATGTGAGAACAGTCTTCAAGTATCTGATGGGCTGTCATGTAGAGAAGGGATTTATTTACTCTGTCTGGCCCCAAAGAGCAGAACCAGAAGCAATACATGGAAGCTACAGCATTTTGTAGAGGACTGAGCTTTGAGTTTCACATCGAGAAGACCTGGGTTCATATCCTGCCTCCTATTAGCTGTGTAACTAGACTCCTTGAGGTCAGAGACCTTCTGTTTTCATAGTTGTATCTTCAATGCTTACTTAGCATAGAGCCTGGCACATAGTAGATGCTTAATAAATAATCAGTGACTATTGGCCGTGGGCAAGTCAATGAGCTTCTCCAGCCTCAGTTTCATCATCTGTAAAATCTGTAAAATGAGCTTAGTCTTCACTGAACTCTTAGGTCTCTTCTAGATATAAAGCTGTGGCAATGTTGCCAGGAGGCAGATTTGACCTTGATGTGAAGGGGAAAGTTTTTCCTAACAATTAGAATTTGTCCAAAGGTGGGATGGGCTGCCTAAACAGGTAGTGTCTTCCCCTTCCTGGGAGGTCTCTGAGCAGAGACTAGAGGACCACTTCTCTGGTATGTTATAGTGGGGATTCCTTTCACATTTGGGTTGGATTAGATGGCCATTATGGTCCCTTTCAGCTCTAAGATTCTATGGTCTATAATCCTATGACCTCAAACCCTAGCTATGGTACTTTGTACTTGCGTGGTTTTGGGCAAGGCATTCAACCTCCATAGACCTCAGTGCACTGCTCTGTTAAATGACAAGTTCAGATTCCTTGCCCTCTGAAGTCCTCTCAGTCTCTAGATCCATGACCCTGGGGTTTCCAAGACAAACTTAGCTGACTTCCCATTGTTGCTACCTATGGGTCAATACTTTCCCTATAAATCTGCTGTACTTGTATCCACTTTCATTCTGGAACACTTAGGCTGATTTCTTAAATACCAGCAATTTTCAGCTCTCAGTGGCACCAGCATAATTAAAGTTACTTTTGTTATACTACATCATTTCCATAGTGAAAGGGAAAACAGTAAATATGCCTGCACCAAAAATCTATAAGACAATTACTCTGCAATGAATTCAAAATATTAGAAATTAAAATGACAAGCTCTCAGGGTCTCACAGCCTTCAGAAACCCATAGAAGGCAGCAATGTGTAAGGAGACAGATCTTGTTCGGCCATGGACAGTAGGTATTTATTTGAACACCAGCCTCTGTTTGATGTCAGTGGAGTGACCAAATTTGCTACTTTCCAGTGAGGCCCCTGATAAATAGGTAGATAAATAGAGATAGAGAGATAAATAAATAGAGATAATTGATAGTAGAGAGATGGAAGGATAGACAGATAATTGATATATAAATAGATACTTGATAAATAGATAATTGATAGATAGATAAATGTAGGTAGATCAATAGAGATAGATAGATAGATAGATGGATAAACAGGTTGATAGAGAGGTATAGATCACCTTATATCTATTAGATCTCTATTCACTATCAGCCTATCAATCTTTCTATATGATCTATCTTTCTAGCTATCTATCTAATTTTTCTATCATCTGTCTAGCTGTATACCTATTTATCTATTTGTAGTCAACAGGTACAAGTTCTTTTGGGGATAGGAAGGGCCCAAGGAACCAGTGGATCAGGAAGGCCTCATATAGAAGGTAATGCTCATACGCAGTCTTGGCGGAGTCCAAGGGTTCTTGGAAGTGCAGGGATTTCCAGACATGGAGGACAGTCAATGCAAAGTCATGGGGACAAAAAATGGAGTTTCTCTCCATGAAAGATTGTTCATCCCCCATGATTCATGGAAAGAAGAAATTGAATGGTTTTCTTACTGAGCTGAGCATGAGCATGTCAGCGGGCTATGGTTTCAAATTAGCAGAAGATGAGGGCTTGACTTATGTTGGGTCAACTTGCTGAAGGATGTAAGTTTCTTCTTGGGAGGCAGTGACATGGAGCAAAATGGACATTGGCACGGAACAATAATAACCTCTTCTGGGACACTTCATGCATGCTTCCTCACCAATAACAATGTGGCGACTTTAGTAAACAAGCCCATTTGGTCGGGGAGAACCTGCTGAAGGTCACAGGATGCTCCTTGGAGCCCTGCCATCACAGGGGTCTTGTCAGGAGTCCACCAGGAGGCCACCACTCATTAGGCACCTACTCTGGTAGAAACTCTCATGCATTACCTGCAAAGCTTAAAGGACTTGAAAGGAAAAGGCTTAATTCACCCCAACAAACATTTATTGAATGCCAACCTACTACATGCAAAGCACTGTCCTAGATGCTGTAGGGGAATACAAATCCAGTGTGTTTCCTACTACACTTCCCTGACTCCCATCATTCAGGGTATTTTATTTATACTATTCGTTTGGCACTTATCACACAGAGTCTTGTGTTCTTCAGGGAATTAGGCAGTACATACGGCACATAGAACTCTAAGCTTGGAGTCAGGATGTTCAACTGTTTCAGCAGTGTCTGACTCTTCATGAGCCCATTTTTGGGGTTTTCTTAGCAGAGATGCTGGAGCGGTTTGCCATTTCCTTTTCCAGCTAACTTTGCAGATGAGGAAACAGGCAAATAGGTTGAAGTGACTTGGCCAGGGTCACAGAGCTAATATGTGTCTGAGGCTGGATTTGAACTCAGGAAGATGAGTCCTCCCGACTCCAGGCCTAGCACTCCATCCACTGGGCCACCTCAGTTCATATGCAGCCTAGGACATTTACTAGATACGTGAATGGGCAAATCATTTAACCTCTTAGCCTCAGTGTCCTTATTTGTAACATGAGTGGGGTTTGCACTACATCTCCAAGGTCTCTTGTAGCTATACTTCTATGATCCTTCAACTCTCTATTGAAATATAAGCCTTTTGAGGGCAGGTACTGGGTGCTTTTCATCTTCGTATTTCACCCAATTTTGCCTGTGGTAGATCCCTGGTTAACACTTACCAAATGACTGGATAGATAAGATTAATTCATTCTAGGTAGTGCAGTGGATTTCTAGAACTTTGAACTAGGATTTAGGAAGACCTGAGATCAAATTCTGCTTTAGACACTTCCCAGCTGTGTGACCCTGGGCAAGTCATTTTACCTCTGCCTGCCTCAATTTCCTCATCTGTAAAATGGAGATCATAATAGCATCTACCTCACAGGGGTGTCATGCGGATCAAATGAGATAGTAGTAAAGTGCTTAGCACAATGCCTGGCACTCCGTAGGTGCTTAATAAGTACTTATTTCCTTCCTTCCAAGAAGGAACAGGATGACAGAAAAAGAAAGAAGAGAAAAAGGTCTGAGAGACAAAAGATGGACACATCTGAATACCACAAATTATGTCTCCTTTGGTTTCCATTTTCACATCTGTTGAATATAATCATTCTCCTGATATAGATGGTGTGACTTTAACATGCAGAGACTGAAAAGGTGCCCCTGTGTGTGCGTGTGTGTGTTTTTGAGGGGCCTAAATTATACTGGTTTCAGGAAATAAAGAGGAGGCATAATAGATAGTAGTGGGTACCAGCAGAAGTCTAAGTCTCTTGCTGTTCTGCAAGGATAGTTTCTGCTTGAAATCAGCTTTCTTTGGTCAGGCCCCCACAGGGCTGCCTTTCCAGAGTACACTGTTTTGCATCCTATTTATCCTGAAGATAGTCTCGTTAACTTCATTCCCAGCAAATGGCTGAGGTGAGGACATATTGCCTGCTTTCTCACTGTCTCCTTGGAAATAGGCCATTGAGTTGGAAAAAATCAGGATCATTTGTGTAAAATGTAGACTTCATAAGTTGGTGAACCAGAAATGATAGCTATCACAACCAGCCACAAAGAAAGCAATTATAACATAATTAGAAAAATCCTGGAACCTTTTTCTTTTTTCATTTGAGTCCTTGTTTCAGGGTAATCATTTTGCTTGGTGCTAAAGAACCCAATATCCTCTCAGTCTAGTGGCGTAACCCTTTATAAGTTTCTCCAACATGCTTAGTTGGGTTTTTTTTTCTTTGCTAATTGGGCTGTTTTAAACTAGATGCAAAATTCACAGAATCAACTTAAAAGTGGCCTTAGCAGCCATGTGTAGAGTATGGGGCACTAGATTCGCAGTGAGCAAAACCTGGGTTCAGATCCCACCTCTGCTGCTTAAGAGCTGAGTGACTCTAAGTAATTGATCCTACTCCTCTGGAACTCAGCTTCGTTATCTGCAAAAGGATGAGTTAGGACTCCATGGCTTCCAACTAAGGTCATTTCCAGCTCTAGAATCATCTATATCTCTACAATCCCATTTAATTCATGGAGTCTAGAGGTAGCTAGGTGGTAGAGTGGTTAGAATGCTGGCCCTGGAGCCAGGAAAACATGAGTTCAAATCTAGCCTTAGACATTTCCAAGCTGTATGACCCCGGGCAAGTCATTTGAGCTCTGTCTGCCTCAGTTTCCTCACCTGTAAAATGGAGATAGCAATAGCATCTGCCTTCCAGATTTGTTGTGAGGATGAAATGGGATAATATTTGTAAAATACTTTGCACACTTAAAGCATTATATAAATGCTAGTTATTATATTACTATGTTAGCTATTATTATTGACAATATTAATGAACCTCTGAATAGTCACAGGTCTGCAATTTTTCCTCCTTAAGGTCTTGGTGTTTTTTGCTTTATTTTTTGTTCTTAATGTATCACACGATTTATGACTTTAACAGCCCATTATGGTTCCCTCAATGATTGCTCTTTTTCAAGGAGATCATTTCCAGGACGTGAAGATCATAACTAAATAATTCATCATGGTTTTGTTTTCCAGAGACATTCTTCTGTTAATTCTGTGCCAAATGTCCCTCCATTACCATTTAACTCTGGTCTCTCTTTTGTTGGCTCTGGGCAGCAGGGGTGGGGGTGGTAATAGGTTCCTTCGGCCAATGATCCAGATTTGGGCTCAGAAGTCCTAGGTTCACATCTCAATAATCAAATGAGATAGCACATGTAAAATGCTTTAACAGAACATAGAATACTATATAAATACTAGCTATTATTATTATTTTTGACTGTCTGGTAGCATATAGAGGTGGCTATATGATATATATACACACACACATACATATATATGTGTGTGTATATAAATATATATCTATGTAAAAGTATTATATACATATATAACATACATATGTTACCGCACATATCTGTATATATGCACATATACATACATACACACATACATACATGTATATATGTATATGTATGTATATGTATATGAGGCAGCTCCTAGGAGCATGGAGTGCTGGACTGTAAGTCAGGAAGACCAGAGTTCAAATCCAGACTCAGACATTTATCAGCTGTGTGACCGTGGACAAGTCACTACCTCAGTTTCCTCATTTTAAAAATGAGGATAATAAGAGCACCTATAATATTTATAAAGCCCTTTGCAATTCTTAAAGAGCTGTATAGTTATTAGCTGTTATCATTACTACTACTACTGATACTACTGCTAACATTACTATTGTTACCACTACCGCTATCATTACTGCTAACTTTCTACTACTACTACTACTACTACTACTACTACTACTACTACTACTATACTACTACTATTACTACTACTCATTGGCTTCATGCCAGCAGGCAGCATTTTTCTAGGGTTATGCCATCAACCTGTTGAGAAGCGCCATGGAATTGTAGATAAAGAGATGGCCTCAGAGGACTCAAGTCCTATCTCTGGCCTATGCCCATTATGTGACCCTGGGACAACTCATTTAACCTCCTGGTATGCCAGGTAGTCCTCTAAGACTGTGAGTTGCTGAAAAGATGCCAATCTATTTTGACAAAGGAACTTTTCACACTAAGAGTTCCCTTTATCAATAAAATAAAAAAAACCTCGCTCTCCTTCACCCCCCAAAAAATCCCAACCATCAACAGCTGGAAAGAATAGCCCGTTACAACAAGGCTCCAGGGTCACCATGGCCTTTTCTTTTCTCTCTATTCCCAAAAGGGAATCACATCTTTCTTTTTAAACATTACATGATAAATCTGATCTTGTTCAGTTAAGAAAAGAAGCTGGTATAAAACTCTGCCTGCCCTTCCCTGAGGGCTCGACCCATAGGAGGGGATGAAGCACAAAGGAGGCATGAAAAGTTTCCCTTTGATCCATCCTACCTGTAGATTCTTCCTCAGAGATATCTCGAATATCTGCTCTTTCTTCATCACTCCCATTACCTTAGTCCTAGTCCAGACTCTCACTGTTGCTTACCTAGGATAGCATCCTAAACTTTTTCTTCCACCTTCCAATCTTGCCTTTCCTTCATCATACATAGATATGGCTGTGTCTCTCCTCTGCTCAAGAATCCTCAGTGGCTCCCAATTACCTGTATAAAATAATTAAAACTCCTTGGATGTTTAAGTCCCTTCACAATCTGGCATTGACCTTTTGTCTTATTATTTACCTTCACATCATCCAAGTGGCACTCTCCCTTTTCACTTCAAAATTAGACCCATGTCCTAGCACCTGAGAATTTATTTATATTGTTCTCTATGCCTAAAAAGTTCTTCACAGTAGATAGAGTCCTAGGATTGAAGTGAGGGAGGCCTGAGTTCAAATCTAGCCTCAGACACTTACTAGCTGGGCAAGTCATTTAACCCTGTTTGCCTCAGTTTCCTCACCTATAAAATGAACTGGAGAAGGAAATGGCAAAGCACTCCAGTATCTTTGCCAAGAAAACCCCAAATGGGATCACAGAGAGTCAGACACGACTGAAAATGACTGAACAACAGTTAAGTGCTTCTGTGTTCAGAACACTGCATTAGGGACTGGGAGGATACATGATTTTAGGTAAAACACAGATCCTAATGTCTTGTAGTTTATTATCTCCTAAGGGAATGGAACACATACACAGATAACTAGCTATTTGTTAATGCTGAAAGAATCTGTGATTCCATTAGCACAGAGAACTCATAGCACAGGAAATCCTTCCACCAGCACAAATTGCAACCCATTTATTACTTAACAGGAGATGCTATAAGTATAGAGAGGTTAAGTAATTTGCCCAGAGTCACATAGATAAATACCCAAGGCAAGAGTTGAACCCAGATCTTCTTACCTCCAAGCCCAACATTCCCTGTTCTCTCTCAGGCTGATCATACTCTCTTTTACACAGATAACTATGATATACAATAACAAGTGTTTTAAAAAGCTACCATTCCAACTCAAGTGTGAATTCCTCCCCGAATTCTCCCTGGCTCTCACCAGTTAATAGCAACCTTCTCCCTTCAGGCCTCAGACATTTAGCTTTTGTTTTACTCTCGATACACTTATGTAATATTGCATTGATGGCCTCTAAGGCTCTTTTCAGTTCTAGATCTGTGATCTTATGATCTATTCCTTAATCTGTAAAACAGGTTGATAATATCTGTAACAACCTTAGAAGGTTGTTGTAAAGGTCACATGAAATAATAATTATTATTATCATGATAACCTAATATCCATCTAGCATATCAATGTCCTTGCACAAAGGTGGCATTCTGAAGCAAACATGGTACCCTAAGTGTGGTCTTACTATGGCTTACTAAGTGATGCTTCCAATTCAAATAATAATGATCCTTCTAGGCAGCATCTTAATTTAGAAAATCACAAATTAACATTATCTGTTTTATTTTATTTTACTTTATTTTGTTAAGCATTTCCCAATAACATTTTAATCGAGTGAGTGAGGCACTCAGTGAGTTTGACACTTTTTCTTCATAGGTGCCATATGTCCTTGTATTTGGGATGCTCAAATCATCCTCTTGCTCCCAGGTAATGAAAGCCTTGACCTCATGATCTACTGATGGCACATTGATTTTTTTCAAGGTCATAGAATCAGAGATTTAGAGCTGCATGAGAGCATAGAAGTCATCTAATCAAATCTTCTCATTTTCCAAATACCAGGGGAGTTGAAGTGACTTGCACCAGGTCACACAGCTAGTCAATGGCAGAACCCATTTCCAAACTCAAGTCCCATGACTTTAAGACTGGGTTTAAAATGTTTGATAGCAAGGATCTGGCTGGATGCTCCCATGGTTTTAGGCAAAATGAGGAAAACAGAGGGTGGGGTGGAGGAGCAATAAAGACCCTTGTCTTCTCCCTGCATAACAGTGGTCATAAAGAATAGGCATTAAGATGGTGAAATGATGATAATTAGTGAGTCAGAGGAGGTCTGCTTGCCTTAAAACTAATTAAATGATTGGTTCATTGGGTGGGACAGAATAGATATGTTGTTTAGTACACGTTTTACTAGACACAAGGGGGGAAAATCCTTGATTGGGTTTGTAAACATATGGGCTTGAATCATGGGCAGAGAAAGCAATAAAAGATTAGCATTGAAGGCATCTCAGGGAGTTATTGATACTGGGACTATTATTAGTTTGTGTAAGTGAGAAGCTCTAATATTAATCAAGCTTAGAGCCCTACTAACCAAATCCCCCTCCACTCTGTAAATGTAAATGTCTGTTTATTTATTCTCCTTGCAGAGAGAGTATGACCTAATTTTAAATAGCAGGGCTTCAGTGCTGAGTTCCTCTCCATATAATTATCCTTCAACTTCAGTAATGGGCATGATAGAGAAGAGTCAAAGTTCAACTGGTTTCTTTCCTCTTTTAGGATCATAGAATTGTAGATTTCATGCTAAAA
Organism: Phascolarctos cinereus; assembly: GCF_003287225.1. NCBI lineage: Eukaryota > Metazoa > Chordata > Mammalia > Diprotodontia > Phascolarctidae > Phascolarctos > Phascolarctos cinereus. Next base: position 687,826,583 of record NW_027555847.1, on the reverse strand, counting down.
GGGACCTTGGAGCCCATCAAATCTGACCTTCTCTTTGCAAATAGATGAGGAAACTGAGACTCAGGGCAGTGAGGTGAGTTAGCACCATAGGTTAGAGCTGGAAGGGGCTTCAGAGGCTGAGTCCAACCTCTTCCTTACATAGATAATAATAGCTAACACTTATTTATATAATGCCTACTATGTGTTAGGCACTGCATCAGGCACTTTATAATGATTATCTTTTTTTGTTCTCACAATAATCCTGAGAGGTAGGTGCAATTATTATACCCATTTTACAGATTAAAAAAATGAGGCAAACATGGACTTAAGTGACTTGTGCAGTGTCACACAGCTTGTAACTGTCTGAGACTGGATTTGAACTCAGGTCTTCCTGACTCCAAGCCTCCACTTTATTTACCATGCTATCCAGATGCCTCTAGATGAAGAAATTGATACCCAGGGAGTTTGAGAGACTTCCCTAAGGTTATACACATAGCTCATTTACTTATAATTAGACTGGAAATTTCCTAAGGTCAAGGAATATGTGTTTTTCTTCTATGTATCTCTAGCACCTGCCACCCTAGTAATTACTTATTAGTCCCATCAGGTTAATTCAACAAGCATTTATTAAACACAACTTGTGTGTAAGGCTCCATGCTGGGAACTGGGAACATAAGCACAAAAATGAAAACTGGTCTACTTCTTTGAAAAACAAAACCTTCAAGGTGCTTGTAGTACACTGAGGGATGAAACATCTAGGCAACTTGGCCTAGAGGACAGGGTGCCAGCCCCTGAGTCAGGAAGACCTAAGCTTGAGTCCTGCCTCAAATCTGAGTGAGCTGTGTGAGTCTGGACAAATAACTTCATCTCTTTGTGCCTCGGTTCACCCACCTGCAAAATGAGGGAGTTGAACTGGATGGTTTCTAAGCTCCTTAAGAGCTCAAAATATATTATCCTGTGATCCTATGCTGGAAAAGTGGATAACATTCAAATCTGAGGAGAGAGAGAGAACACGAATATCCAGCAATATCAGGAAGTTGAGGGCAGAAGAAATGCCATGGGGCTTTGGGGCTTTGGACCTAAGGATTGTGAGAGGTGAAATAAGAATGTGAGAGGAGGGAGGAATTGAGAGAGAGAGAGAGAGAGAGAGAGAGAGAGGAATGAAGGGATGAGAGACAGATGAGAGATATGAGAAAGATAGAAAGATAGTTGATGGTCAGATAGATAGGGGTAGATGGGTGGATGGGTGGATGGATGGATGGATGGATGGATGGATAGAGAGAGATACTAAAACAAGATGGTTGCTATTTTTAAGGAGCTTATAAGGGAAGACAAAATATAAAGGGGAACTGGATAGGAGGGAGACACATGAAGGGGCAAGACAGCTGGTATAGAGGTGAAACAGTCCAGAGAGTGAGTTCAGCTAGTAATGAAATGAACAGCGTGGCTGGGGCTCCTCATGAAATGATGGGCAGAGACTCATCCATATATGAGCAGACCTCAGGAAGGAGTCATACCTAGGTGGGCAAGGCAGCTGGTGGTACGATGGAATAGACTGGAGAGTGAGTTGAGCAAGAAGTCAAGTAGAAGAGGATGTATTCTATGTTTTTCTATGTCATTGTTTAAATGAACTAGATGAAGGCTTTGCACAATCATTCTGCCAATCCAAATGGCTCATTTCAAGAACTTACTGAACTTTGAAGAATCACATGTGAAATAAAACAGGACCATAACTACAGTTGGGAGCATTTGGGGTTATTGTCCCATGTGTGGATGCTGGGGGACAAGCTAGAAGCCTCCCTTTCATTCCCATTTACTCTCACTTTATAATACTATATTTCCATAACATCAGGGGCCTTATGAGTACAGAAATCCTGTAAGCTCTAGAATGGAAACACGATCTTTTAAGATAATGCCATACTCTCCTTGAGCACCTTCTCAGCCCCACCTGCCATCACGTATGGCTGTCTGGTCCCCTCTGGGAAAGCCAGATGAGGCGTCTGTTGGGAAGGGCATGCTCTGATGCTGTATAAAATCCATTGGCCAAGTCTCAGCTATAAATGCAAAGTGCTTAGTTGTAAGTTGAATGTACCCCATGGCCATTAATGCATTGGGATATAATGGAGCATGAATCGATAAAGATGCCAGCAAAGTATGTCTCATTATAAAATACTTCTATGTGGAGAAAGGAAAGATTTATTTGTGAGGCTGAGCTATTTCTTTTCCCCTCTGGTTTTGAGTACCATCATCAGACTCTCACATTCACTCACTCAACAACATTTTTTAAGTGTCTCCTGTGTGTCAGGCAATGTACTAGGTCTTACGGTTACAAAGATGAAAAGGAAATAGTCCCTACCCTCAAGGACCTTATGTTCTAATGAAGAAATAAAGCTTGTACACAGATAAATAAATACAAAATATATTAATAGTAAATGCAAAGCATTTTGTGTATGTATGTGTGTGGGGGGTGTTAGGAATTAAGAACTGGGGTGATCAGGAAAGGTCTCATCATATAGGAGATGGTATATGAGCTGAGACTTAAAGGGAGCTTCAGGTTCTAAGAAGCAAAGGTACAGAGGGTGAGCGTTCCAGGCTTGGGGAAAGAGCCTTTACATGGAAGCATGTATGATTGATATCATATTGTTTGCCTTCTCAATGGATAGGAAGGAAGGAGAAATTCAGAACTCAATTTTTTTAAATGAATGCTAAATTAAAAAAAATATCATTGTGAAATAATTAGTGAAATAAAAATTATAATAAAAAAATAACAAAGATGTGGAAGTGGGATGTAGAATATGAAGTACAGGGGATCAGCAAGTATACCAGTTTGGCTGGAACATAGAATGTATGAGAGGGAGTGTGGGGCTCAGTTGCTTGTAGAGTAATAATTGCAAGACAAAAATTGCGTGTGCTTTGCAAATAATCAGTTTTATGAACTGAAGACTTGATGGATCATAAAGGACATGGGCAACTTCCCACTGACTTCCTTGACCACTCTGATAGAAAATCAGCTCCCTGGGGAGACAGAGGAATCAACACAGGGGCTTTACCCTCTAGGTAGCCTTCCAGATGACCCAGTACTTTGCTCACATTAGTTAGGATTGCAATGGGAAAGCCAAGTTGAGTCATCTGGCTTGTTTCCCTTTTCTCATAAAATGAACTTGTATAAGATCCCAAAGTGCCCATTTATGATTTTTATGGATCGCTGGGGGATTCTAATTCCTGACATTAGGAGGGGGGAAACTCCAGCCAGGGAGACCCATGTCTATGATTCATTTTCTTACCCACATCCATTATATACTCGTCACTCCTGGGGGGCACAGATCAAGGAAGACTAAATCCCAGGGTAAATCTCAATGACTTAAAATTTCTAGGGACATCTGCTGCCCTGATAAACCTGGTCCTAGCTATGAAATTGCAGAATAGCGTGTCATCTTATGCCACATAATAAGACAAATATTTAAGTCGTGCCAACTCAGAGAGCAAACATTTAGGCAAACAGGCCGTGGTTCCATCCCTGACATTGGTCTCCAGAGAAGGCTTTCAGGTTGCTAAGTAATTTTGGGCCCATTTGCATATATTCCCTTAGTGATAGAGCTTTGCCTGGGAAAATAAGTCAGTGGATAAAGTGAAAGACAACCCCACAATGTTGAGAGCTCAATTATTGTACTTGGGGGCTCAAGCACAACTTAGAGACAAATAAAACTGTCAGATAGAGGGAAGATATTTGGGTCTTCCAGAAGAAAATTTGGGACATGGCTCAAAGGAGAAACACATTTAAGGGCAAAGGTGAGGAGGAAGGAAGGTGCTTTTCAGGGAAACAAATCAGCATCTTAATTAAAACAATAATTAGAGATAATTTAACTTAAAATATTCACTCTGAGCACCTGATCAGGAGTGATTCCCATAAAGCCTGGAGGGAATATGTCCTTCCAATTTTTTAAGCATGGATTTAAATAAGTTTCATTGCATAAGGTTTTGTTTTGTGCCTTTCATTGGCTATTAGAAGGGGGTGGGATCATCTGAAGGATTTTTTGGGAAATAGGGGAGGTGGGGGAATACAAGCTCAAATTTCAAATGCAGAAATGGTTGCACTGAAAACAAAAGCCAAAAGGGACTTATATCATAGGATCAGAGGCTTGAAGCTGGCAGTTGAGAAGGCATCTATCTAGTCCAATTTCCGCTTTTTTGCCAGATGAGGATGCTGAGCCCTGTATAGGTTAAGTGAGCTGTCCATGGTCATACAGCTAACAAAGCCAGAATTGGAATCCTGGTCCTCTGGCTTTAAATATAGCTCAGTGTCTTACCCTTCTTATCTAATCAGAACATGAGATTATTGAAATATTGAATAGGATCAGGGGATCATAGATTTTGATCTGGAGAGAATCTCAGAAGACTATTCAATCCATTAAATAAATGAGGAAATTAAAGACCCAAGAAGTAAACCAATCTGCCTAAGGTCACCTGGATAGTAAATGACAGAGCCAAGATTCATACTCAGTTTCTCTGTGCCCAAAGCCAGTAGTTTTTTTCCAAAATATAGTGTTGTTTAGATGGGATTATGGCTTTTCTGTTGATTTTAGTACTATCCCCTCTCCAGGATAGTTTCAGCTCCATCTCCTAAATAGCTCATATTTGTCAGCCCTCCCTCACTCAAATCCAATTCAACTGCAAGTCATGTCATCATCTCCCTGATGTCATGGCCTTCTTTGAGAATGAAGGACAAACCATACAACGCAAACTCGTATTTGTAGAAAACTGTGGAAAGCAAATAGCAGCTGTCTGGGGAAGGCATTCAGGGCTACCTGTTCCACTAGGCTATAAATCCCTTCCTATTTGAATATCGTTAGAGTCCCCCAAATTCATCTATCTACTCCCATGTATTTGATGAGTGGTGACCCCAAACCAAGAAGACATTGTTTTAGCTCTCTGGGAGGAGAGACTCCTTTGGGACAGGTCAGAATAAAATTGCTCTTGGTCATTGCTCTCACATTAACTGAAAATTGATCTCATGATGCCAGCTCCTTGCAGAGGTAGAGAGAGTATCTTTATATGCTTGGTCCCTCAATGTGTTGTGCATACACATTCACAGAATTTTAGAGTTCGAAGGGATGTCGAGGTTATCTACTCCAATCTTTGCATTAGATTAACCCCAGGAAGGCAGCCTTCATCAAAACACTCCTGGAGCATTGGGTTCAGGCACGGGCACTACATGGTAGGGGAGTCATAGGCAAGCCAGAGTGTCCAAAGGAAGGTGAATGGCATGGTAAGGAGTCCAGATGGAGTGCCATGTGAGAGTTGAATGAAAGAATAAAGCATTTATTGAGCAGTTACTATGTGAAAAGCATTGAGCTAGACGCTGGGGACTCAAATAAGAAAGTCAGACAGTTTCTGTTCTCAAAGAACTCACATTCGGATGGGGGAGACAATACATATGGAATATTTTAGTGTCAAGTCAGATGGAAAGATCCAGTAGTCCTTGGAGTGCAATGGCAAAACAGATAATAATGCCTCTTCCTTACTGTCATTTCAACTGATAAAATCATTTCAGTTTCTAATGCTGAACAATTCAACAGTGCCAAGGACTTTGGGGACAAAAAAGGAAGGAAAGAAATAAGCATTTATTAAGAATCTACCAGGTACCAGGCACTGTGCTAAATGCTTTACAAATGTTATCCCATTTTATCCTCACCAAAACACTTGGAAATAGGTGCTGTTATGACCTTCATTTTACAGCTGAAGAAACTGAGGCAGACAGAGGTTAAGTGACTTTCCTAGGGTTATATAGCTAAGTGTGTCTGGATTTGATCAGGCCTTCCTGAATCTAGGCTCAGACTCTATTTACTGTGCCACTTAGCTGCCTCACTTTCTTTTCTAGGTCTTCAGTATCTATGTCTGTAGCACTTTCAAGAATAGCTTCTAGGCTGCATCTTTATGGGAGTGCTTCCCATAAAGTGATGGCTGAAGGCACTGATTTGGAAACATTGCTATTCCCAAGGCTCTTGGGTTCATGATCCTAGGTTGTCTCCATCAGGGTCTGAGGGGGAAATGGTGGAGAAGGTTCTGGTGTGAATCGTCTTGGCATTCTGATTGAATGAGTTATGGATGTTTACCCAGGTGGATATGATAGTGTCTTCAAGTTGGCAAAGGACTGTTACCCCAGAAGTGTGATGAACGTTATTCACATTGACTCTAGAGGGGCACAATTGGGAACAATTACTGGGAACTGGAGATAGGTAAATTTAGGCTGTATATCAGGAAAAGCAAGTATAGCTATTGAAAAGTGATATGAGTTGCCTTGGCTTTCCTTTCATTGGTGGCCTTCAATCAGTGACTGACTGATGCTTTTTTTGTATACACTGTTCTAGGACATTTCTGATTGGGTAGAGGTTGAATTCATTGAATTCTGAGTTCCCCTCCACTCCTGATTCTCGTTCTGAAATCCTGATTTTCCATTGTGCCTTCTTGACTTTCAATATTATTGCATTAGGAATAGGGATGCCCTGTACACAGTAGGTACCAAATAAATGACTATTGTCTTTGTATTTGCACTGGACAGCCCCCTTTGCTGCTGGCTTCAGCAGGACCTTGCAGAGCACGGATGGTCTCGTGCACCTATACTTTAATTTTTTGGGGACAGAGAGAATCCACAGGCTCTCTCTCTGACACAACACCTATGTGTCAGACCCTGTAAAAAATTAAAGAATCATAAATAAATTGGCTAGAGGAAGAGATTCCTGCTAAAATAATACTCACGCTCCTAGGCAAACCAATCTCACATAATGTGATAAGCCTTTTTGTAGGCTGTAGCTTCAAATTGATGCATGGGGATTTAGCCACACAACTCTAATTAAAGCTAACGAGGACTGAGCTGCCCTAGCCTCATGCATCTAAATGAGGTAAGGTGTACAGTCTACTCCCCATGACATTGGCCCTATAACCCGGTGGAGGACACATCATCTCCAGAATCCTAGGAGATTACTTCCTCAGCTATCCAACCAATGCATTAACCTGACCACTGAAAAAGTTCATCTCTTGTTTTGGCCAATTAGAGAGATATTTTGTACTAATTTTGGACTGCCATCTTGGAGTGTTGCCCCATTATGTATATGTAGGGAAAGCAGCAATGATAGCTAATGTTTTTGTAACCCTTAATGGTTTGCAAAATGCTTTTCCCATAATAGCTCTATGAGCTATGTAGAGTACAAAGTTATAACCAAGGTAGGGTCACTGGGCCTTTGTACCAAGTCACCATTATTTAGCAGTCCCTGATAACAGGATTTTTCAGTAGCAAAGAAATAACTTAGCTTGACACCTTGTTAGCAATATAAAATTAGGTAAAACTGAAAGCTACTAGAACTATAGTATGCATGGTATGTTTTCTCCTCTTAGCAGTAACACTCCAATTGAGCTATTTTCCAACTCTCCTCTCTACTGGCTATTGCCTTTCCCATTGTTCTGGTTTCTGCTTATGGGAGCCAACCCCTCCTCCTCACCACATTTGAAGGTCTATTTCCACTCCCCTTAGGGCTTATTTTGTGTCTTACCCCAGGTATGTTTGGTGCTATTTGCTCAAAGCCTAACAAACACTAGGTACAGTACTGGTAGTGTACTTTTTTTTTTCTCTCTGAATGTTTGATTTCATTTGTGTAGGGAATCTTCCTGTGACAATGTACATTATTCAGCCTTTCACTTATAGCTTCTAGTCCTAAAGAATTGCCTGGGGCAGGGAGAAGTTATATGACAGCCAAAGTGTACCACACACAGTTCTTAACCTTTTTTTAAAAAATTTTTAGGCAATTGGGGTTAAGTGACTTGTCCAACATCACACCGCTAGTAAGTGTCAAGTGTTTGGTCTGAGGCTGGATTTGGACTCAGATCCTCCTGACTTCAGGGCCGGTGTTCTGTTACTGCGCCACCTAGCTGTCCCATTCTTAACATTTTTTTATGTGTCATGGACCCTTTAGCAGTTTGGTGAAACCAATGGAGACCTTTTCAGAGTATTATGTTAAAATAATTGAAGGAAATATTAAATTCCAGTTAGAGATTAATGAAAATAAATACACAAATTGCTTTCCATCCACGTTCATTTACTCTATCTATGGACATGGATTAATAATTGCTGCCTTAATTTAAGTACTCTTACTCCCCTTTTACAGATGAGAAAACTGAGGCACAAAGAGGGTTGCTCAAATACAATGGCATTGACCAGTCCCTTAGGAAGGGATAAGCTTAAAATAATGACATTTTGGCCCTCAATGGGGAAGAGAACACAGATACTCCAAGATCTTGCCACTTCATTATTTTCTTTAAATCAGAAAACCGAAGCTTTTGGCTTCATCTTGGATCCAAAGGGGACAGGGCTGTCTGCCATCTCTTCTGGAAACAATTTTCTCTTTGGCACTCCATGAGACATAAAACAGCAGAGCAAGGCAATCAACAGTGTGCCCACTGGGATCCAGTAAATACACTCGATCTCAAGATCCAGACTCCAGGATGGTGGAAGATTCCTTGGGCATTTCTGAGCAGCTTGATAACCTTGGCAGGAGGCCCTTACCATTAATACCAACCCATGGAAACATGTTTCCCCATCGCTCAAGCCCCAGTCCCCTGTGCAGTTCCTACAGCATGCACAAGGATGGATTCACTATTGATTGTGTGTCTTGATAACAAACAGTAAAAATGACAGGCTAGGGTTTTTAGAAGCACAGTATCATTGATTATTTATTAACAGTGAAAAATTGTCTGCTGGAACACATATCCCACCAGTTGACCTCTTCATTCATTTTATATGGCTGCCAGATAAACTGTATTTCAAGAATGGAGCTGAACTTCTTCATGGGGCTCCATGGCAGGTGTCTTTGATTACTCCAATTGCTGAAGGCCCCATTATGACCCACTGCTAAGGCATGGGGGCCATGGAATCAGAGATCCTCCATTAGCTAAGGGGTAAAAATATAGATTCTATCTTTAGTTAGTTATCTGGAAGACAGTTCAAGTCAAGCCAAAAATAATTCTACAAGCATTTATTAAGCACCTGTGGTTGATAGGCACTGTGTTAAATGCTGGGAATACCCTCCCCTCAAAAAAAGAGTGGGGCAAAAACAGTCCCTGCCCTCAATGATCTTATAATCCAGTGGGAGAAACAACATGCAAACAACTGTGTATAAACTAGATATATTCAGGATAAATTAGATACAAATAACAAAAATCTTATTGATGCCCTCAATATACCTACTTCGTCCTTCAGCTTTGGGTTTAGACTGCTGGTTGTTTGCTTCTTCCTTCTTCAAAACAGAAAAAGGAAACAACCCTCCCCTCCCAGCACCCCCTCTGCTAAATAAGCCAATACTGTGGCTGTGATGTTTAAGGCTAGCATCTCAGCCAGCTGAGCTGGGAGCACAATTGTATTTTTTGGTGTTTAGAGGCCTGAGTACCTTATGGCTTTTGAATATTAATGAAGAAAGCTAATAAAGATAATACCTGTACTAAGGCTTCGCCTCATAAATAAGTCCTATTTGTTTGGAAAGAGGTCTCTTATCAATGGAGTGGGGAGAGGTATGAAGATGTTCTTAAATAGGCTACTGTTGTTCAGGATACCATGGGCTGGGATTTTCATCTTTCCTCCTAATCCTGTTCCTTCTTCTTGCTGAAAAAATATGGCAGATTCACTGAGTCTCTCATGATCTTAAACGTGGGCAAACAACAACAATCTCCCCTTCCTCCACCCCTTCCAGCTCATATTCAGTTAGTTATAAGGGCCTCTTGGTTTGACTTTTGTAAAATTTCTCGTATTTGTCCCTTCCTTTCTATTCCTACAGCCACTACCCTGGTTTGGACCCTTTGCCATAACTTTTTGGTCTATTGCAACAACATCAGAAAGTCTGCTGGTCCCCAATCACTTTCTTTTTTTATCTGCTTTTTATATAATAGACAGAGCTTCATTATCCATAAAGGAGCCAGCACTAGGGTGGGGAAACTGATGCTCTGCCCCAGGCTACTGAAATTTAGAAGGCACTAATGCCATTATCCAAATCATTCTTGCTGTCTGCTGCCGTCTGCAGATTAAGCCCAGGTAATCTTCTCTTTGCCCCACCATCCCATCCCACTTTGCTTTTGTCCCTAGTTATAGCTCTGATTTGTTCCTCTTCTGCCTTGCAAATCTTTAGTGCCTCCTATTACCTATTAAGTGAAAAAAGGACCTCAAGATCATTTAATCCAATTGTGCCTATCTGGTCACATATCACCTCTACACCCCCACAACAAGCTATTAGTAGTCTTCTTTAGATACTTCCAATGGAAGAAGATCATCCCAAGGAGCCCAAGAACCCAACATAATTCTCCAGATATAGATTGACTAGGGCATTCAAGGCCCTTCAAAGACTGTTTTCTGTAATCCCTCTTGTAAGTGAAAACTTTGTATTTCATACTTCACAGAAACTTTTGTTTCCTACCTTTTGAAAATACTTCTCTTACATTGTTGTGCATCATAGTTATGCATGTAAGAGGCACCATGGTCAGAGTGGTATACCAGAGAGATTGTTCGGCTCAGAGGCAGGAAGACTTAGGTTTCAATCAGACTTACTGGCAAATGTTTAACAATCAGCTCTCTGAGAAAACAAAGACATGTGTGATGGACTTTGAAGTCTTATCTGCATTTTCTCTTTCTGAAGTCTAGACCATCAATGAAGCAGTAAATTAAGACCTGATTGGTAGTTTTGCTGATTTCTGAGATGTAAATGCTCACACTGAAAATTTAACAGTTGGCTCTCTGAATCTTCAATCTACAGCACCATTGGTTTCCTAATCTGTAAAATGATGGAGTTGTAATGACCCTTCTAGCTCTAAATCTATAACCTCATAAATATGATATAAATGTGATATCATGTATAAATATACCCTTTTCCCTGACTGATAGGACGTATCTCCCTCCCTTAGGTAAAGGCCACACAGTCTGAGCTCAGGAGGTGGACAGATTCAGGAGTCTATTTGTTTAGGAGGGGGGATGCAAAGCATTCATGCATTACTCAGGCGAAAATTAGTTTCTATACATAACTTCTCTGTCTCCCTTCCTTAATTTCTTTAATGATGGTTTATGGGGTCTCAGGCATCAGACAGGGTGCTGGAAATAACACAGAGGCCGAGTGCCTTATAAAAGGATAAGTTTCCCACAGAACCAATAGCATTGATTGGTGAGTTATGACCCTCATTCTTGAAAGCAATACAATTTAGTTCCCTTGAGTAGTGATTTTTTCCTTAATGGCTGTTAGGGTTCATCCATCTGTTTTGGCATCAGCTTGTTCAAGGAAACAAGAAAAACAAAGCTAAAAGGAGAGGGAGAGAGAAAGAGAGAGAGAGGAAACTGAGCTAAATTGAGTGATCCAAAGGTCCCATTACAATACAGCCACTGAAAGAATGAGATTTTACTTAGCATGATGTCTGTCTGGGCAACTTAGCTCTCCAGAAAAAAAAGCCTAAAACATCTATGGTAAATGTCTGAAGGGTTTTAGCAAAACACAGGGAGAGGAAAAAATTGGAAATGGACCCCCAAAGATAAAGCGAGCATAAAATGTTTATTTTTCAAAGAAGATTGGAATATTAGGGGGACAGCAGAAAAGCAGGGAAATGGAAAATGATTGGGCAGTATGAAAGAAGAGGTCTCAAAGAGGAGAAATCATTCAAAACTGAAGGGAGTCCGAAGATAAGGCTGCCTGATTCAAGGAGAATGGCTAAGGTCCAGGAGGGGAATTGCAGCAGATACTTTGTGGAGGGATTGGATTATATTTTAAATGTTTTCAGTAGCAGAAGTTATTACATTTAAATGATGGGATTTATTCTACAAAAAGTCCATTGTGTATCTGTAATAGAACTGAAATTGTCAAATTGATACTCAGTCTCACTCTGGATTCTGGATTGCACACAGGGCATTTCATTTTCTTAATGTGTATCGGATACCATCGCCATCACCGTAGTGTTACTAACAACATCCTCATCATCATCATCATCATCATCATTACTTAACATTCTGATAGTGCTTTCATTTTAGAAATGTAGAAGCTGAAGCCCCATCTACCTCGTTATCTTGACTTCTTCCCATTTTGCTTATTTCTGTCCTGTGGGGCCAGCCAAGGAAAGCAGAATCTCTCTTCCATGTGGCTGCCCTTCAGATCCTCGCAGATAGTTACTATGTTTCCTTTATATGTGTTACATAATGATGAATATTATCATCATCATTAATATTTATATCTATATTTATTGTTTATAATAAATAGAATCACAAAGATCCAGTATATTCATAAATAGCAATTATTAGTATAATCAATGTATTTATAAAGATTTAGTACATTTGTAAATAGTATTTGTTATTATAATGAACATATTTCTAAAGATTCAGTATATTTATAAATATTATTTATTATCAGTGATATATTTATAAATATTTGGTATGTTTCTAAATAGTATTTATTATTATTATAAATGCTAATTATAACATAGAATCAACCAATCAAAGATTTATTAAGAGGCAATATTAATAAGAGGCCTAGTGAACAGAGAAAGAGCTGGCCTTCACACTAAGAGGTCCTGGGTTCAAGTCTCACTTCTGAAACATGATGGCGGTACCACCCTGGGCAAATCACCCAATTTCTTAGTGTTCTAGGTCAACAGTTCCAAACTTAAATAGAAATAGGTGCCACTAAATGGTACATAAAGATCCCTGCAGGTCTTATATTGACTTAGAAATCCTCAAGTTAGCATTATCTATGTTTTATTGTATTTTTATTCTGTTAATTATTTCCTAATTACATTTTAATCTGTTCAATTGCACTGGAGTGTATTGTAGGTAGAATGTTTGACATTTCTGTTTTAGGTAATGCTCTAAGACTGACTGTAATTTCCAGAGCCAGTATTAATAGAAGGAAATTTCTTACCTGTTTCAGACTCAGACTTTTTGCAAGGCTATTTCCTTATTCCAATTAAATCATGGTTTTGCTCCTTTCTTCCTCCTTGTCTCCCTTCCTCCCTCCCTCTCTCCCTCTCTCCCTCCTTTCCTCCCTCCCTACCTTCCTTCCTTTCTTCCTTCTTTCCTTCATTCCTCATTCCTTTTCTCTTTCCCTCCTTTCCTTCCTTCCTTCCTTCCTTCCTTCCTTCCTTCCTTCCTTCCTCTTCCTTCCTTCCTTCCTTCCTTCTTCCTTTCTTCCTTCCTTCCTTCTTTTTTGTTTCCTTTTTTTCCTTTTATAAGTTAATACTTTTTTGTTGCTTTACACTATCCTCACTTCCCAACTCTCCCGCCCCCTGCCCCTTTCATTTAAAGAAAAAGTTAAGCAAAACAACTCATCATAGTCAATGGACATCTGATGGTATATGCATCACTCTATACCTATAGTCCCTCACCCCTCTATTAAGAGGAGAGAAGTGTATCAGTAGAACCTGGGCTCTATGATTCTGTGACACCAATAAACAACGTTTCCATTGATGGCTAACTGTGACTCCACGAAAGCTGTCCTACCCTGCATGCCTGCCAGCTCCATTATGACGTGCTCATAGCCCATTTCATCTTTCAGGCTGACGGCCAAAGCAGTAGCAGTGCTCCTGCCCATCCTGGGGAGTTCCTGGATTTTTGGTGTGCTTGCTGTGAATAACCACGCCATCATGTTCCAGTACATGTTTGCAGTGTTTAACTCTTTACAAGTAAGTGAATATGTGAGGTTCAGCAGGCAACCAGGCTTCTGGTTGTCTCAGGAGACATGGTCTGGAAAGTAATTCTGTCTTTATTGGAGTCAACCTGACCTTTTGTTCCCCTTTATAAGTCCCAGAAGCCTGTCAGCTACGCAAGATCCCCCTTCTGGTCTCCACCCCCTGCTAAGATAGGAGGACAGAACAATTACCAAAGGGCTTAGCATTTCCCTAGAGAGATAGCCAGGGAAATAGATATATTGCATACTGCCTCAAATCTAGGGCTTTGGGGAGTGGGTCGGACTACTTCAGGGTCTGATTTTATCTAGTGAAAAATGAAAAGCAGGGAATGGAGAAATAACATGTTTAATCCACAGCCGCAGTAATTACAGGCAACTCTGCATGGACAAGGGGCTGGGATAGCTTCAGCTATTCCCAAAAATGATGGTGTGAGGCCTTCCAGCTCCACCTTCAGATATTACTGAACTATATATTCCCCATTGCTTCCCCATGCGTGCACCGTTCCTGGGTGCCGGTCACCCATGGCTCCTTGAAAAATCAATTGAAAGCCCATTTCCATCCTTTTTTCCTTTGCATGCTTTCCATCTCATGACTCAGGAAGTCCTAAGTGATGGTTTCAGAACTCTTTTTCATGCTGTTAGAAGCAAATAATGAAAGGGTCCCTTAAAGGGACTGGGTCTCTATGCAGAGTAAATGCATAGAAAAAAAAATATTAAGTAGACTAAGACAGAGGTCATGGTTAAAACCAACTATGTCAGTGCTAAATGGTGGTTGTTAATTCTCTTTGAATGGCTATACAATACACTTACTACACACATATCCATGTATGTATATGTACACACAGACACTCACCCACCTTGTTTTATCCACTTCCTTTAACACTGCAAAGGACTGGAGACAGCAATAAGGTAGACGCTCCCTATGAAGCTGCAGATTCCAACCCTCCAATGCCCATCCATCCTTTATGACTCTCATCCATGTCTTCCTTTAAGCACACCACCAGGGTCCACAAATATCCTTGGGGAGAGGGGTGCCCTGCCTTCTCCTGCCATTCCGATGTTCCCAGTGAAGGACACAGGCTGCCCAGCAGCTAGCTTGGTTCTCATTGTGTGGCTGGCTGGCCCCACTTTTCTTGGATAGAACACATGTCATGCATGTAATTTTATTGTTGTTTAGCTAATTAGTTGTGTCCGGCTCTTGGTGATTCCATTTGGGGTTTTCTTGGCAAAGATACTAGAGTTTGTCCTTCTCTAGCTCATGGTATAGATGAGGAACTGAGGCAAACAGGGTGAAGTGACTTGCTGAGGATCACACAGCTACTAAGTGTCTGAGGCCAGATTTGAACTCAAATACTCCCGACTCTATCCACTGTTGCGTGTAATACATCTGGCAATTGTCACACTCCTTATTTTTAAAGCACTTTTATGTCTATGATTATTTCAAGCATTTTCTCTGTAGCCCCAGGACTGAGTACAGTGTCATGTACACAGTAGGTGCACAGCTACATTGAGTAGGTGCTCAATAAAGGCTTTTGATTGGTTTGTTAATTGATTATGAGCTCACCTGAGTTTTACAAGTACTAAGGTGAGTAGGTCTGGGCACGGTTATGATCCTTATTTCAGCTATGAGAAAACAAACTCAGTACCACAAAATAAGTTAGTGGATCAAGAACTAGAAAGCAGATCTCATTAGTCCTAAGTCATTGGGTTTTCCACTGTGCCATGCTGCTTTCTCTGTGTGTTTCCTCCATACACAATTGGGCTGTGTAGCCCAATATCTAGAGGCTTCACAGCTGTAATGCAGTGACCTCTTTGCTGAGTGACCCTAGGGAGTGAAGGTAGAAGGAAAGAAAACTTACCCAATGACCATCTGCTCTCAGGGCCATGTTCCATTTACAGAGCTAATACAAGGGCTCTTAATGTTAAGGAGATATAATGGATTTGCAGTCAAGGGACCTGGATTCAAATCCCACTTCTACCACTTAGAACCTGCGTGACTTTGGACAAGTTATTTTTATATCTTGGGACTGCAGCTGCTGTATCTGTGTAGCCTACATAAGACCCTGGCATCATTATTCCATGCCTTCATATGCAGCTAGGTGGCATAATGGATACAGTGCTGGATTTGAGAGTTAGGAAGAGCTGAGTTCAAATCTTGCCTCAGACACTTAGGAGCTCTGTGACCCTAGGTAAGTCACTTCAGCTGTGCCTCCATTTCCTCATCTGTAAAATGAAGATAATGATAGCACCTACCTCTCAGGATTGTTGTGAGGGTCAGAAGAGATAAGGTATGAAAAGTACTTTGATATTACATAAGTGTGATGATGATGTCAGTTCCCATTCTCACTGATGAATTTCCAGAAAACAGCCAGGGGTACTCTTGAACAGTTCTTATTTAATGTGATAAGCTTAAGTCCCCATTGCAGTATGTTCTCCTCCAGAGCACTTGCCAGTACTAATACATCCCCCATATCATTGATATCATTAACTAGCCCCATAGTGTGGTTTAGACAATAAACATAAATTAGTTTTTAAAAGTGGATATTTGTTGAGAAGATATAGCAAGAACAGAAGTACAAAACATTTGCCCCCATCAGCTGGGAGCACATTTTCCCCGATACCACCTCTGTCTCTGGGGAGTTGAGCTTAATGCTCATTTATCTCTTACAAACATTCACCCCTTACCCCCCCCCAAGTTGGATTTTAAATATAGAATGGTAGAAAGACAAAATTGCCATCCTGCTTGCTTCTTGGATACAGGGTCAGCTGTCTTCATCGGTCCCTTCCAGCTTGAAATCCATGATCCTATGCCGAGCTTGAGGGATGGAAATCTAAGATTAAACACAGCCTGCTGCCCATAGAAAAACAATATAGGTCGTAGGATCAAAGATATTGACTTGGAAATGACCTCAGCATGCATTAAGTTCAACCCGGTCACTTGACAGACGAGGACACTGAGGTCCAGAGAAATGAAATGATTATGTAATATCAAAGTACTTTTCATACCTTATCTCATTTGACCCTCACAACAATCCTGAGAGGTAGGTGCTATTATTAGCTTCATTTTACAGATGAGGAAATGGAGGCACAGCTGAAGTGACTTACCTAGGGTCACAGAGCTCCTAAGTAAGTGAGAGAATTGGTGTTCAAACCCATGTCCTCTGACTCAAAATCCCCCTGGCTTTTCTCCTGGACCATGCATTGAAGAGGGTTCTATATTTTTAGAGACATTTTTCTGAAATATGTAAATGACTGCTAACTTTGTATTCTCCTCTCCCTTTCTTTCCCCCCAGGGATTTTTCATCTTTCTATTTCACTGTCTCCTGAATTCTGAGGTGAGTCTGAGCTTCCCATGGGTAGTAATGAGCTGGTTTTTATTTCAGCACAGAACTCAGAGAAGCTAAAATGATACCCTACTTGGAGTTGGCCATGGCTTTTTTGTCCCTAGACTTCTGAATCCTCTTTGGTGCCTGAGAAGAGCTGGGCTGAAGGATGGTTGGGTTTTTTGTCCCTGTTGCTTAGCAATGCCTTTCTGGGATGTTTACCTGATTCACTGAACCAAAATCAGGAAGAAGAAGAGAAGGGGAAGGAAATAATCTAGGCTGAAAATCCCCACTGTGGATTCCACACATTCCTATGCATGCAGCTCAATGCCATAGACATTTATTAGGCACCTATTGTATACAGTGCTGTGTTGGGTCTGATACAGAGTTGAAATAACACATGTTTCCTTTGCTCAGGGAGCTTACTCTAGTAGAAATCAATGAGGGTAGCTAGAACTGACAATATTACATGATGGATACCTTGGAGAGGGGCAAGGAATTGTTCTTTGTGATGCCTATGGAAGAAAGTCATTATTGCCTAGGGGATGAGGGAAGCCCTCCTGGAGGAGGTGGCATTTGAATTTTATTTTAAAGTATCTCTAGGAATTCAAACCATGAAGTGGGGAATGAAGACTGCTTAAGCAGAGGGAACTGTGGGAGAGAATGCATGGAGGAATGATCTGTTACAGACAGTCTTCGGGATTATTTTAGTTAATCCTACTCCCCCTCCACCCCCACCTCATTTTAGAGATGAGAATGCTGAAGCCAGAGACCTTAAGTCATTTGCCCAGTATTACACAGGTAATAAATGGAAAACTGGCATTCAATTTAATTAATGTTTATTGAATGATTGAAAGAGCTTCTCAGAGGACCAGGGAGTGAAGTGATAAGCCTGGCACACAGTAGGTGCTTAACAAATGTTTATTGATTGATTGAAGTGACTTGACCAAAGTCACATAGATAATGTCAGATGCGGTGGTTTATAAATGATTTTTTATTATTTATTGTCCCAGTTGTATGGAGGAAGGATCTTAGACTTGAGAGGTTAAGGGACTTACCCAGGGGCATTCAGCTTCAATGTATATCAGAGATAGCATTTGATTCTCTAGGTTTTCTACAATAAATATCTAGTACTTCATCCATTTTATCATGCTTTGTATAATAGTAATAGTAATACTAACAACAATGATAATAATCAACAGTATTTATATAGCACTTTAAGGTCTGCAAAGCTTTTTACAAATAACTTGATCCTCACAATAATCCTGGGAGGTAGGTGCTATTATTATCCCCATTTTATAGATGAGGAGGTAGGGACAAGCAAAGGTTAAGTGATTTGCCCAGGGCCACACAGCTGATTAGAGTCTGAGGTTGGATTTGAACTCAGGTATTTCTCGTTCCAAGTCCCACCTTGTTGGTATCATAACCATCTACGTGACTCTCCTCTTTCCCTCTCCCTGTCCTTCTCCTTCTGATGGTTAGTAAATCCCTTGAAGTCTGTTGCTTTTCCCAAGCACTAAATGCAGTGCCCGACACATGGTAGGCGATTAAGAAATGTTTGTTGAATCCAATCAACTTGAATCAAATTAGCTTGCCTGGCTTCCGGCAGAAAGCTCTCCAGTTTTAGACTTGAATCTCTGAGAAAGGTGCCCCCTCCTGCTTCCCCAAGACCCCATATGTTGATCTGCTGTGGAGTGACAGCTCCTAACTTCTAGTTTTCCAAATAAACTTGTAATGGCATCACATGGGCAGGTTAATGACTGTGTCCCCAAATGGAAAACATTACAGGAGATTTTATTGTTCTTTGAAGAACGGGTTTCCGAGGGCCCATGGGCAACATTAATAGCACCTGAATATTTCAGCTCCTTATATAAACTTGAAGAGAAGAATAATTTTTGGTGAAAAATCTTCAAGAGGATTCCTCATATAACTATCTCTGTGAGGTCTTTCATTTATTTTCTCTTCTTCTTAAAATGAACAAAGAAAAAAAAAACAGCCACTTTGTCCAGTGAATAAAGAGGGACTTGGTCCCCCAGGGTGGAGTTTTTTGGGATGGCATCTCACTTGCAGCTAGAGGGAAAATGTTTTATGGGGAATTTTCTGTTGTTGCCATTAATTGTACTACCCACTGCTAATGTGACCTTTCATAAACAGACCTTGCAGTGAAAGAGACCTTAGTAGTCATCTCATCACATGAGCTGAATATATGATGCAACTGTGTGGTATAGTGGATAGAGAGCATTGAACTCTGAGTCAGGAAGATCTCAGTTCAAATCCCACCTCACACACTTACTGGTTGTGTGACCCTGGTCATTATCATCTTTATACAGATGACTCTCAGATCTAATTGTTCAGCCTTAACCTCTCTTTGACCATCAGTCTCACACTCATAACTGCCTATTACACATATTTAGTTGGAAATCTAAAATATGATTCCTCTCTTAAAGTAGCCTTAAACTCAATGTGCCCAGAACTAAACTCATTTTCTTCCCCCTCCCAAAAAAACCCCTCTCCTTTTTCCTAACTTCTCTGTTATTATCAAGGGTAACACCATCTTCCCTGCCACCCAGGTTGGCCACCTAACTGTCATCCTCAGCTCCTCACTCTTTCTCACATTCCCCCAATCAGTCACCAAGTTCCATTTCTACATTCATGACCTCTCACTCCCTTATCTCCCCTGACAATTCCACTGCTCTAGGGAAGGCCCTTATCACCATGTTTGAGCTATTACAATAGCTGCTGTTGGGCCTCCCTGCCTCAGATCTCTCCCCATTCCAATCCATCCTCCATTTACCTGTCAAATTGATCTTCTTAAAATGCAGGTTGGAGCATATCACATTGTCCCCTTTCCCCACTTCAACAAACTTCAGTGGCTTTCTATTACCTTCAGGAGCAAATATAATGTTTTCTCTTTGACTTTTAAAGCTCTTCATATCTTGGCCTCTTCCTAGTTTTCCAGGCTTCTCGTACCTTACTCACCTCCACAGCCTTTGTAATCCATTGATGCAGGCTTCCTTGCTGGTCTTCCCATGAGACATTGCATCTCAAAACTCCGAGGAATTTTCTCTGGCTGTCTCCCATGCCTGGATCTTTCTCCCTCCTCACCTTTCTCTTATGGCTTCACTGGCTTCCTTCACTTCTCAGCTACAATCCCACCTTCTATAAGAAACCTTTCCCAGTACCCCTTCATCTTAGTACATCCCCTCTGAGATTAGCTCCAATTTATCTTGTGTATGTCTTGTCTAGACATCACTGTTTGCATATTGTCACCCCAATTAGACTGTGAGCTCCTTAAGAACAGGAACTGTTCACTGGAGACAGTACTTTGCAGAGGTGTCATGAGGATCCAATAAAATAACCCATGTCAAGCACTTTACAAACCTTTAAAGTACTATAGAAATGTTGGCTATTGACCTGCCCAAGGCCACATAAGAAGCAAGTGGAAGAGCTGGGATTTTAACTCAGGTCCTGTGCCCTTCAAGTTCAAAAACTGTGTCTAAATATTACCGCAGATAGTTACTTGCTGTGTGATCCTGGGCACGTCATTGAATCTATCTCAGCCTCAGCTTCCTCACCTGTAAAATTAGGGCATTGGACTAGATGACCCCTAAGGTCTCTTCTGGTTCTAGAACTTCAATTCTATCATCCTGTTTGCCAACTTCTGGATGATTTTTCCCTCCTAAAATGTAGCACACAGAAACACTACACTACAGAAGGGTAACAAAACAGCCAACTGATCTCAAAGCATGGCACAGAGTTTTAGATCATCCTGGCTGTTTTCTGGTCATATTTTTGCTCAGTGGGAGCAGGTAAAGGGCAAAGGAGAATTCAGACCAGAAAGAAGTCCTAGGAGAAAATGAGTATGGGTAAAAAAGTTACATGGAAGGCTTGTATAACCAAATTTTATAGCTCGAGAGACAAGGAGTTATTAGAAATCTAGGTTCAAATTCTAGCTCTTACTAGTTAGCATCAAAGGGCAAGTTATTTAATTTCTCTGAGCTTCTGTTTTCTCATCCATAAAATGGGGTAATAATAGCTTCAGTGCTTTTATCTATCACAGAGCTATTGTGAAGTTCAGATGAGAGATAGATTTAATATGCAAGACATTGCCAAGGTAGAGTGGAAAGAAACAAAGAAACTGGATTGAATTCAGTTTGGGACTTTGGGCAAGTCCCTTCATTTCTCTGGGTTTCCCATTCTTCTGTTCTGTAAAACTTAAAATGGAACATAAACGTCACTGTTATCATGATCTGGGTTCTTAGCAGCACATCGCTATTTGAGAGGACAAGTTAGCATCAGAATGGAATACAGACCTTCCAGAAGGAAGCTCAGTAGCCAGTATGGAAGCAGAGTCCCTTAAAAGGCAGCCCAGCTTACCCCAGGTTCACTCCATATTTGGGGGTCATTCAGTCTTGGATGTTTACTTTTCTACATTCTCTATGGTGCTTAATAAATTTTGCCTTGTATTATGTTTTTCCTATGTATATGTATATGTATATGTGTATGTGTATATATATATAAATATATATATATATGTATATATATATATATATATATGTATATATATCTTATCTCTGCTACCATATTGTAGCCTCCTTGAAGCCACAAACTATATTATATTTAGCTTTGTACCCCTCATAACACCCAGCGCAGTGGCAGATTCTCAGTAAATATTTTCTAAAAGTAATGAATTAATAAAATGCATGAATGAGGAAATGAAGGGTGGAGTAAATGATTGGATTGAATTATTAAATAAACAAACAAATAAATGAATGATTGAATGAGTTAAATGATGAATGGATGGTTTAATGAAGTTAACAGATGAAGGAACTATGTGACTTGATGGACTGACTGAATAAACAAATATATAAATGAAGATAGCTTGGAAATACTCCAAGATAGAACCCTGGACTTGGATTCAGGAAGACCTGCATTCAAATCTGGTATCAGACTCTTGGTAACTGTGTGGCCCTAGGGAAGTTACTTCACCCCTGTCTTCCTCAGTTTCCTCATCTGTAATATAGGATATTGATAGCACCTCCATCTCAGGGTTTTTGTGAGGATAAAACAAGGTAATATTTGTAAAGTACTTAGCACAGTGCCTGGCACACAGTGAGTGTTTATAATAAATTATTGTTTGAACCAAAATGGGTGAGTGGATGAATGGATAAATGAATGGATAGATGGATTAAGTCAATGAATGGATTGTATAAATAAATGAATGAATGCATAAGGATGGAAGAATAGGAGACTGAAAAGATGAACAAATGGATGGAACGAATAGTGAGTGAATAAATGAAAAAAAATGAGTTAATGGATAACTTATTGAATGAATGAATGAAGTAGCAAATGGGTGAGTGAAAAAATACTTAATTTATTGTTTGAAGACTTCTACAATACTTCAAATATTGAACGGGAATATTTTACTTGTCATTTCCAAATATTGAACGCTACCTAACATTTGATCTTTTGTGACCCCAAGTCCCAGGGATTCCTTGGGACTGGTTAGCATCCCATCTGAGTTTTACTCTGAAATTACATCCAATTAATTGACATCCTCTCCTCTTTACAGGTGAGAGCTGCCTTTAAGCATAAAACCAAGGTCTGGTCCCTTACCAGCAGTTCTATTCGCAACATCAATGTGAAGCCCTTCAACTCCGACATTGTGAGTCCCACATGATACTCGGGATGTAATCAACCCCCTGCCAGCCAGTGCTGGGTCTAAAGCCCAAGGAAATTTCCAAATGAGTGGATACCCCAGTGAGGAAGTCCTGTCACAAGATGAGGCAAAGATTCATATATGTGGGAGCTTTCTTTGCTCTAGATAGTTAAAGCTTCTTAGAGGATAGATGGAGCACTGTTTCTCAAATTGAGGCTGACTTGTTACCCTTGACCCAAGCTTTTGGTGGATCTGTGACCTGAATGTGAATACTGAGCTGATGCTCATTAACATTCCTCCTCACTTTTGACAGAATTTTGAGGCTTACAAGGGGCAGCTAGGAGGAGCCATAGTGTTGGTCCTGGAGTCAGGAAGACCTGAGTTCAAGTGTGACCTCAGACACTTAGTAGATATGTGACTTAACCCTGTTTGCCTCAGTTTCCTCATCTGTAAAATGAGCTGAAAAAGGAAATGACAAACTACTCCAGTATTTTTTGCTAAGAAAGCCCCAAATGGGGTCACGAAGATTCCAATATGACTGAAATGACTGAACATACAACAACAACAAGGCTTATAAAGAAAAAAAGGCTTTTCATACATGATCTCCTTTGACCCTCACTTTAATCCTGTGAGGCACATGCTTTTACTATGTCCATTTTCTAGATAAGGAAACTGAGGGTCAGAAAGGATAAGTGATTTGCTAAGGAGGGAGATGGAATAAACATTTAAATACCATGAACTGTGTCACAGGCGTAGTGCTAAGCACTTTTAGAAATATCTCATTTGATCCTCAGAACAACCCTAGGACTGGGTACTCCATTCCCCTCAAGAAGAAGCGTGTTAATGAAAGTTGGGTCCCACTGCTGCCTTAACGTGGCTTTCTTGTTATCAAGACCATGTCCGTTGAATCCAAATTGACATCATTTATTAAATACCTTGTCAGATGAAAATTTAATTTTCTGGCTCATGCCTTGGAGGATCAGAGATCAGTGATACTTATACAGAATCACTGAATCTTAGTATTGGGCAGGCCCAATTCTCTAACAGATGCAGGAATTCCCTCCATAACTTCAAAGATATCATAGAAAGAACATTTGGAATTACAAGACTCAGAACCCTGTGTTTGAGTACTAGCTCCTCACTGTGGAGGCATTTTCTCTGTTTGGGCCTCAGTTTCCTCATCTGTAAAATAGGAGGTGGAGCTAGGTATATTCTAAGGTCTATTCCACTTCTAACATTTTATGATTCTTATTCTTGTGTGGCCCTCTACACAAATACCTATGAAGACAAAGAGCTCCCTATCCCCCATTCCAGCCCATTCCATTATTGGACAGCTCTGACTGTTAAGAAACTCTTCCTTATATTGAACCAAGTAAAAAAAAATCGCTGACTTAGAGAAAAGCAGAAATGATATGCTTATCAAATTAGCTAATATGTTGTGTGATAGTCAAGACCTGAAGATATTTCATTTAGAATATTAGAATGACTCTAATCAGATAAGACTTAAAGATAACTTTAAAGCCTTCTATTTCTATTAAGAAATTTACTTTTATAAGTACATGAGGGAGGAAGTTTGGCTAAATAGTTTTCATGAGAATGATCTGGAGGTTTTAGTGGACCACAAATTCAATAGGAGTCATACAGCAAATAGCAAGCTAATGCAATCCCAGACTACATGAGGAGAGGCATAGTGTCCAAGACTATGGAAGTGATAGTTTTTCTTTAATGTGTCTTGGATGTACATCTAGAATTCACTACTAAATTCAATCAATGTATGTCCACTGAGGGCTACCAGGATAATGAGAGGAGTTGAGGACATGCTATATAAGCATGTTCTTTTGAAGAAACTGGGCATGAGACTGGCCTAGAGAAGAGGGTGGGGTATATGATAGTCTCCTTTAAATTGCAGACCTGTCATGTGTAAGAGTGATTGGCTTGTTCTGTTTGACACAAGAGGACGGAGCCAGGAACAAAAGGAGACGATGCTTGATGTGAGGGAGAAAAAACCAAGCAAACGAACATTTCCTGGCGGAGTTAAGGGGAAGTGAACGGGCTATTTCAGAAGGCAGTGGGTTTTCCTTCACTAGAGTTGTTCAAGGAAAAGCTGGATGACCACTGCGTTGGGCATGTTGCAAAGGAGATAGATTTTCATTCAGGTAAAAGTTGGATTAAATGATCTCTGAGTTGCCTATCAACTGCAATTCTGTGAAGTCCTCCTCCCTGTCATTTCTCCCCATGGCTCCTCGCTCTGTTCTTTAGTGTCAAGCAGAACAATTCCCTACCTTCTTCCCCTGATAACCCTTCAAACACTTGCCAAACATGCTCATGTCACATCCGTGTCTTCTCTCCTCACTGCTCCTACCCCTTTGGGTTTCAGATGAATGGAACCCGCCCGGGAACAACTCCGACCAAACTCAATACTTGGGACAAGAGCAGCAACTCAGGCAACCGGATCGACTTGTCAGCGGTGTGACCTGGGGTCAGCTTCCCTTCACCCTGACAAGCCTGCCACATCCTGGGGGCTCAGCCCCCACCAGAGCCCCATCCAAATATTTTCACAGATATTGTTAGTATGATTTTTTCTCCTCATCACTGCCTGGGAAATGGAAACTGGCTGTCTTGCTTATTGGATAGCTGGCCGTCTTCTTATGTTCACTCTCTTGTGTTTAATGGAGCTCACCCCTTGGTGTAGAATATAGAGTAGCTCTTGCCCTGGGGTATACTGGATAGCTTACTCAGTGATGAGAACAGTAGATAGAAGGAAAGAAAAAAGAACACAACCCCACCCACCCCTACACTGCTGCTGTCTGAAGCCTGAAGCTGTATGGTTACCGTGAACACAGGCCCCCTGAAGGACATGCTTCAGCTTCAGAAAGAAAAGAATGAAGCTAAAATACTCCATGATGGGAGTCTGAAGTCAGTCTTCTTGCTTCTTTCACATTCTCTGTTTGCACCTGAGGAGCCCAATCATCCCAGCGGTGAAGACACAGAATACCAAAGACCAAGGCAAAGGAAAGGAAATCCATCTGAAAACCAGCAGGTCTCTGTGCTGAGAAGAGAGAGAGAGAGAGAGAGAGAAGCTCTGTTCAGCCTTTCATACTGTATTGGAGGCTCAAGCCCAAGGAAACTAAGACTTTTATCATGTTATCAAGACATGCTGGGGTTCACACAAATACACGTAGTGGCCATCCATCCTTAGGCAGATGATAGGCGTATATGAGCTACAATCTATGTAGGATATCATATGTACATACACAACATCTACACGCTCACAGTCATTTATATAAACACAGCATGTACATAAACCTGTTCATATTATCCTCAAATCTGTGCAAAATTAAAGCTTGATTCAGAATTCAGAAAGATGTTACCAGCCTGGATGACACCCACTACATTTTCCTGATTGCCTTTCCTTCTTACAGCTATCTGTTGACCCCAAAGTCTGCCTAAAGATTTTGCCTATCAGAACCTTACAGTTGTAATTACCTTTATCCATTAGAATAGGGGCTCCTTGAGAGCAGGAATTGTTTCATTTTAGTGTTTGTTATCTATCCTTCAGTACCTAATACAGTGCCTTGCTCAAAATAAAGGCTGAATTAATGTCTGTTCATTTGACTTACCCCATGGGCACAGGGCTTATGAGTATTAAGTGTTGTCAGGACAATGACACCCAATTCTAAAATAATCCAGCAGCAAATGACAAAGAAGATGAGATCACAGCAACATCTGTGGGTAATTTCTATAGCTTGTGTTCATAGATGCCTTTGGAGTCCTTGGAAATTCTTGTCGATCTCCACCTGTGTTCTTTGAATAAAAGGAAAGTGCTTGTGAAGCAAAAGAGACAGATTGGTTTTTAGTCTAGCATTTTCCAGTGGTTTCTGCCACTCACTATGCCCCTACCATTTTGCTGCTAAACATATTCTGACATTCCTATTTCCAAAGTGTATTTCACATAAACCAACACCAGGGGCATCTTTCACCCATTTGTTGAGAACTTTTTGGGTGGGGCTATATTAAATTACAATCATGAGCAGAGCTTTCAGGTCACTCTAAGTTACCATTTAATGTCACACATGGGTATTGAACTTGGAGTCAGCAGAGCCCTGGGTTCAAATTCTGCTTCTCACACTTACAAGTTTTATGTTCATGGCAAGTCACTTTTCAGAACTTTTATTTCCTAATTTAGATATGAGGATAGAATGGAAAGAAATACTAGTTGAATTTAGCACATGGTAGAAAGACTTTTGGGCTCAGAGTAAGGGAGACCTGGGTTCAAATCTCACTTCTGAGTTTTACTATTTGTGTGATCCTGGACAAGTCACATGAACCACCCCAGTCTCAGTTTCCTCATCTATAGAATGGGAATAATTATACCAGCAATGTTTGCCTATGAGGAACAAATGAGCTAATGGATATAGAGTGCTTTGCAAACCTGCTAATCTTAAAGGGCCATTTAAACATCAGCTGCCATCATGATCAGCGTCTATGTCTCCCTCTCACTAAATAGTGAATCCATGATAGGTCGAGTCTTTGATACTGTGCTTCCTTTCCATTTGGCCAACAGGACCAGAGAAGGGGGGGGGAGGGGGCAGTGGAATATGTGATGTGAACATGGCTGCATCTTCTGCTGTGAATGTGAATGGATGGGCTTTGACTCAATCCTTTTGGAAATGGCAATAATCGTTACAATGATGTCTATGGGATAGGCCCTTACGGAAAACAAGGGCTTTAACGAATAAGAGTGATCTATTGGCAAGCGTGCAAACCAAACACCAGAGAATCATACTGTGATGACAGAGTTCCAAATGTTTATGAAACGTATGGGCAAGATATTTAAACCTATTTTTGATACTAGAAGATGATTTTTCTTTTCAAACTGTGACCATGGATGGATAGAGATTGGAACCTGTTCCATTTTCCTCTCTTTGCCGTATGACGGGACAAGTGGTGCTAGGGGTGAAATGAATGAGTCCAGTTCAGTAAGTTATTAACAGTTGTAGAGTGTGTTTTTTCTTTTTGCATGCTTGACTCTTTCTTGTTGGTCGTACTGCATAGGGTATAGAGCAGATCCTTCGGCAATATGGTGATAACCTGTTCAATAAACTTGAAGAATGTGTCATTCTGTTAGTGTAGTTGTCTGCCCCCACTGACACAAATCATAACCCCACTGTAACTTATCTTTGAGTGTTGCTATGATTTAAAAAAAATCACCTTGGGGCCAACCTTAAAGGCCAAATACCCCATTGCTTCAATGGATCTCTGTTTTCATCCATATGGACCTTCATCCTTTCAATTAGGAGAATTGGAATCCATCCATGCCTAGACTTCCTGTACAACACTTCTCTATTATCTCCAGAAAATTATCTGACTGTGGGGAGAGTGTGCACTCATATACTAAGGGCTTCTTCCCTTTGCCATTGCTTGGACACCAATGGAGTTCTCAGGCTGGTCAGCAACTCCACTCTTGCAATCACAACCAAGGAAATGCAATTAGACACATGTTAGCCTGTCATTAAGGGTCAAATCTTGTTCTATCCAGGGATGGATAGTGTTTGTTTTAATGCAGCCCCCTAATGCATACTCAATAAGTGATGAAGATATGATTTATACTTTTCAATAGGACAGATGAATTAAAAGGAGGGACAAGGTGTTCCCTGTGTATGCTGAAACCTTGTTGTGGTATCAAGGTCTCTTCCTTTACTTTCCCTCACTCTATGATTCAATGAAATAGATTTTTTCTACAGTCTATCCCTTGTTTTCCTCCTATAGCTTGAGATTGGAATGGCTTATAAAGAAATAGTGTATCCTCATTATGTGTGTGAGTGAACCTAGAAGTTAGAACACTGTATTATGATTTTGGAAGTTGGAGTTTTTGCTTCTTTAGTTTCTGATTAGCCAAAAGATAGTAAGGATATGATCTTGCCTTAGCTTGATTCTGTTTCTTTGGTCTAAGACTTATCTCCTGTTTTCACCGAGTCTGGCTGATTTACCCAGAAAGAAACAATCAGCTCAGATTTTCTAAACCTTTCTGTCTTAAGAAATAAAAATAGTGCAACATATTTATGGGCATGTATATTTTGGCTTCAGCTATATTTCATCAGTGAAACATAATTTGGCCAAAGATGAAATTGTAATCGAAGGAATTGTGACTTTGTAATAGATTACATCACATTAAGTGGTAATAAATGCCAGTAAGGAATAAAATTATGCTTTTTTTTCCAAATAAAAATGTCTTCATTTCCTGTTAGTAATTTGTAATCTTTTTTTTTCCTAGTCAGACTTGAGAACTATAAATCTCTTCAGAAATCATAAGACTAGTGACTAAATGACTGAATGAAAGCATTGATTAGGCACCTGCCTTGTGAGAGGTAGGCAGCTAGGTGGCTCAGTGGATAGAGCACTGGGCCTGGAGACAGGAAGATCTGAATTCAAATGTGATCTCAAGCACAAGCTGTGTGACCTTGGGTAAGTCACTTAACCCTGTTAGTCTCCGTTTCCTCATCTGTAAAACAAGCTGGAGAAGGAAATAGCAAACCACTTTAGTATCTCTGCCAAAACAAAGCAACAAACCCACATGGGGTCATGAAGAGGTGGACACAACTGAAAATGACTGAACAACAAGAGGGTCAGTCACCACCCTCTCTGAGCCTGTTTCCTCATCTGTAAAATGAACTGGAGAAAGAAACAGCAAACCATTCCAGTATATTTGCCAAGAAAGCCCCATGGACAGTACTGTCACAATGGTTCAGGAGGTCATAAGCAGTTGGACACAAATGAATGACGGAACAACGAACATGTGTGAGGCACTATTCTAAGCTCCAGGGACACACATACAGAAGACAGCCCCTGCCTTCAAGGAGCTTACTTTCAAATAGGAGGAAGACAATACATAGAGAGTGGGAAAATACTGTAGTGATTCTGGCATTAGAATTGCAGTCAGGAAGAACTAGATTCCAATCCTATGGCAGCCATCGAATAGTTGTGAGACCCTGGCAAAGCCATTGTTTTCTCATAGCTGCTTCCTCATCTGTAAAATGATGGGGTTGCGTTTAATAGACTCTAATGTCCTTTGCAGCTCTAAGTCAATTATTCTATAACTGGAAGTGTTAAGCCATTGTGAGTCACAGGACAGTCTATCGTCACCTTCCAATGGGAGTATTGATTTGATTACTGTTTCTGGATAAAGGGAAGGAAAATAGGTGGGGTGGTGACACAGAGAGGATGTATATAGTGGCAGATGGCAAGAGGTCTGGGACAGGAAAGGGAAGAAGCATTTATATGGTACTTACCATGTGCCAGGCACCGTGCTAAGCACTTTACAAATATTATCTCATTTGATCCTTACGACAACACTGTGAGGTAGGTGCTATTATAATTCTCATTTTACAGATGGGAAAACTGAGGCAGTCAGAGATTAAGTGACTTGCCCAGGATTGTAGTGTTCATAAGTGATTCAAGACTGGGTTTGAACTCAGATCTTCTTGGCTCCAGGCCAAGTGCTGTGCGTGCTGTACCACCAGCTGCCTCTAAGTAGGGCAAATGTGAAGCACTCTCTGGGGCTGGCTATATGTGGGCTAGGTAATTGAGAGTCATGCCCATGTCTATGATCTTTTTTTTTTGGGAGGGGCAGCTAGGCAATGGGGTTAAGTGACTTGCCCAGGGTCACACAGCTAGTAAGTGTTATGTGTCTGAGGCTGGATTTGAACTCAGGTCCTCCTGACTCCAGGGCCGGCACTCTATCCACTGAGCCACCTAGCTGCCTGTCTATGATCTTTTAGGTTATCTTTATTAAGGGCTGACTGATGGAAGAAATAAGCTTGTCATACCCATCCTCTGAGGCCCTTTGAGAAGTAATGGAGGAAATTTGCAAAGAGGCAGATTTAGGCTTAAGGTCATTCAAAAAATTCCTGTCCAGCATGACACAGTGGAAAGAACACTGGTTTTGGAAATAGAGGATCTGGGTTTGAATCCCATTTCTGTCATTTACTACTTGTGTGACCTATGGCAAGGTAATCCACTTCCCTGGGCTTCCGTCTCCTCATCTGTAAAATGAGAGGGATTTGACAAGATGACCTCAAAGGTCCTTACCAGCCCCAAAGCTATGACTGTAAATAGTCATGCGTATTATAACTGAATGAAGTACAATGGGCTGTCTCCGGAGGAAGCAGGTTTCCTCTTCCTGGAAATCTTCAAACCAAAGATGGTTGACCTCTTGCTGATTCTATGGTAGAAGGGATTATTTAGACACTGGTTAGATGACCCCTGAAGTCCCTTCCAACTTTGACTCTCTGTGATACTGAAGTTAACCTCTTCAAGGTTGTCAGTACTTATGGCCAAATCCAGAGACCTATCCTCATCCTCTTTGTCTCTAAGCAGTACTCAGCACTGTTGACTACCCTCTCCCCTCTTTCTGGATCCCTTCTCTTACTTAGGAATCTGGGACATTGCTTTTTCATGTTCAAGCAGATTTTGGGTATATTTAATGTGTTGTAGTTGTATGTTGATATATATATATATATATATATATATATATATATATATATATATATATATATATATATATACACACACATATATATGTTTATATATATGTATATCTATGTATATATATACACACACACACATATATATGTATATACACACACACACACACATATATATCTGTATCTATATATCTATATCTATATCTATATATATCTATATATCTATATATCTATATATATCTATATATATATATACACACACATCCACACACACATCCACACAATATTATAGACAACATCATGGAATCAGAGAATTTTAATTCAGAAGAAAAATCAGTGACCATGCTGTCCAAAGGACACCCCCCAAACCGCTACAGTATACCCAATTAGTGACCCTTCAGCCTCTGCTTAAAGTATGTAAGTGGGGTGGGGAGCTCACTACTTTATGAAGCAGACCATTCCACTGGGATAGCTCTAATTGTTAGGATGTTTGTTCTCACATGAAGCTCAAGTTTCCCTCTTTACAGTTTCCACACATCCCTCCTTGTTCTGGCTTCTGACATCAAGCAGGACAAGTCTCCTCCTTCCAGATGGTAGCCTTCTAGTACAAATTCATATTCAGCCAAGATGACACAAATGTCCTTGCTTTCCCTCTAAGTGTCAGGAAAATTAAGACTCCAGGACCAGAGCATATATCTTTTCAAAAGAGAATTCAAAGGACTCTATCTACCACTCTTTGGTTTCCCTGTTTCCTCTCTTCCTCCCACTCCTTAAATGTGGACATCCCTAAGGTGTGCAGGTGAATGTTTAACAATCAGCTCTCCAAAAAAAGAGGACACACTTCCATGTTTACTCTGCTTCATTAACATTTTCTCCATCGCTTTCTTAAGTCTAGAGTAGACAATTAACAAAACAATGTATCAAGCCCTAATTTGTAGCATTTGCTGATTTCTGGGCCCACACTGAAAATCTAACAAAAGGCTCTCCCAGCCAGTAGAAGCTGACTTTATCACAGCCCTGAATATCTCTAAGCTTCTGTCCTCACTCTTCTACCTTCTTTTATCACTCTGTGTGTGTGTGTGTGTGTGTGTGTGTGTGTGTGTGTGTGTGTGTGTGTGTGTGTGTGTATGTGTGTGTGATCTCATGAATCCCACGATTTCAATGATACATTCTCCGGCTCTTATCTAGTCACACTTTTCCCACCTAATACTTATGAAGTTGATTCTTTTTTTTTTACCCAAGCATATTTAGCTTTAAATTTATCTTTATTAAATATTGTCTTGGTTTGTCTTGTGCAATGCCTCCAGTTCTAAACTCTTCTAAATCCCAGTCCTAAATTTTCAGCAACCAACAGCATTTATCTTTATCTTAATGTCACATCAGCAGAAAAACTCTTCCTGCCCAATCTCACAGATTCAGAATCATAGAATCTCCTAGTTAGATGGAACTTCAGAGATGATCTAGTTCTAGTACCATCTCTACCTATATCAGAATCTCCTCTATGACATCACCAACTAGCAGCATGGTATGGTGCAAAGAATGCTGACCTTTTGAGTTATGATACCTCAGTTTGAATACTGCTTTGGCCACTTGTGACCTTGAGCAAATCAGCCAGTCTCTCTAGATATATCTCCTCATCTGTAGGATGAGGGGATAGGACTCTAGACCTTTGGTTATTAGTGCCCCCTCCTGTTTTTTGCCCCTTGAACCCCTTTGGCAGCCCAGTGAAGACTATGGATCTTTTTCTCCAAATATTTCTAAATGAAATAAAATAAAATTCACAGGATTACAAAGAAAGCCAATTAGACTGAAATACAGTTATGTATATACATACAAAAAACCCTGAAGATTCAGACTCCCTGGACTAGATCTAATTGTTCATCCCATCCCTTCTGAATACTTGCAGTGAAAGGATACCACAGCTTTCCAAGGAAGCCCATTCTCCTTTGTGAAACCTCTGATCTTTAGGAATTTTCCCCTCTCACTTCGTGTTAAAAAAAAAAAATCTGTCATTTTCACCTACTGCTCCTAGTTCTGTTTTATTTTTTCAGCAGGCAGGAGAAAAAAAGGTCATCCCCTAATCCTTCAAATATTTGAAAACAGTTATCATGTCTCTCCTCAGTCTGCCCTTCACCAGGGTAAATGCCTATGATTCTTTCAAATGAGCTTCATGTGACATGACCTTGGAGCACCTCATCAACCTCTGCAGGATCCTAGGGTGTTAAGGCACTTCCTAGAATTCGACCCCAGAACTACATGCAATACTCCTGTTGTGGTCCAACTAGGAAGGAGTAGAGGGGACCTATCACCTCCCCCATTCTGGATACTTCGTCCCTTCTACTGTGATCCAAGTTTGCATGGTGTTTTCCTTCTGTGTCCCACTATTCTTCATATTGAGCTGGAAATCAACAAAAGCCCTGGATCTGATTTTGCTCTTTGCATAGACTGTTTATCTTGCTACACTTTCCCCACCTAATGCTTGTGAAGTTGTTTATTTTTCCCAAAGTAGATTTACTTTTTATTTATCCTTATTAAATTTTGGCTCAGTGTCCAAACCTATCAAGATCCTTTTGGAGCCGGACTTTTTCATCAGACATTTGACAAGTGTGCTATCAGCATCTTTAACCAAGTCACTGATAACTATTTTAAATATCATGGAGATGAAAGAGAGACACATACATAGAGACACAGAGAGACCAAGAGATAGAGAGAGGGAGGAAGGGAGAGAGACAGAGACAGAGAGACAGAGGGAAACAAAGAGAGAGGGAGGGAAGGAGAGTGACAAATATATAGAGAAAGATGGAGATAGAGACAGAGAGTGTCAAAGAAAGAGACAGAGAGAGGGAGCGAAGGAGAGAGAGAGACAGAGACAGAGAGACAGAGAGGAGAGACAGAGAGAAAAAGAAAGACAGAGAGTCTAGTAACCCATTAAAAAATCAATTAAAGTTAATCTGACATGACGTTTTTGATGAAGACGTGTTGGCTCTTTGTAATCACAAACTATCCCTTTAATAATGCATTCTAGAATTTTGCCTGGAACCACAGTCAGATTCCCTGGCCTTAAGTAAAGGATTCCATTTTCTTCCTTTTGTATTTGAAAATCAGGACACTATTTGCCTTCTCTTCCATGGCACACTTCCCATTCTCAATAGCCTTCCAAAGACTATTGAGAGCTCCTTAGCGATCACTTCAGTAGTACACTGGGGCCTGGGGCCTTCAAATCATCGAGGACACATTGGCACTCCTTTAACTTTTCTTTAGAGGATGTCTGACTCCGTCCTGATAACGTCTGCCATCCTGATAATTTCTCGACTGCTATGTCTACTGTGGCAGATCAACTCATCATTCACTGTCCTCCTCTCCCCTTCAAGAAAACAAAACAATAATACAAAAATAGCAACAACAAAAGCAAACTATCCGGTCTTCCCACGACCTTCTTTATGGAAATGGAGCCGTGATACTTACAGCCACTCGAGCTGAAAATGGTAACCTTCAGCCTTTCCACTCCACTGGAAAACAGGATTCACTCCTGGCTCTTCCCATCTCTGACAACGAGCCTTTTGCCTTATGTAGCCCATAACCAGGCCAGCACAATACTGCCTGTAAAATCCTCTCCTGCCCATTTCCCTCACATGACTTTATGTGTTATATTCTCACATTGCAATGTAAGCTTATTGAGAATAGGGACTTTCATTCTTGTTTTTAAATGCATCCCCAGGGGGGGTGGCACAGTGGATAGAGCTCTGGCCTTGGAGTCATGAGGACCTGAGTTCAAATCCAGCCTCAGATACTTCCTTATAGCTATGTGATCCTGGGCAAGTCACTTCACCCTTTTTGCCTCAGTTTCCTCATATGTAAAATGAGCTGGAGAAGGAAATGGCAAACCACTCCAGTATCTTTGCCTAGAAAACCCCAAATGGGATTGCCAATAGTCAGAAACAACTGAACAACAAAAATTATGTATCTTTCTAGCTAGATGCTACTTGTGACTCTTTCTTATACTCCCCTACTCCAATATCTAATTAACTGTCAAGTCATATTAATTTTACATGCATAGTACCTCTCACATTTATCCTCTCCTTTCAATTCCCAGTAATAATTTAGGTCCTTATCACTTTTCACCTAGACTGTGAAAATCACTTCTTAACTGGTCTTTCCAACTGCAGTCTCTTTGATTCTAGTCTCTTCTTCACCACGTTGTCAATGTAATTTTCCTAATGTGCCATT
This sequence comes from Phascolarctos cinereus, assembly GCF_003287225.1. Taxonomy (NCBI): domain Eukaryota; kingdom Metazoa; phylum Chordata; class Mammalia; order Diprotodontia; family Phascolarctidae; genus Phascolarctos; species Phascolarctos cinereus. The sequence goes on along the minus strand of NW_027555847.1, from coordinate 687,791,218 downwards.
CATATCATTGCATTCCTTTAACTCAAAACTCTTTCACAGACTCTGCTCTGTCTACCCAATGAAGTGTAATGGGTAACTGACCAAAGCTTACCCTTATGTATTGGGCTGATGTTATGTCCCTGTGAAAGAGGCTAAGAAGCGTCATTTCAGAAAGGGTTGACGATGACATGACTTCCCTTCATCTTGGTCAGGTAGAAAAGAGAAACCACATTAGCCTGTTAGTTTCTGTTGAATATAGTCTCAGTGCTGACTCAGCAGCCATTCAAAAGGTTCTTCTTTGTGTGGTGAGCAGATTGGAAACAATACCTGTGCAGACTGAATTAGGGAACAGGGTCCTTCCATCACACATCATTATGATCCCTAGCCTCTTTCACCTGGGGTTTGGATCAGCTGAGCATTTGGGGCATGCTTATAAGGGCTGGCCTTAGCCAGATCACCACCACTGCCACCATCAAAAGAAAGGAAGACCAGTGGAGGGGAATAAGCATTTATTTAACACTTACTATTGCCAGTCACTGTGCTAAGCTCTTTACAATTAGTATCTCCTTTAATCCTCACAACAACCCTTGGAGGCAAATGTTATTTTACAGGTGAGGAAACTGAGGCAAATGGGGGTTAAGTGACTTGCTCAGGGACATACAACTAGTGTGTCTGAGGGTGGATTTGAACTTAGGTCTTCTGACTCCAGGTCTGATGTTTTATGCATTATACCACCAAGGTGACTTTTGACATCCAAAATTTGGTTCCCACTTTCCATTTTTTTAAAATCTTACATTACTTCTCTTCATATTCTCTACATTCCATCCTCCATTTGTGTCCTGTCACCTACCATCACTGTTCCTATACTTATTATGCCCTCCATCCCTAGACCATTTATACCTATTGACATTCTTCCCTTCCTTCAACCTCATCTCTTGTGCCACCTCTTCTTTGCTACCTCCCTCCACATCCCAAGTGAGAGTGACCTCTCTTTCCTGCCCCCATGTTTCTTTGTTTTTTTCCTTTGTACTTCCCATGTTCTCCTTCATGTAATATTTACCAAGATGGACTAGTCCTATGACTTCTTCAATACAGGGTATTTCCAAGTGAGAAAATTCCTTCTACCAATGTAAGTCAGCATCTTCTCCATAATACGTTTTTCTTTTTCTTTTTTTCTTTTAGGCAATTGGGGTTAATTGACTTGCCCAGGGTCACACAGCTAAGAAATGTTAAGTGTTTGGTCTGAGGCCGGATTTGAACTCAGGTCCTCCTGACTTCAGGGCCGGTGCTCTATCCACTGTGCCACCTAGCTGCCCTCATAATATGGTTTTAGCGAATGCCCAGATCATTGAGGAGCCAAGTGACTTGCCCAGGGACAGCATTTATTACAGGTGGGGTTTGAAATAATCTCTGCCATGGTATCTCTTACTTACTATATTTAATTGTATAAAGTTTTCATCTTCCTTTTCTATTGTTGGCTCCTATAGGAGAGGACATGGTTCTTACTTCATCTTTGCATTTCCCTCACTGTCTAGCTCAGGTCTTTCCTTTCCTACACTCAAATATTTGAAGGGTCTTTTTGTCCTATGGGGCACTTTCTCCACTCAATGAAGAAGTCAAAGTGTGGAGGCCTTGGTAGGTTACTGAATCACAGCTGAAAGCGGCCTCAAAGATTGTCTAGTTCTAATTTTACAGAGGAGGAAACCAAAATTCAGTGAGGGAAAGTCAAAATAGCTAGCATTTATATAACACCTTAAGGTTTGCAAATTGTTTTAAATGTGTCATCTCATTTAAGAAGTAGCCCTGGGAGGTAGATACTGTTATCCCCATTTTGTAATAGGAAGAAACTGAGGCTGAGAGATTAAGTAATTTCTCAAGAGTCTTATAGCTAGTGTCTAAGGGAAGATTTCTTTCAACATTTAATTTTATTTTTCTCAATTACATATAAACAAAAATTTTTAACATTTAAAAAAAGTTTTAAATTCTGTGTTGTCTCCTTCCCTCTTTCCTCTCCTCCTTCCTTGAGGATAGCAATTTGATATAGATTATACATGTGCAGTCATGCAAAAGATTTCCATATTAGCCATGCCGCAAAAGAAAACACAGACCAAACCCAACCAAACAAAACAAGAATAACAAAGAAAGTTTAAAAAGTTGCTTTAATCTACATTCAGACTCAATTCTTTCTCTAGAGGTAGATTAGTATTTTTTCATCATAAGCCCTTCAGCATTGTCTTGGATCACTGTATTGCTGAGAGTAGCTAAGTCATTCACAGTCGATCATTATACAATATTGCTGTTATCATGTACCTTGTTCTCTTGGTTCTGTTCATTTCACTTTGCATCAGTTCATCATCCCACTCATCACTTCTCAAAGTGTAATAGTATTCCATCACAATCATATATCACAACTTGTTTAGCTATTCCCTAGTTGATGGGCATCCTCTCCATTTCCAATTCTCTTCCACCAAAAAAAAAAAATAAGAATTGCTTCTATAAATATTTTTATACATGTAGATTAAGGGAGGATTTTAATTCAGCTCTTGTCTATATGAAGACCAGCACTCTGTCTCTAACGTAACTGAGGTCACAAAAGTAGTAAGCCTCAAGGTTGGGATTTGGATCTGAGCCCTCTGATTGCAAAGACACTGTACCAAAAAGCCCTAGGGAATTCGTTGATGTACATGGTGATAGAATCACTTACCTAGGGTCACACATCTGGCAGAATTTGAGCCAAGGTCTTCCTTGTCCATTCCAAGCTCAGAACTTTATTCACTAAGTCACACTTTCCCCTTGCACATTTAATCTTGGCACCTTGAGTCTAGAGCTGAAGGGAATCTCAAAGGTCATCTAATCATTCAACAATCAAGTGAAAAGAATTATTGTGTGTCAGGCACTGTGCTAAGCCCTGGGGATACAAAGAAAGGCAAAAGACAGTCCTTGATTTTAAAGACCACACAGTCTATTTGGGAGACAACATACAGATAGCTATATACAAACAAAGTATGTACAATATCAGAGAGATTACTAAGAATAAGGAAGACTGGGAAAGGCTTCTTGCAGAAGATGAGTCTTTAGCTGAGATCTGAAGGAAGCTGGGGAAGGTTGAGGTGGAGATGAGGGAAGAGAGCTCCAGTGAATAGGCCCAGAGTCATGAGATGGAGGCCTTGTGTGAAGAACACAAAGGACAGTGTCATTGCATAATGATAGTGATAGCAAAGTAGATGGAAGGGTGTAGGTTGTGAGAAGCCTGTTGATGTAAGAAGGGATAAGGTTGTAAAGTATTTTAAAAGCCAAACAAAAGATTTTATAATTTGATCTTGAAGGTTATATGTGAGCCACCGGAGTTTATTGAGTAGAGGGGTGACATGGTCACACCTTTGCTTCAAGAAGATCAATGTGACAACTTAATGGAGGATGGATTGGAGAGAAGAGAGTCTTGAGGCTGGGGGACCAACCAGAAGGCTACTGCAATAGTCTATCCAGAGCTAAGGTGATAGGAGAGTGCACCATGGTGTTGGCAGTCAGAGGAGAGGCAAAAATATTTATAAGAGATAGTAAGAAGCCAAAATTGGCAAGACTTAGCAATTGATGGGATAGGGGGAGTGAGAGGGAGAGTGAAGGGCAAAAAATTACTCTTAGGTTGTGAGCCTGGATGATTGTGATACCCTCGATGGTAATAGTAAAGACTGGAAGAGAAGAAGACTTAGGAGAAAAACTGTGATCACTGCAGGACATGTTGGATTTTAGATGGCTAGGGGACATCTTGTATGAGATGTCTAATATGCAGTTGGAGACGCAAGACTGGAGGTCAGGAGAGAGGTTAAGACTGGACATAAAAATCTCAGAATCACATACATAGAGAGGGAACTTGAATATAAGGGAGCTGATGAGATCACCAAAGAAAAGAGTGTAGAAAGAGAAAGGAAGAGGCACCAGGACAGAACTTTGAGGGACACCCACATTTAGCTGACGTATACTGGTAAAATCAAGCAAAAAAGACTGAAAGGTGGTCAGACAGGTAGACAATGTAGAGGAACAAGAGAGGGCAGCATCACAAAAACCTAGGGAAAAGAGTATCTAAGAAGGTGGTTCACAGTGTCAATGGCCGATAAGAGGTAAAAATAAAAAAAAAATAATAAGAATTAAGAATATGTCATTCAATTTGGCAATTAAGAGATAACCGATAACTGTGGAGAGAACAGTTTCATATATCAAGAAACACATGAGGAACATATGCTGAGGGAAAGCACATATCCTGGAATCAAGAAAACTCATCTTCCTGAGTTCAAATCTGGCCTCAGATGCTTCCTAGCTGTTTGACCCCAAGAAGGTCACTTAACCTTGTTTGCCTCAGTTTCCTCATCTGTCAAAGGACCTGGAGAAGGAAATGGCAAAACTACTCCAGTGTCTTTGCCAAGAAAACCTCAAATGAATTCAGGAGTCTGTCACAACTGAGTAACACCTCCCATTAGAATGTAAGTACCTGGGGGGCAGAAGCTTTCTTTTTGTGATTTTTGTATCCCTAGTGCTTGGAATAGTGCTTGGCACAGAGTAAATGCTTAATAAATACTTGTTTGGGCAGCGTGAGGCAGTAGAAGGTGAGCTGGCTTTGGGAATCAAGAAAACTAGGTTCAAGGCCTGCCTGTAATACATATCAGCCAAGTGGTCCCAACAGGGGAAGGTATTTAACTAGGCAACTAACTCTAAGTACTCCAAGTTTCTGAAGAATTTCCCATATATGTCATCAGAGGGAGCATGCTTAACCCAAAAGAGAAGACCCCTATTATCCATGGAATCCCTCTCTACATGATGAAACTAGAGAGAAGTTGACTCAGAAAAAGGAACCGAGAAAATAGCCTGTCATGGTGTCATGGGTGAAGCCTGGCTCAGTGGAACCTTCCAGTAAAAAAAGATAAAACAGTAATAACTTCAAAGAATTGGTGCACCAAGCATCTTTCTGCTGGTGGAAAGAGAAGTGGAAGAAGAAATTTAAGGGCAGCTAGGTGGCACAGTGGGTAGAGAGCTGGCCTTGGAGTTTGAAGGACCTGAGTTCAAATCCAGCCTCAGAAACTTGCTAGCTGTGTGACCCTAGTCAAGTCACTTCACACTGTATGCCTTGGTTTCCTCATCTGTAAAATAAGCTAGAGAAGGAAATGATGAACTGCTACTCTATTATCTTTGCCAAGAAAAACCCAAATGGGGTCAAGAAAGGTAGGGCATGACTGAATGACTAGACAATAGCAGGTCTAGTTACTGACCAATAGCTGTGATTGTAAAGAGTAGAACTCTTCTGATAATGACTGGCTTCAGGGTTCTGCATACACCTCCAGGGTCTAACAGAATATTGGGAAACCTCTCTAAGTAATGAAATACTTCTGTCAGAAGTTTCTTGATTATCTAGTTCAGTACTCCAAATAAATGGAGATTCAGGGCAAATAAAACCTTATTTTTCTTTCCAGAAATAGCATTAAAAACCAAAAAACAAACCTAACTGGCTGAAAGATTAGCCAGAAGTCTAATGCTCAAGGTAAGGTAAGATGCATTCATTTTGACTAATAGAGCAGACAGGGCTTAATGATATTGAATGGTCTTGAAATCTATAGTTTCAGCTATAAATATGTTAAATGATGTGGAATTGTATAAAGAGCTAGGTTAGTAACTAAGTGTTTGCAAGTGAAATATAAACTGAGACTGTCAGTGTTGACCTATTTATTGTCTTCCTAATCTACAAGTAGATGTTAAGTAGTATAGGGAACTCCACAGGAGTCCCCTGTGAATATGAAATCATGGGTCAAAACCAAAAAACAACAATAAAAACAAAAAACTACACATACCTGTGTGTAAATTACATGGCATGAGTCACTGTAAAATTTTTGAATATTTTATTTTTTTCTAATTACATGTAAAAACAATTTTTAATATTTGTTTTTTAAAATTCTGAATTCTAAATTCTTCCCTCCTACCTCCCTTCCTCCTTTCTAAGACAACAAGCAGTCTGATATAGATTATATGTGTGCAATCATGCAAAACATATTTACATATTCGTCATGTGGAGTCACTGTAAAATTAAAACATGCAAACCCATACATGTTACAGTTAAGTTTAAAAGCCGAAGAGTTGATGAAAGTCCTGAGGATAATCAATCAACATTTATTTTGCACCTATTGTAACAGAAGTTTCAGAGCAAGAAGAGCAAATTTCACAACCCTTATCCTACCATCTCAAACCAAGGAGGCCATGGCTCCTGGTGAATAAATCCAATGTCCAAGATTTACAGCTTTGAACAATTACAGTATTTTACTGACAAATTAGCATCAAATGAGTAGCTCACGCTTCTCAATTGCCTCAGGTTCTCTAATCAAAAAAAAGACAAAGTCACGTAGCTTTTTTTAAATTTTAAAATAAGAACAGATGATAACAAGAATGTATATAAAATGAATTAAAAGCTAGAAACTCTTGGAATTAGAATGTTCTATAACTGTGACTGTATAGAAACACAAACTCTCTTTGGACATTGGCTAGTAGATTCCTCATTAGCTTCCTGTGACACACCCATGCAGTTTTCATACCTTTCATTCCTTCCCCTGGGGACCTGTTATACCTAATTGTAATAAGAGAGTTGACATATTCCTACATCTTTTGTGTGCTATTGTTGATTTATTTCAGCTATGTCTGACTCTTCCTAACCCCTTTTGGGTCTTGTTTTTGTTTTTGTTTTTGGCAATAATACTGGAGTGGTTTGCCATTTCCTTCTCCAGCTCATTTTACAGATGAAGAAACTGAGGCAAACAGGGTTAAGTGACCTGTCCAGGGTCATGCAGCTAGTAAGTATCTGAGGCCAGATTTGAACTCACAAAGATGAGCTTGCATCTTTTACATACCAGGGTAAAAGAAATTTAAGTAGCTGGTTGAGGATTTTTTTTTGCCTACCTTGTAAGAAAAGAGCAGGGGGAAGTAGTAACATGTTTAGGAAAGCACCAATAAAAAAAAAATGCCTTGTAACAAGAAAAAACCCCTCCTTACCCTCAATCATGTGTTATAAATCATTTTCCAGACTCAAGATAAGGTCCTCTATTTGGCTTTACAGGACCTTTACAACGTGGCCGCTTCTTACCTTTCCAGTCTTCTTCAATGTCCATGTCATCTGCAATGCAGTAACACTGACCTCCTTGCTATTCCTCGCACAAAATGTCTATCTCTTAACCCTGAGTATCTTTGCATTCTGAAATTCTCTCCCTCCTCATTTCTCACATCTTGGCTTCCCTGGTTTTCTTCAAATCTCATCTAAAATCCCATCTTCTGTAAGAAGCCTTTCCTGGTCCCCCTTAATGCTAGCACTCTGTTATCACCTCCGATTTATCCTGCAGTTATCTTGTTTGAACATTGTTTCCATTAGATTGGAAGCTCCTTGAGGGCAAGGACTTTTCTTTTTGCCTTTCTTTGTATGCCCCGAGTTTAGCATAGTATCAGGTATATAGTAATAAATACTTGATAAAAGATTTTGACTTGGCTTGATTCAGGGTATTGTTAAGATATGACTTGTTGACATGAAAATGTATGTATTGGAGAACTATGTCTAATAATTTAACCATGGATTTAAGGAAAAACTAAAGTTAAACATAACTTCTTCTTTCAGTCCTTGAAAAATCTTTCTAGTGAGATGCAGAATCTTTCTTTCCTAAGGAGCATGAATTTGTGTAAGAAAAGTCAGAGCAAGAGAAAGGCAATATGGCCAAGTGGAAAAAGCCCAGGAGTTAAAGTCAAAAGAATTAGTATGGATTCCCAGCTCTGACACTTAGTAACTGGATTACTTTTGGGAAAACCACTTTTTGCATCAGTTTTCTTATCTGTAAAATAAGGGGGCTGGACTCAGTTATTTCTAAGGTTCCTTTCTGCTCTAATACCATACATATGTTGCTATGTTCACTAGACTTGTAATTTCATTGGCATATTTCAGGAAGGAAAATACTTCTATCAGTGCAGAAAGCATCTGATCTACAATTTATAGTCCTAGGGAATAACAGTCTGCAGCACTGAGAGTTTAAAGTGACTTACTTAGAATCACACAATCAGGTATGTGTCTGAAGAAGGATTTGCAATCGAGTCTTCTGAGAATATTGCTCTCTCTCGCTCTCTCTCTCTCTCTCTCTCTGTCTCTCTCTCTCTTTCTCCCTCTCTCCTCCTGCTCCTAATGAACATAACTGTTCATTTGTATGAAATCAATTGTGATGGATTAATGAATTTAATGACTAAATTAAACTTAAATTCAACGACAAATCTAAAAATTAAAACTCACAAATCTTCAAAAAGAAAAAAAAAGAAACACCTGGATGCTCTTTGGCACCCATAGCTTACTTTGTCTGGGTCAGGCTCAAAGAAATGTCCCCTTGTCTGAAGGGTCGCCCTCCTGCAGGCTCCCATCTCCTATACTTCCCAAGGACTGAAGAGGGCACTGTCTGCAGAACCATCACTTAGATTTGCTCCAAATGAGGCCACATATTCTTACTTCCACTTTTGAGCTTTCAAATGACACAAAAAAATGGGCCTTAAGTTTTGCCTTTTGAATACTTTCAAAGGCTCATGGTTTCCCCCCTCTTCCCATACCAGTTTAACCTGTCTCGGAGAATATAAAGAAGAAAAGAGTGTGGAAGGCAAACATTGACAAAAATGCCTTTCACTCCTGGTAAGAGCTCTTTCTAATGTCAGGAAAACAGTAATCAGAGGATGCATTAGGATTCTGGGGGCAGGGTTAGAACTTTAGTGGAAGCCCTGGCTTGGCTCTTCTTCTCAAACTATATGATCACCTATAACTCAGGTGAATCGTTCTGGAGAAGCAGTTGGGTGGGAGAGCACCCTGTTTCACAGCTCCCCGCCAGCCCTTCCGTACCTCTGCTCCAATGCTGGGGGCAGGGTCCTGAACTCCACCTGAGAATCACTCAAGGGAGGCTGGAAGTAACAGGGGTTTAATAGGAAAATGAGCTGGGTCACTCAAAACTAAAAGCAAATATAAAAATATTAATGTAATATTAATGATCATATGATAATATAAAATATAATAATATAGCAAATTAATAAAATATTAATATATAAACAAAAATAAATAATTGTCATGTTCAAAGAAAGGTCTGAAATGGGAAGGCATCCCATGACTTAACTGGAGACACTCATAGGATAAGAAGGCGGGGAGAAGGAAGTTGGATTAGGTGAACTTGAGGCCTTCATACAGTAGACATCACCGACACCTCTACCTAGGCCAGCCACTTAACTCCTTGTCACTGGAGGCGAGTCTAAAACCACTGAAGCAGGGCTGAGAAGGGACAGAGAAGAGATACAACCAGATTGCCAGGGAGCCTTGGGCAGGCTTCAGGCCATGTCAGGAAGAAGGCTTCCAAAAATACAAGCTCCTTGAGGGCAGGACCAGTTTTATCTTTGTCTAGGTGTCCCCAGGTTTCTGGAACATGACAGGTACTTAATAAATCTTTATTGATGGATAAACAATCCTTTAGTACTCTTAGGCCTCTTTTTTGGGGCATCTTGCTTAAGTGGGGTGAGGAGAAGGAGAATGATAGATCTAAAATCAAAGCAGACCGAGTATTTTATTGGGGGTTAGGTTGGGTCACATGGTCTTGTTCTGGCAGGTTTGATTTTTTTTTTCTTCTCTTGACTTCACAGGCAGGAAGACTCCAAAAAACCAGGAAACTGGTTTACACACACATACACACACACGCACACATGCACGCACACACATATATGTGTGCGCATACATACATATATACACATATGTATATACATGCATATATATACATGCATATATATACACATATGTGTGCATACATACACATGTGTGTATATATGCATATATATGTGCGTGTGTGTGTGTGTGTATATATATATATATATATATATATATATGCAATAGAAGATTCCAGAATTGTCAAGGTGAGTATAATACAAAGAAAACTTACTTTGGAGTCTGAGGACCTGGCTTCAAATTCTTCCCCTGTCACTTACTACCTGTGTGACCTTGGACAAGTTACTTGCCTTCTCCCTAATCTGTGAAAGGAGGGTTTGGATTATATATATAAACTTTTAAATCTAAATCTATCTATTTACACACATATATACACATATACATACACACACATTTATGTTTCTATGTGGTAATTTGAATGAAGATATCTATACTTATAGATGATACTAGGGATCCCTTCCAGCTCTGATTCTGTGTTAAATAGGAGTTTCTGGGAATAAACAGCACAGTAAGGAGAGCATACCAAGTACGAGGGAAAAAAAAATAAGATGCCAAAGTTAGAGCTGGAGGAGACCTTCAAACTGTGATCTAGCTTCACTCCTAAATTTTACACAGGAGGAAAATGAGACAAGATACATTTAATTCCTGTCCTGGGTCAGTGAGTTCAAATCTGGCCTCAGACACTTACTAGCCATGTGGCCCTGAGCAAGTGACTTAACCTTTGTGTGCCTCAATTTCTTCCTCTGGGAAGATAGGGATAATAACAGCATCTACCTCCCAGGGTTGTTGTGAGGATAAGATGAGAATATATTTTTAAAGTGCTTTGAAAACCCTTAATGTGCTATATAAGTTATTATTATAATTGCTATAATAATAATTATTATTATCATTATTAGACTTGCTCAGAGCCACACATATATCAGATCTGGGGTTGAACCCAGGTCCTATCCCTTGAAAGCCAGCATTTTTTCCTACATACCATTTCAACCTGTCAATAGTGAAAGACACATCCAGATAAACCAGCAGAACAACTGGCCAGAGGATGATTACCTGGGAAAACTGTCTTACACTCAGCTGATCCCTTCAAAGATAACTCCATTTCCTATTAAGTCACTGTGGGCAAGAATAGAAGAAAGAGGTCCGGGCCCCAAAGTCAGCAGGAGGCTTTTGGGGGCACTCCTGGCCCCACACAGTAAACAGCAGGGCTGGCTGTTCAGGGAATTACCTGGTAACTAGCCTCACAAAGCAATTGGTCTGCTGCATCCTTTAATTATTGAGTAAAAATCATTGCACAGAAAACAATTTAAAATGCACAGCGATGATTGAATTTTCTAAACCTGGTCCTGGAGATTTGAAGCAAAGAAAAAATCAATTCCAGTCACCCAGGCAACCTTCAAAGCAGATTGAACCCTTTCTATCAACCATTAATTTAGGACAGCTATAGCTTCCCAGCTGGATGGAGATGCCTGTGCTATCTTTGATTATCTTATCTATATAGGACAAACAATGGCTGGGGATGGAGGCCCTGGTTTCTGCAGAATAGATACCTGATGAAGAATGCGGCTGTGGAATTTCTCAATTCACCACTAAAGAGTACCTGCAGCAGGAGATGGAGATCAAAACGGATAAATGATCAAACATGCAACTGACGAGTGATGCTGTTTGTTGACTCCTGGGTGTGTGTGGAGTTACTGAGGCCCTGAGATTCTTCTGTTTTACTCCTTTTTTTTTTTGACACCTAGCATCATATAATTGGAAGAGACCTCAACGGCCAGCTAGATCAATCCAGACCTGAACAAGAAACCACTCTCTTGTAGCCTCTGCTTAAAGTCCTTCACCCCTCAACCCCAGGGAGAAAGAGCCCACAATCTCCTGCAATAGACCTTCCACTTGGGAATCGTGGTTAGGACCTCAGGAGAGTTGTTTTTGGATCAGGCATAAATCTGTATTACTGAAGACTCCACCTATTGTTATGAGTTTTGTCCTGTGGGATCAGGCAGAGCAAGTATAATCCCTCTTCCATGGGGCAGCCCTTCAGTTAGGTCATTTGAAGACTGCTCACTTCCAGGCAATCAGCAAGCATTGATTAATGGAGATAATGCTAGTTGTTAGGCATAGTGGTAGGCACTGGTGATACAAATACAACGGAGAGTCCATGACTTTAAAGAACTTAGAACTCTGAGAGAGAAAGTGACCAAAGTACCCAGATCCAGGATCTTTCTCTCTCTTCCCCTTCTCTCTCCTTCCCTCCCCTCCCCTCCTCTCTCCTCTTCCCTTCCTTTTCTTTCTCTTCTCTCTCCTCTCCCTGTCTCTTCTTTCTCTTCTCTGTTTATTCTCTCTTCTCTCTTCCTCCCTTCCTCTCTCTTTCTTTTCTCTCACTATCTCTCTTGCTATCACTCTCTATCATCTATTCAGCATCTATTTAACAACCCCCATATGGGGTCTTGACCCACAGTTTAAAAAAGGCTGAAAGGGTCACAAATGGAAAAAGTTTAAGAAACCCTGATTCTATATCTATTTCCACATCTGCATCTGTAATTATCTCTATGACATCTATATCTGTATCATCAATATCTCTATCCCATCTGTCTCTGTCTATATGCATATCTCTGTATCTACATATCTGTACTTCTATGTATCTATATGTATACACATAGACACATACACCATCTATATCTATAATATATATATATATATATCCATATATGCATACCATATACATATATTTCATACATATGCATATTTAGGCAACTTTGTCTCTTGTTATACATATACACATATGTATAATCTGTAAAATCTATATGCATTTAGATATACACACGCACACACACACATATATGTACATACATACATACATACTTACTTATATGAAAATGTAGATGGAGATATGGATGTATAGTAAGGACACCCTTCCTTGGGAGAGGCAGCTGTGGTTTGGTGAAGAGAGGCACTTTGAGTCGCTCCTGCCTCTGACATATACAGACTCTGTGACTTGGGGCTAGAGTCTTTCTTTGTGTTTCCAGATTATACATTTTGAAGCAGGTGCTATTCTGCATCTGAAGAGGGAGTTTCCTACTTGGATGAAATCACAGATCCAGCCAGGGGAAGATACATGGCATACAGAGACAGAGAAGGGAAAGAGATAGGGAGAGGAGAGAGAACAGAAGGGAAAAGAAAGAAAGAGTAGAGAAGTTAGGGGATGGTGCTGGTAGTGGTGGAGAGAACACTAACAGCTGGGAAACACCAGGAAAGCTTTTAGATTGTAGTTTCCATGCCCCCCAACTTTCTCTTTTTTAGGGTAATTATTTCCATTTCCTTTACTTGCCCTGTACTTGACATATACTCAAGGCCCTTCCCCATCATAGTCATTCTACTCTTGTTGATATTCTTCCTCAAAACATGACACTCTGAAATCATTGGTGACAAGTGAAGGCAACTAGTATTTGTTAAACACTTATCATGTGTCTGACAATGTGCTTGGTGCCGGGGCAAAACAAAACAAAAAGAAAACAGTCCATGCTCTGAAGGAGCTCACAGTTCAATGGGGGAGACAACAGGGGAAACAAGATATTAATGGGATAAATAGGAGATAATCAACAGAGGAAAGACCCTGTAATTAAGGGGCCTCAGGAAAGATTTCTTATAGAAGGTAGAGTGGTAGCTCCAGGGAAGCCAGGAGATGGGGAAGAAGGGGAGAATTCCAGACATGGGTGGATAGCTTCCAGCTGAGATTATGTAGTCTAAATTTGTAGCGACCCAGTAAGCATGGCTTCACGATTTTTTTTCCAGCTTTGTTTAGTAGAACTTGAGCAAAAGCACACAATCGTGGGATCAGTCCAAGACTGGAGCTTGGCAGGGCAAGACAGTGTAAAGTTGAACTGGTTCACTAAAGGGTCAAGGTGGGAAAGGTAAGAGAGTATAGTTGGTGCAGGAGCATTGGTCCAGGAAAGAACTGAGGCATGAAGGACTGGAGGTCACTGTCAGGATGAAGAACTGAGTTAGGGGTTTTAAGGTAGAGAAAAAGGTGGAATGACAACAGATTTTGACCAGATTAAGGAATATCAGAGTTTTATGAACATGGAATGGAACATTTGTAGGTGGTGGTAAAATCAAGGGAATGATCATCTCTGTATGTAGCTGAGGTGATGGGAAATGAGTAAATTGAGGAATAGGGTGTTTGATGAAGCATCAATATGTATGCTGAAGTCCTCTAATATGAAGAGATGATTTGTGATGACTGTGAGCCAGGCACTGAATTCATTGAGGAAGGAAGAAGAGTGTCCTAGAAAACAATAGATAACAGCTACTGAATCTTGATTGGGTGATAAATAGGGATTGAATCAATCTCAAAGGAGAAGAGATTACTGTGTCATAGTGGTGGAGGGAGAATCTTGAATAGGCAAAAGATGCAGAGCATTTTAACAGTGATTTGGGGATATGGGTGAAAGTGGAACCAATGTTGGGGAAAGCTCCCAGAGAGTCTGTCTTCAAGAGGGAGCCAGGTCTTAATAAATGCAAGAAGATGAAAAGAGAGAGAAAGGAAAAGGTTTAAGATTAAAGGAAGTTTGGTATGAAAGAAGCAGAATTCTGTTAAGGTTTAGGGGTTTAGGGATGCTGGGACCCCAAAATCACAACACCCAGGTCCTGTCTGAGGGAATTTGACCCAAGCCTTCTTTCAGCCAAAGACAAGGTTTGTTAGAACATCTGTCATACTGGGCAGACTCTTAAGGAGTCTGAACATTAGTGAGGCTATTGGCTAGATTCTAAGAATCTGAGCCTGTGGCTAGATTTTAAGAATCTGAGCATTTTAATGGAGACAAAATGGACCTTATATACAGAAAGACTGTGGGAGGGATCTAGGAGTGGCCAAACAGTCTTCAGGGGGACTATGAGGGAATAGAAAGCCAGGGATTCAGACCAGGTGGCCAAAGGAGAATGGAGCCTAGGTAGGATTAACACCAGAGATTTGGCTGTGTGGGAAAGTCCAGGGTTTTTCCTTTTTGGGGTCTAGTTCCCATCCTCATCAATTCTAGAGAGCACAGTAGACTACTAGGTGGGTAAATCTTTAGTAGAATATTATTGTGGGAAGGGGGGCAGTGGGTTAAGGGTGATGGGAATAAGGGAGTGGACAGTGGAGGAACGGGTTTTGGACAATGACCTCCAGAGGTTCAGAATCACTGGGATGGAGAGGGTATGATAGGGTAGAAGTATGATAATCATGGAGGAATGAGTTCAGGTAGGGTATCATGTCCCTACCCTAAGGGGGCCAAGCTGCCATTATGAATGTATGGTATTCTGGTAATAGAGAGTGAACAGTGAGCAAGGCCTACTTACAATACGGAGATTCTAGGCAGGGACTCAGCAGCTATTGAGATGGCTTCAGGGTGGGAGTGGTCCCAGAGCTCAAGGTGAGGTGTGTAGCTGGAAGCTACATGTGCTGGATTAAAGCAGCCAGGGTAGTTATAGTAGGCCAAAAAGAGTGCCAGGGGAACTGGTGGAATTGCTTAGCCAAGCTGAGAAGGAAGTTCAAAAGAGAGCCATAAGGATGCCAAAAGGCATTGAATCCATGTTGTATTAGGATCAGTTGAAAGAACCAGGCATGTTTAGCCTGGAGAACAGAAGACATGATAATTGTCTTCAAATATTTGAACAGTGGATAGAGTACTCGACATGAGTCAGGAAGACCCAAGTTCATATCCTGCCTCAGACACTTACTAGCTATATGACCTTGGGCATGTCATGTTGAGTGACTGCCTCTGTCTGCTTCAGTTTTCATATCTGTATAACGGACATAATAATAGCACCTACCTCTCAGGATCATTTATTGTAAGGATGAAATGAAATAATATTTGTAAAGTGTTTTGCAAACCTTAAAACACTATATAGATTCTATTTCATTTCATCTCCATGCCCTACCTTTCCTCTGTCCCAATAATGTCATTTGTACACAGCTCCCTTTATCCCTCAAGTGAATTGTCATTTTCTATTCCAGCCATGTTTGGACCAGGACTATGTCTTCACTCAATGGAGAGCAGAGAACAGAAGGTGAAGATACCTGTCATTCTTTCTAGAGAGTTCTTACCCAGTGACGTCTAGGATATGTCTTCTTCCTCCTTCGCCTCCTCCTCTCCTCCTCCCCCCACCCTCTTGAGTGGAGAAGTCATACCCTTATTTGTGGGTACTCCGTCCAAAGGAATATAAATTTTGATCACTTATATTTTAAAAAGTATCTTGGAGTTTGGGGGCTACATTTGTTTCCCTTTCCTCATTTGTTTATTCTCTCATTATTAAAAAAAAACGGGGACAATTAACTCTTTTGTCTCATGTAATTTCATTTATGTACTTTTGAAATAGAGCTCTGAAAAACAGGCTTTGATAAAGTCTGTTGTGATTTAAATGGAGCTACTTGACTATGCCTTTAAACCCAAATCACTCTAGCCTTCACTGACCAGCCAGCCCTACACTCACTTGCTTATTGTTTGGGTTTTGATTGCTCTGTGTGAGTGTAAATAGCAACGGTTTCTGTTCTGGCCAGAAACTCTGAGGGTCTTCTCCTCCCAGATTAGTTCTTTGTAAAGACCAACTAGGCCATCTTTTGCCTCAATTCTTACTTATCCCTTAATTTTTGAGTGGGCATTGCCTCAGACAAATTGAGACCTTAGCTTAAATGCCCAAAGTCTTCCACTGCGTCTTGGGACCATCACCAATCATCTTGACCTATGTCCCGCCACTAGACTCAGATGACTCTGGAGAAGAGAGTGAGGCTAATGACTTTGCATAGCTCTGCCTTATTTAAATCCAATTGTAAGTCAAGGCATTACCCTCAAAATGTCCTCTTAAAACAACAATGATACAACTCAGGAGCATATATGAATACAAATCCCTCACGCACTGAAGCCAAAGCCATAATCAGTTCTTTTTTCCATACTGGAAGCCAAATAAATGCACTTAAATGAAAATTTTAAGACAGCTTACTAGATCTTCCCACACCTGAGACACCCCTAGTTATGGGGGTTACAGAAATTCCAGAACACCAGCAAATCACTACATTTTCCAACATGGAGGAGCTCCCCTAAGCTCATTGAGGGACAGCGAGCATTCCATATGAGAGTGTCATATTTTATCTTTTGTTTCTTATTGACCAGTTGCTAAGCTCAGTTATTTTGAAGCCAATATGTTACTTGAAATGCAGCCAGTATCCTCTACATTTGTGCACCCTGGTGAAAAGCCTCAGATGAGCCTTCTTAGTTATGGTTCTAAGGTGCTGATTGAGGTATCACTTCTCTCTTCTGCCTTTGACAATTTATCTGCTTTCAATCACCACTCATATAATTTGTTTCTGGCCTTTTCCCTCCTTTAAAGCTAATCAGTGAGTAGTATGTCCTTCTTTCAGTAAAGTCTACCTAGTACAAGTCAGAGAGAAGAATGATAGCCTCTCTGGTGACTTACACCCAGAAAACAAACCCTCTATAGACACGGAAAAGTCAGCAGGCTGCCTTATGAATCTTGTTAAGCTCAGAGATTAATTAAATTGCTTATTTATAGGTGATTTATTTCTGGAAATGATTTTTCTTTTTTAATTTGGAAGGCTGTGAGTGTCCTGGGGAGTGAGTGGGATTGACAGTCTTTGTGAGATTGAGGACTTGATGCTTTATCATGGCCAGGAGGTGAACTTGGATTCTTGGAGTTTTATCAGCAATGTCTCTCTTCTCTGTCAGGCTCTAAAATGCAAGAGCAGTGATGAGGAAGGGTCTAGTGATGAACTGAATGGCTCCTGCCTATGTCTAGCCTGGCCACAATCAGAGGGGCTCATCACCAGGTTGGCCATAGAGGCTTGAAATATTTTGGCCAAGGCAACTCTCCAAGACCATTGACTCAGTAGGAGAGGGATTGTGCCTATACTAAGGGTTGGAGTATCTACACAACTGAAATCTTTGAAATAGAGAGCTGCCCTGTAAGAGAATCCTAGAATTGAGTCAGGAAGGCCGATATCCAAATGTCATCTCTGACATTTACTAGCTCTATGACCCTAGGCAAGTCCTATAATATTTCTGAGCCTCAGTTTCCTCATTTGTAAAATTAGGGATTGCACTAGATGGCCTCCATGGTCTCTTCCGGCTCTGAATATATGATAAATAAGGAAGAAAGAAAATAAGCATGTATGAAATACCTACTATACCTGCTAAGTTATTTACAAATATTATCTCATTTGACCTTCACAATAGCCCAGGGAGGTAGGTACTGTTAGGATCCTCATTTTACAGTTGCGGAAATTGAGGCAAACAGAGGTTAAGTGACTTGCCCAGCATCACACAGCTAGTGTGTGAGGCTAGATTTGCACTGAGGTCTTCCTGACTCCAAGCCCAATCCACTGTGCCATCTGGCTGCCTCTGATAAGTTCTTTGTAATTATTACCTCATTAGGTAATAACAACAACCTAGAAGGTAGGTCTTATTTTTATCCTTTCTTTGGTGTTGTCATTTCAATCATATCTGTGACCCTATTTGGGGTTTTCTTGGCAAAGATACTAGAGTTGCTTGCCATTTCCTTCTCCAGCTCATTTTACAGAAGAGGAAACTGAGGCAAATAGGGTTAAGTGACTTGCTCAGGGTCACACAGTTAGTGAGTGTCTGGGGCCAGATTTGAACTCAGGTCTTCCTAACTCCAGTCTTGGCACTCCATCCCCTATGAGCCCATGAATTAAGAGAACAAAACAAATTCACCCCTCTCCCGCAGCATTACCTGTGATTTAGTAGTGACCTGAGTGAGCAGGGAATCATTATGCGGAGGAGTGGGAGTAGGGGAGCATCCCAATCACCCCATCATCCTTCTCAGTCTTCAGGGGGAAATCCTGATTTTTTCACAAGAATAGGCCAGTTCATGAATTTGTGAGAAGACTTAGACCTTTAACATATATCCACCAATTAATCAACTAGTATCTGGGCTCTTCCATTTCCTCCTTTTGTTTCCTTGGGTAAGCCAAATGATATCCTTGAGACTCAGTTTCCTTATCTGTAAAATGATGGAATTGCATTCAATGGTTGCTTCCAGCAATGCAACCAATGCTTCCTACAATTATGATTCAATGATTTATTATGTATATTGTATGCTAGGCTCTGTACTAGACAGGAGAGTCAAAGACAAAAACATAACTGTCTCTGTCCTTGAGGTCAAGTCAATGCAAGTCAAGAATCATTTGTTAAATGCCTTCTTACTGATAAAAGATCTCCGTCTTCAAAGAGCTCACATCATAATGAGGGAGACAATATGCAGACAACTGTGTCTCGCTTTCTCTCTCTCTCTCTCTCTCTCTCTCTCTCTCTTTCTCTCTGTATCTCATTCTCTTTTTCCTCTCTCTTCCCACATATACATATACACACGTATGCATAGACATATATGATAATGTATAACATATTCTATAATATAAGTAATATGATAATATATACACCTATACGATTATAGATAGATAATCTCAGAAGGAAGGCATTAGCAATGAGGGTAAAGTTTTCTTTTAAAAGATGGGCTTTACTTTTATAGTAGAGGGGAAGTGGGGGAAGGAAAGAGGGAATGAATGAATCTTATTCTTATTGGATTTAGCTTAAGGAGGGAATAACATACACACTAAATTGGGTATGGAAATCTATCATACCTTATAGGAAAATAGAAGGAAAAAGGATAAGAGGGGGGGTGATAGAAGGGAGGGCAGACTGGGGGAGGGGGTAATCAAAAGCAAACACTTCTGAGGATGGAAAGGGTCAAAAAAGAGAATAGAATAAACAAGGAGTGGGATAGGATGAATCGAAATATAGTTAGTTTTTTACAATATGGCTACTATGCATGATTACACATATATAATCTGTATAGAGTTGCTTGCCTTCTCAATGAGTGTGAGTGGGGAGGGAGGAAGAGAGAAATTTTGGAACCCAAAGTTTTAAAAACAAATGTTAAAAGTTGTTTTTACATGCAACTGAGAAATAAGATATACAGGCAATGGGGTGTAGAAATCTATCCTACCCTATAGAAAAATAGAAGGGGAAGGGGATAAGAGAAGGGGGGGTGATAGAAGGGAAGGCAGATTAGGGGAAGGGGTATTCAGAATGCATGCCATCTTGGGGTGGGGGCTGGACAAGATGGGGAGAAAATTTGGAACTCAAAATCTTGTAGAAGTGAATGTTGAAAACTAAAAAGAAATTAATTAATTGATAAAAAGACAAAAATTGAAGGATTCCAGGGAAACCAGGAAGTCAAGATGAGAGAGAGAAAGAGTGAGAGAGAGAGAGAGAGAGAGAGAGAGAGAGAGAGAGAGAGAGAGAGAGTGTGTGTGTTCCAGGAATGCGGGAGAAGCAGTTCAGAAAGGTGCACCTGTATTGCCCTATGCCCTATGTCAAAATTGTTTGTTTGCTTATTTGTTTGTTTGGGGGGGTTGTTTGTTATCTAAAATGAGGTAATAATTGTAAGTGCTTCGCACAGTTCCTGGCACATAGTAGGTGCTATCTGGAGGCAGGATCTGAATGCAGGTCTTTTTAATCAGGTTTTCAGCTCTATTCTTTGGGCCACTCAGACTCTCAAGAATAGGAAAAGAAAATAAGAGAAATAATTCAGCTGACCTCATGGGTATTTAAAAGAAATCAGTAAAATTAGGAGAGAAAAGTAAATTATGCCTTCATTAAGACAATGAAAGTCTCATTTTTTCCTTCACCACTCTCAGTAATGCCACCTGCCGCTCCCTTCATGGAGCTGACTGATTTGGTAAATAACAATTTCAGATTGAGTGGTTGCTTTCCCCCCTCCTCCCCTTCTTCTAATTAAAATACCTTTCCATGCCAGCTGTGCCCAGGGTGGGGGTGGGGAGATGGTCTTTTTTCCACAGGGGCCCCAGCAGGGGGATAGATGATGAAGGGAAGAGAAGAAGAGGCCAGAGAATTCGCCCATTTTGCTCACTCCCACAAGGGCCCCAAAGTGCCAACGAACTGACTGATGGTCAATTTAATCCTCTCAAGGCATTAGCCACTTAATTCCAGTTTCAAGAATCATGTGTGAACAAAAAAAAAATCATGACACTGGCAGAGGGGATTCCAGGTGTGGAAACTCCTTGTACCAATACAAGTCACCCCTTCCAATAGATTAATAAGAAAGCTGGTTGATAAAACATTGGGTTGAGGGATCAGGAAGATCTTAGTCCAAAACCTGCCTCTGACAATGAACTTGGTGACCTAGGTTGTCACTTAGCCTCTCTGAACCTCACTCTGCAATTTCAAAATTGGTAATGAGAGTACTTACCCTAGTGAGTTGCTGGGAGGATCAAATAAGAAAATGTTTTGTAAAGCACTTTTTAAGTCTTCAACAAACTGTTGTTGAGCTGTGTCTGACTCTTCATGACCCTTTGGACCATAGCAGCCAGGTCCTTCTGTCCTCCACTATCTCTTGAAGTCTGTCCAAGATCATATTTGATGTTTTCATGACACCATCTAGCCATCTCATCCTCTGCTGCCTCCTTTTCCTTTTGCCTTCAATCTCCCCAACATAGTGGATGAATCTGAGTCCTTCAAAACATTTCGAGGTTGAATGTTAGCCAAGGTTACATAGCTACTGAGTATCAGAAATAATATTTGAACTCAGGCTTCCTGACTCCAAACTCAGCATTTAGTCACTACCCCCATCTGGAAGCAGAGCCCCCAATCCCAACCATGTCCTTCATTTTATAGAGCAGGAAACAGAGACCCAGAGAGAAGCAACTTGCTTAAGGTAATGTAGTAAGTTTAGGGGCAGGACCAAAATGAGAAGGGTGGGTTTCTGATAATGTCATTGCATGAGTTAGTACCTTTGATTTTGTTTTCTCTCACATCCTAAAGCCAGCCCTCTGAAATTAGCAGTGCCCAGATCGGGGTGTGTGTGTGTGTGTGTGTGTGTGTGTGTGTGTGTGTGTGTCCTTGTGTGATAAATCTAAGACAGCAGCAAGCAGGGAAGGACAGCTTTCCACACAATCTGTTACCTTACAGCTGTCTCTCTGGAGTTCTGGTTGATAGTATGATCTAGGAATTGATTTGAGAGTGGATCCCCTGGGGTCCAAGGAGAGGGTTTATTTGTCTGTACTTACTCTTGAATGGAATGTTCCTACAATCTTCTGAGGCTCCATGACCTTTATGGCTTGGTTTTTGATAAGGTGAGAGATCAGGGATGAATATCAGACTCACAAAGGCCCAGTCAAAGGGACTCCACTAGTAGGTCTTTCCCTCCCTGAAGAAGTCATTAGAAGTTCCAAGGCTGCCCCCATGGAGCTTACAGACTAATGTAGAGGTTATACCCCACATATATACATGCACAATTAAGAGATTCAAGTCAAGAAAAAATATTAATTAATTAACCTACTGTATTCACTATATAATTTTGGGTATTGAGGATATAAAGATTTTTTAAAAATGCCCGCAAAGAATTTCCAACATCATGGGGGAGGGGAATATTTCAATCTCACTGGAATTCATCTGTCCCTGGCGTATTTATCCTGTCTCCAAGATGGCAGCAGATCTTGAATGAGTGTCCTTATGCAACAAGTTCTAATTCTCTTAACTTCTAGCCCGCAACCTTCTTGTTTGTCCATAAGTATAGTTGGAAGCCATTGTTAAATCTTTGCCAATTGTCGGCCTCCAAAGTTCAGTTTCCAGGAACCGGAGATCTCAATGAAAACTTAGAGACCCTCTGTTCAACTTTCACTGTTGAGATGTGGAAACCTCAGGCCAGAAAGGGCAAATATTTGGTCAAGGTCAGGTAACCAGTTAGTAGCAGACCCAACCGGAGAACCCTGGTGTTTTGACTCCTTGCCCTGAGGTTTTTCCATTCTCTCTTGCTGTATCTCAGTCTCTGCTTGAAGTCCTCCAGTGATGCAGAAACCACTGCTTTTTGAAGAAGCCCATTTCATTTTTGGATAGCTCTAATCAGGCTACATTGGGGTCCCAGCTCTGTCAGCTACAGGATAGATGACTTTGGACAAGTCACTTGAATACTCTGAGCTCCAGTTAAATGAAAATCATATTACCTGCCTTACTTACTTTATATGAATCAGTGAGATTTGAAAATGCTGTTCCTGTGAGGAATGGGCTAGAATGATATTAGTTGTTGTTCAGTCATTTTTCACTCATGTCTGACTCTCTGTGACCCCATTTGGGCTTTTTTCTGGCAAAGATATTAGAGTGGTTTGCCATTTCCTTCCCCAACTTATTTTACAGATGAGGAAACTGAGGCAAACAGGGTTAAGTGGCTTGCCCAGGGTCACACAGCTAGTAAACCATCTGAGGCCAAATCCAAGCTCAAGAAGGTGAGTCTTTTTGACTCCAGGCCCAGAGTTATCCACTACAACACCCAGCTGCTCCCAGATGACATTAGAGTTAGGTGGATTTGGAGCTAGTTTAGAAACTTGACCCAATGAGTCACTGCTGGTTGATGTCCCTTTAGAGGGAGGTCTTTAACAGAGTATCCCCAAAGGGAACTGTCCTTGTTAGTGCTGTTTAATAAATTTATCTATATCTTGGGTGAAAGCATAGAGGCTAAATTGATCAACTTTGCAGATGACACAGAACTAGAAGGGACAGCTGCCATGTTTGATGACAAGAGGATCTTGGCAATCTAGAACCATTGGCTGGATCAAATACAGCGACATTTAGTCATTTATATTTAATGCATTAAGAGAAGCATTATGTCAAGGACAAAGTACAAGTCCTCCCATCTCCAGCCTGGTCAGACCCTAGCTGGAGTGCTGTGTTCAGGTCTGGTTGCCACGTTTTACAAAGGACACTGCAAAAGGAGCTGGTAGTACAATGGAGTCAGCAAGAGCTGAGTTCAAATCTGGCCTAAAATATTTCCTCTCTGTGTGACCCTAGGCAAGTCATTCAATCTCTGTCAACCTCAATTTCCTTAATTGTAAAATGGGGATAATAATAGTGCCTACCTTTCAGGCTTATTATGAGGGGCAAATGAGATCTTTTTAAAGTACTTTGCAAACCTTAAAGTACTATATAAGTGATAATTATCACTATCATTATTACCTAGATCAGGGCTTCTTAAACATTTTCCACTTAAGATCCTTGACTAGATGATGAAGGGATTGGAGATTGTATTAAAGGATCAGTTGAAGGCCCTGAGGGGAAGAGGAAGTTGATGAGGTAGTTGAAGAGGTGGAGCTGATAGCTGTGCTCACATATCGGAAGGATTGTCATATAGAACAGACTTGCTGTGCTTGGGGGCACAGAACTAGGAAGAGTGGGTGGGAGCTGTAGAAATACAAAAAATTTAGGATCAGTGTAGGGGGGGGGAATTTTACTTTTTTTTACACAACTATCATCCTAGTTTAGGCCTTAATCACCTCTCACCTAGCCCATTCCAAAAGACTCCTAACTGGTCTCCCTAGATCGTCTTTCTCCCATCCATTCCATCACAGAGTTGCTAAATCGAAAATCCTGAATCACAGGTCTGATCATGCTACTCTTTCACTCACGAATGTTAAGAGCCTCCCTATTGTAGATCAAAATTCCTTTGGTGTTGAAGGACTTTCTGAATCTGGCTCTAACCCATCTCCTTTCTCCCTCAACATTCCAGTCAAATTGGCCTATTTACTATGCCCCCTGCATAATGTTCTATGACCCAGCATTATGCCTTTGGACAGGCTCTTCACCTGTGTCTTGGGACTCTATCCCTTTTGTCTTTTTATCTTTAGCACTAAGTTTCAGGGTTTGGCACACAGTAGACTTTTGACAAATGCTTGTTAGATGATTGATTGATAAGAAGTGACTGGTTATTTACACAGGGAATAATTTTAGATTCTGTTGTCTATTTGCAATCATATCTTTAGCTGGTGAAAACAATATTCAAAATTAACGTTAAATTAAGGTAAAAGACAAAGTTGACTGTTTGCAATGATAACAGGTCTGACCTGATCAATTCAAATAAGCTTTTGAACAGGAAAAAAGGGAAATAGATAAAAGCAAAGACATTGACTATATTGCCAATCCTTGGAGAAGCCTGGCCAAGGTAAACCCAACACCTCAATGAGGAAGCTAGAAAAGCCTAGAAACCACCTTAGCTGGATGACAATCTCTTTGCCAAGCAGAGAAACATGGCATTCAAAAGTTGGTTTAGGGTACAGGCTTAATTGTGAACAGTGAACAATTATCAGCTTTACAAAACACTGAAAACCAGTGGAGACCTGTTTGAAAACAAGCCTGAAGAAAATGTAGTGTAAAACCAAGTTAGGTGAGATTATCTTGAGATATTTGTAGATTGAACTACAGGGAGGTCCACAAACAACCTCAAGATGGAACAGACTGAAATTTTTATCCTTATCTATTTTCCTTTGCAATGACAGTGATGTCATCCTATTTAGACCATGCCACCTCATTATTTGATGTATAATAAAGATGAAGCAACGGCCTTTGGGAATATGAAGCTGGGATTATCACTGGGACCTGACCAATTATATGCATTAAAAAAAATCCATGTTGGAAGTGGCATTATTTTACAAGTATTAAGGGATAGATTTGCAGAACATTTCAAAAAGGTAAGTTCTGAAAGGAATTGAAAACAGCATGGATGGTGTTTTTACTTATCCCTTTCCCCCGCAAAAACGTAATAGACAAGATATCAACAACCGACATTTCATATAGTGACTTTTTTCATCTCTATGAGAATAGTCTAACCATGCATTTGAGTACAGCTTTGATAAAAACAGGAGAAGGGAACATACAGGCTGTTAGATAGTTCTTTCTACAGCAGATCATATTTTTAAAATCTGCAGCCAACTGTGAGATACCGAGAAAGTAAAATGCTACCAGACCTAGTGTTTATTGATTTCATAAAAGCTTTAGACTTAGTCTTAAATGCTTTCTTAATGCATTTATACAGACCTCTCTTGAACAAAAGCCTCCCACACATACATTAAAGCTACAAAAAGAGAGAAGTAACTTTGGAGATAATTTAGTTTAGAAACCAAAAACCCAGACTGACAGATCCCCAGAACTGAAGGGACTGCAGACATTTTCTCGTCTAATCTGGGCCTGATAAAGAGTCACTTTGGCTCCATAACATAATCAAACCTTTGCTCCGGTGAATAGGAAGGTCCTGCCTGCCTTCTGAGGAAGCACAGTCCATCTGTGGCCAGGTTCTAGTTGTGGGGAGTTTTTCTTTTCTTTGTTTTTATTGTTTATTATTACTATTTTCCAACTAACATTATAATAAAATAATAAATATATAATATACAATAAATATAATATATAGCAAATATATCATATAAATATAATAAATGATAAAAAATTAATGTATTCCTCTCACTATCCACCCCATGAGGGAAAAAAAAAAGGCTGAAAAATAAAGCTGTCTGTACACAGCTGCATAATCTGGTAAAAACAAATTTCAACGTTAGCTGTGTCTGAAATGTCTTGTCTGAATTTAAATTCACCACCTCTCAGTCAGGAGAGCTTTTTCTTTACATCAAACCTAAATCTACCACTCTGCTAATCTAGGACTACATAAAACAAATTAAATCTAATTAGGGAGAAAAATAAACATAGGAAAAAATCTGTATTTTAAAACTTAAGATTGTAGATAGCAGCATTCTCAATAAATAGAAATACATGTATAAAATATGGCACAGCTATCTAAATAAGACCTTTATATAAGAATTGTTCAGACATTGTAGAACACAGTGGATTGAGAATTAGCCCCTTCCCCTCTACTAGTATTTTCTTTCCTCTTTGATTATCTTGCATTTACCCTATATGCACCTTGCATGTATATTGACTTTTGCCTGTTGTCACCCCTATGAGAATGTAAGCTTTTCAAGGGCAGGAATGGTGTATTTGCCCTTTTTTCTTTTCTTTTTTTTTTTTTTTGTGTACCGCAATGATTGGCAAATAATAGACACTTAATAAATGTTTGTTGATTGATTGACCCATTTGGAAACTGGATTAACAAAACCTATAGAGCTTATCCCATTGGGCCACTACAAGGCTCATATAAGATAGTTTCAGAAACACTTTGCAAAACTTAAAAGCACTATATGAAGGCCAGTTACTATTATTTTTGTTGGGAAACATTGTGGCCCCTCAGAGAGCTGGCCTTGATGCCAGGAAGATCGGGTTCACACTGGCTCTGTGACCCTGGGCAAGGAACTTAAAGTCGAGGCTGTTGCCTGACTATAAATTGTACAGGAGGTGCTGACCTGCATTGGTAGAGGACACAAAACAATTCTCAAACTTTTTGTTTTTAGGACACTGTTGCACTCTTAAAAATTATTGAAGATTCCAGAGAGTTTGTTTATACAGGCTATCCCTATTTACATTTACCATATTAGAAATCCAAGTGGATCCATTTGAAATATTTATTAATTTATTTTAAAATAATAAACCCATTACATGTTAACATAACATTTTTATAAAAATATTTATATATTTTGAAAAATATTGAGAAGAGAAGCATTATTTCACCTTTGTTTTCAAAGTTCTTTAATGTCTGACGTACTATAAGACGGCTGGAGTCTTTGGTCAGCTTTTGCATTTACTTTATTGCAATGGTCTATTTTTAGCATGAAGTATATGAAGAAAATCCAGCCTCACACAGATTCATGGTTGGAAAAGGGAGGAATATTTTAATAGGCAAATAATGTCTTACTCTTATTAAGAGAATAAGGTGAGCTCTGCCATCTCTTCCACCTCTATGTCTATGATTCTATCACCCAATAGTAAGAATGACATGTGTTTTAGTAACCCTTTCACATCTCTTTATCTATTTATAAGGTTGTTACCTTTTATTATGTGGTCTTTGCTGTTTTTCAGGCATGTCCAACTCTTCATTTGGGGTTTTCTTGGCAGAGATACTGGAATAGTTTGCCATTTCCTCTTCAGCTCATTTTACAGATGAGGAAACTGAGGCAAACTGGGTTAAGTGACTTGTCCAGTGGCAACTAGTAAGTGACTGAGACTAGATTTGAACTCAGGAAAATGAGTCTTCCTGACTCCAAGCCCAGGACTCTGTGCACTATGGCACCACCTAGCTGTCTTCAGTTAAGCACGTTCTTAGCTGTTGGCCTCCCCTCACCTTGTATTACTTCATTTAAGCCTTTCCAAACTTTCTGGCTTTTCACAATTGTCATTATTTGAATTGCAAATTCAAACTGAACTGTAAAATTATTTGGTTGAGAACGCACTGTGGCTAGGACTCAGGAGGACTTGAGTTCAAATATAGCCTCAGACCCTTATTAGCAAGTCACTTAACCAAAGTCTGCCTCAGTTTCCTTATTCCTAAAATGAGGATAATAACAACACCTACCTCTCAGGATTGCATTAGGATCAAATGAGGGAATATTTGTATGCCTTTTGCCAATCTTAAAGCACCATACATATTCACTAACATATTATTGTTGTTATTGTTATTGTGATTATTATTATTCAACAAGCATTTACTAAGCACTTACTACTTGCCATGCCAAGGCCAGGTCTGGAGTCAAGAAAACTCATCTTCTTGAGTTCAAATCTGGCCTCAGACATTTCCTAGCTGTGTGACCCTGGGCAAGTCACTTCACCCTGTTAGCCACAATTTCTTCATCTGTAAAATGAGCTGGAGAAGGAAATGGCAAGCCACTCCAGTATCTTTGCCAACAGAAACCCCAAATGGGGTCACAGAGTCAGACAGGATTGAAAAAAACAACTAAACAGTTACAACATACACCAATCACTTTCTTAAGTCCAGGGGAAATGAAGAAAGCTAAAAACTTCCCTGCCCTGTAGCTATTTACATTCTAATGAAGGAAACAACATATAAATAGCTATGTACCTGCAAGATATACACAGTATGCAGCAAACGGCCACCACAGAAACAAGGCAGTAGTACCTAGGGTGTCTGGGAGAAGACCTGTAGAAGGTAAGATGTGAGCTGAGTTTTTAGGAAACCAAGAAGTAGAGGTGAGGTGGGAGAATATTCCAGGCATGACAGATAGTTGGTGAAAAGGCAGAGAGTTGGGAGATGATTTATTTTGAGAAAGGAATAGAAAATAAGCCAGTATAGCTAAATCAAAGAGTGAATGGAAGGGAGGCATGCATAAGAAGGCTAACATTCCATTCCATCAATGTACCATCATTAGGTGAGTCATTCCTTAAGTTCTGGATGTGGAGGTCATTTCAAGCGTAGGGACTGTCTTTTTTTTTTTTTTTGTAATATGTGTTCCCAGTACTTAGCGCAGTTCCTCATACATAGTAAACAATTAAATGCTACATCTCTGTCTCTTTCTCTCCCTCTCTTTCCTCTCTCCTCTCTCCTCTCTCCTCTCTCTCTCTCTCTCTCTCTCTCTCTCTCTCTCTCTCTCTCTCTCTCTCTCTCTCTTTCACCTATCTTGCTATTACAATTAAAATCTATATGAATACTTTCATACAGACAGGTTCCTTACTTTTTAGAATAATATCCTTCTCACACAGTTCAGTAGTTCCCAATTTTTTTTCTTCCATGAATCCCTTTTAATGACAAAAACAATGTGCCGTAAACCCTGAGGTTATTTAATATACTGCTCATAATATTCTCTATGGTTATTTACTATTTAGAGTGTTATTAAAGAATTTTTAGGATGAACCTTTTGGACCATCGTAATGAACCCCTGAAGGGTGCTTGATTTGGCTTCCTGTCTTGGGTTAAAACAAATACCTGGTTTCAGGATTTCTAGAAAATTGGCGTTCAGGAAAATGATATAGTTGAGGGCTTTCTTGTTTATGCAACACAACGAGAGGTCAACATAGAAGCATGTACGCACACTATATGGCGATATAAGCAGACAGAGGTTTATTCCCTCTTGTAAGAAACTCACCCCAGTACGAAAATGAGGGAGATGTATTAGAGGAGGAAACACACTCAAAGTTAGATTTCAGGTGGCAAGATTACACACCCTAAGAATGGGCTTAGTTAAAGATGGATAATCAGTGCAAGATGTAGGAAGGAACATTCCTAATCAGATCCAGATGTAGTGGAAAACTTCTTGGGGTCCCTGTTGATGCTAGATTTGGGTGAAGCTTGGGTAGAGTGAGTTTTTTTATTGGGCCCACAAACTGGTGGGAGGATCTAACATTAGGAGACTGACTCAGGGTCCCTGAAACAGGTTGAGATCTCATCTAATCAAAAAGTTTCAAGCCTTATCCACCTGAAACAGAATTAATAACAGAAAAGTATAAACTGTCTGTTTTACCTATATGCTTCTATGGGTGTTGAGGCTTCATATTGGAGTCCTATCATTAGAAATATAATATCAAATAATAAATATGACATCAACAAAATCAAGTTTCCAATCATCACAAAAGGTTTGAGAATGGTTGAATAGGAACCATTGATAGAGTCTAACTCTGGAGCTGCTGGGCCCAAGGCCACACAAAGAGATGCAGTGGGAAAGTGTTGGGTCTAAAATTCCAAGACTGTTGAGTCAGAACCTCTCTTTGCTAGTTAGATTTTGAGAGACATTATGGTGCCGTGAGAATAGTGATGGCTCATCAGTATGACTCTGGCAAAGTCACTTTATTTTTTTCCAGGTCTAGAGCCTTTGATCAGTTTTGTGACTTTCAGATTGCCAAATTGCTTTCTCAAAAGCTTGCCAAATGTGCTTGAGTTCCCAATACAGATACAATGCCTGGATCCTTGTAGACCAGCCAACGCTGAGTTTTATTATGTTTAGCACTTTGGAGTGGGTAATTTTTAATGGGTGCAAAATGATATCTCAAAAGTGCTTTTTATATATTATCTCATTTGAGCCTCACAATACCAGAGTGATGTAAGTACTACAGATAATGCATTCTCATTTTGCAGATGATAAAGCTGAGACTCAGATCATACGTTCATTGGAACATAGATTTAGAACTGGAAGAAACTTAGATGTTTAGTCCAATCCATTCATTTTACAGATGAGGAAACTGAGGTTCAGAAGGGTTAAATGACTTGCCCCAGGATCACACCAACTCCTAAGAATCCGAGATAAGATTCAAACTCAGGGTTTCCTGATTTCAAGCACCATCTCTGAGTGACCTTCTCAGGGTCCCAGATCTAGCAAGTCCTTTTTTCTTCTGTGGAAAGTGATTGATAAAAAACGCATGAATGACAAAAGCAGCATATGACAAGTGCTAAATCAGGAAAGAGATATTGTGAGTTAAATTAATCAGGGTGGGCTGTTCTTCTTGTGGCCCACAAGCTCAGCAGGTCAGCTAGGTCAGGCCAGGGCTGTCTGACATCTCAGCTTTTAACACATCAGCTACTGAGGGACCAGAATCCACATGTCAGTTACTTAAGACAACTGAAGTATTTTTAGAGCAGAATCATGATATAGCCAGTAAGCAGGAGTCAGAAGCAAAGGGACATGTTCAGTCTAGAAGCAGACATGTAGAATCATAGATTTAGACCTGAAAAAGACCTCAGAGGTCATCTAATCTAACACCTTTCATTTTAGAGGGGAAGGAATTGAATCTTAGGGAGTTTAAATAACTTGCCAAAGATCACACACAGCGGAAATATCGAGCCAATATTCAAACCCAAGTTCAAATTAAATAATGCTATTTCTTTTGAAAAACATTTTTATGCATTTATTTATTTATTTTTAGTTTTCAACAATCACTTCTGTAAGATTTTGAGTTCCAAATTTTCTCTCTGTCTCTCCCCTCCCCCACTTAAGATGGTGTGTAAATTGATCTTTCTGACCTTAAATGTGGTGTCAGGTTAGTCAGAAGTCTAAGAAACCAAGTGTCTGAGCAGGTCTGAGCTCATTCAGAGAATTATGTTTCCTGATTGATTCATTGAACTCTATGATTATAGGAGGATCTGTTTAAATATTTTTATTTTATTATATCTGTATCACAGTAGATATCAACAAAGTGATGATTTCTTTGTAATTAGGACAAAAAAAATCTTATCTCAGGTCTTAAACCTTTATTAATATTAAAAAAAAAACCCCCTATGGCAATTTCAAAGCTATCCTGCTTGTCTGTGTCTCTTCTTGAATTCCCTTCTCTTCCTGAACTCCCTCCTGTTTTCTTTTGTGTATTTAAAATAATGCTACAATGATCCTTTTTTTCTTTGTTTTTCTTTTCTTTTTTGGCATCACTACCACTAGTCCCCCCTCCACACCCTTATTTTTTCTCTAAATACCCTCCCTTATTTAGAAAATTCCTTGTGACAAATAAGGATAGCTAATAAAGCCAAATCCATACTTTGGCCATATCTGAAAATGTGTATCTCACTCTGGGGCTTGATTCACCACTTCTCTGTCAAGAGGTGAGTAGCAGTATTCTCTGGAGTCACAGTTGGACATGGTGTTGCTCAGAGTTCACAAAGCCTTCCAAGTTTTTTTTCTTTACAGTGTAGTTATGGCATAATGTATTCTCCTGATTCTGCTTTCTTGACTCTGAATCAGTTCATATGTCTCCCTCTAGACCCATACCCTTTGTCATTTCTTAACCACATAATAATATGCAGTTACATTAACATACCACAATTACTGGCATCTAGGTTTTGGGGTTAGCTTCCCTTGCACTACTGAATAAGCTTCAAAATGCAAAATGAGATGTAAATTTATAGACATGGCCAATGTGGGAATTTGTTTTGTTTGACTATACATATTTGTTGCAAGGGTTTAGTTTTGGGTTGTCTTTTGTTTTTCCAATGGCAGTGGTGGGAGGGAAGGAAAATAAACGTTTGATGATTTTAACAAAACAAAATCTTCTGAATGCTCTTCAACCATGAATATCTCCTGTATGTGCTCAATGCTTCTTTCATGATAAACAGCTGTCAATCATTAAACATTTATTGAGCACCTATTGTGTGTCAGGCACAGTGCTAAGCTCTGGGGATACAAAGAAAAAATAAGACAGTCCCAATTCTCAGGGAGCTTACATGGTAGTGGGGGAAGACACACACAAAAGAAAGTTGAAAAGATGAGGGTGTGTGTTAAAGGAAGGAACCTAGAGATAACTGGAGACATGATGGGATTCCTGGGGACATGATAGAGAAGTTCAAAAGAAGTTCAGTCATGTGGGAAATGAAGAGATGACTGCCTTGGGCATCATCTTTAAATGGAGGTTTCAGGAGGAGCTTTGCACTTATCCCACCAATGAGAAGGGCTCCAGGGGCAGAAGGTCCAGATGAACTGTGAGTATCACAGGTTCACTGCATGTAGGATTAGGAGATTACTGTTATGATGGAGAAGATGGAGTGTAGCTGCATGGAAAATCATTTAGCCCTAGACCCAAGAAAGACTTCCTAAAAGGTCTCAAGTTTTAGTTTTCAACATTCACTTTCACAAGATTTTGAGTTCCAAAGTTTCTCTTCATCTTTCCCTTCCATTCACCCCAAGATGGCATGAATTGTAAATACCCCTTCCTGCAATCTGCCCTTTCTTCTCTTACCCCCTTCCCTCTCTGATCCCTGTCCCCTTCTACTTTCCTGTAGGGCAGGATTTCTATATGCCATTGCCTGTATATCTTATTTCCCAGTTGCACGTAAAAACAATTTTTGACATTTGTTTTTAAAACTTTGAGTTCCAAATTCTCTCCCTTCCTCCCTCCCCACCTACTCTGATTGAGAAGGCAAGCAACTCGATACAGATTATACATGTGTAGTCATGCAAAACACTTCCATAGTAGTCATGTTGTGAAAGACTAACTATGCATCCCTCTATCCTATCCCATCCTCTGTTTATTCTATTCTTTCCTTTGACCCTGTCCCTCCTCAAAAGTGTTTGCTTCTGATTACCCTCTCCTCCAATCTACCCTACCTTCTATCATCTTCCCCTCTTATCCACTTCTCCCTTATTTTCCTGTAAGGTAAGATAGATTTCCATACCCAAATGAGTGTGTATGTTATCCCTTACTTAATCCAAATCCAATGAGAGTAAAATTCACTCGTTCCCTGTTACCTCTCTCCTCTTCCCCTCCACTGTAAAAGATTTTTCTTGCCTCTTTTATATGAGATAATTTACTCCATTCTACCTCTCACTTTCTTTTTCTCCCAGTACAATCTTCTCTCACCCCTTAATTTTATTTCTTAGGTATCATCCCTTCATATTCAACTCACCCTGTGCCCTCTGTCTATATATATATATGTTCCCTCCTACTACCCTAATACTGAGAAAGGACTCATAAATTACAAATATCATCTTTCCAGGTAGGAATGCGAATAGTTCAACTTTAATAAGTCCCTTATGATTTCTCTTTCCTGTTTACCTTTTCACGCTTCTCTTGAGTCTTGTATTTAAAAGTCAAATTTTCTATTCAGCTCTGGTCTTTTCACTAAGAATGCTTGAAAGTCCTCTATTTCATTAAATATCTATTTTTTCCCCTGAAGGATTATACTCAGTTTTGCTGGGTAGGTGATTCCTGGTTTTAATCCTAGCTTCTTTGACCTCCTGAATATCATATTCCAAGCCCTCTGATTCCTTAATGTAGAAGCTGCCAAATCTTGTGTTATCCTGATTTTGTTTCCATAATACTTGAATTGTTTCTTTCTGGCTGCTTGCAATATTTTCTCCTTGACCTGGGAGCTCTGGAATTTGGCTGTAATATTCCTAGGAGTTTTCCTTTCGGGATCTCCTTCAGGAGGTGATTGGTGGAGTTTTTCAATTTCTATTTTACCTTCTGGTTCTAGAATATCAGGGCACTCTTCCTTGATAATTTGTCGAAAGATGATATCTAGGCTCTTTTTTTTTTAATCATGGCCTTCAGGTAGTCCCATAATTTTTAAATTCTTTCTCTTGGATCTATTTTCCATGTCAGTTGTTTTTCCAATGGGATATTTCTCATTGTCTTCTATTTTTTCATTTTTTTTTGGTTTCGTTTTATAACTTCTTGATTTCTCATAGAGTCATTGGCTTCCATTAGTTCCATTCTAATTTTTCAGGAATTATTTTCTTCAGTGAGCTTTTGAACCACCTTTTCCATTTGGTCAATTCTGCTTTTTAAGGCACTCTTCTCTTCACTGGCTTTTTGGATCTCTTTTGCCAATTGAGTTAGTCTATTTTTTAAAGGTGTTATTTTCTTCAGTATTTTTTGGGTCTCCTTCAGCAAGCTGTTGACTCATTTTTTGTGATTTTCTTGCATCAATCACTCTCATTTCTCTCCCCAATTTTTCCTCTACTTCTCCTACTTGCTTTTCAGAATCCTTTTTAAGCTCTTTCATGGCTTGAGCCCAATTCATATTTTTCTTAGAGGCTTTGGATGTAGGAGCTTTGACTTTGTTGTCTTCTTCTGATTGTATGTTTTGATCTTCTTTGTCACCAAAGTAAGATTCTACAGTGAGTTTTTTTCCAATGTTTGCTCATGTTCCCAGCCAATTACTTGACTTTTTAACTCTTTATTAAGGTAGAGCTCTACTTCCAGTGTGGAGAGTGTACTGTCCCAAGCTTCAGGGTTTTTGTGCAGCTGTTTTTAGAGATACTTCTAGGGACCTGTAAATTTTCAGTTCTTCCAAGATGGTATGATTAAAAGAGAAGTGTTTACTACTTTCTTGGCCTGTGCTCTGGTCTATGAGTGACCACAAGCACTCTTTTTTATCTTGGAACTGTAAGGAGGATTCTCTCTCCATCAACACCACAAGCTCTGGTGTACCAGCTCTCTTCCTCACCCCAGGACCGCCACCCAGGACTGCAACCTAGATCCAAGCAAAGTCAATGCAAGAGAATACTGCTTCAGCACCAGCAAAGAGATCACTATAATCCCACTCTGATAATCCATGTGATCCCCCCACCATCTGTGGGCCAAGGGCTCCAGAAGCAGCAACCCCCCTGGGACTGTGCCAGGGCTGGGGCTAGACCACGCTCCTCTCTCACCCAGGTCTGAGAGACCTTTCCTACTGACCTCCTAAGTTGTCTTTGGTATTTGTGGGTTGAGAAGTCCAGAAACTGCCACAGCTGCCAGTGATTCAGTCGCTATTGAGGTCTGCTCCAGGTTGTCTGGGGCCCCCATCTTTGCCTAAGTGGGCCACACTGAGCTGAGCTCCTCTCTTAGCTCAACATAACACACCTTTCCCATCAACCATTCAGGTTGTCTTGGGCTGGAAATTTGTTTCACTCCTTTCGTGGGTTCTGCTGCTTTAGAATTTGTTTAGAGCCATTTTTACAGGTATTTGGAGGGATTTGGGGGAGAGCTCAAGCAAGTCATTGCTTTTACTCTGCCATCTTGGCCCCAAACCCAAAAGGTTTCAATTCTTACTCTTGGGGGGGATTTCTTCCATGAACACACTTCTCCAATTTTATCATGGAAATCAATGTGAGGGTTAGAGGGGTCAATTTCCCTTAAGCAAAATTTGTTTTATAGAAAATTAAGGGAGGTAGAATGGAACTGTGGAAGGAGATTGGGTTGTACAGTCTGAGGACCTAAGTTCAAATCTTCTTTATGACACTACCGACCTGGTATGACCTGGGATAAGTTACAAACTTCCTAAGATCTTAATTGTCTCACTTGGCACAGTATATAGAGTGTGGGGCCCAAAGTCAAGGAGACTAATCTTTTCGAGTTCAAATCTTGCCTTAGACACTTATTAGTTATGTGACTCTGGGCAAGTCACTTCACTTTGTATCAGTTTCCTGTAAAATGAGCTGGAGAAGGAATTGGCAAACCACTCCAGTGGCTCTACCAAGAAAACCCCAAATGGGGTCCCAAAGAGTTGGACATGACAGAACAACAACAAAAAGGGAGACTTGAGCTAGATGGTGTATGGGGCCTTTTTCATTGCATATACTATCTCATTTGCTCTGGATCAATAATAATAGCTAGCATTTATATAGCAGTTTAAATTTGCAAAACATTTTACATGTGTTATCTCATTTGATCCTCACAATACCCCTGGGACTGAGGTGTTATTACCATACCCCTTATATAGTTGGCAAAACTGAGGCTGAGATAGGTAGAGTGACTTGCCCAGAACAACATAACCAGTAAATGTCTGAGGCTATATTTGAACTTATATCTTCTTGACACCAAGTTCTAATGCTCTCTATTCTAATACCTTAATGATAGAGCCCAACCATTTAGTTAACTCCATACAAAGATCAAATTGATTGTTTCTTTGAAAGTTTCAGAATTTTGAAAGTAAGAAATTATATTCCTCATAGTAAGCTAATTTGTAACATAAAAAATAAATATGCAAAAAAGTTAAGAATCAGGACAAAGACCAAGAGATGAATGTGAAACTGATGAAAGGTGTGTCAATGGTATCAAACATATAATGGGAGTTTTGGTTGGAAATAGAACTGGGCTTCTCATTTCCCTCTTGGTCATCCCAAGTTCAATGATGTACTGGAAAAATTAGTTAAACCAAGTTGAACTTATAATCCTTTAAATAGTATGCTTGATTCAATCCCATTAACAAGTTTTCCCTATTGCAGTGATGGTGGCATTTCCTTAGGTTGCTTGGTTGCTTTCCTTAGGCAAGTAGTTATTTGCAAGGCTGGCTTAAAGGGGTTAACAGGCTGTGAAATGTTTGCCCTGATAGGAATCAGCTAGGCTGCCTTTATCTTCTCCTCAGGAGGATTGATTTGTGATTATTCTTTCTGTCATTGGGACAGACATTGTTAGAGAAGATTTAATCAAGAAAGAGTAATGAGCTTAATAGAGTCTGTCCAGATAAATGAGATAATAGCTTGACTCCTGCATGTTATGCAGCCTGTTCAAAGTAATCGGATTTTTTTTCTTTTTGGTGGAGACTCTTCTCTGTTTATTAACAGAACTCCATTTGTTAAGTGGGTCGGAACCTACTGCATTCCCTAGTCCATTTCTTATCTTATTGAATTTCTTGTACCTTTCCATGTTTTTATTTCGTTGCTGTTGATCAGATGGGAGCCATGGGCCTCTACATCCTCCAAAAAATTGGGGTTGAGGATGAATGAAGGAAGCATTTATTAAGCACTTATAATGTACAAAGCATTATACTAGGTACTGGAGATGCAAAAAAGGAAAATAATTCTTGCTATTAATGAGCTCACATTCTAAAGGGAGGTTCTAACTGCAAGTCAGATGGAAAGGTTCTTAGAGTGATAGGCAATGTCTCTTCTTTAATGTTATTTCCATTGATAAAATAATCTGTTTCTGATATTGCACCATTAGATAGTGCCAAGGACTTCAGTGGCAAAAACTTTCTTTTCAATGTCTTCAAAAGATGGCACCATTAGGAGCAGTTGCCAATCTGCATCTCCACAGGGGTTGTTTCCCAGGATGATATCTGTAGGTACTGGGTTGGAAGCATTGCTGATCCCTGGGTTCAGGGCCTTGACCTTCTCCATCAAGGTCTGAGGGGAGATGGTGGTCAAAGCGGTGCTGGTGTTTTGACTTGCCTGGCAGATGTTATCTCCTATGTCTTCTTCGGGATGCTGTATTGCTTCAGTAAAAGGCTGGTTTGTCTGATATTTGAAAGACACTTAGTAGTCAGTTGGAGGGGAAGACAGCTGGCCTTCTGCACAGGAGCCACTTCCCAGTAGGATGATTATGAGGGCTGGAAGCAGGATTGATGGTCTGAGGTGGGGATGGGGCAGTGACTCCCAGGTATCCTATGCTTATCTGCCTTTTGATGGCAACTGGCTAGCAACTGCTGCAGGTGGTGACAAGGAAGGTGAGCCACCTTTTCATATTGATCTCTCACCTCAATGCTGGCCATAGGGGCCGAGCTGGAAGCAGTACTGGTGGTTTGGGGGACCATTATTCCCAAGTGTCCTGAGCTCATGTTCCTGGGCTGTCTCCATCAGGGACCAAGGGGGAGATGGTGATCAAAGTGGTGATAGTTTTAATCACCTGGCACATGCTGTCACCTGTCTCTATCTCAGGGTGTCCTACTGCTTCTGCCAGTCCTGTGAGTGGCAGATGGCTCACCAAAAGGACAATGGAGAGGGACTTCATAAGCATGATCAAGTCGCAAAACATTGCAAATGAGGAATTACAAAAGATAAGTGGAATGAGAAATGTATGATTTATAAAGATGACGGGTTGTTTGCAGAGTGAAATTGAAGGATAACTGAATACCACCCCCTTTCCATGCCTCACTGGTATTTTTGAAATATCAATATAACTCATGGAAGGTCCCCCACATGCTGGTTGTATCCCTTCAGAGTAAACTGGATGAGAATTGCTCAGGATGAACAGGCACAGATGTGTCGAACAAATGAATGAATGACTGTGTGAGTGAATGAATAAATGAAAAAAAAACATTAAGTATTTATTATTTAACAAGCACTGTGCTAAGCAGTAAGGGTGCAAATAGACAAAGAAAACAGCCCCTACTCAAGGAGCTCATACTCTAATTTGGGAAGATAACATATATGTCTGCATTCTTGCTATATGCATTACTGTCTTCATTGTTGGATGAAGTATCCATGTTGATGACACCACAGATTTATGTTAGCATCTGAGAATGAAGAAAGCCCTGTGGGATTGTAGATGCTGATATCTCTTAGTGATGAATGCTGAAAACTTAACAGGTTACCTCTAGGGCCTTTTGGCAGCCAAAAAGGTATTATGATTTCAGGATGCATTAAGAGAGGCATTAATAATTAGGACTAGGGAAATAAGAGCACTTCTTCACTGGGCCCTGGTTGGACTAGAGCTGGATTATTGTGTTAGGTTCTCGGTGCCACATTTTAGGAAATATACTGATAAACTGGAGTCCGTCTAGGAGAGTGATAGACCTAGATAATATGTCACATGAAAGTTGGTTGAAGGAACTCGAGATGTTTAGCCTGGAGAAGAGAAGACTTAAGCAAGGCAGGACAGCTGTTTTGAATTATTTTAAAGACTGTTACATGAAAGAATGATTGGACATATATATGGTCTTTAGTCTTTAAAGGACATACCTTGAGACAATGAGGGGAAGTTGCAAAGAGGTAAATTGAGGCTTGATGTCAAGAAAATCTTTTAAACAATTAGTTCTTTTCACAATTGAAATAGGATGCTTCATTGGAGCCCTTCAGTCAAAGGCTAGATGACCACTGACAGCCATATCATAGATCCAATTCTTATTCAGGCACAGGTAGAATTATTAAAAAAAGCTTGTTAAATGGTTAAATGGCTAGTCAGTTCTTGACATCTCTTCCAACTCTAAGACTCCTATTCCTTAACTTAACTAACTCTATCTAGCATTAAAGATCAGGTTCTATCTGGAAGCAGCAAAATGCAGGGGACAAACCATGGCGCGTCATAAGGCCAGGCTCAGCATTACACTACCTGTGTGCCCTCAGGTTATTCGACAAATATTTATAAAGCACTTACTGTATTATATTTTCTGATTAATCAACTACGCTGCATCTCAATTTCCTTAGCTGTAGAATAGCAGAGTTGGACTAGATCATGTCCAAAGTTGGTTCTGCTTTTAATACTTCATGAGCAATCATAACTGAATACTTAAATGGATTCATGATCTGACTGAATTAGTTATTCTCTTCACTCTTACAGATCATAACCCATCCATACTTTCCTATTCATGCAAATCTTCTTTTTGTCTTCCATTGTCTCTTTCTGGCTTTACCAAGGCAAATGCTTTTTTTGGATCCTGATAATCATTGAAATGCACTCTTATTCTCTTCTTATTTTAGTCAGTTCTATAACTATAGAGATGCATTTTGCTGGAGAGAATCATTTGTGAAATCTGTCTTTTTCTTTCCATATTTTATCATCAAACATATCTTGATATGGATATAGATGAAGTTAATAAAATTTGTGAAGATGAGAAATTAGCCTAATAGGTTGATTTTTATAGGATTATCTTTAACATGTGGGTATTCATATTTGCACTAGCTTCTTCCATTCTTTTGGCATTTTCCCTTCTCTCTGCTAACCTGTAAATTATGGAGTCACCTCTAACACAGAGGTGCAAACTTCATCTCACCCAATATCTCTTCCCACCCTCATTTTCTTAAGTATAATCCCGGACTCTTTGTATAGCATAAATGAGAGTAGAGTACATATGTGGTGATTCCTTTGTTGTTAAAAACAGATTATGAAAACATTGGGAAACATATTCCCTTATATAACTCTAGCACCTCCCCATTTCACACACACACACATATGGATCCCTAAGAAGGTATCACAGATTCAATTCTCTGTGGGTCTCAGATATCATGAGTACTGAACAACAGGTTTGTTTTTTACCAGATCAGCCAAAGGACAGATTACTTTTTAATTAAAAACAATTAATTAAACACCTTCGCAATATAAAGGGGATACCTTTTCTCATAAGATATGCATTCTCAATAGAGGGGGGGCACGTACAAGAAACATATGTGACCAAGGAACATACAGGGAGAGATGCACACGCAAAGAACATAAGTGACCTGGTAACATGGATGCCCAGAGCAAACCTGTAGCATCACCACCTATTTCTGGTGATGTCATCATATTTTTCTCTTCTACTTTCTGCTTGACAGCTCCACTGAGATGCCAAGGCTACTATTCCTTGGTGTTCTACTGGGATGTGACTTCTGCAGCTGGTAGTTCTCAGCTCTAAGACACTCAGAGCCTCAGGCTACTACAGCTCTTTTGACACACAGAACCTAGCTATCAGAACCCAGGAGGCTAGTTTCAAAAGCTCCTGGACATTTAAATCTATCATTTAAAAATTGCATTTAATCTGCTGCTACTCCAAATGCCATGGTCTAAAATCTTATTTGAAATATGGTCTAAATTTTCTTCTATCCTGCTTCCTATGTCACCTGGGTCTTCTTCAAATCATCTCAGGGACTCGGTTTAACAAAAGGGCCAAAGATATGGGTGAAGATGAGGTTAAGAGATTCTTTCTAATCCTCCATTGTATCCTGAATTGTCATGCAAACCAGTTGAGGAGAAATACTGAAAAGAGTGTGCTAGAGCTAGTGAAGCTACTGATCTTTTCCCTACTCCCCCCTCCCCAACCCATACCACAGCAAAAATCACCACACTTCTAATAAATTCATTGATTGTCCTCTTAACTATTGTATCTAATTGATGACCCTCAAAGTTTCTGGCCAGAACAGAAAAATCATTCCAGATTGATACTTTTTATTTTTATTTTTTTATTGTTAGGCAATTGGGGTTAAATGACTTGCCCAGGGTCACACAGCTAGTGAGTGTCAAGTGTTTGGCCTGAGGTCAGATTTGAACTCAGGTCTTCCTGACTTCAGGGCCAGGGCTTTATTCACTGCACCATGTAGCTGCCCCCAGATTGATACATTTTTGCTGGTAAACTAGGCCATGTTTTGTGGCAATTTTTACCTAGTCCTTAGTTATTAAATGGGAATTGCCTCAGACAGATTGAGGCCTGAGAAAGACTTTAATTTAGAAAGGTCATCAGCTGCAAACAGGGCAATTGTCAGCCATTTTGACTTTTGTCTTGCCACTGGACTCCAGTGACTGTGGAGGAGAGAATGAGACTGATGACTTTGCACAGCTCTGCTTCATTTCAACCCAATTCACTGGAGTCAAGACATCACCCTCCTAATGTCATTGGTCCTTTTTGAGACAAGCAAAATTGCATTTATGAAT
This sequence comes from Phascolarctos cinereus, assembly GCF_003287225.1. NCBI lineage: Eukaryota > Metazoa > Chordata > Mammalia > Diprotodontia > Phascolarctidae > Phascolarctos > Phascolarctos cinereus. The sequence continues at coordinate 687,748,987 of NW_027555847.1, read as the reverse complement.
ACAAGAGTATTCTTGACATGGTGGGGTGCAATTGAGTCTCATGTCAAGTGTTTTATAAAACAGATTTTCCTTCCATTGCTTTTCACCATTTTATAAGGCATTACTGCACATTTATTCATTTATCTACCATCTAACTGATTGTTCACTCATTCGTTTACTTATATTTATTCATTCATTAATTCATTTCTTTGTTTAATTACGTATTTGTTTGTTTACATATTTATTGTTTGCTTGCTTACACAGGCAGCTAAGTGGTTAAATAAAGCACTGGGCAGAAAGACCTGAGTTCAAGTCCTGCCTCATACACTTACTAGTTATGATGAACCTGGAGAAGTCACTTAACCTCTGTTTGCCTCAGTTTCCTCATCTGTAAAATAGAGATAATAATAGCACCTACCTTGCAGGGCTGTTGTAAGGATCAAATGAGGTAATAGTTGTAATTGTAGCAATTGTAAATAATTGTTAGCACAATGATGCAAAGTAAGTACTAATAAGTATATAAGCACTGAACACTGACTATTTAGTTTGGCTCTCCTCTGCTGTGCTTTACAAGTGAGTTTGCATTCAGAACTGGTATTACCATTAGGCACCATATCGGCCTGGCAGAAAGATAAAGTATTGGCTTCCTTACGTGGTTTCTGGGCCTTTATGATCATCTCATTGTGGTGACTGCTTTGCACTGTAAACTTTAGTAGGAAGCAGGAATAAGATCGGTATTTATGCTTTTAAAAATTTCCCTTTCTTGTTTCTGGGATAGATCAGGTTGAAACTGTCACCATGATTGTTTTGTCTCTAGTTCTTCTAATTTGATTTTGACTTTGACTTTTACTCTAACTGGTTGATGGACTGAACTTCCAGACAGCTGGTACCATTAGGATGCTCACATTAATAATCGATTGTTGTCTGTTAATATAGTAATTTCATTGTATGTATGTCTGTGATAGTGTTGAATACATACTAACTGTGTCCAGTGTTCCCAACACTTTTCTAGAAGAAAATATTCAAGAAAAATGTGGGAGGCTTTGGAGCAGTCTTCAAACCTTTGGCCTCTTTCTTTACTCTAACCTGACCCATAATTTCTAAATTTTTCTCTCTTTCTTCCCTGTAGCCACTGAGCAACAACAAATATACTGACTTGTAAAGATCTTCTTGATTTCTGGTACCTTCCCATCCCCTAAAACAGGTACTGATGTCTAAGATTCAATTATCTCCACATTGGGTTTTTCCTTCTCTGTGCTCAGCATAAGTACTACAAGATATGATCACCAAGTGTCCCATGAAATATTTCAGTTACCATTTTCTAAAACCAATTCCTTTTTGTGTGTGTGGGGAGAGGAATCTTGTCCAAAGCTGATCTATGAACCTGCTTACTCAGAGCTTTCTTTAATCTGATTTTGGTTGCTGGGAGAAGATCACTATTGATAAGGTTCATTTCTTCTAATTCTAGGTCAATTCATTAGTCACTGGACAAGGATCTCACATGTAGAGTCACAACAGACAAGTTCAGGTTGGTCACTGGACAAGGATGTCACATGTAGAGTCACAGCAGACAAGTCCAGGTTTATAGATGGTTTAAGAACTGTGATTTCTAGAACCCTCAGTTCTTTTTCCCAACTCCAGCACCATAACTATGAGAGCACAATGGAAGCACACAGGACTAAGGGACAGTTTACATTATTTTTCTTGGGTTGCCATAGTCAAAGAATACATAGCCACGAGCTTCTCCTATGCTTAGGCTGATTCTCAGACAGTTGACTCAATCTGGGGGTATCTGGGATCATGCATTTCAAGCATGGCAGAACCTGCTAGTCCTTATGTTTCACTGGCAAAGTTTTCCAAACCCGAGGGTCACACCCATGCCAGGATGAGGCATTAGCACAGGACATTGTTTAGTACTCTATTCATGCATTGGATTTAGGTTTGCACCAGAAGGACTATAGCTTGGAGTGAGACAAAGCTGATAAAACAAAAAAAGACAATAAAAAAACTAGATTATTTTAAAGCTATAAGGAGGAAAAGAGGAAGATCAAAGAAGGGGTAGGGTAGTTGCACTAAGTGGACAGAATGATTCTAATGGAAAATAGAGAAAAGATAAAATGAGTTAACTTTTTTGCTTTTTTTTTCTTTTTCTGGCAAAGAAAATGATCTTTAGATTTAAAAAGGATGAAAAGAAAGTCTTAACAGTAAAGGAAGTGAAATCCAAGATAAACTGGGCAATAGTAAGAGTGTACCCAGCTGCCCTTCATGAGTTCAAATCTCCTGGCTTAGATGAATGGCATCCCAGGGTGCCAAAAGAAAGGACAGATGTGAGTATAGAGCAGTTATTAGTGATCTTTGAGAGACTGTGGGATACAGGAGAGTTATATGCAGGTGAGGAATACACAGGTCTGAAGAAGGGCAAAAAGTTGTCTCAGTTTTGAAAAGAAGGGAAGAGAAGAGAGTGCACACTATAGGCTTGAAAGTTTCCTTCTGATACCTGGAAAAATTCTAGAATGTATTATTATTTTTTTATTTAAAAATTTTTTTTTCCATATGCTTTTGAGTTGAAAATTTTTTCTCCCTTTTTCTCCCCCCCACCCTCCCCAAGACAGCGCAAAATCTGACATAGGCTTTACATTTACATACCCATTAAACATATTTTCACGTTAGTGAAGTTGTAAGTAAAAATTAAAACCAATAGGAGGAACCATCAGAAAGATGAAACAAAACTCAACTGAAGGTAAAAATAAGTGAGAGATTCGACTTCCATAGTTCTTTCTTTGGATGTGGACAGCATTTTCCATCCCGAGGCCTCTGGAGATGTCTTAGATCCTGTAATGCTGAGAAGGGTTCAGTTTAACATCTTAGTCATTGCATAATGGCTGTTATTGTGTACAAAGTCCTCTTGGTTCTGCTCACTTCACTCAGCATCAGACCATATAAGTCTTTCCAGGTTTTTCTGAAGTCAGCCTGTTCATCATTTCTTATAGCACAATAGTATTCCATTACATTCATATACCACAACTTGCTCAGCCATTCCCCAATTGATGGGCATCCTCTCAATTTCCAATTCTTTGCCACCACAAAAAGAGCTGCTATGAATATTTTTGTACATGTGGGTCCTTTTCCCATTTGTTTGATCTCTTTGGGATATAGCCCTAGAAGTGCTATTGCTGGATCAAAGGGTATGCACATTTTTGTAGCCCTTTGGGCATAGTTCCAAATTGTTCTCCAAAATGGTTGGATCATTTCACAACTCCACCAACAATGTATTAGTGTTCCAATTTTCCCACATCTTCTCCAACATTTATCATTTTCCTGTTTTGTCATGTTGGCCAATCTGATAGGTGTGATGTGGTACCTCAGAGTTGTTTTGATTTGCATTTCTCTAATCAATAACGATTTAGAGCATTTTTTCATATGACTATAGATGGCTTTAATTTCTTCATCTGAGAACTGTCTGTTCATATCCTTTGACCATTTATCAATTGGGGAATGGCTTGTGTTCTTATAAATTTGTCTTAATTCTCTATATATTTTAGAAATGAGGCCTTTATCAGAAGACTGGTTGTAAAAATTCTTTCCCAATTTTCTACCTTCCTTCTAATCTTAGTTGCATTGGCTTTGTTTGTGCAAAAACTTTTCAATTTAATGTAATCAAAATTATCCATTTTGCTTTTCATAATGTTCTCTATCTCCTGTTTGGTCATGAATTCTTCTGTTCTCCATAGATCTGATAGGTAAACTATTCCTTGTTCTCCCAGTTTACTTATGGTATCAGCCTTTATATCTAAGTCTGAACCCATTTTGACTTTATTTTGGTATATGGTGTGAGATTTGGGTCTATGCCTAGTTTCTGCCATACTCTTTTCCAGTTTTCCCAGCAGTTTTTTTCAAAGAGTGGGTTCTTATCCCAGAAGCTGGGGTCTTTGGGTTTATCAAATAATAGATTACTATAGTCATTGACTACTGTGTCTTGCATATTTAACCTATTCCACTGATCCACCTCCCTATTTCTTAGCCAGTACCAAGCAGTTTTGATGATTGCTGCTTTATAATACAATTTAAGATCTGGAATTGCTAGGCCACCTTCCCCTGCATTTCTTTTCATTAGTTCCTTTGATATTCTGGACCTTTTGTTTTTCCAAATGAATCTTGTTATTATTTTTTCTAACTCTATAAAATAATTTTTTGGTAGTTTGATTGGTATGGCACTGAATAAGTAAATTAGCTTAGGTAGGATTGTCATTTTTATTATATTAGCTCGGCCTACCCATGAGCAACTGATGTTTTTCCAATTATTTAGATCTGATTTTATTTGTGTGAAAAGTGTTTTGTAATTGTGTTCATAGAGTTCCTGGGTTTGTTTGGAGGTAGACTCCTAAATATTTTATAATGTCTACAGTAAGTTTAAATGGGATTTCTCTTTCTATCTCTTGCTGTTGGGCTTTGTTGGTAATATATAGAAATGCTGATGATTTATGTGGGTTTATTTTATAGCCTGCAACTTTGCTAAAGTTGTTTATTATTTCACGTAGTTTTTTACTTGATTCTCTAGGATTCTCTAAGTATATCATCATGTCATCTGCAAAGAGTGATAGCTTTGTTTCTTCTTTGCCTATTCTAATGCCTTCAATTTCTTTTTCTTCTCTTATTGCTAAAGCTAAGGTTTCCAGTACAATATTGAATAACAGTGGTGATAATGGACATCCTTGTTTCACCTCCAATCTTATTGGAAATGCTTCTAGCCTGTCCCCATTACATATAATGCTTGCTGAAGGTTTTAGATAGATGCTATTTATTATTTTAAGGAAGACTCCATTTATACCTATGCTTTCTAGTGTTTTTAATAGGAATGGGTGTTGTATTTTATCAAAAGCTTTTTCTGCATCTATTGAGATGATCATGTGGTTTCTGTTGGTTTTGTTGTTGATATGCTCAATGATGCTGATAGTTTTCCTAATATTGAACCAACCCTGCATTCCTGGTATAAATCCTACCTGGTCATAGTGTATTATTCTTGTGATAAGTTGCTGTAATCTACTTGCTAATATTTTGTTTAAAATTTTTGCATCTATATTCATTAGAGAAATTGGTCTATAATTTTCTTTCTCTATTTTGACTCTTCCTGGTTTAGGTATCAACACCATATTTGTATCATAAAAAGAATTTGGTAAGACTCCTTCTTCACCTATTTTCCCAAATAGTCTATATGGTATTGGAATTAATTGTTCTTTAAATGTTTGATAGAATTCATGTAAATCCATCTGGCCCTGGAGATTTTTTCCTAGGGAGTTCATCAATGGCTTGTTCAATTTCTTTTTCTGAGATGGGGTTATTTAAGTATTTTACTTCCTCTTCGGTTAATCTGGGCAATTTATATTTTTGTAAATATGTATCCATTTCACTAAGATTGTCAAATTTGTTGGCATATAGTTGGGCAAAATAATTCCTAATTATTGTTTTAATTTCCTCTTCCTTGGTGGTAGCTTCGCCCTTTTCATTCTTGATACTAGTAATTTGGTTTTTTTCTTTCTTTTTTTTAATTAAATTAACCAAAGGCTTATCTATTTTATTGTTTTTTCATAAAACCAGCTCTTAGTTTTATTTATTAGTTCAATAGTTTTCTTAATTTCAATTTTATTAATTTTTCCTTTGGTTTTCAATATTTCTAATTTGGTGTTTAGTTGAGGATTTTTAATTTGTTCTTTTTCTAGTTTTTTTAGTTGTATGCCCAATTCATTAATCTCCTCTTTTTCTATTTTATTTATGTAAGCATTTAGAGATATAAAACTTCCCCTAAGAACTGCTTTGCTGCATCCCATAGGTTTTGGTATGTTGTCTCATTATTGTCATTCTCTTGAATGAAATTATTGATTGTTTCTATGATTTGTTGTTTGACCCAATCATTTTTTAGGATTAGATTATTTAGTTTCCAATTATTTTTTAGTCTATCTTTCCATGGCCCTTTATTACATATAATTTTTATTGCATCATGATCTGAAAAGGATGCATTTAATATTTCTGCCTTTCTGCATTGGATTGTGAGGTTTTTATGCCCTAGTACATGGTCAATTTTTGTGTATGTGCCATGTACTGATGAGAAAAAAGTATATTCCTTTCTATCCCCATTCAGTTTTCTCCAGAGGTCTATCATACCTAACTTTTCTAATGTTCTATTCACCTCCTTAACTTCTTTCTTGTTTATTTTGTGGTTAGACTTATCTAGTGCGAGAGGGGAGGTTCAGGTCCCCCACTAGTATAGTTTTGCTGTCTATTTCTTCCTGTAACTCCCTGAACTTCTCCTGTAAGAATTTGGATGCTATACCATTTGGTGCATATATATTTAGTAATGATATTACTTCATTGTCTATGGTGCCTTTTAGCAGGATGTAGTTTCCTTCCTTATCTCTTTTGATTAGATCTATTTTTGCTTTTGCTTTGTCTGAGATCAGGATTGCTACCCCTGCTTTTTTTACTTCAGCTGACGCATAATATATTCTGCTCCAGCCTTTTACCTTTACCCTGTATGTGTCACTCTTTTTCAAATGTGTTTCCTGTAAACAACATATTGTAGGATTATGGTTTTTAATCCATTCTGCAATCCATTTCCGTTTTATGGGAGAGTTCATCCCATTCACATTCACAGTTATGATTACTATCTGTGTCTTTTTCTCCATCCTTTTCCCCCATTTATGCTTTTCTTTCTCCTTTTTCCTTTCCCCCTTCACTAGTGTTTTGCTTTTGACCACCGCCTCCTTCAGTCCCTTCCCCCTTTTATTATCCCTTTCCCTTTTCTTCCCCTTTAGTCTTACTGCTGCTTCCCTCCCTTCTTTCCCCCCCCTTTTCTTTCCTCCCTCCCTTTTCTTTCCCCTTTTCCCTCCTACTGCCTATAGGGCAAGTTAGATTTCTATACTTAACTGATTATATTATGCCCTTCTTGAGCCTAATCTGATGAGAGTAAGGTTCAAACAATGCTCCCCCCCCTTTCCCTCTGCTGTAATAGGATTTTGTGTCTTTTCCTGTAATGTAATTTACCCTTGTCTGCCTCCTCCTTTTTCAGTACCTTTTCTAAGATTAGATTGATCCACTTATTTGGATCCATTTAACCCACTTGATTAGATTTTTTTTATCATTACATCAAAGTCAACTAATATCCACCCTCTTTATGTATACTCCTTTAACAAGGTGTAATAACAATACAGTTCTCAAGGGTTGCAAATCTCATATTCCCTTGTAGGGGTTTAAACAGCCTCCCCCCCTTATTAACAGCATATTGTATCCTTCTGTCCCATTTACCTTTTTAAGTCCTTCTTGAGTCCTGTACTTGAAGATCAAATTTTTTGTTGAGCTCTGGTCTTTTTATCAGGAAAGTTTGGAAGTCTCCTATTTCGTTGAATATCCACCTCCTCCCTTGAAAAATGATGCTTTTGCTGGGTAATTGATCCTTGGCTGCATTCCAAGCTCCTTTGCCTTATGGAATATCATGTTCCATGCCCTGCGGTCTTTTAATGTAGAAGCTGCAAGGTCCTGTGTAATCCTGACTGTGGTTCCATGATATTTAAATTCTTTCTTTCTGGCTGCTTGCAGCACCTTCTCTTTCATCTGGTAATTTTGGAATTTTGCTATTATATTTCTTGGCATTGTCAATTTGGGATCTCTTTCAGGTGGTGATCGGTGGATTCTTTCTATGGTTATTTTCCCTTCTGGTTCTAGGACTTCTGGGCAGTTTTCCTTTATGATTTCCTGAAAGATACTGTCCAGGCTTTTTTTTCATCATGATTTTCAGGTAGTCCAATAATTTTTAAATTGTCTCTCCTGAGTCGATTTTCCAGGTCGGTTGTTTTACTGATGAGGTATTTTACATTTTCATCGATTTTTTCATTTTTTTGTTTCTGTTTGACTGATTCTTGCTCTCTCATAGAGACATTAGTTTCCATTTGTCCAATTCTAGTTTTTAACAGATTGTTTTCTTCTGTTAGTTTTTGTACTTCCTTCTTCAACTGGCCAATTGTGTTTTTTAGGGACTTGTTTCCTTCAGCATACTCTTCTGTTAAGAGTTTGTACTTCCTTCTTCATCTGGCCAATTGTGTTTTTTAGGGACTTGTTTTCTTCAGTGTACTCTTCTGTTAGTTTTTGTCCTTCCTTCTTCAATTGGCCAATTGTGTTTTTTAGGGACTTGTTTTCTTCAGTGTATTTTTTTTCCAACTGGCCAATTGTATTTTTGAAGGACTCTTTTACCTCTCTCATTTGACTATTAAAATCCTTCTTGAGCTCTTCTAAGAAGGCTTTTTGGGCTTCAGACCAGTTCATATTCCCTTTTGTTGTTGCAGATGTGGGTTTGTTGACAATGTTGTCCTCTTCAGAATTTCTGTCTTGATCTTCACTCTTCTCATAATATGAGTCTATGGTACGTTTCTTTTTACTCATGGTGTTTCCTTATTCTCTGGCCTTTAAAGAGATTGAGCTCTCCTGCTGGGGAACAGAGGGTACTGACCCAAGCTTCTTGTGTTGGGAGCCTAGGTCTTGGTCACTGGCTTTGTGTTCTGGGGCCTCTTATGCTGGGATTGGAGTTGTAGGTTTCTGGCAGCTTACCTGGTGTTGGGCTGGAATCAGCAAGGCTGGAACTTTCAGGCAATTCTAGGTTGCCTGCTTTTCCTTTCCTTTAGCTTTCTTCAGCTCCTTTTAGATGGCTGCTGCAGGATGTTTATCTGCCTGGGGCCCCCTGCAGTGTTGTCTCCCTCGTTTCTGCTAATGCACCAGGAGATTCCTTTGCAGTGGAGTGTTGAGGCTCCTGGTGGTTTTCTGAGCTGGTTTCCACCGGTTCCCCTGCCCTCACTGAGGCACTTGGAGGTCCAGGTGTTGGTGTTTGCCTGCTCTACCACCTGGGCTTCAGGATTTCTTCACAATTGGAGGCTTCCTACAGCTCACCTGGTGTTGGGTTGGAATCAGCAAGACCGGGACTTTAGGAAGCCTTTAGGTTGTTTTCTTCACCTCCTTTCAGATGAATGCTGCAGGGTACTTATCTGCCTGGGGCCCCTTGTTTTTGCTGAGGCACTGAGAGATCAGTTTGCTGGGCTACTGCACTGCTGCTCCTTGTCTTTCTTCTAGTTCAGGTGTTCCAGGGTTTGTTTCTTTTTTTCCTGGGCTGATATTTTCTAGGTTTGCAGAGGTTGATAGGGGAGAGTGAGAGCGACTACCTTTTCACTCTGCCATCTTGGCTCCTGGAAGCGGAAGTCCCCTAGAATGTATTATTAAAGGGGTTGTTAATGAACATTTGGAAAAGAAAGTGGTGATTACAGAAAGCCAACACTGGAGTGGGTCCTAGACTCTAATTTGCCCTCATTCACTATTAGAAGGTGAATAGGGAAATAAATCAGCCATATCTAAGCCCTCTACCACCTTTGAGAACTCAGACACAGATCTCATTATGTAGCCATTATCTCTGCCACTTGCTATAGGCTACCTGGCCCCCAGGCTAGGATCAGTATGAAGACCAGGACGTATCCAACTTCCCCTCCTTTTCCAAATTTTACTTAGGGAATGATTACATGAATTTTAGGATGAAGCCTAAAGCTCAGCTACAATCACTATTGGAAAGACTATGGTAATCTATTTCTCAGTGACTAACAAACTCTTTTTCACTCAAGATGCCTTTGTTTCAGAGTCATAGATTGGCAAAACAAAAGCTCTATCCTCCAGCTACTCCTGGCTCCTTTGCATTCCCAAACCTCATCCCTACCTCATGTTACTCTGTCTTCCCCTTCCATTATGTTCTATGGAACCCTGGATCCTGCCCTTCATATTAAGCATCTTCCTCACATCTTCCTTTTCCTTCTATCTTGTAATTACAGAAACTTAACTCCCCACAGATATCCAATACTGTCTGTGTCTTCTTCACCCCCATAAACCCATCCACCATGGACTTTACTGCTGGTGTCTTCCCTCTATGATTATCTCCATTTTTTCATAGACATCTTAAATATATCATATATATACACATATGTAATTTATTTATATATTATGTTTTCATTATATATCATATATCTACCTTATTTACATATACATTTATATATTTATATACATATATAAATACATTTATTTTATATATATAATCTTATTTATCTTATACACACATTGCATATATATGTGTGTATATATATATATATATATATATATATATATATATATTTTTTTTTTTTCTTCTCCCCCATTAGAATCTGAGCTTTTTAAGAACAGGGACAGTTTTTCACCTTCTTTGTAGCCATAGAACTTAACACAGTGTCTGGCATAGAGTAAGTGCTTAATTACTAGTTGCTGTTGTTGTTGAAGGTACTGGGCCAGGAGGAAAAGTAGTATATGTTATATATCTCATTGCCACATGTGGACCTTCCTTCTACTGACATTCCTCAATAAAATCTCCCTTTTGAGATTCAATTCATCTTGATAGATGGGCCTGTGAAGATCCTGGTGGCAGTTTCTAACAGCACTTAGGTTACTCTTCTTCCTTTCTCAAAGAGCTCAGCGTTTGGCTCATATTTTCCATCTCCACTTGGGTGCTTGTGTTTATAAATCAATATGAGACAATGGGCAGCTGGGTGGTACCATAGCGGATAATATGCAGGGTCTGGAATCTGGATGATTAATCTTCCTGAGTTCAAATCCAGCCTCAGACACTTACTAGCTGTGTGACCCTGGACACATACTTAACCCTGTTTACCTCAGTTTCCTCTTCTGTAAAATGAGATGGAGAGCGAAATGGTAAACCACTTCAGAATTTTTGCCAAGAAAACCCCAAATGGGGTGACAAAGAATTGGACATGACTGAAAAATGACTAAACAAAAGGGATAATAGATGAGGTATAGAGACCAGATCTGTGATTTCATTTATATAGGGCACTCCTGGCTAATGAAAACACCTTCAACTAATGCAAATTGGTACTTTATCTTCAACTTACAGGCAGGTTAGAGTCTTAGAAAGTCTCCTAGAGAACTGAGAAGTTAAGGGACTGGCCCAGAAACATATAATTAGTATATGTTGGCTGTTGGGCTTGAACCCAGATCTTCCTGGCTCCAAGGTCAAATTCTGTTACTCTAGAGCTCATCAACCTCATCAGTTCCCATGATCCTGTACTTTCAGTACACTTCAGCCCCACAGAGGGGCCTCCAAGTCTTAATACCTTCAAACACCACCTCCACAATTCATAATATTTCTATGTTCATAACCTATCTTTCCATCTCCTCCTTATGTCTTATCCCTCCTAAACTTATCATCTGTTTCCATTCCAACCTCTAATTACTCACCCCTCCCTGTTTGCCCAGGTCATCACCCCTGTTCTAGCCTCATTTTCCTCCCTTTGAAATCAGGACCCTAAAGTTAACCAGTTGAAATTTACATTGTCTCTTACCATTGAATCCTTTGTCCTTCTGCCCTATTATTACTCATCTTTTTCCAAACAACAACCTTGGGTTATTTCCAGTATCTGCCTTTCAACCTTCATGTTCTGTGTTGCTGAGCACTGCTGGAAGAAATCAGCCAACCATCCTGACGTGATCCTCTACAAATTTACGCTCTCTAATCTTCCTACTGGGCTCTCTCTGCTTCATGCCAATCCTTTTACTCTTTCCTGAATGATTCTCTATCATAATCCTTACAGCATCTGAACCTCTTTCCCTCTTAAGCCACCCACCTCCACCACCCCACTACCTGCAGCCCTCCCTTATCCAGCAAGAGAGGAATTTCTAAGAGAGGAATTTCTCTCTTACTAGACTGAAAAAAAAATTAGGCTATTTATCTTGAGCTCATTTTTCTCCCCTCTTCCATATGTCAGATATCTCCTCAGCATCTCCCTATTCTCTCATCCTTTGTTGTAGTCTCGGGGAAAACAGCAACAACAACAACAACAACAACAGCAACAACATTTTTTTTCTCCTTGATAAAATCTATCCCTTGATTTATTCTTCTGACCTCTTCCCTCTCATCTCCTCTAGGAACTTTCCATTTGATCACCCTCTTTGTTTGTCTATCTGTCTCCCTCCCTCTCCTCCCACTTCATCTCCTCCATCTCATTTTGCCCATCCCTCCCTCTGTCTTTTGGTTTCTCTCTTTTTCTCTCCTCTCTGTCTTCCTCTTTGTCTCTGTCTCCTCACCCCCTGCTGCCCATGTCTCTGTCTCTTACCTCTTTATAATTAAATTTTTTCTCCCTCTCTAGCCTGTCTCCATCACTGGGAAAGCAGAACAAAACAAAACCCTTGTAACAAATATTCATAATCAGGCAAAACATTTTATCCATGTCCCAAAATGTGTGTCTTATTCTGCATGCTGAGTCTATGACTTCTCTTTCAGGAGGAGAGTGATAATATTCTTCATCATTGGTCCTCTGGAGTCAAGACTGGTTATTCATTCATCAGAGCTCTTAAGTCCTTCAAAATTGTTCTTCTTTTACAATGTTATTGTGCAAATTGTTTTCCTGGTTCTGTTCATTTCGTTCTGTATCAATTCATACAAATCTTCCCAGATATCTCTGAAGCAATCCCTTTTGGTCATTTCTTGTTGCACAATAGTATCCCATTATATTCACAAGTCATAATTTGTCTGGTTCCTCCCCTGGTGCCTATAAGCATGTCCAAATCTCTAGTAACCTTACAAGAAAAAAAATTCATTTCATCCTATCACTTCTCCCTCCAACTATCTCACTATTATTCTTTTTTCCTTTGATAGTCAACTGTTTATACTTGTTGCCTCTACTTTCTCACCTCCTATGACTTCTCTTAGAATCTGGCTTCTGACTCCACTACTTAATTAAAACTGCTTTCTTAAGTCATCATTGTTCTCTTTCTCTCTTTCTTTCTTTCTTTCTCTTCCTTTCTATTTCTTTCTTTCTCTCTCCCTTCCTTCTTTTTTCCTTCTTTTCTTTCTTTCCTTCCTTTCTTCTTTCTTTCTTTCTTTCTTTCTTTTTCTTCCTTCCTTCCTTCCTTCCTTCCTTCCTTCCTTCCTTCCTTCCTTCCTTCCTTCCTTCCTTCCTTCCTTTCCTTCCTTTCTCTTTCTTTCTTTCTTTCTTTCTTTCTTTCTTTCTTTCTTTCTTCTTCTCTCTCTCTCTCTCCTCTCTCTCTCTCTCTCTCTCTCTCTCTCTCTCTCTCTCTCTCTCTCTCTCTCTTTCTCTCTCCTTCCTTCCTGTCTCAATACCTCTTCCCATTCTCCTTTGCATGATAATCATCCATATCCCATCTCCTAGGTGCAGGAGTATGCTGCTAAATATTTAATAACTTGCTCTCTGGAAAAAAAAAACACTGTATGTGTTATATACTTTAACATTTAATCTCCATTATTAACATTTTCTCTATCACTTTCATAAATCTAGAAATCAACAAAACAATAAATAAGCCCTGATCTGTGATTTCTGAGGTAAAACACTCATGCTGAAGATTTAATAATTGGCTCTTGAAAACCGATGTGAGTTGACTCCAGCACACTCCTGACCATGTGTGAGTGTACCCCATGCTCTGTCTTTCTCTTCTCCTATAATCCTGTGTCTTGGTGGGCACATAAGCTCACATAGGTTTATAAATCATCTCTATTCACATAATTCTTAAATTTACATATCCACCACTGATCTGTCTGCTGAATTCTGATTCCGTATCACTAATTGGCTGATAGACATACTCACCTGAAGGTTTTATAGGCATCTCCGACTCTACAAGTCCAAAACAGAATTCATTTTCCTCCATTTTATCTCCACATGACTTCTAACTTACCAATCTTGATCAAGAACAACATAATTATTCTAATCACCGGGGTTCCAAACCTAGAAGTCACTCTAGCCTGATCCCTTTCCTTTCCCCTTCCCCAACACATTGTCAACTATTCTCGCATTTGTACTTTATCTATTCACACAGCTGCCATCTTATTTCAGACCTTCTTTACCTTACATCTAGTTTTTCTCCCTTTCCAAACTATCTTCCACACAGCTGTCAAATTGACATACCTAAAGCACAGGCTAAACCACAGGCTCCGTATTACCTCTAGAATCGTTAAAGCAAGTGTTTATTGAGAGGTTGCTATGTGTCTTATACTACCCTGGGCTCTCTGGATACAAATACAAAATTGAGATAGTACCTGCCTTCAAGAGGTTTGCTTTCTACTAGTAGAATCTTTTGAGGGGTGGAAAGTATAGCTGGGGACCAGACCTCTGATTTCACTGGTACAGAAATTCTAGTGAGCAAACGATCCTTGGTAACAAGGATCTGTGCTTGATCACATTTAGTTAAGCATTTTTATTAATTATTTTATTACATAAAGTAAAGATGGGGAGTTTTTTTCTCTTAATATTTTCAGATGCCACTAAGCTTAAAATGACAATGAACACATTAAATGAGAGCCATATACCCCCGAATCTTAGTGAGAACTTTGAGTCAAATTGAGTAAGTTGAGATTTAATTGGGATAAATATAAATCTTTACACTTAGATTCAAAAAATCAACTTCACATGTTCAAGCTAGAGCAGATATGACCTGAAAGGAGTTGATCTGAAAAACAATTGAGCTCTTAGTGGGCTGAGTACATTATGGTAGCCATTACAATCTAATGTCATAATATGTTGTATCAAGTGAGAAATTGCTTCAAAGACTAGGGAACTGATAATCCTTCTGGCTTCACCATATCTTCAGTATTTTGTTCAGTCCTACGTATTTCATTTTAGGAAAGACATTGAAAAGTAGCAATGGCTAGTACAGTATAAGGCCTTAGTCTTATATCATATATGATCTGGGTAAAGAAATGGGAGATGTTTAATCTGGGGAAGGGAATAGTTTTTTAGGGGAAAGAAGGTTGATAACAGTTTTCAAGAATTCAAAAGGCTGACACATGGAAGAAGGATTAGAATTGCTCCAGTTGGCATTAGAGGATGGGAGTGTGGAAATTTTGCAGACACAGATTTCATCTTGGCATGAATGCATTCCATTTTTGTTAGCTTTAATGGACAGGAAGATTTTTTGGTTTTGTTTGTTTTTTTGAGCTCACAAATACTGAAATGTTGACAATCTTTAATCACCTCTGAGGGCAGGAAAACTATATTTGGAGAAAGAGTCTAAACAACATAGGATGCTTCTCCTCTCTACAATGAATCCCCATAGCTACCTTCTACTGGTTAAGGCCAACATTCCTTCCAGACCTGCCTGTGCCCAGCACTGTCTCCCAACTTGCATCTGGGGGTAGTCAGAGGGATCATAGTTTGTAGGTTATCTGGTCTGGCCTCTCATTAGGCCCTGACAGATAGTGACATGTTCATGGTCTCAAATGCATGGTCTCAAATGTAGTGAGGAGGGAGGAAGAGAGAAAAAGTAAGTATTTACATAACACCTACTGTGTGCCAAGCTCTATGCTAAATGCTTTACAAATATCATTCCATTTGATCCTCACAACAACCCTGAAAGGTAAGTACTATTTTTATCCTCATTTTACAATTAGGGAAACTGAGGCAAACAGGTTAAGTGACTTGCTCAGGTTTTCACAGCTAATAACTGTTTGGGGTCAGATTGAAATTCAGTTCTTGACTCCTGGCCCTGTGCTCTATCCTCTGTACCACACAGCTACTTCAGAGCTGCATAGAGCTGCATTTGAAGTTGACCTGAGAGGACCTCAGTTCAAATCCCAGTTTTACCCTTTATGAACTGTGGGGTCTGGGATGAGTCACTTCGTTTCTCTGGACCTCAACTCTAAAATGATGGGGCTGGACAATTATTTGACCTCTAAGATCTCTTCCAACTCTAAATCAACTTTCTTGTGATCTTACCCTAGATTTTCTGGCTCCCAATTTTCCCCTCTTTCCACTTTGCTATACAGTGAAATGCAAGTCCTTAAATAGGATTTTAATTTAGATGGGTCTAATGGGGAACTGCAAGGGTTTGTAATAATCAAAGGAATAGAATGTTGGCTAAATTACTCTTTGGTCCAACGTGACAGGTAATATATTGTCTTTCTTTGCATGGTTGCCTCTGTGGAGCTGAGTGTCTCAGTCCGGGCAGCCTCAAACCCTGAGAAGTAGAACTGTACCCCTGGAAAATGAAATATGAATTGTCGCAGGGTGGAGACCAGAGAGGAGGTCCAAACTCAGAGAATTCTAGACTGTCAGAGATGTCAGATGCCTCAGAGACCATCTAATTAATCCAGACCTCACTTTTTATAGAGCAGAAAACTGAAGACTAGAGAATGGAAGGGGATCACCCCTCTCCCAATAAGGTCACACAGCTTGCCAGTGGCAAAGCTTAGATCAGGATTATAGAATCTCAACATTTGCAGGTACTTCAACGGCCATCCAGCACAATCCCTGCCTTGAAAAGAATTATTCATATGACCTGCCCCATAAATGGTCATCAAGCCTTTGCCTGAAGACCTCTAGGAAAGGGAAACCAATTCACTGCTGGACATAACCCAGTCTACTTTTGATAACTTTCATTGTTTGGAAGGTCTTTTTTATATCAAGCCCACGTTTGCCTTGCAACTTCCTAGTTTTACCTTCAGAGGCCAAGAAATAGATGTCACAGGGTCAGAGATCTAAAGCCAAAAAGGATCTCAGAGGCCATGTAACCCATGTCTTTTACGGATAATGAAACAGATGCTTGGAAAGCAGAAATGAATTACCCAAGGTCACTTCACACAAGGAATAAATATCAGATGTAGATTTTGAACCCAGGTCTTCTGAATTCAGAGCCAGTGTACATTCCATTATTAGTATAATGATATGCCTAATCCTTCCTCCAGATGTCAGTCATTTTTAGTTGTGTCTTACTCTTTGTGATACCATTTGTGATTTTCTTGGCGAAGATACTGGAGTGGTTAGCCATTTCCTTCTCCAGCTCACTTTACAGGTGAAGAAACTGATGGTTAAGTGACTTATCCAGGGTCACAGAGGTAGTAAGTGCCTGAGACTAGATTTGAACTCAAGAAGATGGATCTTCCTGATTCTAAGCCTAGTATTCTATCCACTGTGCCACCTATTTGTCCTTTAAATCCTTGAAGATGACTGTCATTTCTCCCTTGAATTTCTTCTCCATGAAAAACATCATTACCATCATCATTATCATCATCACTACCATTTAACTAGCACGCTAAGGTTTGCAAAGTGCTTTATATATGTTATCTTATTTGATTCCCAAGTAGGTCCTATTATTATCCCCATTTTATAGATGAAGAAACTGAGGCAGAGAGCTAAACAGTTTGCCCAGAGTCACCCAACTAGTAAGATTCTGAGGCAGTATTTACACTCTTTCACTAAGTGCACTGCTGTGCCCATTATGGCCTCAATTCCTAGCTGCTTTCATCAATCCCTTTATGGCACAATCCCAGGGCCTTTTACCTGTTTGACCTCCTTGGGACAATGAAGAGTCCTAAATGGAACCCAGTTGTCTTGATTTTCAGGTCAACGTCCCTTCTCTAATCCCACACTGCCCCCCTCCACTGAGGAAAATTTGAGAGAGCTCTCTCTTCCTTAGAAGATTTAATCATATTAGTCAGTTACTTCTAATATACTCATTCCTACCAGACACCTAAAATTAGAGTGTAGGTTCCCTGAGGGCAAGAACCAGCCATTTTTGCACCTTTTCATTCCCATCACTTAGTATACTGCAGCCCACACAGTAGGCACTTAGCAACGTTTGAGGAACTGAACTGAATAATTTCCTATCTAACTGGGAATCTAAATTGTAAGACTGAATTCACTGGGCCAGAGAAACCACATCCTTGGATACTGAACTGGAGGATGTGAGTGCTAAGCCACTGACTGTGCTATCTGAAAGGTTACAGAGAATGAGAGAGAGATACCACAGCACTGAAGAAGGGAAGACATCCTGATTTTCCAAAGGGAGAAGAGGATGGAATCTGCTAGTAAGTTCTACATAGATTAGTAGCAAAATATTAGGATATACTTTTTTCAGGAATAGTTAATGAATACCTAGAAAAGCAATCGATGATTAGAAAGAGCCCAGATGGCTTTAGCAAGAACGGGTCATGCAAGGATAACTCAATTTCCTTTTTAGTCAGGGTTTATAAACTGGCAGAATAGGAGAATGCCTTAGACACAATTTATCCAGATTTTAGCAAACCATTTGATTAATTCCCTCATGCTATTTTTTTTTTTTGTGGAAAAGGGGGAGAGATGTGGGCTAAATTATAGCACAAATGGATAGATTTGGAATTGGTTGGCTCAACACTAGTTGAGGAGAACATTCTATATTGCTCCCTTTCCCCTTCTCCTCCCCATCTGTGGTAAACCTTGTGCTGAATAAGGAGAAGGGAAAGGAATAAGCATTAATATCATGCCTCCTGTATGCCTGGCACTGTGCTAAGTGCTTTACAAATATTTTCTCATTTTATCCTTACAACAATCTTGCAAGGGAGGTATTGCTATTATCCCCATTTACAGTTGACAAAACTGAGGCAGGCAGAGGTGACTTGCTTAGGGTCATATAGCTAGTAAGTGTCTGAGGCTGGATCTGAACTCAGGTCTTCCTGATTCCAGGCCTAGTGTTCCATCTGCTGTACCATGTTGATGCCTCTAAATAATATTTTTACCAATGATTTGGATAAAAACACAAATTCAATTCAATTCAATAAGCACTTATTGAGGGCCTACTGTTGTCTAGGCACTATGCTAGTTGTTAGAGATACAAAGAAAAAAATAGAGTCCCTGCCCTCTAGGAGCTTACATTCTACCCATCAGGTTAATAACATTTTGAAGATCACACACAGCTTGGAGAAATCATGGATGCATCATATAACAAAGTCGGCATCCAAAAGGAGTCTTTTATACAAGAACACTGGGTTGAATCTAATAAGATGAAATTTCACAGGGATAAATATAAATTTCTATAGTAGGATTCATAAATTAGTTCCACAGGTACAAAACAGGGGAGTCATTGTTGGTCTGTAAAAACATGTAGGTATTTGAGAAATTTAATAACAGTTGATAGTAAAATTTAACAGACACGAAAGTCATGTGATCTAGGGCTGTGTTGAAAAAGACATTGTTTCTAGGAATAAGTACGTGATAATTCCATTGTGTCTCTGCCCTGGTTAGACCACATCTTGAGTATGGTGCATAGTTCTGGGCTCCATATGTTAGGATAAAGCTGATAAGCTGCTGGGCATCCCCAAGATCTAGCCAGTATGGTGAAGAGACTCAGGTTTCTGCTATATGAAGATGGGGTGAAGGGATTGGAAATGATTGGCCTGGAGAAGAGGGATGAAGATTCATGGAACTGGAGATGTTTAGGCTAGAGAAGAGAAGACTTAGGGATGGCAGTGCAGCTGGCTTCAAGTCCTGAAGACCTAATGTGTGAAAGAGGATTTAGCTCTGTTCTGCTTGGCCCCAGAGGGCAGAACTGGGAACTATGGTTAAAAATTGTCAAGACAGATATTTGGGTTTGATATCAAGGGAAAAAAAAAACCCAACAACTTTCTGACAACTGGGAGTATCCATTAGTGGAATGAGCTGCCTCATGAGGAAGCAGGTTCTTTTTTTCTTTGTGAATTTTTTATTTTAAACTTAAATACAAAATAAGAACAAAAAAAAGAAACAAATTTATATACTAAAACTAAAAAAAATACAAAATAAGAAAAGAAAAAAAAATCATTGCCATGGGCATAGCAGAATGTGAGGGAGGATTTCAAATACATAGCAATAAATTTCCACTTCAAGAAAGCCTATAAAATAAATAGTACACCTTGTGTTGAGAGCTGTCCATCCTTTCTTTGCTTCCTTGTAAGTTTTCTTTTGTTCTCTGCTGTGCACTTTTTATTTTGTTCTTTTTTCCTCCCTCCTCCCTTCCACCCACCCCCAGCAGGTTCTTTCTCAACAGAAAGTTATCACAGAAAGGCTGAATGATCATTGAATGGGTATAATGTAAAGACAGGAGGAGAGCTAAGTGACCTGTGGGGTCCTTCTCAACCTTGACATTCTGTGATCCCATGTTCTCTCAGAAAAGGAGAGTGATTTCTCAGAACAGTACATTGGGAGGATTGATTGGGCATCACTCTAAGTGTTGGAAAGAAGGAAGAAATCTTCATTTGAATCATCCTAAGCTGAATCCCTTTGTAATGTATCAAATTGCCTCCTCCCCCAACTTCACTGTTTTGTCTGTTCAAATTTTCATACAATAATATTGTGTAATAATACCTGATTTCACATAATAATAGTAAAATTCAGTATATTGAATTTTCTGACCCTGCCAAATCTCAATTACTTGTAGATTGTTGATTTTTGAGTTTTCTATCTATAGATATAGATACATAGATATTTGAACTCTATAGAGGCAGAAATAAATATGTGAGATGTTAATTCTAAGGTGACTTATGTAGGGCTTCTGGGCAAAAGACTGAGTCTATGGATGCGGTTTATAGGGTGATTATTAAAGCATTAAGGATACACTTGAATAACAGGATCCAGCCTTTAATAGCTAATGCAATGAATTATTCTGGGACCAGCTAAACATAGCACACCTATAGGGCTGTTTTACTGATATATAATTCCATCTTTTTTTCCCATAAATTTTGCATTCTGCCACAGCTGTGAGTTTTAAGTCCTTGGTGGCTGGCTGAAGAGCAATGTGCCTCTGTTCAAAAAAGTTCATTTAATTCATAAGCTCCTTATGTCTGGATTGGGAAACCAGGAGCACAGCACAGGAAAGATGGAAGAGGGGAAAATGTGTTTAGAATTGGGAGATCAGGTGGTCTGTGCAACCCAGATCTCCGCTGCACAAAAGGAATGATAATCCCATTAGCATTAGAAAACTTTCCCAAATATGCCTTTGGGATAATCACACCTTGCCAATTCTCTCCCATCTATCCCTATTGTCTATCCTCTTTGCCAGATCTCTGTTATTGGTCCTTACTATAGAAGACCTGCATTCGAATACCTACTTGGACTGTTGTTCATTTTTTGTTGAAGAGGACCAATGACATCATAAGGTGATGTCTTGACTTGCACATGAATTAGATTTAAGTGAAGCAGAGTTGCACAAAGTCCTCTACCTCACTCTCTCTTCCAGAGTCATTGGAGGACAGTGGCAAGACAAAAGTCAAGATGGCTGGTGATGGCCTGGGATTCAGTGGATGACCTTGGTGTCTTCAATCTCTAAGCTCTAAGCACTCTACAATGCCTGCTTCAGCCATCTTCATGGCCTTGGAACAAATTGCTCTCATCCACCTATTAGGTGTAGAAATCCCCCTAACTCACTGACGGTTTGAGGCCTGTCAGTTACCCTCAACCTGATTTAGCCCAAATGCCTAGAAGGTTTTTACCAGGATGTGGCTGCTGCCCATGCTAGAGTATCTTGAGAAATGAGTGACAGGTGGACTCCAAAGGTGGATGAGCAGCCCTGAAAAGGGCTCAGCAAGCCCTCATCCCGGAGCTGCTAGTTCTGCCTGAATATACCATACATTCCTCTTTTTGGACTATTGCAGTAGGCTCCTCTGCATCTCTCCTGCACTCCCCTGCATCCCCACCCCCATAATTCCAGTGCATCATTCATAATTTTCTTTGTTTCAGTTTCCCTATGTACAAAATGCAGATAATAACAGTCACTAATAATAATCTTAGAATAAACTATAGGACTTTGAGGTTTGCAAAGCATAGTTAACCTTATGAAGTTTATGTATACAATTTTATTTATAGCAACCCTATGTACTAGGCTCTGTTATCATCCTTATTTTACAGATGATGAAATTGAGATCAAAAGACATTAAATAGCTTGATCAGGGTTACACAATAAGTGTGGAGGTAGAAAAATCATATTTAAACTATTGATTTTCTCAGGATATTTCACGAAAAAAACAATTACTTTGTAAACCTTAAATAATTGACTTTGGATGGGGGAAATGTTGGGTGGGGAACTGCTCAGAGAAACTCACTCCATGGATACAGATCAATAAGATAATCTATAACTAATAATCTATAACTAATTTATAATTAACAGTTGATTGGAGGAAGTGAGAGGTTAATGAACTTAACCATGGTCATATAAACAGTATGTATCAAAGCCAAGGCATGAACCTAGATTTTGAAGACTCCAAGGAAGCACTCTCTCCACTAGTCCAAGCTGCTTCTTAAATGTGAGTTATAATTATTATAACTGATATCTTGTGTATAGATCTGTTCATTCCACTCCTTTGCTCAAAAATCATTAGTGGCTTCCCATTGCCTAGCAAATGAAGTTTAAAATCCTCAGAATGGTGGGCAAGGCCCTCCAAAACCTCATACTTTATCTTTCTCTTCCAAGACAATTGTATTACTACCCACACAATGCTGTAAATTCTAGCCAACAAGAACAACTCTGTCACCTAAGTGTACCCTCCACTTTCCTGACTCTCTACTTTTTGCTTATACTGTTCTGTATGTGTTGCCTAGTACGAGGGGTGGACAGCCATAATACCATCTTATACCTTCCTATCATCATGAGGACACTTACTCTTTAGGCTGTTTTGCTCACTCCAGCCTGTCCTCACAGTAACAAAGATTAGGTTCTCAGAAAAACACCACCACCATGTGGTTATAATGAAATTATCTCAGGGTCTTGGCGGTAACTCTGTGGTAGAAGAATGCACTACTCTTCCTTGCCATTTCAGCTCCTAAGCCTCCACAGATGAGTTTCCATTTACAGAACCAGCCAGCCACTCACGATGTCTCCATTTTTAGATCTTAAAAGATCTTAGCAGTAAGTTAGGAGAAATAATAACACCATGAGCAATTACACATTAAAAAAGCAATAATAATAAATACATTACAATCCACAAATAAATCTGGGTCACAGGCTTCCACCAATGAATTCATTGGGGAATATCTATGGGGTAAGGTTAACACGTGCATGCACTTTTCAGAGAAGCTTATGAAGGAGAAAACCCATCATGCATGGGGTAATTCACAACTCTGGACTCCTGCCTTTGATGCCATGATGTACTATGGAAGTCTGTACCTCATGAAGTTGATTCTCTGATTCTCTGCTAACTTCTATCTTGTCATCCTCATTGTTCTCTAGCTAGACAAATCCTACATTCTGTTCTCAAAGCACTGTGACATTTCTAAGCTTTTTCAATTTATAGTCACCTTTAAAACAGTGTTGAGAAAATAGTACACTAATGAATTGGCTGGCATTTACCTTCAAATCAGAGGATGACAAAGTTCATCTGTCTAGCTCTCTGTTATCAATACAGACTGAATTCAGGCAGTTATGAATTTTCTAGGATATTGAGTCATCAGTTGATAGGAAACAAGATTCACAACCAAACAGTTCAGATTGGATTTTGGAATTCCTAGCTCTTCACTCACCAGGATTCTGTGTTGTCTAATTCGGTGTCAGCGATTCTTCCAATACAACAAAGAAGCTGCCTAACCTATCTCGCCCCTTTCTGCCTCTACTTCTTAAGCCTGAGAGGAAAGGAAAAGAATAGTAAGCACCACTTCTAAGAGGATTCACAACATTTAAGCTCTAGAAGTTAATAAGGGAAATATCTGGAACTGAAGCTTTTATCAAATGAAGGTAATTCCAACAAACAAGAATAAAGTAGGGAAAGCCTTTTCATAACTAGCCTCGGACTCTCATCTTTTTTTCGGCTTAAGTAAGAGTCTCCTAGGTCTCACTGACTCACTTTTCCCTTAAAAGATAACAGGTCACCAAATTTCTTCTATACAATGGACAGTCCTTATTTAATCATAGTTCAAGGTCCAAATGGTTATATAATTTAACTTTTTTTTTTAGTTTTACCCTCTGAAGTCTGAAATAATTATAAGCAAATGAGCTAAGGGACCATAACACCTTGCAGTTCTAAGTTCTCAGCACTGTCCATCTTCTCATTTTGTATCCTTCAAACTGCATTTCTTCATACTTACATTTTTCTAGTTTTTAATAAGTAAAAGTTATTTCTCTGCCCTTTTAAACAATTAAACTATTCACATACAAATGAGGTATCACCCTACATTTTTACAAGGTGATATAAGTCTTTATATTTACACTATAGTTCATTTTCTGTCCCAAACTTCTCATATACCATATATCAACTGTTTTTTCTCCATACATATTTTAGCAATTTTTATTAAACCAAAGTTCTTTTCCTTGAAGTAATCAAAATGTTCATCTATGATAGAGGCAATATCTTATATTCTTTCCCAGTAGATATAACTTTTTCTTTACAGAAAAGTTTTTTTTTTTTTACCAGTATACCGATCTATATACCTTCAGGGAATAGCACCTGACACACTCTTTGGATGACCTCAAAGTCACAAAATTTTGAGAATTGGAAGGCAACTCAGCAACCATCCAGTCCAACCTATGCATCAAAGGAAACCCAACTATACCTGACAAATTATCATCCAGGTTACACTTGAAGGACTCTAAAAAGGGGAAACCTACAAATCTTGAGGTGGAACATTCCACTGAGGGACAGCTCTAATTGTTAAGAATTTCCCCCTGGAGTTAAACCTAAATTTGCCTCTTCAACTTCCATATTTTGTTCATGTTTTTTTTTTCCTCCTGTGGGGCCAAGTAGAACAAGTGTAATCTTTCTTCTACATAACAAGTCTTCAAATGCTTTAAGACAGAAGTTATACCTCTCATGAGTCTCTAACCTGTTCTCATATGGACTCAAAGTCCTGTACCACCTTGGTTATTTTCTCTGGACACTCTCTCAAACTCAACATGTCCAAAGCAGAACCCACTATGTTCCCCTATCAAACACTCTTCTCCCAAATTTCCCTATTACTGTTGAAGTCATCACCCATGCTTCCAACACCCAGGCTTATGACCCTTACTATCATCTCAACTCCTCACTTGCACTAATCCAACATATTCAATCTATTGCTCAGTCTTTGTCATTTCTACCTGCATAATACTGCCCTCTCCACTTACCCAGATGCCATCCTAGTATAAACCTCATCACCTTACACTTTTTCCATTGCAATAGTCTTATAGCTGGTGTCCTTTCCTCAAATCTCTCGCCACTATAGTCCATATTCCACTTAGTTGCCAATGTGTTCTTCCTAAAGTGCAGATGTGACCATGTCACATACATACTCAATAAACCCTGATGTCTGTCAGCAAGGATTTATTAAATTCCTATTCTGTGCCAAGCACTATGCTAAGTCACCCCAGTGTCTCCTTATTATCTGTAGAATCCAATAAAAATACTCTTTCTGGCTTGTAAAGACATCTACAGTCTGACTCCTTCCTACATTTCTAGTCTCTTATTTTACTCCCACCTATGTCCTCTGCAATGCAGAAACATTGACCTTGCTACTATCCCTTACATATAACACCCCCTTTCCTTGCTCTGTGCATTTTCACTGCCTATCCTCCATGCTTACAATGTCCTTCTTCAGCATCTATGACTCCTGCCTTCCTTGGCTTCCACTTATCCTGCATTCAGCAGAAGATCTTTTTTGGGTCTCCCCTCACTTCTCTCTGAGTATCTTCTCTCTGAGTTGACCTCTTATTTAATATATATCTATATCTATGAATATAATAGCCATATATACAAATATATCTATATCTATAAATATAATATATCTACATAGATAACACACACATACACATATGTATATGTAAATATAGATTCATGAATATATATGTACATGCATACATGTGTATAAACATGCATACACAATTCTTATGTCCTGTGTATGTATATATACATACATATATACATACACACATACATATGCATTTGAACTCCATTTTCATCTTTCATTTACTATAGATGTATATGTGTTTATATACAGACACATTTGACCTCCACATATAACCATCTATTCATTATACATGTATATGAATACACATATGTATATATACACATTTATGTGCATACACATGTAGCATGTGCATATATGTACACACATTATTTATACACACACACACACACACACTTATACAACTTGTATGTATACAGTTGTTTGCATGCTGTCTCCCCCTTAGCCTGGGAGAGCTCATTAAAAGCAGGGATTACCTTTTGCCTTTCTTGGTATCATCAGTGTTTAGTTTGTTAAGTGGCACATAATAAGTGCTTATCAAATTCTTGCTGACTAGGAGTCTATCTTTCTTAGATTGTAGGACACTTGTCAGATCTGACAAGTGCAGAATATAGTGGGCCTATTACCTTCCTGTTACTGGAAGCTATACCACTCTTAATTTGGTATGAGATAGAAGGGACTCTCTTTTGCCTTTCTTTATATTCGCAGCATTTATCACAGTACTTGGCACATAGCAGGCGTCAATAGATGTTTATTGACTGACTGGCAGTGCCAAATCACATATAGCTTGCCAACCACTACAATCTTTAGATTTTTTTTCATATCAACTATTGTTGAACATGTTTATGCTTATGTAAGATTTTGCTTTTATCCTTACTAATGTAAAATTATTGGATTCGCTCTAATATTCTATATTGCCAAGATCCTTTAGGATCCTGGATCAATTATTCAGAAGGGTGATGGCTCAGTTTTCCATCTAAGTATCATCTGCATATTTGATAAGTATAGCTTCCATGCCTTTATCTAAGGCATTAATAAAAATGTTTAATGGCATATTGCCAAGCATTGATCCCTGGGACCCTCCACTGGAGATCTGCCACACTGATATTGAATTCTTTGAATATAGTCATCCAAATGGTTCTGAATCTTTCAAATTATATTATCATCATCTAATCCTTGTCTCTCCATCTTGTCAACAAAATAAGAAGAAATACTTTGCCAAAAGCCTGACTAAAACCTAGGTAGACTACATTCATGTTATTCCTCTCCTCTATAATTTTAATAATCCTATCAAAAAAGGAAATGAGCTTAGTCTGGCATGATTGTTCTTCCTGAAGAACAAAAACTGGCTATTTTTAATTATCCTCTTCTCTTTATAGATGTTTAGTAACCATTTTTTTCCCCAATCAGTTATTTTAGAATTTTTTCCCAGAATCAAAGTGAAGTTAATTGATCTATGGTGTTTAGTCTGTTCTTTTCCCTTTCATGAAAATAAGGGAATTTGCCCCCCTCTGATCTTGTGGTGCCTCTTCCATTTTTCATGATCTTTCAAATATCACTGTCAGTGGCTCAGCAGTCACATCTGCCAGTTCTTTCAGGACTGGAGGAAATTGTTAATCCGGATCAGGTGACTTGAATTTATGAAGAGCTGCCAAGTGCTCTTTTATTATCTCCTTACTTGCCTTGGGTATCTCCTGGTTAGTTATTTTTTATTTTGTCATTTCCAGGGTAAAGGTCATTCTCCTTTTCAAAGAAAAGAGAAACAAAATGAATTAAGCAGTTCTGTCCCTTCTTCCTTGTCAGTTACTATCATCCTATCTACTCCAAGCAAAGGTCCCATCTATTCTTTGATCTTCCTTTACTCCCAATGCAACTAAAACATTATTTTTATTGCCTTTTGCTTTCCTTGCCAGTCTCAATTAACTCTGAACTTTCCATTCTTGACACTGTTTTCAAAGAGCCAGGATATACTCATATATTTATTTTCTGTCATCTGGCTTCGCTTTCATTTTCTGTACATTTCTTTTTAAAAATTAAATTAGTTGGTGAGTTCTCTGCATACTCATATCAGTCTCTTCAACAGATCCCGTATTTCCTCCTCATTGGAATTATTTTTCCTTGTGTCTTTAGTATTTTATTCTTGAGTATCTCCTAGCCTAAGTTTTGTTTCTCCAAGCAATATCTCCACAGGACCTGCTTCTCTCTTCTCTGAATCTTGTGAAATCTGTATCCCTACAATCTATAGTGCTTGTTGGGAAATACCCCAGATTTACTCCCCTTTATCAAACACTGTAGGATGGAGGGGTCACTTCCCTTCCTAGTGCCCATCATTGCCACCCCAGTAGTCAAGTTTTGTGAGAAACATATGCAGAATAGAATCTGTAACTTGTTTTGCTTGTTTTGGGGGAAAGAGAGAAAGGAAGAGAGAGAGAAACAAAGGCAGAGAAAGAAACACAGAGAGAGATAGAGAGACAGAGACAGAGAGACATAGAGAAAGAGAGACAGAAAGATACAGAGTGACACAGAGACACAGAAACAGACACAGACATAGAGGGAGAGAGGAGGAGGGAGAGAGAATATAGGAGAGGGAAAGAGACAGAGAGAGAGAGAGAGAGAGAGAGAGAGAGAGAGAGAGAGAGAGAGAGAGAGAGAGAGAGAGAGAGAGAAACACACAGAAAGATCACTTTCAGTTGCAGGAATCAGGGAAGGATGTATGGATCACACATCACTAAAACCTGAGATTCTCCATGTAATTGGTATTTTAAAGAGAACTTTGGATAGTAAACTTTTAGAAAATGTTCATTATTTTGAGTGACATGGTATCATGGAAAGAATACTGGTTTTGGAGTCAGCAGACCCTGGTGCATATCCTGGCTTTTCTAGTTACCATAGGTATTACCTTGGGTAAATGACCATGGGCCTCAGTTTCCACGTATGCAACATAACAGGGGTCAGACCAGATGATTTCTAAGATTACTAACCACATACCAGATATGTTATAGTGGAGATGCCTTTAATGTACAAGTTGGACTGGCTAATAAGGATCTTCTAACCCTCAAAATATTTGATTCTGTGGTCTCTTCCAGCTTTAATTATTACAGTTAGTTTTAAAATATAAGATCAGATCTTTCCAAAATTCATCATTCCCTTCTCTGTGTTCTTACATAGAAAGTAGTGACTGTAATGCAAAAAGCTTTTTAGGGATCTGCTTTGTACAGAGCACTAAATTAAATGGAACCTTTCCTGGTTGAAGGTTCATTGAGTCTGGGAGGACCGTATGATATCATCTAATCAATAAATTAATACACATTTATTAAGTACCTAGTATGTGCCAGACATTCCTGTAAGAGGCGAAAGACAATCCCTGCCCTCAAGGAGATTACAATCTAATCCACTGCAGGGGTAGTAAGCTAGGATCCATGACCTTGGGTTTTTAAAATACTTTGATAAATGTATTTCAATATAATTGGTTTCTTTTGTAATCCTATGGATTTTATTTTATGCATCTAATAATATTTTTCTAAGGAGGAGTGCATAGGCTTCACCACACTGCCAAAGAAAGAGGACTATGACACAAAAGGATTAAGAACCCATGATCTAGTCTGATCTCTTATTTTATAGATGAGGAAACTGAGTCCCAGAGAGGCCAAATGACCTGTCCAAAGTCACAAAGGCAGACCTTTGATGTGGAGCCTGGCAAAGATAGTTGAGTCGGAGACAGCAAGACAGCCTGACTCTTTCACACAATTCGATTCCTTTAATAAAGATTGAGGAAGAACACCAAACAGAGGTGTTATATGCAAATCCAAGGAAAAACTCTAGTAGGTGACATTTTCCAACACAAGATGTAGCAGAAAGACAGTCAGAGGTCTGAGAACACTGAGAATGAGAAGAAGACCCACACTCAGTCTAGCTCTGAGGTCTGTAATCTTCTATGGGGGCAGGGAACTTGGATGGGAGGTAAGCATGTCATTCTGATGATTTTATCCCAGGGATCCTTACAGCAAGCTGCCAGGGTCTGGGACTAGCAGTTATCTATTAGAGTAAGGGGTATCATGGGGCCAGCTCATATTAAGAATCAATTATTACATTTTCATTGTGAGCATTTATACCTCCAAAATCTGCATATGCTACCAATCAGTACTTGGTTTATTTATTTTACTTCTAGACTTAAGAAAGTGATGAAGAAAATATTAATGATGCAGATGAAACTTGGAAGTATGGCATGAATATATTTTTTCCCCAGAGAGCCTGTCATGAAACATTTACCAGTGCATTGATGACTGAAGCTCTTAGTAACAACTCTGCAGCTGGGTGAGGCAGATCCCAAAGCATGGCTGGGAGACTAAAAAGCTGACTGGAAGGGTGGTGATCACAATGCACCCTGGCACAGGGACATGAGGCTCTAAAAGTTTTCAGCTTGTTGGTCTGAACCTCTTCTAAGGTCCTTGATGAATTCAGTACTCAATACCTATGAGAACCAGAAGCAGGGCCCCATATAATGCAGATAAAGACCAAACAAGGCTCCATCATTCCCTGTAGAAGTGCAAAAAAGCCCAGGCCCAACATGAAGTCCCAGTTCAAGAAGTAAAACTAAAAAATGAATTAAGAAAAGATAAGAAAAAATATTATGGATCCAAGGACCTTAAAACAAATAATATTCAATTTGGGAGGGACCTAAAAACACAGAATGTCAGAGCTGGGAGAATCCTTAAAACATGGGATGTCAGAGCTAGGAGAGTTCTTATTAGAACATGAAATGTCAGAGCTAGGAGGGTCCTTAGAACAGAGGATGGTAGATTTTATGATTTTAGGAGCTGGTAGAGCCCTTAAAATAAAGAATGTAATAACATGTAATATTAGTGCTTGAAAAAACCTTCGATGTCATCTACTCCAAGTTCTCAGTTTTACAGAGGAAGAAAATAAGGCCCAAAGTGAATAAGAGGTTTTTTCAGCATCACACAGTAGTTGGGCTGAGATTTTAATTTTAAATCTAGTACTCTTTCCCCCTATATCTTATTCAGCTTCACTTAGTTTAATTTTGGATTTTAGTATGGAATGTTGGACAAACTGGTGAGCCATCCATCCTGGATGACTAGTCAACAGGCTTTGGATTGTCTGTGCCAGTGGAGAAATACTATTGGTTAATGGATCTCCCAATTACCCATAGGATCATAGTATTAGAGCTAGTATGATCTTAGAAATCATCTAATCTAATCTCATTTTGCTGATGAAGAAGCTGACACCCAAATAGGCTAAATTACTTGCCTAAGCCCATGCAGGCAACATATATCAGAGCTCAGATTCAAATGGAAGTCTTCCAACCCCAAATCTGGGGTTCTTTCTACCACATCGTGCTTTAACTCCCAATTCATTACTACTTCTTCTACAAACACTCTTTTCATTATGTCAACCTCATTCTCAAAAACCTCCTCTGGTTCCCTATTACTGCTAGGTTAAAGTTTAACCGACTCCCTTCCTTTACCTAAGTCACACTATGAACATCCATCTTGTGTTGGACTATGATCCAGTGATGATGTCCTGGCACATAGTAGGTACTCAGTATTGACTTAAACTTAGTGTCATTGGGGTATGTGCTGGTGTTTGTCTCTGGACTAGACCCAAAGATGCTGCTGGCTTTTAAAGTTCTTTTATCTAGTCAATAATGTGTCTGTGTCCTCTCTTGCCATCAGTTGGCACCTCTCTCTGCTGTCAGTGCCTGCCTGTAACAACCCCAGTCCCTTCTTCTAATTTATGGCTGCAAACCTTCTTGGACCCAGGAAACTGGGTCACCAACCTTGTTGGAACTATGTATAGAATAAAAGAAGCTGTGCTCTGAGACAGGGCCTGAGGGGATCTCTGGTAAGTAAAGTGCTCGAGAGGCAGGCAAGTAAGAAATGGAATGTAGCTGGGTCAGGTCAGAGTGAAGATGGTATACCAGCATCCTTTGCTCCATCTTAGGACTGCCCACAGTCAGAACTATAATGTAGAAGCTGAGCTTTCATTGTCTTTCTTTTTCATTAGGAGCTTAACCAATAACAAATAACATTTCTGTATACAAAGTCCCAAAAGGATTATGTGGGAACCCATTAACATCTGTACATTTAGAATATGTTTTTAAAATGTGGATTACACTTATTCAGGTAGAGCTAACTTGCTTCACTTAATTGTGTGTTTCCTTTTACTTGGAAAGTATTTAATAGATGCTCTTTCTTTTTTTTTTTCTTTTTATGTGTGTGCTCTTCCATCTTACAAATATAAATAGAAAAGCAAATACATCAACATGTCAGTCATGTCTGGAAAATGTATGCATCATTCTGTACTTCTAATTCATCACCTTTCTGCCAAGATGCAAGAGGCATTAAGCTGGGTCTTCCTTGTTGGTTTGCTCAAATGGGCCTGTATATCATTGTTATTGTAGCAGGAGATTTTGGGAGACAGTACCATGAGCAGGATGCAGGTTGGACTCTTGGGGGAAGTGCAGATGGTATGGTTTGGTACTCATGCCTGTTTCTTCGTACCATGTGTACAAACCGATTGAGGGCAGAATTGGGGGATGGGGTGATTGGGTCTTGTGGCGCATGCCTGTAATCCCTGCTGCT
The DNA here is from genome assembly GCF_003287225.1 of Phascolarctos cinereus. Lineage (NCBI taxonomy): Eukaryota > Metazoa > Chordata > Mammalia > Diprotodontia > Phascolarctidae > Phascolarctos > Phascolarctos cinereus. The sequence continues at coordinate 687,716,895 of NW_027555847.1, read as the reverse complement.
GAGGCTGAGGCTGGTAGAACACTTGAGCTCTGGAATTCTGTGCTGCAGAACACAATGTCAGATCTAGAAGAGACCTTAATACAGAGAATATTAGAGCTTGGAGGGTCCTTAGAACACAGAATATCAGAGGTGGAAGGATCCTTAGAACAGAGAATGTCAAGCTGGAAGAGTCCTTGGAACAGGGACTTCCAGAGCTGGAAGGGCCTATGGGGCATCAATATGGTTGGCCCCCAGAAGCAGGGGACTCCCAAGCTGCATAAGGAGGGACAAATTGGCCCTGGTCAGAAGCTGAGCATTTCAAAGCTTCTGTACAAATCAGAAGTGGGATTTACCCCTTAATGGCTGATGCGCCTCTAGTCTCAAAATAATCAACAAACCATTAAGCAAGCAGACAAACAAAACAGATGGGGCTGGGCTTCAATCCTTAGAAAGGAATCTGAGAGTGTACCAGATGTTCATGTCCATTTGGTTTTCTATGACCAGGCAAAGGGTGGACAGAAATGCCACTAAAGGAACAGCTGGAGGTTGGGGAACTCTACCCCAAGTATTCAGAATTTTTCCTCAGACTACTCCAGCTGAGCCCACTCTATCAATGCTAAGAAGGAAGCCCTTCTTGGGCATGATGAGGCATATATTTTTCAACAAAACAGAAAGAAGAGGCTAGATGTAAGATCAAAATATAGTTTCTAATTAGGGTTCTGCTCCTTACTAGAATAACGTAATATAGTATCTCTGACAGTTGTTCCTAATAAGATGATTTTGGACAAGTCATCTAATCACCTAATACTCAGTTTCCTCATCTGTAAAATGAAGGAGGTGATCTAGGTAGCATCTGACCTAGGTCAGATCTCTTCTACGTCTAGATCTCTAGTCTTTTAGGTGAAAGGGAGTCCCTGGAGGCTATAGAATAAGTGTGTGCATGAGCACCGGTGTGCATGTGTGAAACAGACATGGTTACCTCTGCACTTTGGGAAGATGAATTTGATAACTGAGTGAAGGCTAATCTGAAGTGCCAAGAAATTTGAAGAAGGGAGATGAAACAGCAGGTCATTGCCATTTTCCGGGTGTGAAATGATGAGAATCTGAACCAGAGTGGTGGCATTGTCAGAGGATGGAAGGGGATGCATATGAAAGACGTTATGAAGATAATATTGACAGGACGTGACAAAAGGTTGGGTATGAGGGGTGAGAGAGAGAGAGAGAGAGAGAGAGAGAGAGAGAGAGAGAGAGAGAGAGAGAGAGAAGTCAAGAATGACACCTGAGTTGTGAGTTTGGGTGATGAGGAGGCCCTAGAAACAGTAATAGGGAGGTTCAGAAGTGGGGAGGGTTTGGAGGGAAAGATAGTGAGTTCAATTTGAGACATAGTTTGAGTTCAAGATGTCTATGGCATATCCTGTTTGAGAAGTCCAATAAGCAGTTGGAGGTGCATATCTGGAGGTTTGAGCTAGATAAATAAATCTGAGAATCATCTGTATAGAGGCAATAATTGAAACCATGGGGATTGATGGGATTACCAAGTGAAACAGTATATAGAGAGAAGAGAAGAGAAGAGAGCCCAGGGAAAGCCCTGGAGGACATTCGAGTTAGTGGGCAAGACTTAGATGAAGATCCCCCAGAGAAGATTGAAAAGGAACAGACAGACAGGTAGGTAAACTAGGATAGTTTCATAGAAACCTAGAGACAATAAGGTATCAAAAAGAAGAGGATGATCAACAGTGTCAGAGGCTGCAGAGAGGTAAAAAAAGGGAAGAATATAAAAAAAAATGAGGAAACTGAGTCAGACAGAGGTTAAGTAACTTGACTGGGTCACATAGCTAATAAATGTCTGAAGCTGGATTTGAACTCGGGTCTTCTTGACTTGAAGTCTAGTGCTCTAAATACTATGCTGCCTCCCTGTCCAAATTCCTTCCATGATCTTTACGTGTCACAATCTTGGGATACTTCCATATCCTGGTTGCCCCTTTCAGGATCCTCTCCAATGTCCTTCATAAAATATCCAGAATGGAACACAACATTCTAGATGTTACCTGACTAAAGCAGGGGATCTCTTTGTATGGAAACTATGCTTGACTAAAGGAAAGCAATCCTTTCCCATCTGGGATGTGGCTAAAGGGCCCAAATGGGGACTTCTCCCTGGTCAGTGTGACAGAGTAAAAAATGAGAAGACAGATAGCATTGTTCTAACCATCCACTGATTCTAGTCAAGCAAGTCCCTTTCACTCTTTGTGCCTCAGTGTTTTCTGTAAAATTAGGTATATGCAACATAAATTCCCACATTATCTATGACTAAATAAATATGCCTTATTCTGCATTGAGTCCATCGTCTCTTTAATCAGAGGTGGGTAGCTTTCATCATCGGTCCTCAAGAATCTCAGTTGGCCATTGAATTGATCTGAGATCTTCAGTTTTTCAGAGTTGTTTTGTATTAATGAAATTGTTATTATTTTGTGTAGTAAATAGCTACAAAGAGAAAAAGGACTCCAACTGAAAATTCTTCTGTTCACTGACTTATGACTCTTTATTGGATTGTTGTATCGTGTATCAATAAAAATAATCTAGAAAGCAAGTAAAATACAACCTTCAAGACAAAAGAATTAGACTAGATAATCATAGAATTATTGACTTATAGCTGGAGGGAAATATAGAGAGTATCTATTCCATCCTTTTCTTTTTACTGCTGAATGAACAGGTCCAGAAAGAGGGAAAGAGGATAGAGTGCCCAAGGTCACCCAGTTAGTAAATGGAAAGTCTGGAACTTCTAAGCTCTTGTCTCGCTTTGCCATTCCATAACTATGATTTGATTCCTCAAAGGCCTTTTTAGCTTGTGTTCTGATTCTCAAGAAATGTCTAAGTATGGCATATATAGATAGGCATCCTGGGGACCAGGACCATTTCTCTGAAACATTGTCTATGTGACCTTGGGCAAGTCACCATCAGTTGCAAAGAAAATGACCTACATTGGTAAGGAGTCCTCTATTTCCATGAAATCATAGGTCAAGTCCCTCTTTCCCTGACCTTCTTCTCCCTTCCCTTCTTTCGTCTCCTCTTTCTTTGTTTTTTGGAATGTTCTATCTAGGCAACGTCAGTGAGGCCACATAAGGGAGGCATTGCAATAAATGGATCTTAGGTCTTCTATTTTTGGATGCAGTTGTGTTTGCTGTGGGCAGCAGGAGGATGGAATGAGGGTTCCCAGAGTCTGCTTTCCTTAAAAACTTTATGGATACCTCAAACAGTGAGCAGCCCCCCAAAGCATGGAGCTCATCTTCACTTAAGGAGGCTTTGTCAATGTCAAATGGCAAGTTTCATAGGCCTAAAAGGAAGGTAGAACACAAACCTTTATTTGTAAAAGCTAGAAAGTCGTTTATATACACAATGCTTTGGGAGGTGAAGACACCTGGTTGTCCTTGGCAAATTACCACCCACAGAGAGGAAAAAGAAGCTGTGTTGTTATCATTAAGTCATTTCAGTCTTGTCCAACTCTTCATGACTCCCTTTGGGGTTTTCCTGGCAAAGATCCTGGAGTGGTTTGCCATTTCCTTCTCCAAAGAGAGAAGTAAACTTTTGTAATTCACATTCCCACTTCCCTTGGTCAAGCTGAACTTGAAAGGACTGTATTTCTGACTGGACATTATCCCTGTGTTCTCATTCTCTGGCCTTTGAACAAGCTGACACTTTTTTTCCATGAGGATGTCTCAATTCTGGCAGGAGGAGAGTAAAGAGGGATGATATATTTAGAATGTCAGAGGAGTGGTGCATATGTGTGTGTGTGTGTATGTGTGTGTGTGTGTGTGTGTGTTACTTTCCAACAAAATGGAAACTGAGCTTTGCCAAACACAGCGAAGGGAAGCAATGCCTACCTACCACGAACTTGCTTGATGGGAAAGGGGAAACAAATAGGCGATAGGTTCAGACCATTAGAAATGTCCTCCAGGGTCAGATACAGCTTTTCTCTAGTCCAAGATTCTGACCCACTTGAGGGCATTACAGGAAAGTCTGTGATAGACTACTGACTCAAAGCTCTTTTAAAAGACCAGCTTTCCTTAACAATAACTGTATTTTTTCTGATGGATTTATCTAATATCTTTTATTTGTCTTTTTTTTTTTGGGGGGGAGTGGGGTGGGTAATGAATTTCTAAACTGAATTCTAGCCTTGCCCACTGCCTTCTGAACATTTCCACCTGGATGTCCCATACAGATACCAAACTCAACGTGTCCAAAACAGGACTCACTGCAACGTCCTTCAGTAGACACCAGCTCCTTATGGGCAGGGATGGTTTCATTCATTGTCTTTATATGCCCAGATACTAGTACCATGTTGGCATATAGTACAAGCTAGCTATTTAAATATTCATTGATTATCTTTCTCCTGAAATCCCCAACTTCATAATTTGTGTTTGACAAGTGTAAAGACTTCAGTTTTGTGGATAAGAATTCATTACTTGGTAAAAATTGTTGGGAAAACCAGAAGACAGTCTGGCAGAAAGTGGGCATAGACCAATATCTTCCCTGTTTCTTTGGAGGGTGCCATCATTCTTCAAGTCACTCATAGTTGCAACTTTGAAGACAGTCTCATGTCTTCAGTCTCTCTCAATGCACATCTGTTCCAAAGTCTTGCTCATTCTATTCCAACAACGTTTTGCATAATTTTCCTCCTTCTGCCCATTCACACAATCAGCACCCTAATTTGAGGCCTCATCAACCCTCGCTAGAATTATGACAACAGCTTCCTCTTTGGTCTCCTCATATCCAGCCTCTTCCTTCTCCTTTCTCCACGCAGTTGTCACGCCCCGCTTAAGAAACTTCAGTGGTTCCCTGTCGCCTCTGCTGTGTGCAAAGTTTTGGGATCGGCACTGGCAACCCAAAGCCAACAATGAAACAGCCCCTCTCCTTAAGGGAAGGGAAAAACATGGGCACAGAGAAGTAAATGGGATCAAATACTAATACCGCATTTGGGCTTCAGCCTATCTCTTCTAGCTAAGACATAACCACCCTGTACCCCATGCTGTATGTATTCCAGTCATCGAGGCCGCTCTGCTGTTCCCTATAATCTCACCTTCATGCCTTTGCACAGGCTGTCTCTACTGCCCGGAACGCTCTTCTTCCTCATCCTGGTAATTTGGAATCCCTAGCTCTCAGTTTCCCCATCTATAAAATGAGCTGGAGAAGGAAATAGCAAACTACTCTAGTATCTTTGCCAAGAAAACCCCAAATGGGGTCACTAAGACTTGGGCATGACTGAAAAATGACTGAACAACAATTGATGAAATCACAGGTTCAGAGGGAGAAAATAAAATCACGTACATTTATCTGTGTCTATGTTTGTTCTCCCTTCCTTGCTAGAATGTAAGCTTCTTGAGGGCAGGGTCTTTGACTCTCCAGTCCTAACCAAGAAGTCTAGAAGATAGGAGGTACTTAAATGCTTGATGAACTGAATGAGCTTTTCCACCTCCACCTCTGTAGGGATGTGATAATTGAAACACCTTTCTTTTAGTTGCCCTGCAGTGGTATTATAGAATCACAGAATGTCAGAACTCAATAGGACTGATTTTAGATCAAGTGGGAATATCCTGAGAATATGACTTCTTAACCTGGGATCTGTAGACTTAAAAAGGTTTTCTTTTGGTCACTATATTGCAATATAATTGGTTTCTTTTGTAATTTTATGGGTTTTATGCACTTAAAATGTAATTCTGAGATGGGGTCCATAGGCTTCACCAGACTGCCAAAGGGTTCCATGCCCCCAAGCTAGTTAAGAATTTCTTCCTTAGAATATAGAAAATATACAAGGTGCCCAGAACTCTTTTGCAGTCAGCCTCACAAGTATGAGTATGTATTGATTTTTTTCTAACTCTTTCAAGGTTGTTAGCTTTATCTCTTTGACTAGTGACTCACAGGTTTTCTCAAGAACAGAGACAAGAGTTTATGCTTCTTTGTATGACCCTTCCTGCCACTATCCTTTTGATGACTCAGTGGAGGTGATCCTGGGTCCTTGAAGGCTATGTCAGCGAAGAATACCTCCATCTGGTGCTACCATGGTGGGCGTTCTTTGATTATGGCCCTGGAAAATAAAATTGCTGCTGGTTTGTGAGGACACTCTTAAGTATGGAGAGCTTCATCACCAATGGATGGGTCATCTGGGGATGAATTCTTTGGCTAGGGTCATCCATGAAACAAAGACAAAATGCAGTAAGCAGCGAAGTGCTTTTACACAGAATAGTTTTAAATAAATGTATATTGAATAAATGACTATTTGATGAGACAGTTAGGTGGCGCAGTGGATAGAGCATTGGACCTGGAATTAGGAAATTCTGAATTTGAATTTAGCCTCAGAACTTACTAGCTGTGTGATCCTGGTCAAGTCACTTAATCTCTCTGAGCCTTGGTTTCCTCATCTGTAAAAGGGGCCAACAATCGCACCTTCCTCTTGGGTTGTCTATTGAAACAATAGATGTTGAATGTTTTAAAGCAATATATAAATGTTAGATATTATTTTTAATGGTGACACTCCATTCCCTAATCTGTACCTTTTCCTGATACTATCAGAGAGAAATTCTTAGCTGGAACCTTCTGAGTTGCCTTAGAGCCAGCTGGTCAAAAGCTCTCCTGAAGGACTACCTTGAGGACTCCCAAAGAAGGGAAATCAAAATGATTCCCATCCGTTTTGTCTTCCCACCTTTCCTCCACTTAGTGGCCCACAGAATCTCATTACCTCTTATCTGCCATAATGTAAGTCTTTTAACTGCCTCTCCTCTTTTCCAGCCTCTCCATTCTCGAGTTCATTCTCTATACACCTCTCCAGATAATGTTCCTAAACCACAATTCTCATTTTGACTGTGACACTCCCAGGCTCAAAAAACACTGGCGGCTCTCTCTCATCAATTAAAAAAACAAACAAACCCAGGAACTGAAACACTCCCCTAGGAAGGGGAATTTACACAAAAATGTGAACAGTAGTTGCTTCTGAATTTCTGGGTATATTTGGCCAACAGATCTTCCACCAAGAGGCAACTATAGCCATGTCTCTGGTGGACTAATTATCTGAGCCAATTTTGATGCTTTTTGAGTCTTCTTCATATCGAACTTCTCTGCAGCTTTTGAATACTTGTTCCTTTAAGAAAAAAAAAGCAAACAACAACACCTCTCCCCTCTTTACTTATCCAAAGAAGTTAGCTTCCATTGAAGCAGCTGCTGGTAATTCCTGGGATGTTGAGGCTTATGAAAGTGTCCCATAATCAACAAGTCATTAGTCACTTCTCTCAGTCCCTGTTTAATAAAGCTTCCACACTGACCTAACTAGTTGTGTGGAGTTAGTTTTAATCAGGTGTATAGCATGTAAATGATTCCCCTAGCAGAGGAACTGTGTTTTTTTTTTATCCCTACTAAACACATTTATTTGAATGTTATGAACATTTAATTTGCATTAAGTTGGGTGTCGATCAACTCTGGGATCATGCAGAAGAGATGAAAGATGGAAGACAATGGGTAAAGAGTTTCTGATTATTTATAATTCACGGTAATTGCAACATTAGTTCATAAAATGCATTGTGTGCTCAAAAATTGAAATTGACTTTGATGTCTTCTGAGAGTCTTAATGCATTTTTAGTTTATGTAGCACAGCCTTTTTTATTTTCATTTCCCCCCTACTGAGGCCATTACCAAAGGTGATGTTTTTGCAAGAGAGAAAAGAGGAGGTTTCAGAAGTTTCACAATAGGGCACAGTTTCTCAAAGTTCAGCAGTGAAAGGGGGAAGAAAAGGCCAAAGAATGGCATTTTCTGGTGAAACATTGACAGTTTAAATGATGGTCTAGACATCAGAATGCCCTGCCCCTGCAACCTGTGATTTATAGGCAGACAGCAGAATCTCCTGCTTGGCCATGGGCTATGGGAATCGATTGTCAGCTGTCTTTGCTGTAAGTGCAGTGGAAAGAAGTGGAGACTAACCATGAACTTGAAATGTAGCTACTGAAGACCACCAGGCAGTCATAGACATTGTTTTCCTCCTGAGGCAGCTCAACTTAAGACATAAAAAAGATAAAAAAGGAACTTCAATAAAACATTTTAAAATGCATAGAAGAAAATGAAAATAAATTCAGAAGGGGACACAACAATTTTGTTATTACCTTGTTAATTTTAATGTATACTTTTAGAAACCAACAGTATACTAGAGAATTCTAGTTCACATATAATTCTCTTAGTTTACCTTTTAACATATTGAAATGCTTGTTTGTTGATGATTATTAAGTATATAATAAAGAAAAATTTTAAAGAGAAAAGTAGGACCAAAACTGGCTTGATTCTCTTGGTGTTGAGTGACCATCCATGCAGTTATCACAATTGCTTTAGCTTGTTTTCTTTTTAACCTGCCTAGTAGACTGTAATCTTCATGAGGGTAAGACTCACAGCTTTCTAAATGTTGTGCTCCATCATGGGCAAAATTTGTGGAAAGTAACAAGACATAGCTAAAAGACTGGTGAAGTGGAAAGTGAGCCAGCCTGGGAGTCAGGAGGATCTGAGTTCAAGTCTTCCCTGTGCCAATACTGGGTGGTATACCTGGCTGAATCACTTGACCTCCTAGTGCCCTAAGTGACCCTCCAAGACTAGGATTCTTAATCCTGCTTCCATGAACTTAAAAACAAACAATCATTCAAATCTTGTGCTATTGTTGTTCAGTTGTTTCACTTGTGTCTGATTCTCCATGGCCCCATTTGGGGTTTTCTTGGCAAAGATACTGGAGTGGTTTGCCATTTCCTTCTCCCAGCTCATTTTACAGATGAAAAAATGGAGGCAAACAGGGTTAAGTGACTTATCTAGGGTCACACAGTTAGTGTCTGTGGCCAGATTTGAACTCATGAATATGAGTCTTCCTGACTCTAAGACCAGCACTCCATGCATTATGGCACTAGCTGCCCTTTCTTCCAAATACTTGGCACTTTGCAAACCCAGCATCACAAGACAGAAAGGCAGGTTGTGCACAAATGCATGATGAATGATAAAATGTGTATTAAGCACTTCCTGTGGACCACGTACTGTGCCAAGCACTGGGAACAAATAGTCAGGACAGCAACTGTCTTCAAGGAGTTTACATTTTAATGAGGGAAGAGAATATTAAAAGGGGAGCTAGAAGGTGGGAGGAGAGGGGAGATGGGGATGATAACTCAACTGCAGGAAGCATCGCTGGGAAACAGATAAGAAGTGACATGGAGACATGATCACAGGGAAGATAAGGCAAAAACTCACTTCTTAAAGCAGGAGAAAGAGTGCTAGATTTGAAATTAGAAGATCAGTCTTCAAATATTGTCTCTGCCTTTAGGACCTTTGGCAAGTCCATTAAACTCTCTGGGCTTGGTTTCCTTTTATCCAAAATGGAGGTGTTCTACTTGATGGCTTGTCAGATTCCTTCCAATTTTGATATATAATCCTATGCTCATATAAACCTCTTATATCCTCTCCAACGCTAAACCTATTGTTGTTATTCAGTTGTTTCAGTAGTGTCTGACTCTTCATGACCCCATTTGGGGTTTTCTTGGCAGAGATACAGAATGGTTTGCCATTTTCTTCTCCAGTTTATTTTACGGATGAAGAAACTAAGGCAAATGGGGCTAAATGACTTACCCAGGGTTACACAGCTAATAAGTGTCTGATGTCAGATTTGAACTCAGGAGGATGAGTCTTATTGACTATAGGCCTGGTCCTCTATCTACCATGGCACCTCACTGCCCACTCTAAACCTCTGGCTATATGATTTAATACAATATTTCCTTTTCTGAGCCTCTGTAAGAACTGCCTCAGAAACCAATGGAAGCAGCAAGTGGGCCTTTGGAGGGATATTTATTGGCAGAGTTCTTGACCAGACACCCTAACTTCATCTATGCATAGCCTTGTCTTGTTGGAGATCCTGGATTCTCAGGATTGACTTGAGGAACAAAGAGGGAATCATGGTGTGATCAATTTTTGCCATCCTTGATTAATTGTCCCTCTGTTTTATTAATTTGCTAGGTAACCACAGGATAATGAACCTTATTCCTTTAAAAGGAAGAAACACTGTGGCATGGTAGAGAGTAACCTGGCCTAAAAGCCAGAACAGATCTGGGGTCAGGTCCTTCCTCTGACGTCTAATGGCTGTGTGACCCAGGGCAAGACATCTACACTCTGAGAGCACCCAGCAACGTCCCAGTGGTGGAGAAGGTGCCAACTTGCTTTGGCAGAGGGAATCTCACAGGTTCAGAGCCAGTTCCTTATTTCAAAAAAATGAGGAATTAGAAGTTCTCCTAGAATGAAATACTTTCGATGTTTTCAATATAAACATTCTCTTTGATTGATTGTTTTTCACTGAGAGATTCCATGGGGAGTTCTTGGGCTCCTTCTCAGAGCCTTAATAATGGATGGGAGACATTCAATTTCATCCAAGTGAACACCCATTTATTAAGAAACCACCACAACCCAGGCATTGTGCTAAGTACTGGTCATGCAAGGACAAAACAAAAGCAAAAATATCTGCCCTTGAGGAGCTTACTTTCTGCTGGGGATCATAGTGGTACAACACCTATATAAATACAAAGTAGCTAGCTAGATAGATAGGTAGATAGAAAGACAGAAAGATAGAGAGACAGATAATGTCCATAGCTGTTATGTTACTCTGATCCCCAGAAGAATGTAAGCTCCTTGAGGGCAGATATTTTTGTTTTTGTTTTTTCCTTGTATGACCACTACCTAACACAATGCGGGAATAGGGAGAAGAGAAAAAGAAGAGACAGAGATGGAGACGGGGGTAGGGGAGAGAAAGAGAGAGAGAGAGAGAGAGAGAGAGAAAACAAGTGGGGCAGGAGAAATCAGGACATGGCTCCAGTAGGAAGTAGCTTCCAAGGTAGAAGAGACCACTCATGCAAAGGGGCACATAGGCAAGGCTTGGGACCAGCTAGTTTAGCTCAGACTGATATCTAGTCTCATCAAACACCTAACAAAGCCTTTGTTAAGCACCTTTTCTGTGCCAGGCACTGCTGGATGCAGAGATGTCCTGAGGGTTCCTAGGAAATGAGGCACACTTGTCCCTGAGCAGGACGTGTGTTGAAGCATCCTGAGGGACTTCTGTGCTCTGGGATTTTTCCACATTAAAACTAAGCTGCAAACTCCTCCAAGTTGGTGAGAGAGGAGACTTCTGCAAATGAGTCTTGGCAGCAGGATGTAACTTGGGAAGATTCATGAAGCAAGTCGGTACATGAGCTTCCATTTAACCTCGTTTTAAAGCAAAAGAGATAACGGTTTCACTGCAGAATATTTACTACAGCCATGAAGCAGGGCAAAGGAGATCAATGTATGAGGGCAATTTTATTTAAACCATCTTGATATTCTTGGCTCCGTGGCTCAGAATCAAATAAAAATAATTTAGAGCTGGGCTTCCCTGTGAGAAGAGTGATCAGGCAGCCACCATAGTGCCCCAATTTAATGGCGGTGTATTAGAACAAAGCATTGAATCATATCTGCCACGCCTTCTCTCCATTTACTCTTTGTTTCAAAACTCTGGGTCTTGTACTTTTGGGTAGTTTCATATTCCATCGCTGGCCCTACTTTGGAAAGCCACCTCCCTCTGTCTGGTGACTAAATATAGAACACAGAAGCTTAGAATATCTGGGTACAAAGAGAACTCATAGACCAAACTCTGTATTCTACCAATGAGAGGAGTGAGCCCAGAGAAAAGGGGTGATTTGCTTCGAGTTACACAGCAAGTGAGAGAAACTGAGCTAGAATCCAAATCCTTTGAGCCCCTATTCCAGTGACTTTTTACCATGTCACCATTAGTGGGTAGGCTCCATAGAGTTGGGACAATAGGATTCAGAGCTGGGAGAATCTAAGAGAACACCAAATTTGAGCCCTTCATTTTACAAATGAGGAAACTGAGGACCAGGGAAGGGAAGGAACTTGTTCAAGACTACACATTCTCTTAACAAATCAGAGGATTATAGATTTAGAGCTGAAAGGGATCTTAGATGGCATCTCCACCAACCCCATCACTATGCAGATGAGGAGACTGAGGATGGAGGGTAGGTACAAGGATCTTTCCCAAGGCCATGTGTTCTCTTAGCAAGTCATAGGATCATAGATTTAGGGATGAAAGGGACATCAAGTAGGTAGCACATCAAGGCCAACCATCTCATTTTACAGATGAGGAAACTGAGGTTGAATAAGGGGAAGGAACTTACCCAACCTCATACATTCTCTTAGGAATTGTCTCCTACTTTTTTTTCCCCTCTGATCTCATAGCATTTTATATTACAGTGTAGTGTACTGTTGCATATCTATGATGTTTTAGCTTTATTACGTTTATTAGTGTGTGTGTTCTGTCTTCCCCTGCTAGTCTATTATCGATTGAGGGCAAGACCCTCATTTAGCACAGTACCTGGCAGGTAGTAGGCACTTCATAAATGTTTGCTCATTTGAATCATACTCATTTGAAAAAAATGTTACTTCTCTTGACAGGTAGCCTGGTGTAGTGGATGGCATGTTAGGCCTGGAATCAGGAGACCTATATTCAGATGTTTCTCACACTTACTAGCTGTGTGGCTCTGACAAAGTCACTTAAACTCTATAAGATAAAAATAATAACATCTATAGTGCCTATCTTGTATCATGAAGCAGGGTGAGAGGGCAGAAAGAAGTCAAAACAAATGGTTCAGTCCTTAGTTCTGCCACACATTCTATCTGCATGATCTTGGGCAAGTCACTTAAACTCTCTGTGCCTCAGTTTCCTCATCTATAAAATAAGCTGGTTAATCTAGACAACCTCTAAATTCCTCCCAGCTTCCAGAGGCTCCCTAAGTACAACTCACACATTTTGCAGATGAGGAAACTGAGGCACAGAGAAATTATGTGACAGCCAGGGTCACACAGCTACTGAGTGTTAGAAGATGGATTTAAACCTTGATCTTTGAAACTCCAAACCTAGAGCTCTATTCTCTACAATAAGCTGCTTCTCACTGAAATCTTTCCTGACCCATCCCTTAGCTTCTTTTGTCTTATCCCTCAAAATTACCTTCAAACACTCAATCAACAAACATCTACTGAGTGCCTCCTTTGTACTAGGCACTTTTCTGAGTGCTGGAGCTACAAACACAATGAAATGATCTCAGTGGGCTTATATAATAACAGGGAAAATAATAAGTAAAGATAGGACTACATACAAAAAAGCTGTAAAGACATTGCTACGAAGTAGTTCTATATGTTGTAGCTTGAGAGATAGGGCACTGATGTCTGGGGGATAGGGAAAAGGGATTAGGAAAGGTTCACATAGAAAGCGGTGCTTGAGCGGTATCCTGAAGGAAGATAACAATTTTATGAGTTGGGATGAATGCAGAGTCCATTCCAGCTATTGGGGACAGCCAATATAAAGACACAGACACACAGGATGCAGGGTTTTGTGTCAGGAATAGTGAGGTGACCAATTTGGCTGGAACCTAGAGTGTAGGAGAGGGAGGGATGTTTAGGGAGGCTGGAAAGATAAATAAATCAAGGTGATAAAGGGCTTTACAAAGTGGAGGGGTGACAACAGGGAGCCATTAGAGTTGATTGAGTAGGGGAGGAACATGTTCAGATTTAAACTTAAGGAAAATCACTTTGGCAGCAACATGTAGGATGAACTGGAGTGAGGAGAGACTTGAGTCAAGGAGGCCAATTAGGAGGCTGCTGCAATAATTTGATGAGGTGACAAACTCTGACACTAAATAGACAGCTCTGTGATTGTGGAAAAGGGGAGTGAGAGAGCTTATATGGTAGAAATGGAAAGATTTGGCAACCAAATGGATATATGGGGTGAGGGAGATATACTGAATACTGATAAGACTGAAATTACAAACCTGGGAGATTGGATGCATGCTGGTCCCTTTGACAGAGGATGAAATTTACAAGAGGGGACAGTTTTGGGGAAAATAATGAGTTCAGTTTTGGTCATGTTGCATTCGACATCTTTCCAGGATATCCAGTGTGAAATGTCCAATAGGCAATTGGTGATGCAGAACTGAAATTCAAGGCAGAGACTTGGCCTGGATATATAGATCAGTGAGGCATCTGTAAAGGGAGGATAATTAAGGCCACAGTTCCTGATGCTAAGAAAAACTAAAGAGAGAAGAGGCCCTAGGATAGAATATTGGGATGCTCCCATCCTTATACATCACGATATAGAAAAAGAGTGCACGGGTGCGTGCTCATGCACATACATACACACACACACACACACACACACACACACACACACACACCCCTCCCCTTTTGAGAAGGAACAAAAATGCTAATGGCCCTCTGCCATAGCCAGAGAAGCCATCATGCTTGATATTTATGGATGGCATGCCATCTCCTTTTCCAGCTTCTCTATAATTCATGTTCCTTAAAGTCATGTCTTCGTGAATTTGAAAATTTTTAAAAAGTCGTAAGAGCACACGTGTGTGTATTCAGCATAGAGATTTATGACTTTTACGTAGTCTAAATATAGGACATGTTTTAACTTGGGAAGATCTTAAAGTTGCTAAATGCTTTTTGATTCTTTAAGTTAACTACCTATAACATGAAAGGAGAGCTACACAAATCTTTTGCAGACATGCTAAATGCATCCAAACACCACAACCTATGTGAGGATGTACTTGGGAAGAACTCCCTTATTCCTGTGATTTTTCTGCTTCATTTGGCAGTGATCCAGAAAATGCAATTTCATAAAAACAGAGGCTTTTTAACGTAAACAGTGGTGTGGTTTTTTCAATGCCATTAGTGATGAAACTTTCTAAGAAATGGAGCCTAACATCACCAGAAATGGACCCACTAATATCACATGCTCAGGGGCTATGATAAGGATGTTTCCTATGCCAGAATGCTTTGATGGCTCTGCTCTTAAGGGAGAAGTTTTCCCAATGGTGCTTTGCACCAAGCAGAGCCTATCTGTGCAGCCCACCATCCACTGGGGATTAAGAGATGGTCCCCCAGGAAGGAGGAACAAATCCACCTTGCCCTCTGGAAATAAGATCCCTGCTCCTCCCTCACTTACAATCTCACCCAGCTCACAAGTGCAGACGTTTCTCATTGTTTTTCAGAAATGAGCTTTCTATCTCCTCCCATGCACCTTGTCCTATGTGCCCACCTCTGGATCCTCAGCTTCTTTGTGAAGGAGGTAGGAGCCAAAATCTAGGAAGGTTATATTTGCAATGTTCCCTGATTTATAGCACTCAACTAGCTCTTAATCCCCCTGTCTTCTAAATGGTGCCTCTCCATCTTGTCTGTCAACATAGAATAAGAGGCTTTGTAAGCTCATCATGCTCTCATTTATATTATAGTTTTCTGGTTATAGCCAAAGGTGGCTAAGTGGCACAATGGATAGAATACTGGAGTCAGGAAGACAGAAGTTCATCCTGCCTTAGACACTTAGTTCTGTAACCCTGGGCAAGTGATGTAACCTCTTGATGCCTCAGTTTCCTCATCTGTAAAATGCAGATAATAACAGCATCTACTTCCTAGGGTTGTTGTGAGCATCAACTGAGATAACATAGGTTAAACCCTTTGTAAACCTTAAAGGACTATATAAATGCTAGCTGATTATATTAGCTGTTGTTGTTATAATAATGACAATTATTATTTCCCATGTGTTATCCTTCTTCATTATTTCCCCCAAAGGGGAAACACACAGGGCCTGGGTATATAGGGAATTCTCAATCAGGTTACCTCTTTGAGTATTTCTCCTCCCTCTATATTTTGCATGTTCTTGTTGCTATACATGCCCCATTACAAAATAAAGTCCTTCAGGGCAGCCACTGCGTTTGCTTTTTATTTGTGACTGTCTTGCAAATTGTAAGTACTTAATAAATGCTTGTTGATCAGTTATTAAATGATATCATCCTTTAATAGGTTAAGCTTGAAAATCAGATAGAAGAGCTAAGATCAGGAGGTGGGACCTGCTAATCACTGATTTTACTGCTTAAGCTGTGTGATCTTCACTTTGGCATCCTTGGGATTTGGAACAATGGGAACATGGTATGTGCATGAAAGCATGTCACATGCAGATGTTCTCATAAGCTCCATGAGTACCCAGGACCCTGCCATAAGTATCCTTATTATCTCTTCCAAAGGTGGAGAACAAGCCTTATATAGAGCAATGATTGTTTATTAAGTGGAATTGTCTCCAAGTGGGAAGGAAGAAAAAGTCAGATATGATGAACACCAGCATGCCTGTAAAAACAGGCAATGGCATCATGGGATGGTGGTAGGAGGTGATGGAGGAGTCATGTTATAAAGCATGACTTAGAAACCCAGAAGGGAATAAATTAACTGACCATTTAAAAATCAAAATCTCTTCAGGAGACCCAACACAGAAAAGATGAATGAACTGGATGTGGATTGAGTTATGTGTTATTCCCCAAGGCAATCCCATAGTCTGTAGATGATGATTAATTATACCAATATTACATCAATATTAAATTGTATTAGTGATAATGACAATAACAACACTAATAAAAGTCATTACAATGTGTGTAGCACTCGAGGTTTGCAAAGTGCTTTATAAATATCTGCTTTGACCCTCAGAACAACCATGTGAAGGAGGAGCTATTATTATCCCCAGTTTATTCTTACCCCCAATTTAATTAAGATCTCTCAACTTAAGTTGAGAGAGAGGTTCAGTGGCTTGCCCAGAGTCACACAGCTAATGCTGTAAATGTCTGAGGCTAGATTTGAACTCAGGTCTTCCTAACTCCAAGCCTAGTGTTCTATCTACTACATCTGACAGAAGAGAAGAGAGATCCTTTTTGGCAGACAGCTACAAAGTCCCAATCAGTCTTTGCCAACCTCTTGTCATGGACTCTTTGTGAGAAAGGCTGTGCTTGTATTCCCCAGGCCTAGGCAAGAGTTGAGCACATCTGATAAATGACTGTCTGTCACCTAGGTTGTGCAGAGAAGGATGACCTGGCCACAGTTTTTAACTCATCTTGGAAATGCCCCAAGAATTTCAGATTGAATGTTACTCTACACTTCTTAGTATAAAACCTCGGCAGAATTGTCTCATTTTATCTCTCCCTTCTATGTGAGGAGCTGCCAATGGGGCAGTCAGACAACCTTCACTATCAGAATTTTCCTCGACATTTCTTCCTACTTCTCCCAGATTGCCCTCTATGACTGTATTTTCAGCCTTTTCTCATGCCATTCTTTCCCTTCCACAGTGTATTTTCTCACTGTTTGGTAAAGCTGATTTGCTTTGTGCATGGCCAGGTAACCTAACCTGGAGGCATCCATGTGAAAGATGCCAGGGACCTGCTTCTGGGAGAAGATATTCTAAATTCCCCTACCACGTGGGTGGAAGCAGCCTCTATTCATTGGCTATCTCATTGCATCCCCAGACCGGGACAGTCTTTTTCTTTCTTTTCAGAGTCATCATGGCTTGGAGATGGGGGATGATCTCATTCACTCCCAACATGGGCATCATAAACTAAGCAGGATATGGGGGAAGAAGGTTCACCTTTCTTTTTTGGCCCCTTTAGGCCGTGTGGTCTTGAGAAACAGGCTTGGCATTTGTGGTAGTTTCATTTGTCCTATTCAGGTCAAGGTATAGGTGGTCCATGGACCCTGGAGGAGGTGTCTTAAGGATCTTGGAGGCAGGATTCCAGGTTTAATGTCATTGCCAACCATCAAGGAATCTCTGAGAATCCATGATGCCAGGACACTAGCTCAGGGAGTTTTGGACTTGAAACCTGGTGGGAGTAATGCTACTATATAGGAACTATGCTAAATTGTAAACTCATTCCCCCTTCCCTCCCAGGCACCTGGTTCCCAGGCAGTGAGGGGCTCCTTTTGTATTTTACATTTACAGGGGCCAGGGGCCACTTACATAAGCAATCCCTATGTTGGTATCGTACATATTTCACTAAAGGCTATCGAGACACTTGTTCAATGTTAGTAGAAATGAACTTGGGAAAAAACATCTCCTTTGGAAAATGTCAATTACAAATACACATAATCTACTAGCACAAACCAACCAAACAATCAACAAATGTTTATTAAGAGCCTACTATGTGTCAGACACCTGGCTGGTGCCTGGGCTACAAATACAAAGAATGGGACAACCCTGCTCTTTAAGAGATTACATTCTGTTGGAGGGTATGAAATGTGTGTGTGTACATACAGACACACATATGGGTATGTGTATGTATGTATGTATACAGAATCAGTGAATACAGAATACATACAGAATAAACACAAGGTAATCAGGGAGAGAAGGTGCCAGTACTTGGGTAGCAGGGAGGGCTTAGGGTAGAAGATGGTACTTGGATTGCATCTACAGACATAATTTGACCTGAATAGATGCCTAATGGATATTTGTTGAGAGGAGTTGACATCAAAATAAGGAATTCAGGTTAGGGAACCCAGGGGTTTTGTGGCCAGGATAACAGAACTCTCTTCTTTGGCAGAAACATGTATCTTTGGGTACTGAGCTTGCCTAGTATTTCAATAACTATCATGCATTGATTTTCCCTGTCAGTGCATTGAAGATCTATTTGGTTTGCTAGTTCTCCTGTGATCTTGCTGGTGCCCATGTGGCAGATAACCCACCCATTCCCTCTCATCCTGGGTGGCTTTTGTCCTAGGAGTCAACTCAACTTGCCAAGGGATTTCCCCTAGTTTTCTTGGTGTTGTGTGGAAACCAGTGAGGCCTACATACTGCCCATCCATGATCCCTCGTTCTCTTTACACGACTGAGCCATCTTCTTTTCTGGTCATATGTCTTTATGATGACATTCTCAAGGCTCATCTCCTGGGAAGTCGCTAATAATTTGAAACCTCCTCACCCCACTTCCTTTCCTTACACTCTTTTCTTAACTCTTTACAGTCTGACTTTTGACCTCATCATTTAACTGAAATTGCTCTGGCCAAAGTCACCAATGATTGCTTAGTTAATTAATTACTTAGTGATCTCCAAACATAGTAGCCTTTTCTCAAACCTCAGCTTTCTTGACCTCCCTGCAGGCCTTGACATCGTTGATCACCTTGATCACTTCTTGATACTCTCTTTAGGTTTTTGGGATACCAATCTCTCCTGGTTCTTCTATCTGAACGCTCCTTCACATTCTCCTTTGCATTCTCCTTTGCACCTTTATTGCCTATTCACCATGAGTATCCCACATGATTCTGTTCTGGCCCCTTTTCTCTGTCAATACTATTTTACTCGGTTGTCTCATTAGCTCCCAAGGATTCAGTGATCATTTATATGCTTATGATTCTCAGATTTACTTATCCAGCCCCAATGTCTCTTTTGATTTCCAGTGTCATATCTTCAATTGCCTATTAGACACCTCAGACTTGTAGATATATTCAACTTAACATGTCTAAAACTGAACTCATTATCTTTCCCCCCTAAACCCACCCTTCTTCCTAACTTCTCCATTACTGTCAAAGGTATCACCACCCTCCCAATCATCCAGGCTCACAACCTAGGTAATGTCCTCAACTCTTCACTCTCTTTCCTCCTCTATAGTCAATCTGTTGCCAAGGCCTGTCGATTTTATCCTTATAACATCTCTCATATATGCCCTCTTCTCTCCTATGGCACTGCCATCACTATGGTGCAGTTCCTTATCACCTCACACTTGGACTATTGCAAAAACCTTCTAGTCTGTCTCCTTGCCTCAAATGTTTCCCCGCTATAGTCCATTTCCACTTAGCTACTAGAGTAATCTTCCTAAAATAAGACCATGTCACTACCCTACCCAGTAAATTCCAGTGGCTCCCCATCGCCTCCAGGATCAAATATAAAGCCTTCTGTTTGGCATTCAAAATCTTCATAACCATCCCCTTCCTTCCAGTCTTCTTACATCTTACACTGCCTCTCCCATGTATAATAGTAGGACCCAGTAACACTATCCTTCTGGCTATTCCTTTCACAAGACATTCTATCTCTCAAATCCAGGTGTTTTTCACATATCTCCCATGGAATTCTCTCCTTCCCCAACTCTGCCACCCAACTTCTTTGAGTGCCTTGAAGTCCCAGCTAAAATCCCAACTTCCATAGAAAACCTTTCTGTGATCCTTTGTTTTAGTACTTTCCCTCACTTCATATTCTCCAATTGTACTTGTACATAACTTATTTGTACATAATTGTTTGTGTGTTGTTTTTACCATTAGACTATGAACTTTTTGAGAGTAGGGACCACTTTTTATCATTCCATCTTTAGCATTTAGCACAGTGCCTGCCACATTATAGGTGCTTAATAATTGTTTACTAACTTACTGACTCACCTCTGTCATTGCCCTTTGGGTAACACTCAATTTTAATTGACTGTGGTATTTCATGACTTGCATTCAGGCATTGTGCATGTCCAGAACAGGTACCAGTGAGCAAGCTAGATTGCCTTTGGGAAATAATCCATTGCTTTGAATGATCCTAGGCATCTCTTTACAGGGCAGCTAGGTGGTGCAGTGGATAGAATACAAGGCCTGAAGTCAGGAAGATCTGAGTTTAAATTCAGCCTCAGACTTCTACTAGCTGTATGATCTTGGGCAAGTTGTTTAACCCCATTTGCTTCAGTTTCCTCACCTGTAAAATGAGCAGGAAAAAGAAATGGTGAACCATTTTAGTATCTCTACTAAGTAAACCTCAGATGGGGTTACAAAGAGTCAGACACCACTCAACAACAACAACAACAACAACAACAACAACAACAACACGCTTTTCCTTGGAACAAAGGGCCATTTTTCTAAAGAACAACAATTTTCCAGTGATGCTGTAATCCACTTCACAGGATTCGAAAAACATTCAGATAGCTCTTTATCACCTGTTGGCAATGAGCTCTTCCTACAGGGAAGCTGGCCCATTAGTCAAGTATCTGACATTGCCCAGGAAACAATTTTATTAGCAGGCCTCTTTTCACTTGTGTGGGACTTTATTAAAAACATCCACTTGGGGAGAGGATACCTCTTACTTGGTTTCCTCCTGATGCCAAATTTATTGCTGTTGGTTAAATCTAGTTCAGTCTTTTGTGAGCTAGTAGAGTGAATGTTCCTTACTAGAAAACAGGTTACAGAAGTTTTTTATAGCCCCTTGTGACTCTGAAGAGATTGGTTACTTGAAAAAGCTTCTGTTTTCCAAGTGTGCTTGCACACGTACACACCTGTGTGGTGTTAGTGAGCACTACTATAAAACAATCAACTGGACACTGGAAATCTATAAAACCTAGGACCTTTATGGATCCAGTTCAAAGTGCCGCAAGCATCATACAGACCTCTACATTTTATATGGCTTTATTTATATAATGTCCCCGTTCTTCTGAATGCCAAGGATGTCATAATGAATATTATATTACTTATAGGAGAAGGAACTTTAGTGGTTATATTATCTAATGCCCTAGTTTTACAGGTGAGGAAATTGAGAATCAAAGAGACTGCCTAATGTCATATATGTAGTAACAGAGCCAAGATTCAAACCTGGCTCTTATGATTGCAAATTCATTCCCCATCACCATTTTACTATTTTCTCTCTTCTGTGTTTGACTGGAGAGTAATTGATGTCCACATCAGAGAACCTTTTTGCATTTTTGCCATCTAATACAGTCATTGAATTTTTTTCAAATAAGATGTTTTATCATAACTCAGTTGATAGAGAGCTGGTCCAGGAAAACCTGAGTTCAAGTCCCCCACTCCCTTCCCCTCTATATACATATTGGCTATTTAGCTTTGGCAGATCACTTAAGCTCTCAGTGTTGCAGGCAACTCTCTGAGATCTAAGCTGTACAGAAGGTGCTGGCCTGCCTTGGTAGAAGGGGTTTCCTTACCAAAAGTTGCCTTACCAATGAAATTGCAGGCCTGGTCGCTATATCTTTTAAAGTAATTGACACCTACATATATGTGTGTGTGTGTGTGTACATATATACATATATACATACATACATATACACATACATACATATATATGTATGTATGTGTATATGTATGTATGTATATATGTATATATATATATATATATATATATATAGTGAGAGAGAGAGAGAGAGAGAGATGGATGGATGGATGGATAGATGGATAGATGGATGGATGGACAGATAGGTAGATAGGTAGGTAGGTAGGTAGGTAGATAGATAGATAGATAGATAGATAGATAGATAGATAGATAGATAGATGAGTCGATGGATGGATAGATGATAGATAATTTATGAAGTGTTTGCAATACTCCAGGCACCATGCTAAGTCTCTGGGATATAAATGTGAATGAGATAATTTCTATCTTTAAGTAGCTTATACTCTAATGGAGAAAGTTAACAAATGAAAGGGTGAGAGAAGGAATGTGGAAATACACCAGTGTTGTCATGGTATGGAGATGACTAGAAAGTATCTTTGAAAACTTTGGCCAGCAAGATCAGGCAAATTCTCACTAATCAGAATTGGGGAGCCAAGGAGAGAAAGTAAAATACTGGTTGGAGTGAGATTTGAATGTTGGCTGAAGAGCAGAAAACATGGGTATGCAGGTGGTATGGAGAGCTTAGGCCCTGGAAAGATGTAAATAAATGACAATGTATCTAAGTTTTTACAGTAGGGCTCCAGCATTAGTCAACACTTTCAGGTACTAACTCATGCTTTCAATGCTGAACATCGCATTTTATCTAAGAATGGAAGAGAACCATTTGGGAAGAGTAGAGAGAATCAATGACTTCAGTCATTTTCTGGGTTCAAAAAATTAAATACACAGCTATGAGACGGAAGAGGAAACTATGGATGAACAGTAATGTGTCTGAACAAAGATCTAGGGCTTTTAGTGTTCTGCCAGCTTAATATGAGTCAACAATGCAATATGATAGGCAAAGAGCCAAGGAATCTCAGGCTGTCTTATAAGAAGAATAGTGTGTCGGACTAGGGTGGTGACAGTTCCACTGTCTCCTGCCCTGGTTATATCGTATCTGAAATATTCTATTCAGTTCTGGAACTCTAAGATCCAGGGGATCAGGGATATCATCATTATTTTTCTACATGTAAATAATGTTCAGCAGTACCAGAGACTGATTTGAAAATTCAGACACCCTATTTGTTTTGTGAAGAATCCTAACATGTACTCAGACAGTTCACAAATGGGTCCAGAGAAATACGCAATAGGATGGTCCAGGTCATGACCATACCTGATCTGGAGTCCATTGTGTTCAAATCTGTACTCCATGTCTTAAGAAGCACATTGATAAGCTAGAGAATGCCCAGAGGAAGAGCATTAGGAGAGTGCAGGCCTCAAAATCATTCCCTGGGAGGATCATTTGAAGAAATTATAGAAGGTGAAAGGAAAGGAACAAGCATTTTTTAATGCTTTTTATTATGTGCCAGGCATTATGCTAAGCACTTTGTAAATATCTCATCTGATCCTCACAACAACCCTGGGAGGTAGATGCTTTTATTATCCCCATTTTATAACTAGGAAATTGAGGCAAACAGAAGTTAAGTGACTTGCCCAGGGTCAGGTAACATGGCTAGTAAATGGCTGAGGCCAAATTTGAAGTCATGGATTCCTGATTCCATGCCCAGTGCCTTACCTCCTGAGCCACCTAGTGGCCTGATGGGAAATGCTTAGCCTGGAGATGAGAAAATTTGGAATGAAAGGATGGGCAAGGGAAGAAGTTTTCATGTATGTGTAGGACTGATATGTGAGAGAAGGCGCAAGACTTACTGTGCTTGGCTTCAGGGGAGCAGAACTAAGAGGGAGGGGTAGAAGTTGCAGAAACAGATTTCTGACTGTTATAAGAACAAGCTTCTGAACAATTTGAGGTATTCACAAGTGGAATGGGCTACCTTGGAAAGTGGTAGGTTTCTCCCTTCTAGGAAACTGTCAAGGAAAGACCAGATGCCCACTTGATAGGAATATGACAAAGGGTGTTTTTTTTTTTAGCCTAGACTAGAGAGCCACTGAGGTTCCTTAAAATTCTGAGATTCAAGAGTTTGTTTCCCTGCTTCTAGCATAGAGAAGATGTAGAGATATAACCAGGAATATATCAAGACATCATATAGAACAAAAGTCCATTGGCCAAACAGAAAGTTTACTGAAATGTTGGGAGTTGGAAAAGCTGGATTCAAATCTCATCCCTGATACTTGCTACTTGTGCCATCTTAGGCAACTTACTTGACTTCCACCTGTTTATTCACCTTTTAAATGAGAGGAATGAAACTCTTTCAAGCATTGTTTTTTATATGGCTTTTTAATCCTGTAAAGTCTTGTCCACTTCCTTCTTAATAAAACTTAAAGAACATTCAGGGTGGATGAGGCAGAGAAGGATCAAGAGGGAAAAGAACTATTGGGTAGGGACATAGACACTTCTTCAGGACTGGGGGACTGTCTAGCTTCAGTCCCAGATTGAATGTGGCAGAGGGAAATGAAGGGAAGAGGTTATGTGTCTAGAGTTCAGTTTACCAACAAGGCAGCAAACGAATTCAGTTTAGCCTAAATCTTAAAACCTGGATCAACTGAAACTTTTATTATCACCCTAGACTAGAATCCCTGAAGTTAATTGCACATTTAAACAACATATATCAACAGTGTAATTTTCTTTGCAAACTTGGTGAAGTAAGGAGGGACCTATTCTCTGAATAATGCAGACAAAAAAGATAAATCTATCATAGGCAGACATTTCAGCAGCCTGATACATTTCTATTTTTCTCGGAGAATTGTCATTTTGGTGCCTTTATGTGTATGTCCATGACAAATGATAAATGTACAGATCTCTTTTGTTAAAGGAATAATCAACCCAATTTTTATTTTTCAGTTGCTTTCTATCTGTTCTGGAGGGGGTGAAAATCACTTTTCTTTTCACTGGAAAGCATATACTATTCATCATTATTCACTCAGTAGCTCAAGAATGACTACCATAAGTAACCATCATCACCTTAAAGATCAAGAGAGTTCCAGTCCCAATAATAGGCATTGATCTTTAGGGAGCTCTGTATGTGCCTTCTGGCAGCTAAGAACTCGGTTTCAGAATGGCCCAGAGCAAATTCTTAGGAATAGTGTGTGTGTGTGTGTGTGTGTGTGTGTGTGTGTGTGTGTGTGTGTGTATGCCTGGGCATCACCAGCTACCAGGGACTTTTGTTTGGAAAAACAATGACCTACCTAAATAAACAGAAGTATCTTATAACACTCTAGGGAGTTTGAAGCTTTCAGTATTTCATGCAGAACTCATACACAGAGTGACCCAAGTTTCAAGAGCATTTGGAAAGAGAGCACGAGAGTGACACAGACTGTGAAGACACCAGCCTGAATTCCAGGAAAAGAGGCTTCCTGACCTCCCTGCAGACAACCTTGAGATGACTCTCAAGAATTTTTGTCAACAGTGAAGATGTCAAATACCCTGATTTTCAAAACTTTTGCCATATCCTAGTTTTGAAGAAACCAGACCAAACCAAAACAAAACAACAAATGTAATCTTAGCCTAGAGTAAGAAGGGGCAACTTCCAGGACTAAGGAGGTGATAGGTCCTCTGCTCTGGTCATAACACATCAGGAGTTTGGTGTCTGTTTTTCAGGAAGAATGCTGCTAGAGACAGGGTTCAGCCTGTAGGAGAATCAATTAAAGTAACTGGAGATGTTTACTGGGGTGGAAGTGGGGAATAAGAGAGGCTGGTCTGTCTTTAAGTCCTTAGACTGTCCTTTGGAAGGTACATTAAATATATTCTGCTGGACCTTTGCGGGTAGAATTAGGAGATATGGGCTAATTTGCATAGCAATAAATTTAGGCTTGATAGCAAGGAAAACAAAGCAAAGGAAAATGCTTAACAATTTGTGTGGTCCAAAAATTGAGTCATCTGCTTAGGAGAGAGTTGGTTCCCCCCACAAAAGGTCTCCAATCTAAAGCTAGATAACAAAGTTAATTCAAGAAAGGATTCATTAAGGCCCTGCTACATGCCAGGCACTAAAACGTATACTGGGGCTACAAAGAGAAAGAGCAATACAACAAACAGCCAAACAAAAACCAATCACTCTGAGAACTTTTGTTCTATGTATCATTTGTTATATGTGGAATTCTCTCCTGTCTCTGTTTCTATTTCTTTCTGTCTCTGTTTCTTTGTCTCTCTCTGTCTCTTTTCTGTTTCTGTCTCTATTTTTCTCTATCTCTGTCTTTGTCTCTGTTTCTATCTCTCTCTCTGCCTCTGTCTCTATTTCTCTCTGTATTTCTTTCTATCTCTGCCTCTCTGTGTTTCTGTCTCATTGGATGCCTTATGAATTAATTTCGAAGTCAGAAATTCTGTGATTCTTTAAGGAGGAGGATACTTCATTTCTCATAAGAGAAGTTTGTTTGTGTGAGTGTGTGTGCACGCGTGTGCAAGGACACAAGTGATAGCGCTCACACAGAGATGCATGCACATGCAATGAAAACACTTTGTCAAAAGGAGAATCTTCGGATATTTAGCATTTCAAGGCTGAAGCATCACAGATAGAGGCTCTAGTGAATACTAAAGAAGTAAGATTAATTTCAACTGTATCTCCTAAGTATGGATTTATATTTTTTTTAAAAAAAGATCTGGGAAGAAGTTGATTGGCTACCTCAGAAGGCTATCTCTTCCAGAATGACAGCCAAGAGAAATGAGATATGGAAGACATGAAACAGATGGTCTCTGAATAAATGTTAATAACTTCTAGGCAGTGCATGAAGGGAGAAAATATAAGAGATGAGAAAATCAATTCTCATCTCAAAGGAAAAGCATCAAATGGCAGTTCTAGCTCCAATGGCCTTGGACCATTTAAGATGGAGCCCTATGAACACGGTAGAGAATTAAGAAATGTAAGTGGAAAGAGGCCAAGAGACCAGGACAATGTAAATTTTGTGTTCCCAAATGTATGATAATGTCAAAGATCTTTCCTGGTAATGTTTGAACTGGAAACTAGTGAGAGTAAGAGACAGGTTGTCATTGGATTATATGGATTTAGAGCTGAATAGTACCTCAGAGGTCATTTGGTCCAGCACTTTCTTTTTTTACAGAAAAGGGAATGACTCACATATGATCATACATTTAGGAAGGAACAGGACAGAGAGTCAAACCCTAATCCTCTGACTTGAAACATTTTTTTCTACTTTACCATGTTGGCTTCAGCGACTAGGTGGCATAGTAGCTAGAGAGCAGATTTGGAATTAGAAAGATCTGAGTTCATATCCTGCCTCAGACACTTACCAGCTATTTGATTCCGGACAAGTCATTTAACTTTTACCTGACTCAGTTTTTTCATTTGTAAAATGATGATGGTAATAGTAACTACCTCCCTTAGCTACTGTGACACTAAATGGGATAATACATGCAAAGTGCTTTATAACCTTATAACCTTAAAGTGCTATATAAATATTAGCTCATATTAATCATTTCCCAGGGCATGTCCCTCAGTCTTGGAAATCAATGTCCTGGTGTTCAGTTTGCAAATCCCCAAAATAAAGTCCTTAAACCTGAGAAGATTGGCGTTAGATCTCAAAGGTTTAGCCAGCAGGAGAGAAAGGGAGGGTTTTTTTTTTTGCTTTTGTTTTTGTTTTTTGTAGTGACTACGTATTTTTTCTTTCCTGTTTTGATGGTTAACATAATGTGCAAGGAAGGAGTGACTGGTCAGAAACTGAGTAACAGGTGCCTCAGCGTCTTTCATGGATACACACCCACAGATTTTGGCCCTAGATTTTGGACATCTGTGCTCATGATGTTGCTAAAGAGATTAATTGTTCCCAGAATGATTAGAAACTAGAGAGGCAATCACTGTGTTCTCAAGCTGAAGATAACTTACGTTTACCCTTAAGTGTGAATTATCCCTCAGACTATAAGAGATCAGGACATTTTTCTAATGTTGACAAATGGTATAGTAGTTGTGATTGGAATTGGGCCACTGGTAGTTTGTGACAAAGTATAGAGTGTAATTTAAGTGTAGGGAAGATGGAAAATTAATGTTTGCTTAGAGCATGAGAAGGTTAGAAGAATTCGAGACTATGATTATGGAGAGGAGGGTTAAAAGGGGGTTCAAGGCAATTAAAGAGTGTCTTTTGGGCTTTTGATTGAAGATTCTTAAAACAATAAAGCTCTTTGAAAGCAGACTGATTTTGTTTTTAAATTTCTATATTCCTAGCACCCTAAAGCTGTTCATGGTAACCACTTAATAAATGTTTATTGATTGATTAATGTTGTGTGGGAGGCACAGGTTCAGAGGACTCTACTGCTACCCTTAAAAAAAGAAACCTTATTATCTAACATGGGAAGTAAGGTATATATATGGGAAGACAGCTAACAGTGCAAGGTGACGCAACATGGATGCTATTGAGGGATGTCCAAAAGATGGAGAAGTCACTGAGGTCTGGGTCTGTCAGGGAAGGCTGCATGGAAGATGCTGGACTTGGAGAGGGGAAGAGAAGGAAGGGTATAATTTAATTAAGGGAACAGGATACAGTGGAGTAGTCTTGGCAAGGGTTACCATATGATTAAATATATGGAATCAGGAATGGCCCATGGCATGTTTTAGGCTATGGGACAAGAAAATCACTGGGTAAAAGCAAGTTCTGTCTCAGATACTTATTAGCTGTGGAACATTAGGCAAGTCACTTCACCACTTAGTGCCTCAGTTTCTCTTTCATATAATAAGAAAGATAATTTATATCCTACCACCTCACAGGATTTTCATGAGGAAAGCTCTTTATTAAACCAAAAACACAGTGAAAAGATGACTTATTTTCAAATGAGATGACATATAAAATGTTTTGCAAATCCTAAAGCACTCAAATGCTATTATTGTAATAATAATAATAATAATAATAATAATAAGTAGTAGTAGTAGTAGTAGTAATAGTAGTAGTAGTAGAAGTACTAACACTAGTAGTTATAAGATGGGCTAAGGAAGCAGCTTGAATCAATATCATTGTCTCTTTCTTGCTGGGTTGTTGTTGTTGAGTCACGTCCTACTTTTTGTGACCCTATTGACCATAGCATGCCAGTACTGTCCATGGTTTTTTTTTTTTGGGTGGGGGGCAAAGAAACCGGAGTCTTTGCCATTTCATTCTCCAGAGAATTAGGGCAAACAGAGGTTAAGTGACTTGCTCAGGGTCACACAGCCAGGAAGTGTCTGAGACTGGATTTGAATTCAGGTTTTCCTGACTCTAGGTCAGGTGCTCTATGCACTGCACCACCTAGCTGCTCCACTGCAACACACTAGAGACCAAAATAAAGGCAAAAAATAGTCCCCATCCTCAAGAAGTTTGTATTTGAATGGAGGAGACAACATGTAAATAAATAGATACATATTGAATAGATCGTAGGTGACCTTAGAGGATAAGGGTCCAGTCCCAGAGGATTTCCTCTTTCCACCCGCCCAACCTCAGTTCCATTAGCACGCCAGTATTGGATGTCTTGTGGCCTCCTTGGTTTCAATTCACCTTCTTGCTTTGTCTATAGTATGACTGCTCTGGACAACTCCCACCCCTTAACCACACTGCTTTGCTTTTGCTGCTTGTTTGCTTCCTTCCAGTACTCAAGAAATTAGTCAATTAGTCAGCTAGCATTAAGTGAATACTCTGGGTCAGACCTTGTGTTAAGTGTGAAGATCAGGGTATGTTCTTTTCCCTTCCCTTCCCACTAATTGTTTAGATACAATGAAATGAACTGAATTCAGAACAGCCTTAGGTTTTTGTTTTTGTTTTTCTTTTTTTTGCTTTGTCCCTAATTGTATTTGATCTCAATATTAAAGAAAAAATAAAACAAGGAAGGAAAAGAAGAGCTAGTGTTTTTCTCTCTCCAATACTGGCAACTGCTGTGTTTTATTTCACTTAAGTATACTAGACATGGCTCTCTGTGTATCAAACTGTCCTGGACAACAAAAACTGGGTGTACCTCTTCTTCATGATTTCAAACACTTCCTGAGGCTAGAATTAAACTTCATTTGATTGTCCTGATACAGCAAAGTTTGACCATTGGGAATCCTGGTTGGAACCAATCCCAAGAAAAACTCTTGCATAAGACTTTATATTTTTGGCTCAACTCACTGTTTCACTAATTTCTCCCCATTTTTGGCAATTTCCTACCTCAGGGGTACAGAACAGTTTGATTTTTCAAAGATGAATTGTAAATAAGTACAAAGCAATAGATTATTTGCCAACAACCTCTTTCATCTGAAATTTCCACTTGATTTATGTTCACATAACAAGCAGAATCATGGAAACTTAGAGTTTCAAGGGACCCCCAGAGAGCAGCATGTCCCACCTATACTTGATCAGGAATGACATTTTTGATAAGTGCTCATCTGGCTCCTCTTTAATTGGAAAGGGTTTCACTCTTTCTCTTTAAACAGTCCATTTTACTTTTGAGATGGCTCTAATTGGTGGGAAGTTTTTCTTTTAGTATTGCTAAAATCTACACTGCTACAACTTCCACTCATTTCTCCTAGTTCTGCTATCTAGGGCAAAGCAGAACAAGTCTAATCTCTCTATTACTTGTTAGCCTTTCAAACACATGAAAACAGTGTCATTCATCCACCCTACGGTAGGGCATCTTTAGACTATATGTCTACATTTCCACCAGTTGATCATTGTATCGTCTGTTCTCCAGATCTCAGCATTGAGGTCCTTCTCCTTTGGCTGTTCTCTGCTACTTACTCAAATGTGTCACTCAGAACTGAAAACAATCCTTCTTACATGATCTGACCAAGGCCGAGAACAGAATGACTACCACCTCACTTATTCATATATTGCACCTTTTGTAATGCAAACTACTACAATCTCTGGTTACCACAATCTTAAAATTACCCTATGAATGGAGCTATCAGTCCACTAAAATCACCACATTCCTTTTTTCCTTTCTTTTATCCCTTTGGGAGTATAGACCTAGGCAGAAGTATTGCCAGGTCAAAAGTATGCACAGCCTGGGGACTTTTGGGCCATTGTTGTGAATTGCTTTCTAGAACAATTGTGCCAATTTGTAGCTCTACCAGCAATGCATTAACATCTCATTTTTTTAAAAAATGAATTATAAAAAAACAACAAACAACATACTTAAAACAAAAACTCTGTTAATTTGCTATTCGTGAAGTTGCTTGCTTGAACCTAAGTGCTGGACTCTACATGTGTCCCTATTAAATTTCATCTCATAAAATTAAACTTGACTTTACCTTGACTCCACTGTCCAATGTGTCAACCATTCCTCTTACCTATGTCTCATCTGTAAATTCATAAGCATGCCACTTATGCTTTCAGACTGTTTGATGTTGTCAAATTACTGATTGTGATTTGTAAATGAACACAGAGAATGGAAGAGGTGTGACAGGACTGGAAAAGAGCAGTTATTGTCCCCATTTTAAATAACAAAGGAGAGAGAAGGTGGAGTCCACAAATTACAGGCTACTGACAGGGAAAATTATAGAATGCATTATTAAAATAGTCAGTGAGCACCTAGAAAAGGAAGAGGTGATTGCAAAGAGTCAGCAGACCATGTAAGATTAACTTTATTTTGTATTTTCATAGATTTACCATATGAGAAGGTCAGGAGAATGTTGTACATATCTTTAATGTAGATTTTAGCTATATATATGTATACATATGTGCAATTTTATGCTTTCTATTAGATTAGATGAAAGTATACACACTAGATGACATCATAGTTTGGTCAATTCAGAACTAGTTGAAAAGCATGACTGAAAAATGGACCATTTCATTCAACATCCACCTGAAGAGAAACCTCTAGTTAGGGACCCAAAAAGTCTAATTTTCTCTATGCTGTTTAACATCTGTGACTTGGATATGGGCACCACTGGTATGTTTATCATGTTTTCAAATGACACAAAGTTGAAAAGCTAAATTAATATGTTGAATGCCAGGGTCAGGATCCAAAAAACCTTGGTTGCCTAAAATATTGAGTGAAGCCTAATAAGATAAGATGGAATAGAAATGAAAGCAAAATCATATACATGGGTTAAAAAATAATGGGTAGGAAGGTATGGTTAGCAGTCAATCTCAAAAAAAAAACTTGAGACAGAGGACAAGAGGAGAGAGACAGAGAGAGAGAGAGAGAGAGAGAGGGAGAGAGAGAGGTTTCAGTGGACTGAGAAACAAATATATCTGGGAATCATAAGACCAGCAAGATAGCTGAATAGTAGCTTTCTATAAACTTCTCTAATCTTAAAACCTCAAAAGAAAGGAATTATACTCCAGCAGTAGGATGATTTTAGCAGGACACACAAGATAAGAAGCAGACCCCTGCACAAGATAAAAACAAAAGCTCATGAGTTAACATCAATGGACTTTAAAAACTACAGCTCTACAGTGAGTACAAACAAATTGGTGGGTTTCTTATTCTAAGACTTTGAAGACACAGGCTAGAAGGGAATATTGTATCATGGCTGAGGTAAAGAGAGCTAGAACTATAGTTTTTATTTTATTTTTATTAATTAATTTATTTTTAGTTTTCAAAATTCACTCCCACAAGATTTTGAATTGCAAATTTTCTCCCCATCTCATTCTTCCCCCACCCCAAGATGGCATGCCTTCTGAATAACCCTTCCCTTAATCTGCCCTCCCTTCTATCTCCACTGCCTTCTCTTATACCCTTCCCCTTCTATTTTCCTGTAGGACAGGATATATTTTTACATCCCATTGTCTGTATATCTTATTTCCCAGTTGCACGTGAAAACAATTTTTAACATTTGTTTTTAAAGCTTTGGGTTTCAAATTTTCTCCCTTCCTCCCTCCCCACCCATCCTCATTGAGAAGGCAAGGAAGTCAATACGGGTTATACGTGCATAGTCATGCAAAACACTTCCATAGCAGTCATGTTATGAAAAACTAACTATATTTTCCTTCATCCTATCCTGCCTCCCATTTATTCTATTCTTTCTTTTAACCCTGTCCTTCCTCAGAAGTGTTTGCTTCTGATAACCCCCCTCCCCCAATCTGCCCTCCCTTCTATCGTCCCCTTGCTCTCTTATCCCCTTCCTCCATGTTTTCCTATAGGGTAAGATAGATTTCCGAAATCTGATGAGAATAAGATTCACTCATTCCCTCTCATCTTTGCCCACTTACCCTCTATTGTAAAAGCCTTTTCTTGTCTGTTTTATGTGAGATAGTTTACCCCATTCTACCTCTCCCTTTCTCCTCCCAGTATAATCCTCTTCCACCCCTTAATTTTATTCTCTAGCTATCACATCTTTATCTTCTACTCACCCTATGCCCTATATCTATCTATCTATCTATCTATTTATCTATCTATCTATCTATCTATCTATCTATCTATCTATCTATCTACCTACCTACCTACCTACCTACCTATCTATCCATATAATTTTCCCCCTCCAACTATCATAATACTGACAAAGGTCTCATGAATTACAAATATCATCTTTCCATATAGGAATTTAAACAGTTCAACCTTAACAAGTTCCTTATGATTTCTCTTTCCTATTTATTTCTTCATGCTTCTCTTGAGTCTTGTATTTGAAAGTCAAATTTTCTATTCAGCTCTGGTCTTTTCATCAGGAATGCTTGAAAGTCCTCTATTTCACTGAATGTCAATTTCCCCCCTTGAAGGATTGATTATACTCAGTTTTGCTGGGTAGGTGATTCTTGGCTGTAATCTTATCTCCTTTGACCTCTGGAATATTATATTCCAAGTCCTCTTGTCCCTTAATGTAGAAGCTGCTAAATCTTGTGTTACCCTGATTGTATTTCCACAATACTTGAATTCTTTCTTTTTGGCTGCTTGCAATATTTTCTCCTTGACCTGGGAACTCTGGAATTTGGCTACAATACTCCTAGGAGTTTTCCTTTGGGGATCTCTTTCAGGAGGCGATTGGTGGACTCTTTCCGTTCCTGTTTTACCCTCTGGTTCTAGAACATCAGGGTAGTTTTCCTTGATAATTTCTTGAAAGATGATGTCTAGGCTCTTTTTTTGATCATGGAGTTCAGATAGTCCAATAATTTTAAAATTCTCTCTCCTGGATCTATTTTCCAGGTCAGTTGTTTTTCCAATGAGATATTTCACATTGTCTTCCATTTTTTCATTCTTTTGGTTTTGTTTTTCAATGTCTTGATTTCTCAAATTGTCACTAGCTTCCATTTGATCCATTCTAATTTTTAAGGAAGTATTTCTTTAGTGAGCTTTTGTACTTCTTTTTTCCATTTGTCCAATTCTGCTTTTGAAGGCATTCTTCTCCTCATTGGCTTTTTGGACCTCTTTTGCCATTTGGGTTAGGCTATTTTTAAGATGTTATTTTCTTCAGTATTTTTTGGGGTCTCCTTTAGCAAGGTGTTTGCTTGTTTTTCATAATTTTCTTGCATCACTCTCATTTCTCTTCCCAATGTTTCCTCTACTTCTCTTACTTGCTTCTCAAAATCCTTTTTGAGCCCTTCCATGGCCTGGGACTGATTCATATTTTTCTTGGAGGCTTTGGGAGTAGGAGCTTTGACTTTGT
Organism: Phascolarctos cinereus; assembly: GCF_003287225.1. Taxonomy (NCBI): domain Eukaryota; kingdom Metazoa; phylum Chordata; class Mammalia; order Diprotodontia; family Phascolarctidae; genus Phascolarctos; species Phascolarctos cinereus. The sequence goes on along the minus strand of NW_027555847.1, from coordinate 687,682,500 downwards.
TGTCTTCTTCTGGCTGTATGTTTTGATCTTTGTTGCCAAAGGAAGATTCTGTGGTCTGACTTTTTTTTTTTTGCACAGTTTGCTCATGTTCCCAGCCAATTACTTGAGTTTTAAATTTTTTGTTAAGGTAGGGCTCTACTTCTGGTGTGAGAGTGTACTTCAGGAGTTTTGTACAATTGCTTTTAGAGATACTTCTAGGGACCTTTAAATTTTTCATTCTTCCAAGATTGTACAATCAAGGGCGAGGCATTTACTCCTTCTGTGGCCTGTGCTCTGGTCTATGAATGGCCACAAGTACTCTTTTCTGCCTTGGAACTGTGAGGAGGATTTGCTCTTCACTACCACTGCAAGCTCTCCTATGTGAGCTTTCCTCCTTGCCCCAGGACCGCCACCCAGAGCTATGTTCCAGATCCAAACATGGGCAAAGCGAGAGATTCCTGCCTCAGTACCAGCAAAGAGATCCCTGCAATCCTCCTCTGATCAGCCACTTGATTTGCCCTCTCTGTCTGTGGGCTGAGAGCTCTGGAAGCAGCCACTGTCCCAGGGCTGCGCTGGACTGGGGCTGTGACCAAGCTTCTCTCTCATCGAAGTCACAGACGTTTCCTACTGACCTTCTAAGTTGTCTTTGGCATTTGTGGGTTGAGAATTCTGGAAACCACTACAGCTGCTCATGATTTAGTTCCCTGAGGCTTGCTCCAGGTTCACTGAGGCCTGGTTTTTGCCTGCATGCCCACACTGAACTGTGCTCCTCTTGTAGCCTGGTGCAATAGACCTTTCCCATCAAACATCCAGGTTGTCTTGGGATGGAAATTTCTTTCACGCTGTCTTTTTGTGGGTTCTGCTGCTCTAGAATTTGTTTAGAGCTATTTTTATAGGTATTTGGAAGGGTTTGGGGGAGAGCTCAAGCAAGTCACTGCTTTTACTTTGCCATCTTGGCTCAACCCTGGATTACTCTGCAACTGTAATCCTTAGGAACCCCCAAAGACCAACTAATCTCAATGCCTGGCTTTTTTCCTGGCTTCTGGACTTCAAAAACCATTTCTCTGACATTATCTCTTACCATTGGTGCATTCTTTCTGAGACTTTTCTTTTGTAGAGGAGCCCAGGACAGCCTTGGTTCCCCTCCTGGTTCTGTGCTTGGCTTCCAAAATTCAACACCCTGGAAAGGTGGTGGAGTAAAATGGTAGTCACTCTCACTCTCCCTTATCAGTCTCTGAAAATCCAGAAAATATCACCCAAGAAAAAACCACTGGAATAGCTCAACTAGAAGAAAGATGGGGAGTAGCAGTGCAGCAGCCCAGCAAATGGGTCTGCCAATTCCTCAGCAAAAATAAGGGAGGCAGAACTACAAGGGGCCCCAGGCAGATAAGTACCCTGCAGCGTTCATCTGAAAGGAGCTGAAGAAAGCAACCTACAGTCTTCCTAAAGCCCCAGCCTTGCTGGTTCCAGCCCAACACCAGGTGAGCTGTCAGAACCCTATAGCCTCCAACTGTCAACAAGGAAGAAATCCTGAAGCCCAGGTGGTAGAACAGGCAAACACCAACACCTGGGCTCCCGAGTGCCTTGGTAAGGGGGTGGAGGGAACTGGTGGAGGCCAGCTCAGAAAACCACCAGGCCTCAGCACTCTACTTCAAAGGAATATCCCCATACATTAGCAGAAATGAGGGAGGCAGCACTATAAGGTGCCCCAGGCAGATAAAAACCCTGCAGCACCCATCTAAAAGGAGCTGAAGAAAGCTAAAGGAAAGGAAAAGCAAGCAACCTAGAATTGCCTGAAAGTTCCAGCCTTGATGACACCAGCCCAACACAAAGTAAGCTGCCAGAGCTCTACATCCTCTAATTACCAACATAAGAGGCCCCAGCAAACAAAGCCAGTGACCAAGACCTAGGCTCCCAACACAAGAAGCTTGGGCAAGTGCTCTCTGTTCCCCAGCAGGAGAGCTCAATCTCTTTAAAGGCCAGGGAATAAAGAAACACCATGAGTAAAAAGAAATGTACCATAGATTCATATTATGAGAAGAGTGAAGATCAAGACAGAAATTCTGAAGAGGACAACATTGTCAACAAACCCACATCTGCAACAACAAAAGGAAATATGAACTGATCTGAAGCCCAAAAAGCCTTCTTAGAAGAGCTCAAGAAGGATTTTAAAAGTCAAATGAGAGAGGTAGAAGAGTCCTTAAAAAATACAATTGGCCAATTGGAAAAAAAGTACACTGAAGAAAACAAGTCCCTAAAAAACACAATTGGCCAATTGAAGAAGGAAGTACAAAAACTAACAGAAGAAAACAATCTGTTAAAAACTAGAATTGGACAAATGGAAACTAATGACTCTATGAGAGACAAGAATCAGTCAAACAGAAACAAAAAAATGAAAAAATAGATGCAAATGTAAAATACCTCATTGGTAAAACAACCGACCTGGAAAATCGATTCAGGAGAGACAATTTAAAAATTATTGGACTACCTGAAAATCATGATGAAAAAAAGAGCCTGGACAGTATCTTTCAGGAAATCATAAAGGAAAACTGCCCTGAAGTCCTAGAACCAGAAGGTAAAATAACCATAGAAAGAATACACCACTCACCACCTGAAAGAGATCCCAAATTGAAGACACCAAGGAATATAATAGCAAAATTCCAAAATTACCAGATGAAAGAGAAGGTGCTGCAAGCAGCCAGAAAGAAACAATTTAAATATCATGGAACCACAGTCAGGATTACACAGGACCTTGCAGCTTCTACATTAAAAGATTGCAGAGCATGGAACATGATATTCCATAAGGCAAAGGAGCTTGGATTGTAGCCAAGGATCAAGTACCCAGCTAAAATGAGCATGATTTTTCAAGGGAGGAGATGGATATTCAACAAAATGGGAGACTTCCAAACCTTCCTGACAAAAAGACCAGAGCTCAACAAAAAAATTGATCTTCAAGTACAAGATTCAAGAAAGACATAAAAAGGTAAATGGGACAGAAGGATACAAAATGTTGTTAATAAGGGAGGATTGTTTACATCCCTGCAAGGGAAGATGACACTTGCAACTCTTGAGAACTGTATTGTTATTACACCATGTTAAAGGAGTATACACAAAGGGGGTGGATATTAGTTGACTTTGATGTAATGATAAAAAAAATCTAATCAAGTGCGTTAAAGGGATCCAAGTAAGTGGATTAGTCTGATATTAGAAAATGTACTGCGAAACGAAGAGGCAGAGAAGGGTAAATTACATTACAGGAAAAGACACAAAATCCTATTGCTGCAGAGGGAAAGAAGGGAGGGGGTGAGCATTGCTTGAACCTTACTCTCATCAGATTTGGCTCAAGAAGGGAATAACATAATCAGTTAGGTATAGAAATCTAACTTGCCCTATAGGCAGTAGGAGTGAAGAGGGGAAAGAAAAGGGAGGAGGGTATAGAAGGGAGGGAAAGTAAGGGTAAAGGAAGAAAAGGGAAAGGGATCATAGAAGGGAGGAGGGACTGAAGGAGGTGGTGGTCAAAAGCAAAACACTAGTGAGGGGGGGAAAGGAGAAAGGAGAAGGAAAAGCATAAACAGGAGGAAAAAAGTATGGAGAAAAAGACACAGATAGTAATCATAACTGTGAATGTGAATGGGATGAACTCTCCCATAAAACAGAAGCAGATTGCAGAATGGATTAAAAACCATAATCCTACAATATGTTGTTTACAGGAAACACATTTGAAAAAGAGTGACACACAGGGTAAAGGTAAAAGGCTGGAGCAGAATATATTATGCTGCAGCTGAAGTAAAAAAAGCAGGGGTAGCAATCCTGATCTCAGACAAAGCAAAAGCAAAAATAGATCTAATCAAAAGAGATAAGGAAGGAAAGTACATCCTGCTAAAAGGCACCATAGACAATGAAGTAATATCGTTACTGAACATATATGCACCAAATGGTATAGCATCCAAATTCTTAGAGAAGGTCAGGGAGTTGAACGAAGAAATAGACAGCAAAACTATACTAGTGGGGAACCTCAACCTCCCCCTCTCTGCACTAGATAAATCTAACTACAAAATAAACAAGAAAGAAGTTAAGGAGGTGAATAGAACATTAGAAAATTTAGGTATGATAGACCTCTGGAGAAAACTGAATGGGGATAGAAAGGAATATACTTTTTTCTTGGCAGTGCATGGAACGTATACAAAAATTGACCATGTACTAGGGCATAAAAACCAGAATTCAACACCCTGCCACTGCACTAGATAGCTTTACTTTCACTTTGCTCATTCAGCTTTTCAGTGCCTTTTTTGTGTTATCTCTCCCTGTTAGAAAGTAAGGCTTCCAGTGGGCAAAAACTATCTTTATTCTTGCTTTTTTTGTATCACCAGTACTTAGTAGCATGCTTGTAACATAGAAGATACTTAATAAATGTTTTTTTCCTTAGAGTCTCCCTTTTCTCTACCTAACCCAATATTACTCAAGGAATAGATCTAGTTCAGCCAATACTCTTATCTTACAATATGATGAGACTGAGTTTACCCAGAAGTTCAGTCTTGTTAATCTACACAGTGGAAGGGGATGGAACTTAGGAGGGTAGAAGATTACTAGAAGCAAGTGTCAAGCAATGCAAGAGAAAAGCTAAAGCACCAAAAGAGCCAGAGAAAGTCTAAGTAAAGACCTGGATCACATAGAGATAAGTCAGCAGAGGGTAGTAAAGACAGAAGAAAGAATGATTGAAAGTTCAAGAAGAAAATAAAGCCATTTGAACAAATATTACATGAAGGAAAATGGACCAAAGTTACCCAATGAAAGAAAGAACCCTATGGACTCCCTAGATATGATAGGAGAAAAACAAGAAACTCCAGAATGGTTCAAGAGAAAGGAAAAACTTTTACAGAAAGACATTAGAAATAAATTAGAACACAAGCCAGAGTTAATAAATGCAAACAACTAAGTAAGAAATTGATCTTATGGCAGAAAAGTTCTCTAGTCCATCCTCTGCATAGCTGCCAAAATGATTTACGTTAAGCCTCAATATGATCATATAACTTCTCTACTCAGTAAACTCCAGGTAATCCCAATTGCCTTTAAAATAAAATTTAAGACTTCTGTTTGTCTTTTAAAGTCTTTTACAACTCATCAATAACCTATCTTTGTAGTTTCATTATGCATTAGCCTTCAGTTTAACACTACTGTCCGTTCAAAATCTGTTTCCTCTGTTCCTCACAGATAACTTTCCATCTCCTATCTCCATAACTCTCTAGTGGTTGTTCCCAGTATCTGGAATACTTTCTTTCCTCACTCGTATGTTACATATATAACTACCTTGTATTTAACTACCTCATATTTACTTTGTATATATGAATTCTGCCTATACTTACATATGTATATGCTGTGTCCCCTGATAGAATGCAAGAACCCTGAGAGGAGGGATTGTTTCCCTTTTTTTGTCCTAGGATCCATCCCAACATCCAGCACAGTTCCTGGCACATAGTTGATGTTTATTAAATGTGATTTTGATTGGTTGTTTGGGAGAAGTAGAAACTCTTAAAGAAATATTTGGAAAATAGATGCTGAAGTAGGAGAAAGTCTGGCAAAAGAGGAGGAAAAAATAGCACAATCAGAAGAACATTTAAAATATGCAAAGCCAAAGTGATTAATCTTGAAGGTAAGAAGTACAGAGATGACTTGAGCCATATAGATCTCCAAGAACAACATGATTAAAACCCTCCAATATATCATAATGAAAGAAATAATAAAAATTAAAAGCAAACTTTCTGAAACTTCTGAATATGTCCAAAAAAGAGAGAGAAGAAAATAGCAAAAAACATCAACAGTAATTGGAAAAAAGTCCATATTTATAACCCATCCTCAAGCTCAGACATACGTAATGGTTAAACTTAATATTTCCAATAAAAATTTTCAAATTTGTAAGTAACCAGGAGAAAGACCCTCAAATACAAAAGAAAGGAGATTCAAAAACCTATAGGATAATTTCACGTTCATGACAATCACTGGAGAGAATGGAATAGTATATTGCAAAGGAGTAAAGGTACCCAAGCTACAATCCAGAATAGTATTTCCTGCAAACCTTAGCCTAATCATCAGTGAAAAATAGTTATATTCAACAACAACAAAAGACAAAACATTAGAGGCATTTCTTCAAAACCAAAACAAACCCAGAGGTGAATAGTTCATTCAGCTTGCAAATGCTCCAGGAACAGAAGCACAGGAAAGATAAATAAGTACAATTATTAAGAAGAGAATAAATTATGGAATCAATTTTCTCCAATTTGTGGGCTATTTTTCTAAAGATAGAGAAATATTGATCCATGTCATAAAAGAAAGAACAAAGAAGGGGAAATAAGGAGAGAATGATGTAAATATTTAAGGTGAACATAAAGGATCATGAAAAGTGAGGGTGTAAATATAGAGTAATTACCCTGGGGACTAAATTTTCTTACTCCCTATAAGGAGGTCAATATATTTTGTGGAAGGAAATGACAGAGTAGGAAATTGCATGATTGGGGAGAAGCGGGGTAAAGGACAGGGACAAGTGGGTGATATACCCCTGCCATATCCATAAATGGACAGTGAAAGGACAATAATTCCTATAGTCTGTCAACAAGAGGGGATTTCAGGATGAAAACAGTTGAGCGCAGGGACTGAGATGGGGAGGGGAGTAGGAAGCAGGAAGGAAAAGTGGTCTTGCCCCAGAAGGGGAAATGGAAGATGCCAAGGAAGAACATTCCTCTTGAGAGTGGAGGTATATATCTGTAATAAGAGCCAAGGATTGTAAAATAAGTTTCATCTGGCCATTTGCCCATTAGATCTTTACTTTTTCTGAGAAAATGTTGTACCTACATGAATAGTATACCATCCCAGAAGAGGAGATGTATAAATCTTCAAGGGCAGTCAGTCCTATATGACTCTAGGAATGGTGACTGATTGTAGAAAGAGAAAGGGGTATGACCCAGGCACATGACTCACTACACAGAGTGACTCCTACTATACAACACTGCTTCCATCCACGTTATATCTCTCATCAATAGATATTTGTAATAGTGACACACAACAGGGGGAAAAGGGGGCAGGGAAAGTCTACATAAGCAATAACAGAAATTAGATAGAAAAACATTTACCAGTTTTTTCTTTTCAAAATGTTCTTGGATGTCATGTAGATATAGCTATATTTAGGTGATCTTGTGTATTTGTTAAAATAGATATTACATGAAATTTAAGGACAAATTTCAAAGTGTAGAAAATGAAAGTTAGGACAGGTAACAGAGGATAAATACAAAATATTAACACAGTCTTATTAAAATAGGGTCAAATGAGGCAAAGCTCTAAATGAGCCTGTGACTACTGATGAATGCTAAGGCCAGCCAGGGCTTCTTAAAAAGCTAATTTGAGATTAAGGAAAATAAATGGAAAAAAGCATTTATTAACCATTTACATGTCAGGTGTTATGCTATGTATTGGGAATAAAAATAAAAAAAGCAAAACAGTCCCTGTTATTAAGGAAGTTTGTTTCTTTTTCTCTTTCTTTAATAATATTTTATTTTTCCAATTTTATATGAAAACAATTTTTAGCATTCATTTTTAAAAATTTCGAGTTCCAAATTCTCTCCATCCTTCTCTCCTCCCTGAGATGGTAAGCAATTTGATATAGCTTATACATGTACAATCATGCAAAATATTTCCATATTAGTCTTGTTGTGAAAGAATACACAACTCCTCCCCCCCTCCAAAAAATGTAAAAAATAAAGAACATGAAAAATAGTGTGCTTCAATCTGCATTCAGGCTCTATCAATTCTTTCTCTGGATGTGGATAGCACTTTTCATCATGAGAAGGAGCTTCATTTCTAAGAGGAGAAGGCAGCACAAGAAAGGAAAGGGCTTCTGCTGAGAGCAGATGGAACAATGATAGAAGTTGACAGCAATAAGGGAGAAACATTTTTATTTCATGTTTGTTTCTTTCACTATGGAGAATAATCTCTGCACTACGAACAACTGGAAGAAGCTGGTTAGCATAGAAACTCAGCCCAAGATCAATGAGAAGACTGTGAGGGAGCACCTGACTGCTCACAATGAGTTCTAGTCATCTGGCCCAGGTGAAATACATCAGGTGAATGCGTTTTGTGAACCACCCTGGTGACCTTCAAATAACTAAATAGCAACTAGATGGTGCAGTGGGTAGAGTCCTTTCAATGGCTCAGTCAACTCAACCACTCAAGTATCAGAGGAGATGGTACATGTTGTCTTCTCACTGGGGGTTTTCTATACCAATAAAATTGTAGGTTTGGCCCCCAAAATATTTCATGTTAACTTATCTATGTAATCCTAGGCCTTGAAGTATAGAATGTAAACTTCATAAGGAAGGGATTATTTCATTTTAGCACAAAGACTTTCAATCAATCAATCAATAAGCATTTATTGAGCACCTACTAGTGTGAAGTGCCATGCTACATACCAGTGTTTAGTAGGTGCTCAATAAATGCATTTTGCACTGAACATGGAAAGTAATTGCTTTTTTAAAAAAGCTGGTGTTGGTGGCTTCCAGTCTTCTCTGGTTGCTGATTCTTGCCATGATTTCACCACAAGGAGGAGTAGGAAATCATGCAGGGCAAGCTGCCATCTTAATTTACAGGTGCCTCCTTTCTGAGACATTTGCATCCACTGAGGGATTTGGCAGTAGAAGGCTGCTTTTGAGGATTTGCCACTGTGCATCACCCAATTACAAACATTGATTTATAACAGAACAAAGTCTTCCTGGCTAATCTATTTTAAGAGAAGGAAATCACATTCAAGATAGTAATAGGGCACTACATTACATTTAAAATTATAATCTCTGCAAAATTTCATTATTGAAAGCAGAGGCAAGGAAAAATTGAGTTTGATTCATTTAATTGCATAGCCCGTTTAATTTCACCCAGCCTGGCTCTTTGGAGGCTCAATACCTGATTTTGACCATCTGGTGCACCACACTGCATTCTGGGACTTGATCTGTTTCCTTAATGAGTCTCAGTGGAGTTTCCCAATGATCCCAGAGAAAGGTAATGAGGCTCCAAGAATGGAGCCATGATCTGCCAGGCTATGTCTATAGGAATAAAGTCAAGTCAAGTCAAAAAGCACTTATTAAATGTCTACTATGTTCCAGGCACTGAGTTAAACATTGGGGTTCCAGAAAAAGAATAAATTGCGCAACATCATCTCATCGTCATCGTTGTCATCATCATCATCATCACCATTATCAGCAACAAGTCCCTGCTTTCAAGGAACTCAGTCTTCTGGGAGAGACAACATGCAAATGACTAAATCCAAACAAGATGTAGGTACAGTAAATTGGAGATAATTACAGAGAGAAGACTCTAGCATCAAAAGGATGAATAAAAGAATGGAGAGATACATTAAATGATACCCTGTAATATTTCCAAAGCCTAATTATTGAGATAGCACTTAGATACAAACAACATCTCTTAGCAGCTAGGTTACCTTTGCCTTTGAGTAAATTGGGCTTGGAGCCAGGCAGTTTGCATTTCTCTTTCTGGCCTGGGCCCTATCATTTAGGAAAGTCATTGATATATCTGAAGCTCCTGAGCATGCAGTCAAGAAAAAACAAATTGAACAAAAAGCCCTAGTTTTGATCCAATTCTATCAATGCAGGTAATGAATCAAGGCACTTTCTCTTCAATGTTTAATATTAGAGTTGTCTAGCTCTCTGAGACATTAAATGATTTACCCAGAGTTACAAAGTCTATATGGATCAGGAGCAGGACGTGAACCCAGGTCTTCCTGGCTTGGAGGTCAGAACTCTATCCACTGTGATTCTCCCTCTTTTACTCTCTCTATACCAATCAATCAATAAGCATTTGTTTTGCCCTATGTGATGTGCACCATCCTAGGCACTTAGTACACAGATAACAAAAAGTGAAGTGATCCCTGTTCACAAGGAGTCTGGATTTTAACACAGAGCTTATATTCTGATTTGCTTGAGCACGTATTTGTTGCAGGCAATTTGTTTTTGTTTTTAATGAAATGGGAGTGGGAAGAGAGAAAATAGATTTCTGTTCATTAGAAAACCCCTTTAATTTAAAAAAAGATAACACTGAGCAGCAAAAGAAGATTCCAATTGGGAGACAAGTAAATATGTAAGTATATATTCAATAAATATAAAGAGAATAAACATAAGGAGAATAAATAAAAGTGGCTACATATAAAGGAGAGCACGAGTGGGAAGGAATCAAGCATTTATTAAGCACTTATTATATACCAAGCACTACACAAAGTACTTTTACAAATATTATCTCATTTTATTCTCACAACAACCGTGTGAGGTATTATTATTATCCTCATTGTATTATTATCTTCATTTTACAATGACTTGCCCAGGCTCACATAGCTAGTAAGTATCTGAGCCTAAATTTGAACTCAGATCTTGAATTGAGGTACAGTGCTCTATACCCTGGGTCATCTGGCTGCCAGTAGGATAGGAATCTTGGCTTCTATGCTTTTCTTTTCAACCTCACTGCCCCCCCCCATTTTCCAAGTTGTCTCAGAAGGGGCTAGACATTTGGTGCCTGAGACAGCTTTTGAACCTAAACTTTGGGTTTACATAGTTACTTTAGTAAAAATCATACTTGGTAATCCCCGAGTAAAACATCCCATGAAGTTAAAGCAGACCACAAGAAGATTCTGTGTTTCTCAGAAACCCCTTCCTCAATCCATTGAGATATCCTTATGTACTTCTCACCCAAATGGCTCATATCTGGTTCTCTAGTCAATTTGCTCGGGAGTAAAATTAGCTCAAACTTTCCTGGGTCTGTTTCCTGATGTTTTGTCTCACAACAGCCCTGCAGAGAAGATGGAGAAGAGAATTAACTAATGCAACCCAAGTCTGTATCATAGCATCCTGACTCACAGTAGCACTGCAGGTGAGGTAGAAAGAAGAGAAGGAAGTAAATCCAAGCTTTCCAGAGCCTGAATCATAGCATCCTCATTCACCACACATATTCCAAAATTTCCTCAGTCTCTGGTCATCAGAAAAAGCACATTCATCTTGCTTCAGTCCTGGAAGGAAGTCAAGCCACTTCACGAGGATGGCTCTCCCTGGGTACCATTCCTCAATATGTGAGGTTTCCTCAAATGGAATGTAAGCTTCTTTAGGTCAGTGACTAGCTTAATTTTTGTATTTATACACCCAATATTCAGCATAGAATTTTACACTGTTACATATTCACTTATTCATTCATTGCTTAATTTGTCCATCTGACCATTCATCCATTTCTACAGGAACACAATTAGCATTTTACAAAGACTAGGGGCATGTATATGAGAAATGAAAATTCAAGAGGTATGGTATAGTAGAAAAGGGGTCAGATTTGGAAGATTTCAGAAGACATGGGTTCAAATTCTATCTTGTACACTTACTATTTGGGTAATGTGGGCAAATAAGGCCTTTAGATGGCACAATGGATAGATTGCTGGAGTCAAGAAGATCTAAATTCAAATCTGGCCTCACTTATTTGCTGTGTGACTCTGGGCAAGTCACTTGATCTCTGTCTTCCTCAGTTTCCTTATTTGCAAAATGGGGATGATAATAATAATAATAATAATAATAATAATAATAACAATAATAATAATAATAATAATACCAATCTCCTAGGGTTGTTGTGAGGTTAAAATGAAATAATATTTATAAAGTACTTTGTAAATCATAAAACATTATATAGGTGTAAGATATTATTATTATTAAGTCATTTAACCTCTCTGGCTCTCAGTTTCCCAATCAGTATATTAAGGGGATTGGACTAAATGATCTATAAATCAATGAATGAAAAAGAAATATTAAACCTTTACCATGTGCCAAGGATTGTGCTCCATTTCTTAAATTTTTGATCTTACGAACATATAATTACCTCACCCCACTTCCACCTTGAAGTTTCTCATTTTGAAATTTTGGCTCCAACCTTATACTTTATCTTTTCTTCTCTTTCCAAACTTTCTGGCCAGGCCAGTCACTTCACTCTTCTGCCTCCTTCCCATCCCATGGGAAGCAGACATTGAGCAGACATTCTTAATTTTCTGTGTATCATGGAGCCTTTGTAATCTTGTGAAACCTATGGACCCCTTCTCAGAATAAGGTTTATAAATGCATAAAATACATAGGATTACAAAGAAAACCTATTGTATTAAAATACGAATATTACAATTTTTTTGAAAAAATAAGTTCGTGGATTCCACCTTAAGATCTCCTTTCTTAGAGGAAGAAAAGTTATTTGGCCCATCCTGGACCTGAGCAACGTATTACAGTTCAACAAATGGTAACCAAGTCTTTTTTAAGACCTCTAAAGAGAGGAGCTCACTGCCATTTGTGGCAGACACTTTGAGGCAGTTGAAATTATTAGAAAAAATTTCTACAAGGTGAATTCTGCCTTTCTGAGATGCCTATCCCTTGCTCTTTTTTCTTTCTTTCCTTCAGCATTTAGTGCGCAGGTAAAAGTGTGTGTGTTTGTGTGTGTGTGTGTGTGTGTGTGTGTGTGTGTGTGTGAGTGATTAAGTATTTAATGAATTGAAGTATTTCCTTCAGGTAGTTCAGATCATGGGGGCAGCGAGGTGGCTTAATGGATAGAGCACTAGACTTAGATTCAGGAAGACCTGAGTTCAAATCTGGTCTCAGACACTTAACTTGCTGTGTGGCCCTTAGCAAGTCACTTCACTCTGTTTGCCTCAGTTTCTTCATCTGTAAAATGAGCTGGAGAAGAAAATGGCAAACCACTCCAGTATCTTTGCCAAGAAAACCCCAAATGAGGTCACAAAGAGTCAGACATGACTGAACAACAACAAGATTATAGATTTAAAGCTAGAAGGTACCGTGGAGTTGAAGGTTGTCTAATCCAACTTCTTCGGTTTTTCAGATGAGGAATTGAGGCCCAGAGTGGTTCAAAGTCAAATGAGCAGTAAGTGGAAGAGATGAGATTTAAATTCATGTCCTCTGATTTTGCAGCTGGCATATTTCCCACTGCTCCATGCTTCCTATTTCTCCAGAAGCTATAAAGTACTCAGGACAGCTCCACATTTCCGATCTGATCACTCTGGTGGGGCTAATGTGCCACTGACACTTCATATGTGGCCTGTAGAAGACAAGGCCTCCATCTCAGTGCTGCTCAAAGTGGGATTTTTTAGTATGCTGCCTTTTGGGGGGCCTTTGAAATCACACCCCATAGACAGTTGCATTTTCTGCCTACAAATAGAACCAATTCCTATTCTGTCCTGTCTGAGCTAGAGTTGGAGCCCTGAGCAGAGGAGAGTGCTGGCTGTGTTGACAACTGGGAGATATTGACTTCTAAAGTAAAAGAGATTTGAAGAAAGTGATGGCCTGTTTTCTTTCCCTGCCACAGGCTGGCATCAACACCTCTTAACAAAGGAAAAAATGCTCCCAATGTGATCTCTCTGCTGCCTACATCTTTATCTTTCCTTATAGAAGATCTTTTCCCTCTCTCCCAAAGACTCAATTTTCTTGCTGTCCTGAGCATCGGGACACAAAAGCAACAAGGTTTTACACAATTGGACCAGTCCTGTTATTTGATAGAACAAGTACTTAGCTTCTTTAGCATTGACTGGGAAAAAATCATCTTTTCAGGGAGTCTATTGCCTGGGTTCAACCTTAGTCCCTCTGCCTGAGAGGCAATGACCCCATTACTAGTTCATTACTTCCACTGGCCTCTATAGTAAGGCTGCAGAAAGACAATTTCCCACTAATGGAAGACAAAACCTTTGCCCTAATAACAGTTTACAACCCCTCTGGCTTCCGGCTCATGGCCTAATGATTGCCTGCTTTCTTCTGCCCATTGACACAGGACTTTTCTGGGGCTGCTCAGAGGGATGTGATGGGCTGAGGTTATCAAGATCTCTGTCCTTGGAAAGAAGGAACAGAAGACTTCTGTCTACATTGGCTTTTCTTAAGCTTCTTTTTAAAACTATTTTTCTTAAACATGAACTTGTTTTGAACATTTTTATGTCAATATTCATAACTGGCTTCCTTCGTAACCCAATGTATTTTATGTTATCCATTAAAAACATTATTCTGAAAAGCAGTCCATGGGATTCAACAGACAATGCCCATGGGGTCTGAAACACAAAAAGTTACAAATTCCTACAATAGACCTGTTTTTTTTCTTTTTTCATATCCCAAGGTTACCTAGCAGGAAGTACTGGTATTCAAATACAGGTCTCTTGACTCCCTAACTAGGTTCTTTTCTTTAGAAAAAAATTATCTATCTGTCTGTCTGTCTGTCTGTCTATCTATCTATCTATCTATCTATCTATCTATTTATCTATCTATTTAATTTTTCTATTTTTACAAGCATTTATCCTCCCTTCCTCCAATACCAGTGCCTTCTCCCCATTCTTTGTATCTCATCTACATATTCTATAGTCTGCATATACTATCTACCTTGTTCAATTATCTAAGCCGGTTCAATTCATCTTGTTCAATTATTTAAAACCAGGAAAGGCAGTACTTCTCATGATCCTGAAATCCCAAGGTGTCCTATTCACAGAATAGTCACAGAATATCAGAACAAGAAGGGACTTCAGTGATTATCTAGCTACCTTACCTGAGGAAGAATCCCCTCTGCAATTCACTAACAAAAGGGTCATCCAGTATCATTTGAAAGGACCACATCAAGAGAGAGCTTACTACCTTAGGAGGCAGCCTGTTTCCCTTATAGACAGCTCTCATTGCATGTGCCCTAGAGGATTGTAAACCCTCAATAAATGCCTATTTGATAAACGAATTTCCCACACATGGAGTCAGGGAGAAAAGATGATGGAATTATTTGGGATTTTTTTTATCAGGGATTTTTTTATTTAGGTGTGTGTTATAGTGGGTGACCTCAGAAGTCCCCTGTACCTATGAGATTCTATGATTCAGTGCCTGGATCCCTTTGAGCTAGGAAGTCCCATTCAGGATATTGAAGAGTTTCTCTTCCCAGATACCTATAGGAATCCAGTTCAGGGACTATAAAGTGAGAGAGGGTATCTCCAAGAGGGTAGCTTATTCACATACATCCACATGGCCTCTAATGATATATGCTGCTCCATTTCTTGCATGGAAACTTTTTACTAGAAAACGGAGAAGCACCTTTGGTTGAGTCTGACTTGATTTTGCCTACGGACAGTGAACCCTTTAGATTAGATGAGAAAACAGACCACTTCCATCTTCTTTATGAACTGACTGTACATTTTCTATTATGTTTTTAAAATGAGGTAGGCAGTACAATGTAATGAGAAAAACATTGGGACAAGAGAACTGACTTTTAATCTTGGCCCCACCATCAATAGTTGCAGGGCCTTCACCTACTAGGATCTTAACTGTAAAGGAACCGGGATCATAGGATTGGCATAGATTTCAAGCTAAAAGGGGCCTTACAGCTCATCTAGTCCAGTGGCATTAAACTCAAATAAAAAGGACATAAGGATCCCTTTCAGAGTATGTATTGACTTAGAAAATCAGATATTGACATTAACAATTAGTCAGTCAATAAACATTTATTAAGTGCCTACTATGAGCCAGGCACTGTGTTGAGTTCTGGAGATAAAAAAAAAGGGGGAAAAAAAGGAAAAATAAGGTCCCTGCCCTCAAAGAGCTCATAATCTAATGGGGGAGATAATGAACAAACAAATACGTACAAACAAGTTATATACAGGACAAATAGGGCAAAAATTAAGAGAGAGGGGGCACTGCAGCGAAGATGGGTTGGGAAAAGCTCCTTCTAGAAGATGGGATTTTAGCTGAGATTTAAAGGAAGCCAGGGAAGCCAGTATGGGGATGAGGAGGAAGAATATGAGTGACAGGCAGGGAAAATGCCTGGAGCTAAGAGATGGAGCATCTTGTTTGTGGAATAGCCATCTGAGAGTACATGTTGGGGAATAAGGTGAAAGAAGAGTGAAAGGGTAGGAGGGGGCTAGGTGATGAAGGGCTATTTGACCTTGGAGATGGTAGGACCCTCTGGAGTTTATTGGAGGAATGACACGATCAAATTTGAGCTTTATGAAAATCACTTTAGTGGATGAATGGAGGTTGGATTGGAGCAGGGAGAGACTTGGGGCAAACAGAGACACCAGCAGATATTGCAACAGTGCAGGCATGAGGTGATGAGAACCTGTACTGGGGTCAGGCCAGTGTCACAGGAGAGGAAGGGGGCATATTTGAGAGATGTTGTAGAGGACACTTAACAACATTTTGGATTTGGAGATTAAAAGAGAGTGAGGAACCCAGGATGACTCTTATGCTTTGAGCCTGAGGGACTGAGAGGATGGTGTTTCCTTGTACAGTGATAGAGAAGGGGAAGAGGGGAAGTGTTGAGAGAAAAAGTTAATGAGTTCCATTTTGGACATATTGAGTTTAAGATGTCTACTGAACATCCAATTCGAGATGTTCAGTAGTTGGAGATGCAAGCCTGAAGGTTAGCAGAAAGGTTAGGGGAGGATAGGTAGATTTGAGAATTGTCAGTGTAGAGATGGTAATTAAATCCCTAAGAGTTGATGAGATCACCAGTTAAGGCAATATGGGGGGGAAAGAGAAGAAGGCCCAGGATGGAACCTTGTGGTACACCTAATGGCTAGAGGGCATCATCTGGAATGGGGATGCAGAAAGGGGGAAGGACAGTCATAAAGGTAAGAGGAAAACCAGGAGAGAATGGTGTCTGGAACACCTACAGAGAAGAGAATATCCGGGAAGAGAGACTGATCAACTGTGTCAAAGGCTGCAGAGAGGTCAAGGAGGAGGGAGCATTGAGGAAAGGCCTATGTTGCCTTGTTCTAGCTATGTTCTATTGCACTGGAATTTATTTTGTGAAATATATCCCAATTATATTTCAGTCTCGTTTGGGCCACACTAAGGGGTGTTGCTGGGAGACAAAGTGGGTTTGACACCTCTTATCTAGTGCAGCAACCTCAGCTGACAGCCAACGATGCTAAGTGATTTGCCCAGGGGCATAAAAAGCATAAGTGGCCTGAGTTCATTCAAAGCTCTCCCCTTTTCCAGTCTTCTTATTTTTATGCTCTCTCCCCCTCCCCCATCCTTTTCAATCCAGTGACACTGGCCTCTTTGTTGTTTCTAAAAAAAGACTCCATCTCTTGATTCTGGGCATTTTCTCAGGCTGTCCTTCATGCCTAGAGTGCCCTCTCTCTTTGTCTCTGCCTCCAGGCTTCTCAGGCTTCCTTCAAATCCCAGCTAAAATCTCACTTTTTTCAGGAAGCCTTTTCTGACCTCTCAATTCCAGTGCCTTCCCTCTGTTGATCATGCTTTTATTCATCCTGTTTGTTGTTCATCCTTTGTTTTTGAAGATCAATGACATCACAGGTGATGTCTTGATTTGCCTGTGAATTGGATGTAAGTGAGGCAGAGATGTGCAAAGTCATCAGCCTCATTCTCTCTTCTAGAATCATCAAAGTTCAGTGGCAGGATAAAAGTCAAGATGACTGGAGATAGCCTGGGATGCAGTGGATGACCTTGGCATCTTCCAAGTCTGACCAAGCTCTAAGCAGAGCACCTGCTTCAGCCTGCTTCATGGCTGTTGGGGAAAAAATTATCCTCATCCACCCATTCAACCTGGGGAAGTCTTCACATGCTTGGGGTAGACACCTCCCTGACTCACTGTGGGGTTGAGGCCCTTTGGTTACCCTCAACCTGGTTTTTAGCCTGTCTGCAAGATGGTTTATGGGGGTGTGGCCACTGCACACGCTACAGCTTCTTGGGTGAGAGAGGTGGGTGAGAGGTGGATGCCAAAGGTGGGTGAGCAGCCCTGAAAAGGGCTCAGCAAGCCCTTACATCAGAGGTGCTAATCCCTCCTAACACTCCACACACCCTTTACATAGCTTGTTTGTACACAGCTGTTTGCATAATGTCTCCCCTTATTAGCCTCTTAAGAGCAAGAACAATCATTAGCTTTTTTTTTTTATTGTCTCCAGCACTTAGTAACACAGTGCCTGGCACTGTGGCACTTAATAAACAGTAGGCACTTAATACATGCTTATAGGATGACTGACACACCTAGATCCTCTGACTCCCAATCCACTGCCCTGTGCTGCCTCCCTTCTGATGAAGGGAATAAAACATTAGATTTGCAGCCAAGAATACCTGGGTTCTGATACAACCTCAGATACTAGCCATGTGCTATTGGCTCAATCACAACCTCCCTGGATCTGTTTCCTCAGATGCCTTCTTGATCTAAACTGATGATACTATAATGTGAAATTTAAAAAAAACACACTGAGGAGATATATAAAAAATAAATATGTACGTGTCTTTTCCTCTGAGATTGTCTTTCAACTACTCCATAGAAATGTCTTATGCATCTAGTTATTTGCTGTGTTATCTTTCCCCATTAGAATGTGAGCTGTTTGAGGGCAGAGAATACTTTTTGCCTTGCTTTTTATCCCTAGGGCTTAGCAAAGTTCTGAGTACATTATAAATACTCAACAAGTTTTGTTGAGTGACTGGTGGGACCAGTTTGAGGAGGAAGAGAACTCTAACAACTACTGGAAACAGAAAAGACTTCCTAGAAGAGACGGCAGAGAGGCTGAGCTTTCAACATTCAATCATGTAGTTCCCTAAACCTTGCCAAGAGCTATAGCCAGCCCTCAGCATCTTTTTTTTTTTTTGTCAGCACTGTTGTTATTATTGTTTTCCCCAGATTCTGATGACTCTTCTCTCTTTTAGTCTTTTCATCTTGTTCTATCCAGGTAGCTTCTCAGATCTGCCCATTCTCCTTTGTTTGATCAACACCAAGAGATGGGCCTGGAAAATGTGTTTCATTCTACAAAAAACCCAAAACAAAACAAAAAACCTTTGGAGAACTGGTTATTTGTACATTAGCATAGTACAACCTATTCTTGCATTTTCTCTGTTAAGGGGAAATAAGGCAGCAAGAGGAAGCCCCAGGTTGGTGGTTTTTTGTTTGTCTGTTTTGAGAGCTTCCCTTAGCCCTGAGATAGCCTAAAACCATTCTCTAGGGACAGACAGTTATCGTCAGATTCAGCAGTTCTAACAATGCTCTGAATGTTGGATTTTTCCTTTGACTGAAGACCCAACAATTTTTGCTTCAGCCAGTTTATCAGCCAACATTGTGAACTAAATCAATTGATTCTAAATCTGACATGCTTTCTACCACACCATTGCCTAACTTGCCTAGTCCCCTCTTTCTTTTACAGAGGAGGAAACTGAGGCCTAAAGAAGGAACTTACTCTTATGTCACATAGTAAGGAGCAGAACTGAGATTTGAATGCAGATCCTCTGACTGGGCATCATCAATATGCATTTATTAAGCATCTACTATGTGCCAGGCACTGTCCTAAGGCTGGGGATACAAAGAAATGGGAAAAAAAAAAACAGTTCCTGCCTTCAAGGAGTTCACATTCTAATGGGTTAGACAACGTATAAGTAACTAAGTGCATACAAAGCATATGTGTATGTAAAATATGTATATATGTGTATGTGTGTATATTATTATTTGTCCTTTGTTTTTGAAGAGGACCAATGACATCATGGGTGATGTCTTCACTGGTTCATGAATTGAGTTGTACAAACTCATTGGCTTCTCTCTTCTTGAGTCATCGAAGCCCAGCAGCAAAACAAAAGTCAAGGTAATGGCCCGGGATGCAGTGGATGACCTTGGTGTCTTCAATGTGTGACCAAGCTCTAAGTGTGCCACAGTCCTTGCTTCAGCTGCTTTAATGGCCATCGGAACGAATTGTTCTCATCTATCCATTCCATTAGGGGAAGTCTTCACATGGTTGGGGTAGACATCTCCCCAAACTCAAGGAGGGGTTTGAAGCCCCTCAGTTACCCTCAAACTGGCTTAACAATGGAGGGGATGGGAAAAGTCTTAATTTATAAGAAGGGATTTGAGCTGAGTCTTAAAGGAAGCCAAGGAAGATCGATGTCTTAAAGTAAATGCAGCTCTATTGTTTGGAGGGTACACAGGTAACTCAATGCTAGGGCCATTGAAAATTGCCTGAAATGCTAACTTCCTATGGAAGAGCTTTCTAAGTGAACTGGGAAAACAAGACAGTAAAATCCATTCAAAGTTGGTCATGAGGTTTTCAGGTTTTGAGCACTTGGCTCTGAGTGTGGAAGGCCAATAGAAGGATACCCAGTGATTCCCAATTCTGTTCTCTGGGCTGAACTTCTCTCCATTCTGAAGGAATTTATCCTTCCTTGGCCTTTCTTGATATCCCCAGCTCCTAGTGTTCTCCCTTCCCCAAGTTACCTTGCATTCTAATATCATCTGTATATTCTGTAATTATTTCCAGATGTGCATCCTGTCTCCCTTGTTAGAATGTAAGCTCCTTTGGGGCAGAGGATATTCCACTTTTGTCTTTGCATTCCTGGGGGCTAGTACATTTGTTGTTGTTCAGTCACATCCTATTCTTCATCACCCCATTTGGGGTTTCCTTGGCAAAGATATTGGAATGGTTTGCCATTCCCTTCTCCAGCTCATTTTACAGATGATGAAACAGGCGAACAAGATTAAGTGACTTGCCCAGGGTTACACAGCTAGTAAGTGACTGAGACCAGATTTTAATTCAGGAAGATGTGTCTTCCTGACTTCAGGCTTGGCACTCTGTTCACTGTACCACTTAGCTGCCCCAGTCTAGTATATAGCAGGTGCTTAATAAATGCTTATTGTTTCATTGGTTGATTGAGGGCATGGACTCAAAGCCCTTCACCATTCTGGTTGTCTTACACTGGACACTTCAGTTATCAATGCCTTTCCTAAACAGTGTCACTGAATGCAATACTTAAGACATGTTCTCACCAAGGCAGAATACACTAGTAACATCACTTTATTTTTCTTGGAAGCTGTGTTCCTCTTAATGCAGCCTGTGGTGATATTGACTTTTTTTTTTGGTTACCACAGCACAGTATTAAGTAAAGTAGAGCTTGCAATCTGCTAAAATTCT
The DNA here is from genome assembly GCF_003287225.1 of Phascolarctos cinereus. Taxonomy (NCBI): domain Eukaryota; kingdom Metazoa; phylum Chordata; class Mammalia; order Diprotodontia; family Phascolarctidae; genus Phascolarctos; species Phascolarctos cinereus. The sequence continues at coordinate 687,661,568 of NW_027555847.1, read as the reverse complement.
CAACTACTTTTTCAGGCAAATAGCTGTCAAACTCTGTCTCTCCCATCTTGTAATTATGAAGTTTTTTTTTTAAACTCAAAGGTAAGAATTTAGATTTATCCATTTTGGATTTCATCTCAATAGCTTCAACACCATGTTCTAATCTGTCAAGATCTTCTTGAATTCTGGTAACATTTTGTGTCTTACTTATACTCATGATGCAGATGCCCTTTGGTTGATTGGAAACTTTTATTTTATAGAGAATGTAGCATTTCTTATCTCACAGCCAAATATTGTTACTGGAAAAAATAATGGCTGTAAAAGGAAGGGCCTTTGTTAGAAGAGCTTTGGGGACATTAAAAACACTATATCTCCCAAGTGTAATCCATTCTTTTCTCTTATTATTCAATTCTGGAACCAATCAACTGTCCATCAGCAGGGTCTGTGCAACATATGTGTATTGATGAAGCAATTGTATGTGAGGGTTGTCTATATGTTACATAGTGGCAGCTAGGTGGCACAATGGATAGAATGCCAGGGATGGAGTCAGGAAGACTGAGTTCAAATATGGCCTCAAACACTCACTAGCTGTGTTTCCCTGGGCAAGTCACTTAACCCTGTTTGCCTCAATTTCCTCATCTGTAAAATGGGCTGGTGAAGGAAATGGCAAACCATTCCAGTGTCTTTGCCAAGAAAACTCCAACCAGGGTCATGAAGAGTCAGGCATGAATGAACAACATTGTATGTTTACCTATTATATTCTGGGCAATTGATATTCTTCATTCACTTGCTTTTTTCCTTATTTAATAGTTAGGCTGAACTCTTCAAATGATTATTTAGAAAGCTTTGCAATTTAGAAAGTAATGCAAAGGGTCATCCACAAATAGGAACCTCTAGAACATCTCACCATTGCTAGGAAATCTCTCTTTCATCAGTGTGGTGTACTGGCTTTCCTCCAGGACGGTGAAAAGACCTATAGTGAACATACATCTCTTTTCTAAACCTTCTTCATGCAGCAATTCAGGGCTGTCATGTATGAATCTAGATACGGTGACTCCATTGTCACTCTGGAAAGAATTGTTATTACTTTAACAGATCTTTTCTATTTTTCATGTTTGTTCTCATCCTTTTAGGTTCATCCTTAATTGCTCTTGGGATGATCTTGTTTAATCGAGTCTCTCTTTACCTTTTAGGAGAGACATTGCCAAACTAGAATATGTTACAAGTTGGACAAGTGGAATAATGAAAGAGTAGGAAACTGTGATGTTTCATCTGAGAAGATGTAGTGGAAACTGGTGAACTGTCTTCAACTTTCTGAAAGGCCATCATGTGGAAGAAAGAGAGAGTAGATTGGCAGTACTTAGTGAGTCAGCGGGGTTGAAGGGTGGGATCAACAATACTTGTGATTTTCAAGTGGAGCTAGATGACAACTTGTCATGGATGTAGAAGGGATTTCTGTTAAGGTAAAAGTTATCCTACCTGACTTCTGATACCCTTCCTGTCCTATGCTTCCAAGAACCTGTGAGGCCATGCTCTAGCAATTTTATTTCCTTCTTTGATTAAGTTGCTAAATTCTTAGATCAAGGAAATACCACAGTTAGGGAATATCTAATCTCTTATGAAATCCTTGTAGACAAAAGAGATATATATGATTTAGATGATTGTTTAATTAAGGGGATTCAGATCAAGTAAAACAACTGGACCCAAAATGTGATGATTAGTGGATTAATGTTGCTGTGGGGGGAAGTGTTTTATGGCATACCACAGGACATTGTCCTTGACCCCATTTTGTTCAAAATGTGGGTGAATTATTTACATGAAATCATTATGCCATACTTAAAAAATTGTGGATGACACCAGACTAGAAAGATGATAAAAGCAATATGTGTGTATGTGTGCATGCACAAATACATACACACACACATGTGTGTATATGTATAATACATACACATATGTGTATATTATATTATTATATTGCATGGGTGTATATATATACATATATATGTATATATTTTTATATCACATATTTATGTATATATGCATAGTATATATGTATTAACCATATATATACACATGTATGTACATATATATACACATAGGTATATATAGTATTTATATATGGATCTGTATTCAGATCTGTGTATATATACTTACATATATATTTGAATATATGTGTATATATACATATATGCTAATTATAATGACAATACAATAAGATGAAATTGAATAGGAGTAGATGTAAATTATTACCCTTGGATTAAAAAACAACTGTTAAGGCATTGTCTGTCACGGATGCTGGAGAGAGGATTCCTTCTTAGGTTTGGGCTGAACTAGAGACCTTTGGAGTCCCATTATTTCTGAAAAGCTGTGCCTATAATTCTGGAATTAAAAAAAATCAGAATTCCACAATTCAGGGCATTATTATTCAAGTTGCAAGCTGAACTCCTAGATGATATCAAGCTTGGAAGAAAAAATGACCTCATATTTTATAGTTGGTCAGCTCCTACCAAATGTTATGGACTCTGGATAGCCTTTTAAGAATTCATGCCTTGGGTAGAATCATTCATGTGAGCTTTGGAGGGGATTTAGAAGCTAAGTGACTAATTTTAAGACTTTGAAAATGCATGATTGTACCTCACCATGTGTTACAAGCTCACTGAAAAACATTTAAGGTGTAAACAGGGGAAATGGTCCATCCAATAAAATGGTTCATTAGTAAGTTCAGATTTTGTGTGCATTTGAACTTCTCTCTCTCTTTTAGAACCCCTGAATTTTAAAGTTGCAAAGAGCCTTGGTGGCTAGATAGTCTAACCCATAAATGGGGAAGAACCCTTCCCTCCCATTCGCTCATTAGGATGCCCAATTAGCCTTTGTCAAATGTTCACTTGAATACCTCCAACAAGAAGGGACCTGCCACTTCTCCAGGATGCCCGTGCCACTCTTAGACAGCTCCAACTGGCAGATAATTTTTTTTTGAAAACAAACCTAAATTTGTTTGTTGGTGATTTCTACCAATTGCTTCTTGTTTGATAGCTTTTCCTTATTATGGTTTTTCAAATAACGAAGATTGCGATCAAGCCCCCCTAAGGGTTTTCTTTTCCAGATGAAACTTCCTCAGCTCATTTGATCGATCCTTGTATTGCCTGAACTGAAGGTCCATCTCTGGCTGTTTTCCGGGTAAGTATTTGTGAGTCTTTTGTATAATTTGGTTTGTGCAACTGAACACAATACTCTAAATAAAGTATTATCAGGGCAGAACATAAAAATGTTATCTCTCTCTCTCTCTCTCTCTCTCTCTCTCTCTCTCTCTCTCTCTCTCTCTTTCTTTCTTTGTGTCTTTATCTCTGCCTCTTTCTCTCCCTAAAAGGTAAAAGATGTATTCAAACTCAAAACAAAACTATACTTTGCTGTGCTGATTTTTATGTTGTTTAAGATTACATTAGCTTTTTAAGTGACATCATCACACTATATATCCATATTAACACTGTAGTCCACTAAAGCATCACAATCATTTTTAGATGAGCTGCTGTTTGGCTATAACTCTCTCAGTTTATTCCTGTAAATAGAACTTTTAACTCCTTCATTCCTTCTTAGCTGTTTTGGCTCAATGTTACAGCCTGTCAAGAACTTTTAAATGCTAACCCTCTCATATAGTATGCTCCTTATCTCTCTCAGTTCTATGTTACCTGGAAATTCGATAAGCATGGTAGCTCTACCTTTGTCCAGTTAGGAGAAGGATCAAACCAGTGTGTCTAGTAGATCCACACATGGATAACTGTGTGGGGAGGGTATAAAGAGTGTCTATACTTGCCTGTGGGACTTTCACCCCATGTCTGTGTCTGTACAGTACACCCACACCCCTCCCCCACACAGAATTCTCCAGTTCTAACTTTACATAAGTAGATCCTTCTGCAGACCTCTAAAATAAGTTTTATGTAATGTCAATTTATCCCCCAGGAAGGAAGAATAAAGGAAGGGACCTGTGGGCTCATGGAGGGAAAGGGCTGGCACACTGTTCAAAGATACATGGGGACCTGGCCAGATGAGAGCAGACATGTAGGGGCTATACATCAGGATGGTCAGGAGAAGGGCAAAAAGAGGGAAGGGCAAAAATCTCCTTTCTCTACATGAGAGGTCTCAAACCAATCCTGAATCCAGGGTGGTAGTCTCTCTTTACCTCAGTTCTTCTGCTTTCACTTGGAGAGTATTTTTTTATCATATTTTATTTTATTTTATTTTATTTTATTTTATTTTATTTTATTTTATTTTATTTTATTTTATTTTATTTTATTTTTGCAGGTGTGGACTGTGAGGTGAAGGAATACTACTAGGGGCAGTAGCAAAAAGAGAGAGAACACAGTACTGTACAATAAAGTTAACATAAGTATTTGTTTTTGTTTTCATTTTTGAAATGAGGATTTCTTTTAAAATTCTTTACATAAAGTGGAATTTGCATAATGTGAATTTACATGAAATAAGAACACACATATATGTATATATATATACGTATAAATATGTATGTATACATATATACAAGTGAGTATATACACACATATACATTCATACATACACATGTGTGTATACTAGTGTATGTGGTGTTTAGGAGGACCAACATCTCTGGTGTGAGGGCTTGCTGAGCCCTTTTCAGGGCTGCTCATCTACCTTTGGTATCTGCCTTTGTAACCAGCTTCGTATCCAACTCTCATCTGTGGCTCCAAGAAACTGCAGCAGGTGCAGTGGCCACACCTCAGTAAAACTGTCTTGGCAGATGGATTAAACCAGGTTGAGGGGAACTGATGGGCCTCAAACCCATCAGTGTGTTAGGGTGTGTCTACCCCAAACATGTGAAGACTGTCCCTGGCATGATGGACAGTTGAGAACTGTTTGTTCTAGCCATGAAGGCAACTGAAGCAGGTGCTGTGGTGTGCTTAGGTCTTGATCAGACAACAAAGAGGCCAAGCTCATCCACTGTGTCCCAGGCCATTACCAGTCATCTTAACATTTGACTCTGAAAGAGAGAGTGAGGCTGACAACTTTGTATAACTCTGTCTCACTTACACTGAATTCACATGCAAGTCAAGACATTACCCAGTATTGTCACTGATTCGCTTTAAAAATGAAGCATAAACAATGACAAAAACTATTTATTTTACATTTATTTAAAAATTTTTATATGTGCTTAAATTTAGTTTACGTTTTTGAAAATAAGCAAGTAATCAGTTCTTTCAAAAAATGTCCAGTTGCTTGACTGATTGTATAAAAAAAGAAACCCAACCCAAACAATCCACAATGTACTTACCCTCATTATATCATAATCTTGCAACCTCCCAATTCAGATGCTCTCAGAAAACATGGAAAGACTTACATGAACTGATGCAAAGTGAAATTAGCAAAACCAGAAGAATACTATATACAGTAACAACAACATTGTAATGATGATCTGCTATGAATGACTTTGTTATTCTCTGTAATACAACGATCCAAGACAGGGGTGGGGACCCTGCGGCCTTGAGGCTACATGTGGCCCTCTAGGTCCTCAAGTGAGGCCCTTTGACTGAATCCAAACTTCACAGAACAAATCTCCTGAATAAAAAGACCTGTTCTGTAAAACTTGGATTCAGTCAAAAGGCTGCACTCCAGGCCTAGAAGGCCACATGTGGCTTCAGATTCCCCACCCCTGATCCGAGATAATTCTGGAGGACTTATGATGAAAAGTCTTGTCCATCTCCAGAGAAAGAATGAGTAGAGGCTGAATGCAGATGAAAGATACTTTTTCTTTACTTTCTTTACTTTTTTCCTTTTTTTTTTTTTTTGTGCTTTCTTTCACAGAATGACTTACATGGAAATGTGTCTTCCATGACCATACATTTATATCTCATCACATTCTCACTTGGGGGAGTAGGGAGGAGAGAATTTGGAACTCAAAATATGAAACAAAAGAATGTTATTTTTTTTACATACAGTTGGAAAAATTAAAATATTAAATAAAATTGACAAAAAAGAACATTTAAAATATGTTAAACACTTACTATTTTCAAGGCATGTTGCCAAGTATAAAGCCCAAAACAAAATAGCCGCAGACTCTAAGGAGTTTACCTTCCACTGGAGAAACCAAAGAATTATGCAGAGAAAGAAAGGCAAAATCAATACAGAGTTATGGGTTGGATCAGATAGCTGCTAAGGTTCCTTCTAACTCTCAAATTCTGTGATTCTGCAAAGTAATTTCAAGATGGAGGGAGAAATAACAATTTTGTTGGTTAGTCACGTCCAACTCTTTATGACCCCATTTAGGGTTTTCTTGGCTAAGGTAGTGGAGTAGTTTGTCATTTCCTTCTCTAGTTCATTTTACAGATGAGGAAACTGAGGCAAACATGGTTAAGTGAACTTGCTCAGGGTCACACAGCTAGTAAGTGTCTGAGGCCAAATTTCAACTCAGGAAGATGAGTCTTCTTGACCCCAGGCCCTGTGCTGTATCCACTGCACCCCCTAGCTGCCCATAAGAAATAAAAAGCCTTGTGCAGTGAGCAGCACTTGAGTCATTCTTTGAAAGAAGCTAGGGATTCTACAAGGCAGAGGTCTGAACTGGGAACACAATAGATATAGGTGACCATCTGCACAAAACATGGAGATGGGAGATGAAAATTTCAGAGCTGACTGATTTTTCTTTCTTATACATACTCTTCCGATCTCTCCAATTGGACTGTAAGCTCCTGAGGAGAAGGGACATTACTTGCACAGTTTACTCAGTAGATAGGGATAGGAATTAGACCTGTGATTTCACTATTTTCAGGATGTCCCAGGTGAGGGCCAGCCCTTCTTTTCAATTAATATTCATAAAAAGGATTGCAGCTCACTCAGAGATTAAGTGATAAACCCAGGGCACAGAGCCAGTGTGTGTCAAAGGTGAGACTTGGTTCCAGGCCTTCTTGGTTTCCTGGTCCTTCTCTATCCACTATGCCCCACAGGCACTGAATAACGGTTGGCTATTTGACCCCACAGATCATCCTTCTCCAGAAGGGCTAGGCCCTTCCATTATCAAAGATTAAACCATAACAACAGCAACAGCAACAGCAAAGCCTAATAGGAAGAATGAAAAATGGAGACAAAGCACCTCCTTAGCAGAAATAAATACATGAATTGTTTTACAGAGTTTAACCGTTAAAAAAACAAACAAAAAACAAACGTGAATTAAATGAAACCATTCTATGTAGCTAAATCATCTGTTAGGATTTCGGATGCCCCAGATCAAAACTGCAGGAATGTATCACCATTACAAGGGTGACGGTTGAGGCAGGTCAATCTTAGCATGGGTACTGGGCATGGGATTTTCCCCCAACACATTGAATTTCTTGGGGGCAGGTGGGGAAGAAGGGAGGAAAACCATCTCATCCTCAAAAATTTTTGAATGATTACTACAAAGCAGTTGACTTTCAGAGGGAATGGAGTGCTAAATTGCTCTGTGGGTTAAATTCTCTGTTTATTTAAAATTAACCGAACTATAAATCATAATTGTCACATCTAATAAACATTGATTTAGGTAGTTTCCTGCTCATACCAGTGCCTGGGAATACTCTGAGCACTGAGAGGGATGTGATAAGCGAAATGTAACAGGTGCGACAATTTCCAGCAGCCAATTTGAGTGTGCCCTTTGGTGTGTGATTTAGTATCAACTAACCTTAAAAAAACAATTTTCTCTCCTGACAAGCCATTATAGATGGATGGAGCTGGCAGCCTCATTCTGCTCCCCTTCCCATGCCCCCTCCCTTCAGATCAGTGAGGTAGGAAGATAAAATAAGGTGCAAACAAGATTACGCCATCATTAGCTCTGTTCCTGTCCAGCTCAATCAGCCACTTTACAGATGGCACACTCTGTGATCCTTGCACTTGCCTGCTGGCTTTATCCTATCTCAGGCCAATATCTTCTTCAGAATCAGAGCAGTAGCCAGATTGTCTTTCCTTTGGTTTTACTGACTAGGCAATTGTTGGTCATAATTACCCCCAGGACATAAGGGTGTTCATACACATTTCCATTTTGTCAGTGAAGATGTTTCTTCAGACAAAACAGATCTTAAATGTCTCTCTAAAGGTGTGGATAGACTTTGAGAGTTTGCATGAAGGAAAAACTCATTACAGAATTTTAGAGTAGGAAGAGACCTCAATGACCATCTAGTTCAATCTGTACCTGAGCTGGAATCACCTGTACATCACATCCAGCAAGTCATTACCTCCACCCCTTAGAATATCCAACTTCCTTCAAGGCTCACCTCAACCACCCTCACCTTCTGCAAAAGAATTGTCCTGGTCCTCCCAGCAGCTAGAGCTAGCCACTCAGATCATCTTCCATCTACTATGTATATATATTATATTAATATCTGTTTATATACATGGGGTCTCCCCCACTAGAATATGACCTCCTTGAGGTCAGGGACTGCTTTTGCCTTTCTTTGTATCAGAGCAGGTAGGTGGCTCAGTGGGTAGAATGCTGGAACAAAAAGACTTATGTCACTGATTCTGTGTGTGATGTTGGGGAAGTCACTTAAGTTTTCTCAGCCTCAGTTTCCTCATCTTAAAAATGAGGATGATAATAATAGTACCTGCCTCACCTGATTATTGTGAGGACAAATGAGATAATAGCATTTAGCACAGTGCTTGGCATGTAGTAGGTGCTTAATAAATATAGATTGATTGACATGTAATGCATTTTGCCAATCTTAAGGCACAATATCAATGCTAGCTATAATTTATATCTCTAGCACTTAACACAATACTTGACACATAATAAACGTTTTATTAATGTTTGTTGATTGACCAATTGTAAGAGTTCCAATGAGGGAAACCCTATTACTTCCTGAGGCAGCTCATTGCACTTTGGAATAGTTCACTGATTTGGGATTTTTCCCCCCTGACAATACGCCTCTTTGAAACTGATCCATTTATCCTTGTTCTACTCTTCAGAGTTGAGGATGACAATACACGCTCTCTTCCATGTGGCAGGACTCCTCATACTTGACAATACTTGTCATGACCATAATAAGTGTTTCCTTTTCCAGTTTGACCATCCCCACTCCCTTCAATCTATCCTCATATAGTATTAGCTTGAGGTCCTTTACCATCCTGATTCCCTTGTTTGGTTACTCTACAAGAATCAATGTCATTCCTGGAATGTGACATCCTAAAGTGAGCATGGTACTTCAGTCTCTCCGTGTTGGAGCCAGATTATAGATAATCTTTAATTTAGCAATCTGGAATTCAAAAAAATTTTGATAGCCACTAGAAAGTCAATAAAGGATTTTGATTAGGAGAAAGATATGATCAGAATTGCATTATGGAAAGATTAATTCAACCTGGGAAGAATGTACGGGGGAAAGGAAAGACTAGAAGTAGGGAGACCAATTGGATAGCTATAATGTAGTAGGGGGTGGATGTGAGTAATAAATGCATGTCCTTTCTGGTCTGTCTTCCCAGAAGGCAGTTACCACTCTTAGGTTTCAGGTTAACTCCATGGATAGCTATTCCTAAAGCTAAAGCACATGTGCCCCCACTGGTGTGCTTCCCATTAGTAATCAAAGATTAGGCACAATTAGCTCTTAACAAAGGCATTCACTAGGATGTTATAGTAATAACAGCTGCTACAAAACACACTTTAATAAACTGGTGGTGCATTCTTTTACAAAAAATACACAGTGTCCTTGGGAAGAGTGGGAACATTCTCACAGTCAGGGGTGATGAGGCCCATGTACACATGCACCAATCATAATTCCTTTTGTTCAAGGCCTTAAAAGTCTTTCTTTCTTTCTTTCCTTCTCTCCTTTCTTCCTTCTCTCCTTTCTTCCTTCCTTCCTTCATCTCCTTCTTTCTTTCTTTTTTTTCTTTCTTCTTTCTTTTTCCTTTCTTTCTTTCTTTCTTTTCTTTCTTTCTTTCTTTCTTTCTTTCTCTTCTCTCTTCTCTCTCTCTTTCTCTTCTCTTTTTTCTCTCTCTCTCTTTCTTCTTTCTTTTCTTTTCTTTCTCTTTTTTTCTTTTCTTTTCTTTCTTTCTCTCTCTTTCTTTTCCTTCCTTCCTTCCTTCCTTCCTTCCTTCCTTCCTTCCTTCTTCCTTCCTTCCTTTTCCTTTCTTCTTCATTCAGGTCCTCTTTGATGCATTATTTCTGCCCAGCAGTTTGATCAGCTGCATCTCTCTTCAGCCCTTCTATTGATTTCCAGGGATCATGATTCTTGAAGCTGTCTCCTCTTTTCTGTGACTGTATCTCCCTTGATCAGCGTTTGTCTGTAATGTCTATTTCTGCTCTCCATCGGATGCATGTTTCGTATTGGTGCAGGAGTGCCCCTTCAAAGTTATACGGCTAATATATGTGGTGTTTTGGTGGGGAGGGAAGAGAAAGGGAAAAGAAGAGAAGGGAGGAATTCTCATCCCTCTCCCCAGGGTCTTCTCTACAAACAATTCTCAGTTTGCAAAGTTCCCAACTCTCAAACATAAACTATTACATGACTTGCTTTTTTATGTCTAAGCCTGAAGGACATGACTGATTGTTTTAGACAATCACTAGATGTTTCCTATGTAGTTTCAGTTGCCTTCATCCAATGCCCAAGGCCTATGATCTTCAAGTTGATTAAGAAATTTCTTCACACATTTGTTCTGGGAAAATGATTTAGAACCTCCTTTATACTCCTTCACACCTTGTGATTACATTCTGGGTTTCCTGTGACTACCTCAACTGTGTATATGAGGGGGCACTTCACTTCATTTACTATAGAAAAGGAAGACTTGGTCTTGGTAACTGACTGGATTTGGGAGAATGAAAGGAAAGAAGAGAGTAAGCCTTGGAGCTTCCCTCTAGGGATTTGTATCACTTCAGTTGTTAATACTTAAGCTAGAGAAAATGGAAGGCACCTTAGAGTTATCTAGTACAACTGTCTCCCTTCAGTTTTACAGGCAATGAAACTGAGGTCCAGAGAATTTGAATGATCTCATAGAAGTAGCAAGTGCCACAATTGGGATTTGAACCCAGGTCCCCTAACTCCAAATTTGGAGGGTTTTTTTTCCCCAAAGGACCACATGGCCTCTTTGAAGTACATTCCCTTTTAGTGGGACAGCTAATCTTAAACTGACCTACAATAAAAACATAAAAAGAAAACAAAAAATAATGGCAGAGAGGAAAAGTCTTTTCTGTGTTCTAGTCCTGGCTTTTCCATTTCCTCTCTGCAGGATCTTGAATGCTTCATTTCCGTTTTCTCATTCTAAGTTTTCTCATCTGGCATGTGAGGTGGTTAGACACAGAAGTGGAAAGCTGATTGTTAAAATTCAGAATGTAACGAATCAGGGCTTGATTTATTGTTTAGTTGATTGTCTAGGCTTAAGAAAGTGATGGACGAAATGTTAACAATGCTGATAAATAAATGTCAATAAGATTAAACTTCAAATTGTCCTGTGCATACTTTTTTTTTGGTAGGGGCATGATTGTTAAATATTTACCATCAGAACCCTTGAATTTCTGTTTCTGGTTAGTAAGAAGGCAGGAGGCAACATTTGGGGAAATAGGCAAGAAGAATAAGTTAAAAATATATGTGGAGGGGGCGGAGCCAAGATGGCAGAGTGAGAGCAGTAACTTGCTTGAGCTCTCCCCCAAACCCCTCCAAATACTCATAAAAATGGCTCTAAACAAATTCTGAAGCAGCAGAACCCACAAAAAGACAGAGTAAAACAAATTTCCAGCCCAAGACAACCTGGACGATTGATCAGAAAGGTGTATTGCACTGGGCTGGGAGCACAGTGCAGGCCGGGGTGGGGGCGCAGGCAGCAGGAAACCTGGAGCAGGCCTCAGAGGACTGAAACATGGGCAGCTGTGGTGGTTTCCAGACTCCTCAATCCACCAATGCCAAAGACAACTTAGAAGGTCAGTGGGAAAAGTCTGTTTCTGTGGTGCTAGAGAGGAAGGGGGTTTCAGCTCCATTCCCCAAGAGCGTGGCCCTGGGGGGGGCAGCTGCTTCCCGAGCTTCTGGCCCACAGACTGAGGGGGAATCCAGTGGCTGATCAGAGAGGGATTGCAGGGATCTCTTTGCCAGTGCTGAGGCAGGAATCTCTTGCTTTGCCCGTGTTTGGATCTGGGTCACAGTTCTGGGCAGTGGTGCTGGGGTGAGGAGGAGTGGCTGTGGAGGAGCTTGTAGTGGCTGTGAGAGGAACCCTCTCTCACAGTTACAGGACAGAAAGGAATACTTGTGGTCACAGGCCAGGAAAGGAGTAAACACCTCACCCCTTATCATACCACCTTGGAAGAACTGAAAATTTACAGGTCCCTACAAGTATCTCTGAAAACAGCTATACAAACCCCTGAAGCTTGGGACAGTACATTCTCCACATTGGAAGCAGACTCTTACCTTAACAAAGAGTTTAAAACTCAAGTAATTGGCTGGGATCATGAGCAAGCAGTGCAAAACGAGTCAGACTATATGATCTTACTTTGGTGAAAAGAAGATCAAAATATACAACCAGAAGAAGACAACAAAGTCAAAGCTCCTACATCCAAAGCCTCCAAGAAAAATATGAATCAGTCCCAGGCCTTGGAAGAGCTCAAAAGGAATTTTGAGAAGCAAGTAAGGGAAGTAGAGGAAAAACTGGGAAGAGAAATGAGAGTGATGCAAGAAAATCATGAAAAACAAGTCAACAGCTTGCTAAAGGAGACCCAAAAAATACTGAAGAAAATAACACCTTAAAAAATAGCCTAACCCAAATGGCAAAAGAGGTCCAAAAAGCCAATGAGGAGAAAAATGCCCTAAAAAGAAATTTGGCCAAATGGAAAAGGAAGTCCAAAAGATTATGAAGAAAATACTTCCTTACAAATTAGAATAGAGCAATTGGAAGATAGTGACTTTATGAGAAATCAAGACACTGTAAAACAAATCCAAAAGAATGAAAAATTAGAAAACAATGTGAAATATCTCATTGGAAAAACAACTGACCTGGAAAATAGATCCAGGAGAGAGAATTTAAAAATTATTGGACTATCTGAAAGCCATGATCAAAAAAAGAGCCTAGACATCATCTTTCAAGAAATTATCAAGGAAAACTGCCCTGATATATTAGAACCAGAGGGCAAAATAGAAATTGAAAGAATCCACAGATCTCCTCCTGAAAGAGATCCCCAAAGGAAAACTCCTAGGAATATTAGCCAAATTCCAGAGTTCCCAGGTCAAGGAGAAAATATTACAAGCTGCCAGAAGGAAACAATTCAAGTACTGTGGAAACACAATCAGGATAACACAAGATTTAGCAGCTTCTACATTAAAGGACCACAGGGCATGGAATATAATATTCCGGAGGGCAAAGGAGATAGGATTACAACCAAGAATCACCTACCCAGCAAAACTGAGTATAATCCTTCAGGGGAAAAAATGGTCATTCAGTGAAATAGAGGACTTTCAAGCATTCCTGATGAAAAGACCAGAGCTGAATAGAAAATTTGACTTTCAAATACAGGACTCAAGTGGAACATGAAGAGGTAAACAGGAAAGAGAAATCATAAGAGACTTATTAAGATTGAACTGTTTACATTCCTGCATGGAAAGATGATATTTATAACTCATGAGACCTTTGTCAGTATTAGGGTAGTTGAAGGAAAAAAATATGTATATATAGTAGATAGATAGAGGGCACAGGGTGAGTTGAAGATTAAGGGGTCATATCTGGAGAATAAAATTAAGGGATGAGAGAGGATTATACTCAGAGAAGAAAAAGGGAGAGGTAGAATGGGGTAAATTATCTCACAAAAAAAAACAGAAAAGAAAAGTCTCTTACAGTGGAGGGGAAAGGGGAAGGTGAGAGGGAATGAGTGAATCTTATTCTCATAGGATTTGGCTTAAGGAGGGAATAACATACACATTCAATTGGGTATGGAAATCTGTCTTACCCTACAGGAAAATAGGGGAGAAGGGGACAAGAGAGCAGGGGGATGATAGAGAGGAGGGCAGATTGGGAAAGGGTAATCAGAAGTAAATACTTCTGAGGAGGGACAGGGTCAAAAGAAAGAATAGAATAAATGGGAGGGCAGGATAGGATTAAGGGAAATAGAGTTAGTTTTTCACAACATGTCTACTATGGAAGTGTTTTGCATAACTGCACATGTATAACCTATATTGAGTTGTTTGCCTTTTCAGTGAGGGTGGGTGGGGAGGGAGGAAGAGAGAAAATTTGAAACCTAAAGTTTTAAAAATGTATGTTTAAAAAAATGTTTTCACATGCTATGGGAAATAAGAAATACAGGAAATGGGTACAGAAGTCTATCCTGCCCTACAGGAAAATAGAAGGGGAAGGGGATAAGAGAAGGGGGAGAGATAGAATAGAGGACAGACTAAGGGAAGGGATATTCAGAATGCATGCCATCTTGGGGTGAGGGGAGGGGTGAAATGGGAAAAAATTTGGAACTCAAAAACTTGTGGAAGTGACTGTTGAAAGCTAAAAATAAATAAACTTATATTTAAAAAAATATGTGTACAGCTGTTTACAGATGTGCAGATATATTCTTTTCTAAATCTTAAAAAAGCACTTTGTAATCTAATAGCTTATTCCCCAAAAGTCACCACCACTGGATATTCCTCTTTACGGATGTTATAGTATCTTTATTTTTTTAACCTGATCTATGATTTCGTTGGTCTAATTTAGGAACTTCCCATTAATAGAGACAAGCTCCTTGGGGGCAGAGACTCTCTTTTGCCCATGCCTGGCTTAATAAATATTATTAATATACTTAATAAAAGTCCAAAATTAATTAATAATACTAATACAATACTTAACAAATGTTTATTTGACTCAGCCTCAGTGTTCTCATCTGTAAATGGGGATTAATCATAGCACTTGCCTCACTGGGCTGTTACAAGGCTAAAACGAGACATTGTATGTAAAGCAGTTTGCCCACCTGGAAGTGCTACATTAATGCTAGCTGTTCTTATCATGACCCCTTGGATGTGTATGATGCATGATGTAGAAGAGATTCTTATTCAGGCATGTTTTCTGTCTGATGGCTTCTAGAATTCCTTCTGATTGGGATTGTAACTCCAAATCCAGAGGTCTTTCTATGACATCATGTTACCTGTTGACCTTGATAATGTAACTAGTACAGACTGGAGGAAGGCCAACCCAAAGGTCTAAGAAAGGGGCATACATAGGAAATGGGGCCTGGGTTGTGTTGACATGACACAAAATAACCCATCAAAAAGGCAGATTCAATTACTTTGTTTGGTTTCAGTGAGCCCTGACCATCCATTACCTGATTTCATTTTCACCAGGGGATTCACTCTAATTATTTTGTGTGATTAGATGCCTCACGTTTTAATAAGGACTAGACTTGTAATTTCATTAGTATAGGGAACTTCCAGATAAGGAACTCCCTCTACCAATACAGGTTGGCCCCTTCTCTACAGCTTATATTCTTAGAAAGTTTGGGTGTGGAGTAGGAGTGGGAGGGGAGAGCTGATGGGGTGGAAGTGGGAAGCATAGAGAAGTTAAATGACTTGCCCAGGAGCACTCAGTATATGTCAGAGCTAGATCTTGGATTCAGATCTTGGCTCCAAGGCCAGCTCTGTCCACTATACCTCTCCCTTTTAGTCCTTCTAATTTCCAGTGAAGGGGGCAGAGAGTATGGCATCCTATCTGACCCCACATCCGTGATGTCTCAATCCAACAAAATTCTATCAGTTTTGGTGCAAAAGATAATAATTAGTGCTGTCCAAACAGAAGAGTTGACATAGGCTATACTCTTAAGGGGGCAGCTAGGTGGTGCCATAGTGCACAGAATGCCCACCCTGGAGTCAGGAAGATGAGTCTTCCCGAGTTCAAATCTGGCCTCAGATACTTACTAGCTCTGTGACCCTGGTCAAGTCACTTCACCCTGTTTGCCTCGGTTTGCTTATCTAAATGGTAAACCACCCCGGTATCTCTGCCCAAGAAAATCCCAAATGGGATCACTAAGAGTCCGATATGGCTGAACAACAGCAGTATTCTTAAAGAGCTAAAAAGCTCACAGATGATGGTCTTCATTCCCAACAAATGTTGGAATTCTCATTTGTAGAGACAATCACATAGGCTTCCGTTTCTTTGGTGGTTGGTAAGCAATAAAATGAATTATTTCAATTTTTTTTTCATTTTTCAAATGGATTCTTCATGTCTTCCACCCTCTCCCCCGCCATTTGTACCGAATAATACTGGACTACTGATGTTGACCCTCAATAGACAAAATCTTTAATCTCATATTAGGTGGGGACAAGAATAGCTCTGGGTAATAAAGAAAAGGATAGACTTGGAGCCAGGGCAATGCAGGTTCCAACCCTGCCTCAGACACTTACGAGCTGCGTGACTGTGGACAAGTCATTTTCACCTCCCTTAAATCTGCTCATCTATAAAATTCACATGAAATTACCTGTAGTACCAACCTCCCAGATTCAAGTTGTGAGACTCTGGTGAGGTAATTTGTGCAAAGTGATTTTGCTTACCTTTCAACATTATATAAATGTTTCCTATTATGACAATGAGGAAGATGAGGAAGAAGGAAGAGATTTACAAAACTGGGGGTTGGGAAATTCCTAAAAAAGTTATTCTAAGTAATGGAGCAAGTCAACCTGAGACCAGCTAATGCAAAAATGGTGGAATCATGAATAGTCTATGACTTGCCCAAGTCAAATGATTTGTCCTTTAAATTAAGGGATTAGACTAGATCAGGGGTTCACAACCTGTGATCTACAGCCCTCAAGGGTTCTGTGGATAGAATTCAAGGGGTCTACAAATTTGGATGGGAAAAAAAATATTTATTTTTATAATTTCTAACTGAAATTTAGCATTTCTTTCAAGTATTTAAAACCTTATTCTAAGGGATGAAGCAAGTATTTATTAAACACCTAGTATATTCCAGGAGCTGTGCAGTATATAAATACTATCTCATTTGATCCTCACAAAAACCCTATGAAGCAGGTGGTATTTATTATCCCAATTTTTAGTTGAGGAAACTGAGGCAGACAGAGGTTAAGTAATTTGCCCAGGGTCAAACAACTAGTATGTATATGAAGTAGCATTTGAACTCTAAACCCAGTGCTCTATCTATTATGCCCTCAGCTGCCCAAGGCTAAGAACCTTTGGACCAGATGCTCAATCTAAGGTCCCTCTCAGCTCTGACATTTGATATTCCTTAGAACACATTCTACTCTCATGTTCTAAGTCGTTTTTCCTAAAGGACCTTTCATCTCTGACAGTTTTTTTTTAATATTATAAGGCCCCTTCTTGATCTGACATTCTCTGTTCTCAGATCACTTCTATCTTTGACATTGTGCAATGGTCTCTCTAGCTCAAAGAAGGTGGTAGGGTGTAATGCCTTGAGGGTGCCCTTGTCAAAATGACCCGGGTTCAAAATTGATCTCTACCTCATAGGGTTGTTATGAGAACAAGATGAAAAGTGCTTTCAAACACAAAACCATTCCATAAAAATCAGTTGTTATAATAGTAATATTTTGCCACCTTGGGCAGAGTCTTTAATCTCTATAGGTGTCAGTTTCTTCATCTGTAAAATGATGACTTCTGAGTTTCCCTTCAACTCTTAATCTATGGTCTATGATTCTTAGAAACTGCTCCGCATTTGGAAGCAACATGATATAGGAGAACAGAATTCTGCATTTGAAGTCAGAAGATGTGGGTTCAAATCCCACCTTCATCACTTATTAGTTGGACAGCCATGGACTGGTCACTTAATTTCTTACAGCCTTAGCTACCACATCCGTAAACTAAGGGGTTTCAGACTAAATCATCTCTAAGGTGTCTTCCAGTTCTCAATCTATGACCTTAAGCCACTTGAACTCCCTGGGCCTCAGTTTCCTCATCTGTAAAAATGAAGTGTCTGGGTTAGATGGCTGCCAGAGATCTCTTTGAGCCTTAGGTCTGTCATCCTATTGTCAAGTTCATTTTGTTGTAACATTCTATGACTCAATTCCCATCTATCTTTTGTTGCTGCTGAGCCCCTCATAGCATGAGAGATATGAATCATGAAAAAGTAATTGGAGGATTAGAACATTCTCTCTCCTAGTCCCTCAGATGACACCAGGCGCTTATGGGCCAGAGTGGTTTTTGAGACACTTAACAGGTAATTTACAAGTCCCATAATAAACAAAGCATTACTGTTTATGAATGTTTTATGATGATATTATGGAAAAATCCATCTCTGCTCAGGCAATAGTAAGAAAGAAAGATTGTCCCCCAAAGTGCCTCCAGAATGGCATGTACATCACCCTCTCTCCCATTAGGTGGGCAGATGATAATGAGTGTTTATATTTAGAACAGGGCGGCACATCTGTAAAAAAAATAATAAAAATACAGACAGTCTGCTGCTCAGTAACCTGATTATATGGAGAGCACGTTGGAGGACTTTGAAGATGAGCTTATCTTTATTAAAAATCTGTATAATTAAAATAAATGACAATAAACTGGGAGATTATGGGGGGGTTGGGGATTGGAAAGCAGGGCAGATTGCATCCTGTTCCAAGTAGTTGATAAATTATCTTTATCTTCTATTTTAATCATCACAATTCCTTATTTTTATTTCTCCCTTTACAATGTGTAAACTCATTCCTTTCTATTATTTCCTTGGATCTTCATGGTAGTCCCAGGAGGGAGACAAGGCACAGATTATTAGCACCATTTTGTAGTCCAGAAAAGGGTAGCTTAGAGAAAGGAAAAGTCTTGCCTAAAGCCACACTGCTGGGTCAGAACCAATACTGGAAGCCAATTCTCCAGACTTGAAGGGCAGCTCTTGGATCTGTATCACAGTGGTGGAACCTCCACATAGGATGGGGTCATCCAATCTGGCATTTGTAATAAATCGCCAACCACGGAGATGAGTGACAATCATTATCTCAGCTTAGCAGACAATAAAATAAAAATAGGGTGGCTCTGGGACTGTGTATGTGTGGAGCCTGCCTCCCACACTTCCTTGGAGAGGATGTGGCCTCTCCTGGACTTTAAAGTTTCCCTTATTTCTTGAGAATGCCTCAGTTGCCCTCTCTGTTCTCCCACAGCATCCACTTGGCTGTAGGCCCATAACAGAGACATTCTGGTCAATTTATTATAGAGAAAGCAACAGCCAATTCTGGGGCAGAGTCAATTTAGTAACCCTGGGGAGTGTAGGGTGCAGGCAACCAACCCTTCATTGTCTCAGTGACTAAAAAGAAAAGTCTCATCCCATTGTGCTCTGTTCAAGTAGCTACATCTATGTGTAAAGTATTCATTTGTGGAGGTGGCATAATGCTGGGGATGGGATATTAACCCAGGGTAAGGAAGACCTGCGTTCAAATGGCAACTTTACATCTGCTAGTTAAGTGACTCTCAGTGTCCTACTCTATAAAATGGAGCTAATGGCAGCACCTACCTGTCAGGGCCGTTGTGAACATCAGATGACATATAGCATTTAAAGCACTTTTGAAAAACCTCGAAGCACTATGGGAGTGCTTTAGTTATTAACATTTTCTTAATCTCATCTTTATGTTTTTAGATTGATTGTTGTCTTTTGTTCTCAAAGAGTTGGACAGAAATGGAAGTACTTATCATTTGTTGTTCAGTCATTCCAGTGATGTCTGACTCTTTATAACCCTGTTTGGGGTTTTCTTGGCAGAGATACTAGAGTGGTTTGCCATTTCCTTCACCAGCTCATTTTACAGATCAGAAAACTGAGGCAAATGGGGTCAAATGACTTGCTCAGGGTCACATAGCTAGTAAGTGTCTGAGGTCAGATTTGAACACTGGAAGATGAGTCTTTCCTAACCCTAGGTCCAGCATTCTATCCACTGCGCCACCTACTGCCCACACTCATCATGGGACAAGTCATTCTCCCGCACTGTTGTGTTATGTTTACTGTTAGGCAGACTTTCCTGCAGATAAATATAATCATTGATATTTGTAGTTGAATGAAAGTATTGTGATTGTTTCCAGAACTGTGATTATATTGTCTAAAGAATCTCTCTACCAATGCAGATTTGTGTCTGCTCTGCAGATTCCAGTCTTAGAGAGTTATTTGGGACACTGAGAGGTTAGATGACTTGTTCAGGATGATACAGCCAGTATGTGTCTGAGCGTAGGGCTTGAACACGCTACCAAGAAGAAGAGCTGCACCAAAGAAGAGCTAGATTTTTCACTAGACTGTGAATCTCTTGTGAGCAGGGACTGGTTTTGCCTTTCTTTGTATTCCCAGGACTCAGCATAGTGGCTGGCACATAGCAAGTGGATTGATTGATTTCATTGATGTGAGAGATGAATTAAGATTAATTTGCTCTCTTTGGCCCCAGAGGGTAGAGTATAGATCAATAGGTGAAAATTGCAAAGAAGTAAATTTGATCTTGATCTAAAGGGGGGGGGGGAATACCACGACAAAACTTTCTAACCACTAGAGTTATTCAAAACTGCAATGGTCTAACTTTGACCCAACATAACACCCTCTTTAGAGGTCTTCAAGCAAAGGCTAGATGACCACTTATCAGGTATCTTAGGATGGATTTTCTTCTTCCAATATGTGTTAAACTAGATGGCCTCTGAGGTCCCTTCCACAATCTAAAAACCTGTCATTCCAAGGGATCATAGGATCATAAATTTAGATCTAGAAAGGACCTTAGAGGTTTTTTGACCAATCCCCTTCATTGTTTAGATGAGAAAACTGGTGACCAGAATTTTCCTCCATTTCTTTCTTATCATGATGATGCTATTGGAGACTACGGAGGCAACAGAATGTTGATGAAAGGAAAAATAGTAGTGATTTCCCAAAGCTATACAAGTATTAAGTGGCAGAGCCACATCCCAGGGAAGGAGAATGTAGAAGATCATGAAGCAGCTGATCGTCCAGTTTGACTAGGGCGGAGAGTATGTGGAGAGCTAGTATGAAATACAGCTGGAAAGGTCAGTTGGAGTCAGATTATGGAAAGCCATGAATGTCAGGATAATTTATTTAAATTTTCCTTGGTAGGCAATAAGAAGATATTGAAGATGTTTGAACAGGGGGTTGATATTATTAGACCTGTATATCAGGAAGATTACTTTGGCACTAATACAGAGGATGGATTGGAGAGAGGAAACATTGAAGGCAAGACAGTCAGTTTGAAGGCTGTTAGAATAGTCCAAGAAAAAAAAAAAAGAAATGAGGCCTCAAACCAGGGTGATTACAGTGGGAATGGAGAAGAGGGCATCTATTCAAGGAATATTGTGGCAGCTGATGTAAAAAGATTTGGTAACTGATTGGGGATTGAGAGAGAGTCGAGTCAAAGGTCATAATAAGAATACAGGCTTGGATCTTCCCAGGGAGGAAAATAGTGGTGTCATCAGTGAATCTATCATGCCAGGGCTATCATCTCCATCTGAACATGCTGAGAGGAGTTATTCTCCATTTTTCTTATCATGATGGTGATATGTGAGACTGTGGAGGAAATAGAATACCGATGAAAGGAAAAACAGAAGAATGATGAAAAGAGCTGGATTCATTTCTCTGCTTTGTAACTTCTTGTGACAGCTAGGTGGTGCCATAGTGCACAGAGCTCTGGGTCTAGAATCAGGAAGCCAAGTTCAAATCTAGCCTCAGACACTGTGTGACCCTGGGTAAGTCACTTAATTTCTGTCTGTCTCAGTTTCCTCATCTGTAAAATAGGGATAACAGCACCTACCTCCCAGATTTGTTGCAAGAATCAAAAGAGAACATATTTGTAAAGTGCACTGTAAATCTTAAGGTGTTCTACAGGGTATTCCAAAAGTCTTAGTGCAGTTTCATACTTCAATAACCTAAAATGACACTATGACTTTTACAATACCCTGTATAAATGTTATTATCATTATTATTATTACTGATCCCTGAGCCTAAAATAAGAAAGACCTGAGTTCAAATCTGGATTTAGTCACTTACTAGGTATGTGACCTGGGCAAGTCACTTAACTTCTGTCTGCCTCAGCTTCCTCATCTGTAAAACAGGGACAACAACAGCACCTACCTCCTAGGATTGTTGGGAGGATCAAATGAGATAAAATTGTAAAGCACTTAGCTTAGTGTCTGTTAGCAACGATGATGACGATGATGCCAGTCACTTCCCATTCTTGGACCTCAGTTTCCTGTTTTGGAAGGAAAGATAAATTGGTCTCTAAGATCCTTTCCCATTCCAAATCTGAATGATCCTAAGTTGGCAGGAAGATTTTGTTTTGGACAGAAAGTGGAAACTGCAGAATTGTTAGAGCTGTAAGGGACCTCAGAAGCCACCTAGTCCAACTCTTGTATAACATCCCCCTTTGAGTGGTCATTCTTGGTTAGTGAGAACTCAGTACATAGGTTGACTCCCAGACACTCCACCATACTTCACAGATATTTCCTGTTATTCCACGGAGGTCACCAAATGAGTCCCCAGATCCCACCCTGGCCATGCTATCCTTAGTGAGCTAACCATCTTCTGGTCTGCCACACCCACCCCATCACATTTCATAGACATGGCGTATGCTCTTCCTGTCCCCCCTTTCTCTGGGGACTGTAATCAAGTAAAAACGATCATTGTAGCTGGAAAAGACATGGCCAAACCACCGTCCTATGGCTCTGCTCACCATCCCTGTGACTTTCCAGACCAGAATTCCCTTCCCTGACCATCACTCTCCTATATATGCTGTTATAAAACTGTAAACACCCAGAGACTGCACTTTTTTATGTTTGTATCCCCAGTACTTAGTACAGCTCCTGGAAAAGAGTAAGAACTCAATAAATGCTTTTTGATTCATTTATTGATTCATTCAGCTCGTGCTTGAAGACTTCCAATGAGGGAGAACTACCACATCCCTTTAGGTGCTTTGATATAGGTGACAACAAAACACGTTAAATGGAAATGACCAACCAGCCGCCGATGTTGATGCAGTCATGGTGCTCAAGGGAGAAGCTGTGAGCAGCAGTGCAAATTTGGCAATCATTCCAATTGAGGTGATAATTGAACCCATGGGAACAGAGAAGATTGCTTGAAGGGAGAGAGTATAAGGAGACTATTTAGGGAAATGTCTAAACCAAGCTTAATATCTTTTCTTCAACTCTAAATGATTTAAACTTCCATCATTTCCCAGGGCCTTAGTGACCAAAATCTTGTAACTATGATCAAAGTCCTCCCTCCCATGATCCTCTCCATTGAGTTACCATCCCATATCCCCCATTAAGCATCCGTGTGAGTAGCTACTTTGACTTCCCTTACACCCCAGCTCAATCACTTTCAAAGTTTTACAATCTGAAGAAATAAGAGGAACTAATATTTTTCTGTCTATTGGAGCATATCACAGTAGACTGCTTCATTTAACAGGCTTCTAATAATGACTAGGAAAATAAATTAGCTTTAGTTTGTAGGGTAATTATAGAATCCCTTGCTTTCCCCATTTTCCCCTCCTCTTATTTCTAAACGATTATTTGACTTTGAAAACATCTTTCAAACTAGTGGATTCTCCTCCTTTTGGATTAGAAATTCATCTACTGAAAATTACGTCCTTTAAAACTAGTATTACTCCCAACCTATCTCAGAAAGATGAGGCTGAGTGACAGGTAAACCAAGAAAATTCTCACTTGATCAAATGAAAATTCCTCACCCACCCACCAAGCATTTCTCCTGTGAGTGGGCGCTTACTGACCAAATGCAATTTTAAAAAATCGATTTGTGAATGATGAGTTCTGAATGCCAGCTTACCAGATCATTCTGAGCACAGAAGCAGACATATCCTCTTCCACCCCTACAATGAACTCCTTGCTGGGAATCTGAGAGAGGGAAGGGGTGGGGGTTATCAGACACTGCCATGGCCAAGTCTACCATGCTGGACACTCCTCCACCCAGCCCAGGAGCAATAGCCAAGGTCAACATGCTGTCAAACACTCCCACAAGTAAAAGTACTAATACAGTCAGTTATACAGACATCTGACCAACATGGTACCAAATGACTTCACATATAGAATACTGGTTCAAAACACACTGAACACTAAGGTAGAGATGCAGGGAGGTTTTGCCTGGGCAGAATACAGTACAGAAGCTCCAGGTTTTCTTGCTGACAGATATACATAAACAGGAAAAAATGCAGCCCTGTTCTTGCTCTAATCAGATTTGTATGACAATCAAGGAACAACTTGGGATAGAGGTAGATATTTGTCATCTCAGATTTCACACGTCTCCTATAACTTCCTATGGAAATAACTTGGGAAGAGTACCCAAAAATAGTTGGGGGAAATGGATTCACAATCAGAAAATACATCAGAAGTTATAAGTCATTTCTTACCCCCAAGTCATACAGTTGATTGGGACCATAGAGTTTGAATCAGTACAAGATGCAGGTGGTTAAAAAGATCAGACTAGATTTCAAACAAGGGTAGTCTGCTGGCAAATTGGCTATGGTGGCTCATAGCCCTCAGGATACATTAAAAGAGTCATAACTCTCTCTGTCAAGGAGAGGCTTTCTAGCTATTGCACCCCAATCATGTGCCCATAAGTCTCCGTAATGATTTCAAGCTCTTTTCATCTGAGTAATTGCCAGCATGTTTCACTTTACTTAGTCAATTAGTCAACAATCATTAATTAATTGATTGATTAAGCATTTAGCCTGCCAGTGACTGATCATAAAAAGGGAGGAAAAACATGGTTCCTTCCCTCAAAGGACTCACATGCTAAAGGAGGAGACAATATGCAGATAACTCTGTACACATATATGATGCAAACAGAGGAGATAGAAGGTAATCTCTGAGGGAGGTAGTAGCAGTAGAAAGGACTGGGAAAGTCCTCCTACAGGAAATAGTATTTGAGCTGAGTTTTTAAGGGAATCCAGGGAAGCCAGGAGGCATAGGGACAAGAGTACAGAGAGCATTCCAGGTATGGGCATAGCTACAGAATGGATTCAATTTGATTTCATTACAGTTCCATTCAATTCAGTTCAGATTCAAGGAGAATCCTCTCCTGTAGCTTAGCCTATATAAAATAAGAGGGAATGCTTACCCTTACAGTATAGCTCTACATCATCATTGAGAGCTTAAATCTACTTCGCTGTAGTTTCCCCTCATTTCTCCTAGTTCTCTGTCAATTCTGTTCTGCCACACCCTAGCAAGTTTTGAGTATACGCTCGTCTGCTGTACCAAAAGAATAGCCTATGGAAGATTCACAGGCTGCCTACATGATGCTGATTTTTTTAGTCTCCACAGCTCTTGAAGACCATCTACAAAACTGTGCAGGAGTTGAGATCTACATTTGGTAGATAGAATATCAATATCATTCAAAACATGGGTCCTTGAAATATTGGGGCATTCATTAATTCATTCCCTATTAGTATCCTCTTCTTGAAATCACTTCATATTCCTTATTTATGTACACAGTAGAGAACATAAGTTCTTTGCAGGTAGGGACTATCTTTATATCCCAGAGCTTAATTCTGCACCTCTGATCATAGTAATATTTCATATATTTGGAATTGGATTAACCCAGTGCTTACTACATGCATGGCTTTGTGCTTGGCACTGAATTGCAAGTCAGATCATTATAATCAGAAAGCTGAAAGGGATCTTACAGCCCCCACATTTTACAAAGGGAGGAACTGAAGGCAATAGGGAGCCACTGAGGGTTCAGGGTCATATAGTAAGTTAATGGCTGAATTGGAATGACACCCCAAGTCATCTGATACCCAATCCAGGGCTTTTTTCCATTTGATCAGATCAGACCTCTCTCTATAGGTAAGCAAGGCTGCTACCAAAGAGTCATGAGAATACTAATATCCTTTTTTTAGAGACTGGCTGGAATCAAAGGACTCCAAGGCTGAAGGGATCATGGTAAGCATGTAGTCCAGCCCCTTCCTTTCTCAGAAGAAGAAACTAAAGAGATTGATATTTCAGACTTTCTTACATTAAACTCATTTGGCTAACAGACATTTGTGCATTTCATAGAATTGCAGATGCGGAAGGGAACTTTGAGGCTATCTAGCGTAACCCACACCTGATCATGAATCCTACCTCCAAATATCCCAGAGAAATCGTCTTCCAGATTCTTCTAGAATATCACCAGTGATGGGCAATGGAACTGGGGCTGGGGGTGTGGGGTTACCTACTCACTATTTTCTAAGTCAGCACCTGCCATTTTTGGATAGTTCTATTTAGCAGGTGGCAGGACAGCTAGACAATGGATAATGGCAGGCCAGAACACAGGAAGACTTGAGTTTAAATCTTTAAATAGCTGTATCACCCTAGCCAATTCACTTAACTTCCCCAAACCTTAGCTTACTCTGTAAAATAGAAATATTAGTTTAACCTACCTCACAGGATTCTTCTGACATTAAATAAGGTGACAAATGCAAAATGCTTTATGAGCCTTAAATGTTGGTTACTGCTACAACTAATAGTACGATGACTACTGCTATTATTATTACTACTCATTCTCCTCTGCTCTGCGTACACCCTTTGCCCCCCCCACCAATCTTTTCTTCTTCCAGTTGAACACCTTCATTTCTTAGTGTGGATCCTCAAATGCTTTGATCTTCAATTCTCTCACCATCCTGTTTTTGGATTCTCTCCAGTTTGCCAATATCCTTCCCAAAACTTGGTGTCCAGAATAGGAGGCCATGCTCCAGAAATTGAGACATGATTATTAGGAGCAGAGTAGAAGGGAGGAAGAACTTCAAAGAGAAGATGGGTCTAGAGAAGCTGTGACCCTAGAAAAATCCAAGCTGGAAGAGATTTGTATTTGGAACTATCCAGTTTAATGCTTTCATTTTACAAAAAAATTGGGTTGAAAGAGAGGAAGTAACTTGCCCAAGGTCGCATAGCTGTTTAGCTGGAGAAAACTGTAATAAGGATGCTTGAGAAAAGCTTACTTCCTAACTCCAAAGGGCAGGCTGGTGGTGGGAAAGAATTCCATCAGCAAACAGGAGGGAGCCATTGCCCTGGGAAGCAGAGGCCAGCAGGGGGCACTGCCTCTTTACAGGAAAAACGCTCAAGGATAATCCATCCCCTGAAAATGAAATAAGGTGTCCCCAACTAAAGACATTAGCCTCTACTGAGAAGAGTCAAGTGTTTGCCAAGAGGAATGAGGAAGAATAGGAGCTTCTGTTCCCAGGATGGGTGCTTGAGCCAGAGAACCTGAGAACACAAGAACTATAACTTTCTCAGTAGTTTTAATTTAGAATCTCTCTCTCTCTCTCTCTCTCTCTCTCTCTCTCTCTCTCTCTCTCTCTCTCTCTCTCTCTCTCTCTCTCTCTCTCTCTCTCTCTCTCTCCTCTCTCTCTCTCTCCTCTCCTCTCCCCTCTTTTCTCCTTTCTTCTATTTCTTTCTCTCCTCTCTATTTATCTATTTCTCTCCCTTCTCTCCTTCCTTTCATCCCTTCATCCCTTTTTTCTCTATCCTCCTATCCATCTTTATCTTATCTCCTCTTTTCTCTCCCTCATTTTTTTACCCTTTTCTCCTTTATTCTCTGTAGCTCTGTCCTCTTCTTTTCTATCCTTTCCTCTCTCCCATCTTTTGTTTCTTCCCATTTCACCCCATTTTACTCCCCATCTTCTTTTTTTAGCACTCCTGCTTTTCTCTCTTTTCTTTCCCTCTCTTCTCTTTCTTTTCTTCCCTTCTCCTTCCATTTTCCTCCTTCTTAAAGTTTTCTTCCTGCCTTTCTGCCCCTTTCCCTCTTCCTTGCTTTCTCTCTTCTATTCCCATCCTCCCCCTCTTCTCCTTCCTGGAACTCTAGCTCTCTGACAATTTCCTACTTGTGTGACCTTGTGCAAGTCACATAACTTCTTTCTGTTTCCTCAACTGCAAAGTGAAGAAGTTAGACTATAAAGCTTCTGAGCTTCTTTTTAGCCCTAGAGCTATGATTCTGTGATTTACTTTCCTCTTTCTCTTCTGTTCTCTTCCCATCTTTTCATTCTCACTCTCTCCCACACCTACTTTTTCTTCCACTCTCTGACTGGTATTAAATGGATAATGGTGAAGAGGGTAAGAGAGATGGAAAGGGAAAGGGAGGGAGGAAGGGAAGGAGGGAGAGAGAGCTGAAAAAAGAAAAAAGGGAATATGAGAGGGATGAGAAAAGAGGAGAGGGGTGGGTTTTGTTAGAATGAGAATGTTAAGAGAAAGAAGAGAGAAAAGGAAAGGGAGACACGAAAACAGGGGAAATGGGATGATTGGGAGGGAGAAAGGGAGCTATAACCTTCAAATCCCAATTTTGTAGATTAATATCCTGTGACCTTAGGTAAGTCATTGCATATCTCTGAAGGGCTGGACTTAGGTGATATGTAAGATTTCTCTCAAATAAAAAAAGTGGATAATTTGAATACAGGTATATGAATGCTAGTCAATCCAAGGCAAAATTAGATTAGCTCTAGTAACTGAATTTGAAGTTAGGAGACCTTGGTTCAAATCTCAGACATATTGTCATAAGCAAGTATTGCTTATGACACCATTGAGAGCTTTTGTGTCTTTCGCTCTCAACCTTATAAACCACAGGAGCCAGAGGCCTCTGTGGCTCTCCTCTGGCTCTGGCAGCTCTGTGTATACTGTCCATTGGTGCCTACATGTGTCTTGCATCAGGGACCTTTCCTCTTGATTTAATTATGTTCCTGATGCTTTTCTTCCTGGTTGGGGTAAAGTCTGGGATTTTCTAGGTTTTCTTCCCATCCATGCTCTCAGTCAATTTTAGCAGCCGCCGAGAAAGTCTATCATTTGAGGTTTCAGCTCATTCTGCAAACCAGAAAGCCTTTATTAAGCTACTACTGTGGGGGGCAGCTAGGTGGTACAGCGGATAAAGCACTGGCCCTGGAATCAGGGAAATCTGAGTTCAAATCTGGCCTCACATACTTACTAACTGTATGACCCTGGGCAAGTGACTTAACCCCGATTGCTTCTCCTCCCCCCTAAATAAATCAGTATTCGAGAATCAAAGCAAAGTTAACCTTTTTTTTAAAAGTTGATACTCTGTATCCAAGCACTATGGTACCCACGTGCTGGGGTTACAAGAACATAGACATGGTAGCATCTGCCTAAAAAAGCTTAGCCCTTAATTGCAAATAGATCATTGGTCTGGGAGTCAGGAAGAACTATGTTAAAGTCCAGCCCTGGATGCTTACTAGTTGTGAGACCTCAGCCAGTCAATGAAATGAACAATAGTAATAATAACAATGATAGCTAACTTCTATATAATGCTTTCTATGTCCTAAGCCCTTTACAATTACTAATCTCTTTGGATCCTGGAAACAACCCTGGGAGGCAGGTCTATTATTATTTCCATTTTACAGTTGAAGAAACTGAGACAGATACTGGGACTTGTCCAGGGTCATATGGTTAGTGTCTAAGGTTGGATTTGAACTCAGATCTTCCTGACTTCAGACCCAGTGCTCTGTCCACTGTACAATCTAACTGATCCTAGCAACAAAAAAATTCCTCAGTCGAAATCAAGAAGTCAAGTGATTCACCCAGAATCAGACCACTATGAAGCATCACCACCATTAGAAGTCATCAGTCTTTCTGATTAGTTAAATTTAGAAGTCTCTGTCCAGGGAGAATTGTAATTCAAGTTTCTTTTCAAGAATTTCCCTTTCTAAAAATTCCCAAGTGAATTACCTTAGACTAAACTTTAGATAGAGAATTATAGTATTTTTCATGTTGAAAAGTCTTTGAATAGAGGGTAGAGAACTTCTTCCAAATGATCCATTTAGGGCAGCTAGGTGGTGCAGTGAATAGAGCTCTGGCCTTGGAGTCAGGAGAGCCTGAGTTCAAATCCAGCCTCAGACACTTCTTAATACTTACTAGCTGTGTGATCCTGGGCAAGTCACCTAACCCTGATCACCTCACCAAAAAATTAAAAAGCTTCATTTAAAGAGGCTATCTAAACTGGTTGTCTCTGCATTTCTCACAAGTTGAACTCCTTTGAATTTTTCTACCATGACCAGGAGCCTTATCATTCTACAAGATCATTCCAACCCTGGAACTCATACCGCATTAGTACCCTCTGCCCTTGGGGTGCTCTCTCTGATTAGAGAGGATGAAGATGAAGAGGTATTCCCAGAACCTCCAGTTAGTGAGTGAAATACAGCCACCAATCTCTGGACTTCACCATCATGCCCCATGCCTGGTACCTTTTTTCTGTATCCTATCCCCCACTTTTCAGTGTCCTTTTGTGTGTTGTCTTCTAAAATTTGATTGTAAGCTCTTTGAGGACAGGGACTTCTTTCCTTCTTTCTTTCTTTGTTCTTTTCTTTCTTTCTTTCCTTCATTTTCCTTCCTTTCCTTCTTTTCTCCTTTCTTTCTTTCCTTCCTTATTTTCTTCCTTCCTTTTTCTTTCTTTCCTTCTGTCCTTCCTGCCTTCCTTCATACTTTAGAAGGTATAAAACCGTTCCTCAGACAAGGTCTGTGTAATTATAAGATTGCTGAATTTTATAATTGGCTGGCTTGCTGGCTGAAAGAGAAACCATGCCTCATTGACCTTTAAAAACGGAGCTACCCAACTCTGCACTCATTGTAGAGGAAAATCATTTCTTATGGCTTTACCTATAGCCTAGCTATAGAGGAAGAAACTAGCTCTTGAGAGGAAATCATTCTTCATATTTTCCCTTGAGCCTCCTCCTTGCCCTATCCAGGATCTTCAATGGTAAATAGCAGGTATTATACCTAGCAAAAAGTCAAGGCCTAGCTGAAGAGTTAAGTTATGGTGAGCAGGAAACCCAGAAGAGGAAAATATATTGTAGAAAACATACACATAGATGTGAGTTTCCTCGTTTAGTTTTGTTCTTTACATATGTGACTTTTTACTAATATACTCTATGTGTGTGCATGCTATTCCAACTGATGTTGTATGTGTTTATGGAAGAGTATGCCCCAGGTTTAGGTGAGAATGTTTTGTTACTATTGACCCTACTATATCATCTCAGTAAATGCATTTTCTTTGAGCTAATTGCACACATCCTTTGGCTGACTATTGAAGGTGAACATGTTGGTGGGGGCTTGTGAGCTATAGTTTTAGGACTGGTGACTTACATAGCACTTAGAACTTAGGGATAGTCCTTCCTTCTCATTGGAAAACCCAACCAACGAGTACAAGTTGAGTACCATTACACTACATACATGAATGGGACTTGCTATGATCATTATTTGAGCTACCAAACAAATTTATATCATTATTATTGTTTTAATCAAAAAAACTTGGCAAAAATGACTTCACATTTCTATACCATGTGATGACAGTCAATATTTGTTGAGTGCCTACTATGCATTAAGCAATGAGAATACAAATACACACAAAAAGGAAAGACAATCCCAGGAGCAGCTAGGTGGGCAGTGGATAGAGCTCCAGCCTCAGAGTCAGGAGGACCTGAGTTCAAATCCAGCCTCA
This sequence comes from Phascolarctos cinereus, assembly GCF_003287225.1. Lineage (NCBI taxonomy): Eukaryota > Metazoa > Chordata > Mammalia > Diprotodontia > Phascolarctidae > Phascolarctos > Phascolarctos cinereus. The sequence goes on along the minus strand of NW_027555847.1, from coordinate 687,630,241 downwards.
GACACTTGACACTTGCTAGCGGTGTGACCCTGGGTAAGTCACTTAACCCCAAAGGCCTAAGCAAAAAAAAAAAAAAAAGACAATCCCTGCTCTCAAGAAGTTTATAATCTAGTGGGAGAAGAAAATGCATAAAAGGAAGCTCAAAGTCAGTGTAAGTCTTCTAATGTCCATTTTATAAAGCAGGAAATATGCTCAAAAAGGTAAAGATCCTTACATAGGCTCACACAGCTTCCAAATATCTCTGCTATTAGAAGCTATTAACTTCTCTGATTACTTGGATTTCGATCTCTCTCTCAGGGAGAACTGAAATTAAAGTTTCCCTTTTAACATTTCCTTTTCTTAAAACTCCCAAAGCAAAGTCTTAGACTAGATTTTAGATAGGATCAAAAGATTTTACTGTTGAAAATAACTCAATCTTCTGGTGCCAAGATGTCAGAGTGAGGAAGGAACCCTCTGAAGCCCTCCAAAATTCCCATTCAGACAACTAGAAAACTGCTTCAGAATTCATCTAGGAATAGGGAAGCAGCTTACCAGCATGGCAGGAAAGGTTTATTTCACTGGGGTGGGAGAGGAACTAGGTCCAAGAGCAGCAGCAGTAGCAGTCAGATTCACAGCAGGGGACCTGCAGCAAGGTTCTAAGCCTGGGGCAATCCACCAGCCAGATCCCTCCCTCCTACAAGCCCCTAGGCAAATGAGCAGTCTGCAGCACAGGGAGGCATACCCTAGCAACTCCATCCCTAGCATAAATCACCAGCCAGGTCTTGACCCCATTGCCTCTTCCTGGGGCTGGACAATTGTGAGATCCTGCCCTTGGGGCCAGCCACAAGAAAGATTCTGTTACCATAGCAACCTGCTAGCAGCAAGGTACCACCCCTGGGGCTGGCCAGCAGCTAAACCTCACACCCAGGGGAGGCCAACCCCAAGTACAAACCAGAAGGTAAGCCTACCTTCCAGAGGAAGGAAGCAGCTAAGCCCTGAAGCCCAGTGAAAGCCAGCAGTAAGACCTAGAGCCCTGGCACAAAAAGCTTGGGACAGTCTAGGACCAGAGCCCAGCTCTCTCATAAAAACACCAAGTCATCAAAAAAAAGCAGAAAAAAAGTGAGCAAAAAACCTAAACAAATGAAAAAAAAGAGCTTGATTATAGAAAGTGACAAGGAGGATCAAGGTAGAAACTTAAAAGAAGATGATAGTGTCAAAATGGCTACATGTGAAGCCTCAAAGAAGAATGTAATTTGGCCTCAGGCCCAAAAAGAATTTCTAGAAGAACTTAAAAAGCAAATTAGAGAAGTAGCAAAAAAAAAATTGGGAAAAGAAATGAGAGTTATACAAGAAAATCATGAAAAAAGAGTCAATAGCATGGAAAAAAAGATATACAGAAATTTACCAAGGAAAATAACTTACTAAAAAGTAGAATGGGCCAAATGGGAAAGGAAGTGCAAAAGCTCACTGAAGAAAATAATTCCCTAAAAATTGGAATTGAACATGTAGGAACTAATGACTCTATGAGGTGTCAAGATATGATAAAACAAAATAAAAAAGTAAAAAATAAATAGAAGAAAATGTGAAATTTCTCATTGGAAAAAGAACTGACCTAGAAAATAGATCCATGAAAGTCATTCCCCAATTGATAAATGACCAAAGGATATGAACAGGCAATTTTCAGATGAAGCAATTAAAGCTATCTATAGTCAAATGAAAGTGTGCTCTAAATCACTATCGATTAGAGAAATGGAACTCAAAACAACTTCAAAGTATTACATCACACCTATCAGATTGGCTAATATGACAAAAGAGGAAAATTATAAATGTTAGAGAAAATGTGGGAAATTTGGAGCACTAATGCATTGTTAGTGGAGTTGTAAACTAATCCAAACATTCTGGAGAGCATTTTGGAACTTTGCCCAATGACCTATAAAACTGTACATACTCTTTGACCCAGCAATACCACTTCTAGGTCTGTACCCCAAACAGATCATAAAAAATGGGAAAAGGACCCACATGTACAAAAATGCTTTTTCTGTGGTGGCCAAGAATTGGAAATTGAGGGGATGCCCATAAACAGGGGAAAGGCTGAACAAGTTGTGGTATATGAATTTTGCTTTATAAGAAAACAGATCCAGGAGAGGTAATATAAGAATGAAGAAAATACCTGAAAACCATGATAAAAAAAAATCCTGGGCAACAATTTTCAAGAATTTATCAAAGAAAACTGCCCTGATATATTAGAACCAGAGGACAAAATAGAAATGGAAAGAATCAACTGATCACCACCTTAGAAATCCCAAAATGAAAACTCCCAGGAACATCATAGCCAAATTCCTGAGCTCCAGATCTGTGGATCAAGGAGAAAGTATTGCAAGTAGCAAAAAAGAAGCAATTTAAATATCATGTAACTGCATTCAGGATCATACAGTTTGGTGGCTTCCACATTATAGAGTTGGAAGGTTTGGGATATGATTTATCAGAAGGTAAAGGAGTTAAGAATACAACCAAAAATCATCTACCCAGCGAAATTGAATACAGTCTTTATGGGGGGAAAAAATGGATATTTAAAGGAATAGAGGATTTTCGAGCATTTCTAATTAAAAGACCAGAGCTGAATAAAAAATTTGACCTCCAAATACAAGACTCAAGAGAAACATAAAAAGGTAAAGAAGAAACAAGAAAAAGAAAACATAAGAAATTTAATAAGGTTAATCTGCTTATATTTCTTTATGGCAAGATGATATTTGTAACTCTTAACAACTTTATTATTTTAAAAGCAATTAGAAGTAGTATATGTACTCAGAGATGTGCATATAAGGTGACTTTGATAGGATGATACCCAAAAAAACAAAATAGAGGGGTGAGAAAGAAAATTGCACTAGAATAAGAAGGAAGGGAAGATTGGATGGAGTAAGCTATTTCACATTAAAGAGACATGAAAGAGCTATTATAATGAAGGGAAAGATTGCAGGTGGGGGGCATGGAGGGCAAAGCTTAAACCTTACTCTTATCAAAATTGGCTCAAAGAGAGAATAACAAACAAATGTATTTGGATATAGAAACCTATCTTACCATATAAGAAAGTAAAAAGGAATGGAGATAATAGAAGGGGGAGAGGGGAATGATAAAAGTAAGGGTATATTGGAGGAGGTGGTGATAAGAAGTAAAACACTTGAGAGGAGGGAAAGAGTGGAGGTAAGAGAGAGAGAAGACAAACAAAAATATCATAGAGGGAAATACATAGTTAGTTATCATACTTGTAAATGTTAGTGGGATGAACTCACCCATAAAGCAGAAGCAGATAGCAGAATGGAAAAACCAGAATCCTACAATATGTTGTTTACAAGAAACACATTTGAAGCAGAAGGACACACACAAGGTAAAGGTAAGGAACTGGAACAGAATCTATTATGCTTCAAGTGAAGCAAGGAAAGCAGTGGTAGCAATCATGATAAAAATAGCAAAAATAGCTATCAAAAATAGTATCTAATTAAGAGAGATAAAGAAAGAAACTATATCTTGCTGACAGGTATCACAGACAATGAAGTAATATCAATATTAAACATATATGCGCTAAATTGTATAGCATCTAAATTTTTGAAGTTGAATGAGTTACATGAGAAAATAGATAATAAAACTATACTAGTGGGGGACCTCAACTTTCCCCTCTCAGAACTAGATAAATCTAGCAAAAAATAAACAAGAAGTTAAGGAGGTGAATAAAATTCTGGAAAAGTTAGATATAATACTTCTCTGGAGAAAACTGAATGAGAATAGAAAGGGATATACCTTTTTCTCAGCAATGCATGGCACCTACACAAAAATTGACCATGTATTAGGACATAAAAACCTCACAACCAAACAAAAACAAAGTAAAAGCATCCTCTCCAGATCATAATGCAACAAAAAAATTACATTCAGTAATGGACAATGGAAAGGATGAAAAATTAATTGGAAATTAAATAATCAAATCCTAAAAACAAGTAGGTCAAAGAACAAATCACAGAAACAATTGATGATTTCATTAAAGAAAATGACAGCAATGAGACAACATACAAAAATTTATGGGATGTAGCCAAAGTGGTACTTAGAGGAAAATTTATATCTCTAATTGCTTATATCAACAAAATATAAAAAGGCAGATCAACGAATTGGGCATGCGACTAATAAAAAATAACTAGAAAAAGAACAAATTAAAAATCCCCAACTAAACACCAAATTGGAAATCCTGAAAACAAAAGGAGACATTAATAAAACTGAAAGTAAGAAGACCATTGAACTAATAAATAAAACTAGAAGCTGGTTTTATGAAAAAAAAAGAATAAAACAGCTAATCCATTGATTGAGTTGATTAATAAAAGGAAAGAAGAAAACCAAATTGTTAGTATCAAAAATGAAGGATGTGAATTAATCACCAATGAAGATGAAATTAAGAAATTGTTAGAAGCTATTTTACTCAATTATGTCAATAAATTTTATATCTAAATGAAATGAATGAATATCTATAAAAATATAAATTACCCAGATTAACAGAAGAAGAAATAAAATACTTAAATAACCCAATCTTAGAAAAAAAAAATTGAACAAGCCATCAATGAGCTTCCTAAGAAAAAAATCCCAGGACCAAATGGATTCACAAACGAATTCTACCTAACATTTGAGGAACAATTATTCTCAATACTATATAAACTATTTAGAAAAATAAGGAGCCCTACCAAATTCCTTTTATGATATAAACATTATGCTGATACCCAAACTAGGAAGAGCCAAAACAAAGAAAGAAAATTATAGACCAACTTCCCTAATGAATATTGATGCAAATGTTTTAAATAAAATACTAGCAAAGAGATTGCAACAATATATCACAAGGATCATACACTATGTCCAGGTGGGATTTATACTGGGAATGCAAGGCTAGTTCAATATTAGGAAAACTATCAGCATTATTGACCATATCAATAACTAAACCAACAAAAATCATATGATTATCTCAATAGGTGCAGAAAAAGCTTTGACAAAATTTAACATCCATTCCTATTAAAAGCACTAGAAAGCATAGGAATAAATGGAGTTTATCTTAACATGATAAGTCATATTTATCTAAAACCACCAGAAAGCATTATCTATTATATGGATAAGTTAGAAGCCTTCCCAATACAATCAGGAGTGAAGCAAGGATGCCCATTTTCACCTCTATTGTTTCATATTGTACTAGAAATGTTAGCTATAGCAATAAGAGAAGAAAGAGAAATTAAAGAAATTAGAATAGGCAATGAAAAAAGGAAACTATCACTCTTTGCAAATGATATAGTTAGAAAAGCCTAGAGAATCAATTAAAAACTATTTGAAATTATTAACAACTTTAACAAAATTGTAGGGTACAAAATAAACTCACATAAATCATCAGCATTTCCACGTACTACCAAAACAGTCTAACAGCAAGAGATAGAAAGAGAAATCCAATTTAAAATAACTGTAGACAATATAAAATACTTGGGAGTCTACCTGCCAAAATGAACCTAGGAACTATATGAACACAATTTTAAAACACTTCATGCAAATAAAGTCAGATCTAAACAATTGGAAAAATATTAATTGCTTATGAGTAAGCTGAGCCAACGTAGTGAAAATGACAATTCTGCCTAAATTAATCATTTATTCAATGCCATACCAATAAAAATATCAAAAATTATTCCATAGAGCCAAAAAAAATCATAACAAAATTTATCTGGAAGAACAAAAGCTCAAGGATGTCAAGGAAATCAATGGAAAAAAAAGTGAAACAAGGTGGTCTAGCTGTGCCTGATCTCAAACTGTATTATAAAGTGGTAATTATCAAAACAATCTGATACCAGTCAAGTACTAGAGTGGTGGATCAGTGAAACAGCTTAGGTACAAATTATATTATAATAAATACCATAGTAATCTAGTATACGACAAACCCAAAGATTCAAGCTTTTGGAGCAAAAGCTTGTTATTTGACAAAAACTGCTTGGGAAAACTGAAAAACAGCCTAGCAGGAAGTAGGTATAGACCAACATTGCACACCATATATCAAGACAGGGTCAAAATTGGTACAAGATGTAGTAAAAGGTGATACTCTAAGCAAATTCAGAGAACATAGAGTAGTTTCTCTGTCAGGTTTATGGATAAGGGAAGAATTTAGGACCAAAGAAGATATAGAGAGCATTACAAAATGTAAAATAGATCATTTTGATTACATAAAATTAAGAAGATTTTATACAAACAAAACCAATACAACCAAAATTACAAAGAAAGCAAAAAACTGGGAAAAAATTTGCAACAAGTATCTCTGATTAAGGCCTCATTTTTCAAATATATAGACAATTGACTGAAATTTACAAAAATACAAGTCATATCCCAACTGATAAATGGTCAAAGGATATGGACAGGCAGTTTTCAGACAAATCAAAGCTCTCTCTAGTTATATAAAAATGGTTTAAATCACTATTAATTAGAGAAATGCAAGTTAAAACAACTCTGAGGTACCACCTCATGTCTATCAGAGTGGTTAATATGACAAAAAAGTAAAATGTAGCATTTTGGAGGGGATGTGGGAAAACTTGGACATTAATGCATTGTTGGTGGAATTGTGAACTGATCCAACCATTCTAGAGAATAATTTGGAAATACGCCCAAAGTGCTACAAAAATGTGCATATCCTTTGATCCAGCAATACCACTGCCAGGTTTATGTCCCAAAGATATCCAAAAAAGGGAAAAGGACCTATTTGTACAAAAATATTAATAGCAACTCTTTTTGTGTTGGCTAAGAATTGGAAATCAAAGAGATGCCCATCAATTGGGGAATGGCTAAACAGGCTGTGGTATTTGATTGTGATGGAATATTATTGTGCTATAGGAAACGACAAGCAGGATGATTCCAGAAAAACCTGGAAAGACTTACATGAACCGATGCAGAATGAAATGAACAGAACCAGGAGAACACTGGACAAGTAGCAGCAATATCATTCAATGAAGAATTGTGAACAGCTTAGCTATTCTGAGGAACACAATGATCCAGGACCATCCCAAAAGACTAATGATGAAGTGTACTATTCACTTCCAGAGAAAGAAATGATATTGATTGAATATAGACTGAACCATGCTATTTTTTACTTTCATTGTTTCATTTTTTTCCTGTTATTTAAGTCTTCTTGTGCGAAATGACTGATTCAGAAATGTTTTATATAATTGTGCGTGTATAACCTGTATCTGATTGATTGCCCTGTAAGGAAGGGGAGAGGAGAGGGAGTGAGGGAGGGATAGAATTTGGAACTCAAAACTTTGAACAAACATGTCAAAAATTAGGAAAAAAGAAAATACTCAGTGATTATCATTTCCAGTCCTTTCATTCAAGGCCATTCACTGAATCTCAGACTAATGGTTGCATCCTCCCCCTCACTTAGTGCCTTCTTAGTTAGCACATCTCCCTGTAGAAAGGAGCTTATCTTTTGATTTCCATTTCATCATTCATAACTTGAACTAATTAATATTCATGGACAAGGAGATCTATTAGCATGTTAGCTAGGTCCTGTGTGTATGGTTAGTTCCACTATGGAGGGTAAGATCTGACAACAATTTTCATTACATGAAAACATCCACTTAATGATTGCCCCTGCCAGCAACTGGAGACTACATTTCACTCACACATGTGAAATTCAAGCACATTTTCTCTTACTGTGAGTCAAGAAACCAAGGAGATTTGTGTGAAATAAATGGTTACTGGTGACAATGGGAATATAAACACGTTCCAATGACTCCATGGTCTCACTATATGGACGCTTTCTCTTAGGGTTCTGCTATGACCTATTGGTGACTTTTCATCTTGAGGAAGTTTTGTCTGGGTTTTATGAAAATTTTAGGTAGAGGATGCTCCCAATGTGTTGCAGGCTTTGCTCTGGTTTTCTTGTCATTTCATGAGTAGCAAGCAATGGAGCTCTCAGACTGTCTATCCCTCACTCACACTTTGTTTTCTTATCATTCACAGAATCATAGCATCTTTGAGTTCACATGCTCCAACCTGTACCAGCATGGACATCCAATCTACAATATTCCTGAAAAGTGATCATCTTGAAATCTCCATTGATTCAGAACCTACCATCTTGGGAGGAAGCTGGGCCATCTTTAAAAAGTTCTCATTGCTAGGAAGATTTGCCTTATGGTATGCTTAAGTCTGTCTTTTTGAACCCACCTATTGCGCCAATAGTAATTCTGCCCTCTGAGGCCAAGCAGAAGTCTAAATTCTATTCTACATGAAAGTACTTTGGGAATTTGAAGCCCTCATGGCCTAAGTCTTCTAATTTACAAGTTCAACATTCCCAGTTCCTTCAATTGTTGCCCATAGAGTCCTCATATGTCATATAGAATGTTATTCACTCCTCTTTATTCCTTTTCCTCTTCTTCCTCCTAATTTCCTCCTCCTCTTCCTCCTCCTCCTTCTTCTCCTCCTTCTTCTTCTCCTTCTTCTTCTCCTCCTTCTCCTCCTTCTTCTTCTCCTCCTCCTTCTTCTTCTCCTTCTCCTCCTCCTCTTCTTCTTCCTCATTCTAATAATAATCATAATAACAATAACATGACTAACTTAAGTACATAATGTTTTAAAGTTTGGAAAGTTTTTTTCCACATATTATCTCATTTGATCCTCATGACAACTCTCTGAACTAAGAACTATTATTATCCCCATTTTGCAGATAATAAAAGAGATTCAGAGAAGTTAACTGACTTGTTCTGAACCTTATAAATATCAAGGTTAAGATCTGAAATGAAGTCCTCTGACTCCATGGCCACTATACCGTGTTGTGTATCTTATGTATCTTACTGGTCCTTTTCAGTCTCCTTTGCTGCTTCATCATTTTTCATTCTCCCCATTGCAGTGAATTTCCCCTCCAAAACTGTGTCTTGGATCCCTTTCTCCCCTACTCCTTCTCCCCTTATGTTCCCAGAAGTTTTATTATGATATGTATACAGATGACTCTCAAATCTACGTATTCAGATCCAATTGCTGTGTTTAATTCTAGTCTTTCATTTTCAACTACCTGCTAGACATCTTTACCTGGGAAATATAATTCAGAACTTCCTTGTCCTCCAAACTCCCCAAATCCTAATCAACCCAGGGTTATACTTCCAGAGGATTTCTATTTTCTTTTGTCTCACATTCCCTACATGATCAATTTCCATACCCATTATCTCCCCAATATATCTCACCTATCTCCCCTTCTCTCTGCTCCAGTGGCTACCAGTCCGATTTGAGTCCTCATTATTTTTACCCTAAACACCTTCTTAACTGTCTCCTCTGCTGCCAATGTCTCACTTAATCAATTTTTCAAATATCTGCCAAAATAAGGCATGGGTCTAACCATCTCAGATCTCCTACTCAAAAAAACTTCTGGGGCTTCCCAGTGCCTCTAGAATAAAACTCCTCAGCCTGATATAAAGACCCTCCACAATCTACTTCCATCCTGGCTTTCTTAACTGTTAAATATGCTCTGCCATATATACATACATGCCACACATACATGCCATAGATAGATAGATAGATAGATAGATAGATAGATAGATAGATAGATAGATAGACAGATACATAGATACATAGATACATGCATACATACTTCCCTTCAAACAGATGAACAGGACTACTAACTATTCCAATGAGGCTGAAGTGAGACCAGCGCTGCCTCTGTTGCACTAGGACTACGTCTTTTTGCTGTTTGGTTGCTTGGGAATATAGTTCAATACAGATGGTAAATTCAGTTCAAGGCTAACTATTATTGAGAGGAAGTGTAGTATAATGGATAGGGAGCCATCCTCAAAGCCGGGAAGAGTTGAGTTCAAGTCCCAGTCTAACACTTTTGGTGTGTTACCAGGGTCATAGACACTTGACATCTCAATGCTTTAAGCAACCAAGACTACCAGCTGAAAAGAGGGTGTTGACCCACATTGGTAGAGGTATTTTTCTCACCTAGGTATTCATTAAGCCAATGAAATCACAGGTCTAGTCTTCTGCCTCTGAGCATTTTCTTTTGGGTGGGTTTTGGGGGTGGGGTTTAGTCTCCCTATCTCACCCAGATAAGTGGCCAAGCCCAATACTGAGCAGCATGGATGCATTAACCTGCTGTTTTTCCTTATCTGAGCTGTGTCAGCCACCTTTGGATTTAGCCCCACTGCAGCTCTGACCTCCCCATTCAATCCACCACACCCAGCCTCCTCAGCAGCAGAGACTACACACACCCAGTCCTCTGGCTGTTTTCACAAGGTTTCCTCCAGATCTGCAAAGTTCTCCCTTCTCTCCTACTCTTGGAAACTATCTTCCTTCAAGCTCAGCACAGTTGCTGCTTGCCTGTGAAAACTTCTGTGATTCCACCCCCTCTCCACACTCACTCCATTTGGCAGTGCTTACTTTATCCTCAAACAAACATATTTATTTACCTAGGAATATGTTGTATTCAGTGACGAGGTCCTTTGTGTCTCCATGGTGCCTTGCATAGCACATGCTCATGGAAATAAATTATTGAACATTCTCCAGTTTTCTCACCATCTTGGTTACCATTCTCTGAGGCTGTGCCAGTTTGTAAACAGTGGACTTAAAGTTCTGGAGCACTCAAAATTGAGCACAGCAGTCCAGATGTTTTATGAACTGGGCAGAGTATAGCAGAACAGCCACAGCCTTAGCCAGAGATCACAAGAGGGTTTTCTTCTTTCTGGCTTCTATAATTCACTATTAAAATTGGAAAAAAGGAAAAGAATAAGCTTTTGTATGGAGCCTACTATGAGGCAGGTACTATGCTAAGCACTTAAAAAACATTATTTTATTTAATCCTTGCAATAATCCTGGGAGGTAAATTCTCTTCCATTATTATCTCCATTTTACAGTTTAGGAAAGCAAGGCAAACAGAGGCAAACTGACTTACCCAGGGTCGCACAGCTGATAAATATCTGAGGCTTGACTCAGGTCTTCCTGAATCCAGGTCTTTGTACTCAGTCTTCCTAACTCCAGGCCGGGTTCTATCTACTATGCCAGCTAGCTTGCCCAAAGATTTTCTTTACACATTCACATTCACATTCACTCCTCTTTGTTTAATAGTTCAATTATTTATTTTTTGAACTTATGGCTAACGTTGTATTTCTCCTATGATATTTCAGCTTGGGATTATAACTCTACTGCAGGAAGGAAATCCTGAAGCCACCTAGCCCAACCCTGTCATTTTACAGATGAGAAAAATGAGGCCCAGAAAAGTTAAATGTCACCATGTTAGGAAGAGACAGAAGCAGAGTTTGAATCCTGGCCTTCTGATTCCATCTAGCCCATGATGACATTGTTTTGGACTCTGCTTTTACTAACCAATATGTGAAATAGCTCTTCGGCTTTGTGTCACCTCCAAATTTAATAATTTGCCTTTGTCGCTTGCATTCTCTGTGTGGATACACCACTGCCTTTGTACTTCAAATCTATGCTGATTCTCCCCACAGACTCTGTGTGCATTTGTGCCCCCAGATTTTTGGAGGGGAATGGTTTTGGTAACTACCGTTCTTGTTATAGACTCTTAATAAATATTTTAAGAAAAAGAAAATAACTGTGGCTGATTATTAACGGGAAGCATACTAGTGGGGGCTGTGAGGAAAAGTAATGGAAATACCACACCATAATCTATAATTGTTTTGCCGTTGGAATTAATGATTTTTTTAAATTAATGACTCCATCTTATTTGCATTTTCATGATCCATGGAAGCAAAATCTCAGAGTCAGAAGGAATCTTAGAGGCTTTCTTACCCATTATCTATGGTCTATCATACACATATACTCACTTAACAATGGTACGTACATGCAAGCCTATGTGTATTGTGTGCATGCATGCATGTTTCAGAAGCAGGGGATTAATATATTCAACTATATAAATACACATATAGACATAAACACGTAAAAGATATATATGTTGCCTGCCACATACATGTATATACATGTACACATATATATATATACATATATGGCTGTGTATATGTATATCCCATCTCTGATAATCTGACATGGATCATGTCCCCAAAGTTTTAATGCAATGTTAAGCTTTAATAGCTTTAGCCTTTCGGAATACCCTGAATATACACATGCACATGCATCTATATGTATATGCAAATGAACAAAGACTTACACACATGCGTACATGTAAATGTGTGTGTGCATGTTCCAGTGTGCGCACACACGCGTGCATCTGTGTGTGTGCGTGTGTGTGTGTGTGTGTGTATAGATCTATCCCCCCTCTCATTCCTACTGGCTTTAAGACCCTGGACAAATCACTTAACCTCTTGGTGCTCCAGGCATATCCATAAGACGATATGTTGCAGAGCAGAGGCTGACCTGCATTGGTAGCAGGAATTTCCTCATCTAAGAGTTCCTTGTGTCAATGGAGTCTTGGCTCTGCTCCAAAAGGGACATAAGTTAGAGCTAGAAGGGCATGAAGAGGTTATATGATCCAACCCCTTCATTTCCTGCCAAGGAAACTGAAGCCCAGACAGGAAAATGACATGTTCAGCACCACAAAGGCAGAGGAGATTCAGAGACATCATCCAAAACCAGGTCCTTGGACTCTAAATCCATTTTCACCACAAGAAGGAGAAAAATCTAATATTAGGTGACGGAAGAAATGCTAAATAGGACAAAATTTAAAAAACAAGCAAACAAACCACATTTCTCATGATCAATTAAACCACCTGAATTTCTCTATTAACATATTACTATGGAAAGTTGTCTCTGTCACATCTCATTTACATTCTGGATAATGAGGGAATTATCAAGGGCTTCCATTTCTCCATTCCCTGGTTAAATGCTTGCCCATCTCACTTGTCTGGTCCTTTTCTTAGGTACTTTTTCTGTGGCTCAGGGACTTGAATAAAAGCAAAGATGTCTTGCTTACCAAATTTTTAGATTCTCTTAAGCTTCTTGGTATCAACTATACAATATAGAGGTTAAGGACTGGTGCTATGATTTCATGGGTACAGGGAACTCTTGGGTAAGAAAAGAGCACTATGAACGTAAGTCTCCACTTTTCTTCAACATGGAGTCTTCATTAGCTCCCTAGGGCATTGAGAAGTTAAGTGACTTACTCAAGGTCATACAGTAAGTAGATGTCAGACTTGAACCCAGGTCTTCTTGGCTTTAAGGCCAGCTCCATATTCATTGTACCACACTGCCTTCCATTGACATAAATACAGTATATACCTAGATATTCATAGCAGAGCTCTTCACGGTAGCAAAAAAGCAAAAAAAAAAAAAACCAAAACACCAAAAGACAAAAAAACATGGAAATAAAGTGAATGCCCATTGTTTGAGGAATAGCTGAACAAACTGGGTTATTCGAATGTAATGGGATATTATTGAGTCCTGCCCAGAGTCAACCAAGTGCTGAGTGGTAAGTAAGCCACGCATTGCTCCAGATTTTGTTCTATGTTGGAACGGGGACAAATATGACACCAGGCCAAAATCATCCTAGTTCTTTCTGTTGTTACAACTACTTCATTCGAACCCATTAGCCAGCATCAGGCCAGACCCTTTAATTTCATGCTAAGCCACAGAAAAGAATAAGCATTTGACATGGACAAAGATGAAGCCCAACTGAGAAAATCACAATCCAAGAGGATTCTAGACATTTTCTTCCCCAGACAGGGAAGAGACTATTTTATAGGAAAATAGTGGGAAATCACTTGGATTGGAACTTGGGGTTAATCCATTAGCCTGTACCCAGAGTCAGTGGGCACCGTGCCCATGATGAAGGCAGGCTTCCCAGAATGGTAGTGTACTCCCCTGCATTTTTAATGAAGCCTGTGTGTGCTGGTTCCGGTAAACAAAGCCAGTGGGGTTGGTTGCTGCTTCAATACACATCCCAACTGGAAATTGCCAGCCCCCCCATGGAGTACTCCCAAGACTTGTGGATGGTTCAATACAAGCTTCATTGAAACCTAATTGAAAGTAATTAGACTGAATGAGATTACATGGAATCTTAACTGGATAATTAGAACAATTAGATTAAAAGGGGAGCTGCTGAGCCCTAATATTGCTAATTGGAAGCACAATATTTGTTGCATTAAATTTCTTCCAGCCCCTCAGCCTAAACACTAGACCCAAAAAGTCATTAAGTGATACTTTGTTGTGACTGTACTAGAGAACATCCTTAGCTAGCTGTTCCCTGCTCATGGCATTGTATCCTACATCTCCACCTTGGCACAGGTGCCCATATCTGGAATCTACTCCTACCTCACCTCTGCCACTTAGGCTCCCCAGCCTCCTTCGAAGCACAAGACACACACTACCTAGAATTAAGAGGGGAAGTAGAGGCGGTGATTGTAGATGGCTTCCTCAAGGTTAGCTAAGAAAGGGAGAAGAGCCATACCTAGCAAGGATGGTAGGGTCAATGAGGATTTGTTTTAAGAATGGGAGAGATGTGGGTTTGTTTATAGACTTTTAGGCAAAGTGAAAGAGCAAGACAGAAAGAGATTGAAGATTAGAGAAAGTGGGAATGATAAAGGGGTTGCTCTTCTGGAGAATTCAGGAGGGGATGAGATCGAAGGTTCACAGAGATGGGTTGGTTTTGGCCAAAAGGGCAACATCTTTATCTGAGACTAGAATGAGGAAGGAGATAGTAGGGAAATACATCAAACTAATGTGAAATGAGGAGGAGGGGAGAAGAGGGAGTTCTTAAAGAATGCCGTCAGTTTTTTCAGTGAAGCATATTGTGACATCCCTAGCTAAGAAAGTGAAAGGAGGGGGTGTTTTGGTAGGCTTGGGGAGAGATGAACAGTTCCCAAACCATTTATCAAACTATCCAAACAGGTGCTTTGGAGAGAGGGGTATTAAACTAATTACGGAACAGTAACATGCTTGCCTTGAAGCACAGAGGGTCAGTGTAAACTGGATGAAAAATTTGTAGTTGACCCAGTCCACATGGTTTTGTTATGTTCTCTCCCAGCCTCATTCAGCAGCAGGTGAATTGGAAAGAGCAAGGGCATCCACTGGTGAGAGTAATCCAGGGTTAGGCTTGGCAAGAAATGATTTATTAACTGTAGGATGAGGTAGCAAAGTATTTGGGAGTGGTGGATAACATACAGTGGAATCAAGGTAGGGAAGGAATTTAGCTAGTGCAGGAGTCCAGGAAAGTAATGAACAATGGAGAGAATGGAGGAGACAGTGAGGACAAGGAATTTTGTGGATGCTTGACAAAGTCCATTGAAATGTTTTGTGAATTTCCATCTTTACATTTGGTTTGCCTGTGGAAAGGAGTTCCCTGTCAGGTTTCATAGTTCTTGATAAATTATATTCTCTTCTAAAAGAATGTTTTGGAGCACGGAATCAAATGTCATATTTTTAATGGCATAATTGACCATCTTGATTATGCAATTAGCATGGGCATCATAATTACATAATTAGAACACAGAATCACATCATAATTGAGAAGCACAATTTGATAATTTGGGCTGTAATTGTATAATGATGAGCCTTACACAACACCATGCAACACATGCAGAGAGAGTGATTTCTAGAGCTTGGTGATTTCTAGATTCTTCGGTAGCGAGAATGCTCGAATTACAGTCAGACCTGGGGTCAGCACCTGGATTTGCTGTTTATTATCTGTATGCCCCTGGGTAAGACATTTAACCTTTCTGGGACTCAGTTTCCTTATTTGTAAAATGAGTGGGTTGGATTAGATGGCCTTTGAGTTCCCTTCTGGCTCAAGATCTGTGCTCCTATGATCCTAAGAACTTAATATATCTGGGCCTCAGTCCTAATCTGAGGAGAGCTGAAATAGTTGTCCTCCAAGATTCCTTCCTACTCTAAATCTATGGTCTCTGAGGATCCTTCTATCCCTGAAATGCTATGAATTCATTTAGGAGAACAATCTCAAAAGCAGGAGTAATAAACTCCATAGATTATTCTGATTTTGTCCAAGTTGTTGATAATAATAGCTAGCATTTGTATAATATTTAAAAGTTTTCAGAGCACTCTATAAATATCTAATTTGCCCCTTGCAACTTTGGGTGGTAGATTATTCCCCTCCCATTTTGCATATTAGGAAACTGAGGCATATAGAGATTAATTGACTTGCCTGAGGTCACACAGTTAATAAGTGTCTGAGGCCAGACTTGAACTCATATCTTCCTGATTCTAGATTCAGTGCTCTATCTGCCATGACACCTAGGAATACATATTTATTTTACATAATATACTTATATAAAATACAGATGTATATGTTTACATAAATAAATCTTTAAATTTATATAAAATATTTATATTGTATATAATTTATATTTATTTAGGTAATTATAATGTGTGATTTATATGTTATACACATATATAATTATAATATACTTCTAGATATAAACATATTTTAATATATTTCTATAAGTGTTGCTATGGATATATTTGTATGTATACAGAAACATGCACACACATATATGTAGGATTGATTTGATTACTGCTCCCAGTACCCCAAGCAGAAAACAGGGACATGCATGCAGTGTCAGGGCATGGATGACAGGATGAGATGTGACATATGATCTGGAGCTTTCCTAACCAGTCAGGATACTTTAATTTCAAAATGGACTCCCATAGCTAAGTGAATGAACTCCCCCAGGAGAAGTGGCATGGCCTCAGAAGGTCTGATTCTGAGGGAGTTGTTTCAGGTGAGGAGACATGGCCAGGGCTGATGGCAAAATAATTAGAGTAGATGGCTATGTGAAATGTAGTCCAAATAAAGAAATATAAGTAATAATTGTGACTACCCATCCTGACCTTGGAAAAGAGTTAAGAACATCACTCTTTTTGGTGGTGAGGTGTCCTCAGTCTGAAGAGGGGAAGAGAGTGGGTAGATAATTTAATCCAACACATTCATTAAATCGCTTCCAAAATCAAAGCACTATGCTAAGTGCTAAGGCTATTTGGGTGGGATCTGAGCCCATAGATATGTTTTCTACAATTTGTGATCTTAGATATTGTATTAAGTGACTTGCCCAGATCACAGAGTCAATATGTATCTGAGTCGAGACTTGAACCCAGGACTTTCTGTTAAGGAGGCCAGTTTTCCCTTTACTATGCCACATGGCCTCTTATAAGTGTGAGAGAGATAAAGATGGGAATGAAAACTAGTCCTTATCCTCTCAGAGTTTGCATTATCATCCTGGATGATTGAGAAAACATAAAGCAAAAAGACTGACTAGGGAAGCAAAATCTATAGTAGAAAAAAATACCTCACTCCTTTGATATCTGAGGAAGTTTCTGAAACTCACTTACAGCATCTTTCAGAAGGGCTTTTTATTCAAATTAGAAAATTCCAAAGTGAGTTGGAGGGAATGTTTTAGTCATGTGTAGGAAAAACAGTTAAACTAAGTGAAATTTCAGGTTGGTGTTCAAATTTACCTAGGTTGTTTGCATCCATTTCAGTCTTGTTCTAAGTTTGTGCAGTCTGATACACTGATGGATGTGTGACATCATCAGTAGAGGTATTCCTTCTACTGATGCTGAATAGTGTATAGTGACTTGCGTCAAGTGTGAGATATTTCTATTTCTGCCACTCTTGAGTGACAGTTATCTGTGTTCCAAGTGAAGCCTGAGCTCTCTTCTGGAAGAGAAGATGAAGGGGTGCAAAGAACACCACTCAGGTTGTTAGAGAGAATGAATGATTCCTATAGGAAACAGGAGGAAAATTTTAATTGGGGAAAACAGGGGATTTGAGGCACAGGAGAAGAGACTTTTCCTTCCCCAAGTGTTAGAGAGCAGAACAGTATTACCCAGAGAAGAAAAGGAAGAACAATTGTATAATTAAGGTCACAAACACATTTGAGGTTCATCTTGAAGAGGAGGATGCTGCTTCTCTGAGAGCAGAAGCTACTGATCCACCTAAGAATGTAGAGTAACAGAGGTGGAACCAAAATGGCAGAGTAAAGGCAGAGACTCACCTGTGCTCTTCCCCAAACCCCTCCAAATACCTTTAAATAATGACTCAACAAATTCTGGAGTGGCAGAACCCACAAAAGGACAGAGTGAAATAATTTTCCAGCCCAAGACAACTTAGAAGGCCAGCAGGAAAGGTCTGCTGCGCCAGGGTGAGAGAGGAGTGGAATCTAGTGCAGACTGTGTCAGTGCACATCCTGCCCCAACAGACCAGGAGCAGGCCCCTGGGTGACTGAATTTGTAACAGCGCGGGCAGTTTCCATACCTCTCAGCCTACAACAGTAAGAGGATCACATAATGGGCCAGGAGACGTACAGGGGGTCCCTTGGTTTGCACCAGGGGCAGGACTCTGTTGCATTGCCTATATGTGGATTTGGATCACAGTCCTGGGTCTTAGCCCTAGTGCAATGAGGGACACTAGCATAGCAGACCTTGTGGCCACAGGGAAGCAGGGACCCTGGTCACAATTCTGGGGTTGAAAAGAGAGCTTGTGGGGCAGGTAGTGCAGTAGATAGAGCACCATACCTGGAGTCAGGAGGACCTGAGTTCAAATTTGACCTCAGACAATTGACACTTACTAGCTGTGTGACCCTGGGCAAGTCACTTAACACCAATTACTTGGCAAAAATAAAAAAAAATTAAAGAGAGCTTGTGGTTGCTCACAAACCAGTGCACAGTACAGGGGAGTAGTGAATACACCTCTCCTTAGATCATACCACCTTGAAAGAGCCAAAAACTTACAGGTCCCCAGAATTATCTCTGAAAACAGCTGCACAAAATAATGTGAAGCTTAGGACAGTGCTCCCTCCACTTGGGAAGCAAAGCCACACTTCAGCATAGAGTTAGAAGTCCAGAAACAGACTGGAAAATGTGCAAACAACAGAAAATAGACTGACCAAAGAAAGTTACCATGGTGACAAGGAAGCTCAAAACACACACTCAAAAGAAGACAACAAAATCAAAATTTCTGCATTCAAAGCCTCAAAAAATATGAATAGGTCTCAAGCCATGGAAGAGCTCCAAAAAGTTCTCTAAAACCAAGTAAAATTGAGGTAGAGGAAAAATTAGGAAGAGAAATGAGAGTGATGCAAGAAAATCATGAAAAAAAGAGTCAACAGCTTGGTAAAGTAGGCACAAAAAATACTGAAGAAAACAATCTCTTAAAAAAAAGAATAAGTCAAATGGTAAAAGAAGCAGAAAAATCCAATGAAGATAAGAATGCCTTGAAAAGAAGAATTGGCCAAATGGAAAAAGATATACAAAAATTCACTGAAGAGAAGAACTCCTTAAAAAGTAGAATTGGTCAAATGGAAAAGGAGGTACAATAGCTCACTGAAGAAAATAATTCCTTTAGAGTTAGAATTGGGCAAGTGGAAGTTAATGATTTTATGAGGCATCAAGAAACAATCAAACAAAATCAAAATAATGGGAAAAAATTGAAGAAAATGTGAAATATCTCATCGGAAAAACAACTGACCTGGAAAATGGATCCAGGAAAGATAATTTAAGAATTATTGGACTGCCTGAAAGCAATGATCAAAAAAAGACCCTAGAATGTCATCTTTCAAGAAATTATCAAGGAAAACTGCCCTGATATTCTAGAACCAGAGGGTTAAATTAGGAATTGAAAGAATCCATCACTCACCTCCTGAAAGAGATCCGAAAATGAAAACTCCCAGGAATATTGTATTCAAATTCCAGACCTCTCAGATCAAGGAGAAAATACTGCAAGCATCCAAAAAGAAACAATTCAAATAATTCAAATTTCAAATAAACCACAGAGAGGATGACACAAGATTTAGCAGCTTCTACCTTAAAGGATCAGAGGGCTTGGAATATGATATTGTGGAAGTCGAAGGAGCTATGAATACAACCAAGAATCACCTAGCCAGCAGAATGCAGTATAATCCTTCAAGGGGAAAAATGGCTATTCAATGAAATAGAGAACTTTAAAGCATTCTTGATGAAAAGACCACAGCTAAATAGAAAATTTGCTTTTCAAATACAAGATGCAAAAAAAGGGAAAAAAAGCAGCATAAAGACAGGAAAGAGAAATAAAAAAGGATTTGTTAAGGTTTATATTCCTACATGGTAAAATGGTATTTATAAAGTCTGAAAACTTTATCATTAGTGGGGCAATTAGAAGGAGTATACAGAGACAGAAAGCAGAGGTGTGAGTTGAATGTGGTGGTATGACTATCCAAAAAAATTAAGGGATGAGAAAAAAGAATGCACTGTGATGGTGAGAAATGGAGAGCTAGAATGGGATAAATTATCTGACATGAAAGAAGCTTGAAAGAGATTTACAGTGGAGGGGGAAATGGGGGAAGCAGGAGCACATGAACCTTACTCTCATTAGAGCTGTCTCAAAGATGGAATGATATACACACTCAGTTGGGTGTAGAAATCTATCTTATCATACAGGAAAGTAGTAATAGAAGGGAACAAGAGAAGAGGGGTGCTGATAGAAGGGAGGGTCATTTGGGGGAGGTAAAAATCAAAAGCAAAACACTTTTTTGAAAATGGACAGGGTAAAATGAGAGCGAGAGGGAGAGAGAGAGAGGAGAGAGAGAGAGAGAGAGAGAGAGAGAGAGAGAGAGAGAAGGATAAATAAGGGGGAAATAGGATGGAGGGAAATACATGGTAATCATGACCGTAAAAAAATTTTTTTACAGTGGGTTTCTCTGATGGAGACTGTATTTCTCAGACATACAGAAAATGGAGTCAAATTTATACAAATAAGAGTCATCCCTCAATTAAGAAATGGTCAAAGGATACAAACAGGCAGTTTTCAGACAAAGTAATCAAAGCTATCTATAGTCATATAAAAATGCTCTAAATCACTGTTGATGAGAAAAATGGAAATTTTTTTTTGATTAGCACTTAGATAATTTTTTTCATTTTTTTAAAATTTTATTAATTTGTTTTGATTTATCAATACTCAGTTCCATATGCTTTTGAGTTTCAAATTTTTCTCCCCCTTTCCTCCCCAAGATGGCACACAATATGATATATGCTATGTATTTACATTCCTAATAAACATATTTTCACATTAGTGATGTTGTAAGTAAAAATTAAAATCAATAGGAAGAACCATCAGAAAGAGGAAACAAAACTCAACAGAAGAGGGAAAAAATAGCAATTCAACTTCCATAGTTCTTTCTTTGGATGTGGATAGCATTTTCCATCTTGAGGCCTCTGGAGATGTCTTAGATCCTTGTATTGCTGGGAAGGGTTAAGTTTATCAATATTAGTCATCTCACAACGTGGCTGTTATTGTGTACAAGTTCTTTTGGTTCTGCTCACTTCACTCAGCATCAGATCATACAAGTCTTTCCAGGTTTTTCTGAAGTCAGCCTGTTCAGCATTTCTTATAGCACAATAGTATTCCATTACATTCACATATCACAACTTGCTCAGCCATTCTCCAGTTGATGGGCATCCTCTCAATTTCCAATTCTTTGCCACCACAAAAAGAGCTGCTATGAATATTTTTGTACATGTGGGTCCTTTTCCCATTTGTTGATCTCTTTGGGATATAGCCCTAGAAGTGCTATTGGATCAAAGGGTATGCACATTTTTGTAGCCCTTTGGGCATAGTTCCAAATTGTTCTCCAAAATGGTTGGATCATTTCACAACTCCACCAACAATGCATTAGTGTTCCAATTTTCCCACATCTTCTCCAACATTTATCATTTTCCTGTTTTGTCATGTTGGCCAATCTGATAGGTGTGATGTGGTACCTCAGAGTTGTTTTGATTTGCATTTCTCTAATCAATAATGATTTAGAGCATTTTTTCATATGACTATAAATGGCTTTAATTTCTTCATCTGAGAACTGTCTGTTCATATCCTTTGACCATTTATCAGTTGGGGAATGGCTTGTGTTCTTATAAATTTGACTTAATTCTCTATATATTTTAGAAATGAGGCCCTTATCAGAGAGACTGGTTGTAAAAATTCTTTCCCAATTTTCTACCTTCCTTCTAATCTTAGTTGCATTGGCTTTGTTTGTGCAAAAACTTTTCAATTTAATGTAATCAAAATTATCCATTTTGCTTTTCATAATGTTCTCTATCTCCTGTTTGGTCATGAATTCTTCTGTTCTCCATAGATCTGATAGGTAAACTATTCCTTCTCCCAGTTTACTTATAGTATCAGCCTTTATATCTAATCATGAACCCATTTTGACTTTATTTTGGTATGTGTGAGATTTGGGTCTATGCCAAGTTTCTGCCATACTCTTTCCCAGTTTTCCCAGCAGTTTTTTTCTTTTAAAGAGTGGGTTCTTATCCCAGAAGCTGGTGTTTTGGGGTTTATCAAATAATAGATTATTATAGTCATTGACTACTGTGTATTGCATATGTCACCCATTCCACTGACCCACCACTCCATTTCTTAGCCAGTACCAAGTAGTTTTGATGATTGTTACTTTATAATACAATTTAAGATCTGGAATTGCTAGGCCATCTTTCCCTGCATTTCTTCTTTTCATTAGTTCCCTCGATACTCTGGACATTTTGTTCTTCCAAATGAATCTTCTTATTTTTTTCTAACTCTATAAAATAATTTTTGGTAGTTTGATTGGTATGGCACTGAATAAGTAAATTAGCTTAGGTAGATTTGTCATTTTTGTTATATTAGCTCGGCCTACCCACAAGCAGCTGATGCTTTTCCAATTATTTAGATCTGATTTTATTTGTGTGAAAAGTGTTTTGTAATTTTGTTCACATAGTTCCTGGGTTTGCTTTGGTAGGTAGACTCCTAAATGTTTTATAATGTCTACAGTAAGTTTAAATAGAATTTCTCTTTCTATCACTTGCTGTTGGGCTTTGTTGGTAGTATATAGAAATGCCAGTGGGTTTATTTTATAGCCTGCAACTTTGCTAAAGTTGTTTATTATTTCAAGTAGTTTTTTACTTGATTCTCTAGGATTCTCTAAGTATATCATCATGTCATCTGCAAAGAGTGATAGCTTTGTTTCTTCTTTGACTATTCTAATACCTTCAATTTCTTTTTCTTCTCTTATTGGGTAAAGCTAACATTTCCAGTACAATGTTGAATAACAGTGGTGATAATGGACATCCTTGTTTCACCCCCGATCTTATTGGAAATGCTTCTAGTTTGTCCCCATTATATATTATGCGTGCTAAAGGTTTTAGATAGATGCTATTTATTATTTTAAGGAAGACTGCATTTGTACCTATGCTTTCTAGTGATTTTAATTAGAATGGGTATTGTATTTTGTCAAAAGCTTTTTCTGCATCTAATGAGATGATCATGTGGTTTATGTTGGTTTTGGTGTTGATATGCTCATTTATGCTGATAGTTTTCCTAATATTGAACCAGCCCTGCATTCCTGGTATAAATCCTACCTGGTCATAGTATATTATTCTTCTGATAAGTTGCTGTAATCTGTTTGCTAATATTTTATTTAAAATTTCTGCATCTATATTGATTAGAGAAATGGAAATTAAAACAACTCTGTGCTAATACGTCATACATGTCAGATTGGCAAATGTGACAAAAAGGAAAATGACAAATGTTGGAAGGTATGTGGGAAAATTAAAATACTAATGTATTACTGGTGAAGTTGTATACTGATTCAACCATTCTAGAGAGCAATTTGGAATTATGCCCAAAGGGCTTTAAAACCATGCATACCCTTTGACCAAGCAATACCACTACTAGTTCTGTATCCCAAAGAGATAAAAATATACAAAGGAAAAGGAACTACATGTACAAAAATATTTATAGTAGCTCTTTTGGTGGTGGCAAAGAATTGGAAATTGAGGGGATGTCCATCAAGTAGGGAAAGGTTGAACAAGTTGTTACATATAATTGTGATGAAATAGTATTGTACTTCAAGAAATGATGAGCAGGATGCTCTCAGAAAAACATGGAAAGACTTATATGAACTGATGTGAAGTGAAATGAGCAGAATCAGGAGAATATTGCACACGGTTACAGCAATATTGCATGATGATCTACTATGAATAACTTAGCTATTCTCGGCAATACAATGATCCAAGACAATTCTACAGGACTTATGGTGAAAGGTGTTTATTTATCTTCAGGGAAAGAACTGGTACAGCCTGAATGCAGATCAAGGACACTTTTAGTTTACTTTATTTTTCTTTGGCAGGGTTTGCATGTATTTTCTTTCACAGAATGGCTTACATGGAAATGTATTTTGCATGACTACCAATGTATAACCTATGTCAAATTGCTTGCCTTTTCAATGAAGGGGGGCAGGAGGGAGGGAATTTGGAACTCAAAATTTGAAAAAATAATGTTAAAATTGTTTTACATTTAATTGAGAAAAATAAAACAGTAAAGAAAAAAGAATGTAGAGTCACAGAAACTATTAGAGGAGAAATGATTAAATGAGGGGAAGAGAAAGAAGAGAAGAGCAAGAGTAGTTGGTGATTCCCTGCTTAGGGATTCTCTGGCAGCTAATTGTCAGCCTAACAAAAAATAGACATGTCTATTGTTTACCCAACAGAAGACATCCTAAGAGTTATTGAGAATGAATGACAACTACTTATTTCTGGTGACTCGTGTGGGCACAAATGACACTTCTAGAAGGAACATCAGAAGTATTGTCAATAATTATGAAGTCTTATGAAAGAATCTGAGGACAATTAGGGAACGTAATTTTTTTTTTACTGTTTCTCCCTGAAAACAAGGGATATAGAAGAGAAAAATCAATTTGAGAAATAAATACCTGGCTCAAAAGTTAGTCTCTGAGAATGTGATTTGGGTTTCTGGATTATGACTTACAACCGACAGGTATCTGGCCAAAAACAGAGTACCCCTACAAAGGCTGATAAGAATATAGTTGCCCAATGTCATATAACTCTAACCAATAGGGTTTTAACCTAACAAAGGATGGGGAGGGAGAGGTAAGATGCTGTCTAGTGTTGCCACAAATGAGGAAGAAAAATAATAGTATTTGAGACACCCAGAAATTCACAGGGGACAAAATCCAAGAAAAAGAACCAGTAACAAACACATTGTTTCAAGTATCTATAGACAAATTCTCAATGTTTAAGCAGTAAACAAGAAGACCTATATACCCTAATATTCAAGAACATAATTCTGAGAAACACAAAAAAGAAACAATTCCAATGAAGGGAAAATGGAATTTGTCAGAAGAGATCAATGTGGTTGCACTGGAAACACGCCAACAAACTTAGATTCTTTTAAAATATGGCATGAGAAATGTGAAGTACAGAATGAGCTAGGGAAAGTTAAGGACAATAAAAAGGAGGGGGGTTATTTTTAGCTATATTGGTGGGGGAAGGGTAAGAAGCTCCAAGAAGCGTGAACCGCTTTGCTTGGGATGGATGATATGAGGATAACCGACTATTTAGAAAAGACAGAGTGGCTCTGAACTTTTTGTTTCCATTTTCTCTATGAAAAGAATGACCTTTACAATGAAAATGACAAAGCAAAAAATGACTAACAGGGAGTTGATAACCAAGATAAAGAGATATTAAGAGAGCACCTTGATAAATTCAAGTCATTTGGCCCAGATGAACTCCATCCTTGATTCCAAAAGAACAGGCATATTCGATTACCTAGTCACTGTCAGTGACATTTGAAAGATAATGGCAAAAAGGAAAAGTACCATAAAATTGGAGAATTCAAAAGTTGTACTGATTTTCAAAAAAGAGAGAGAGAGAGCAGAGTCAATAAACTATAGGCTGGTGAGCTTGACTTCAAACCCCGGTAAAATTCTAAAATGGATCATTAAAAATGGGCTGGTGAATAGCTCTAAGAGGAAGTAGTGATTAGAAGGAGCTGGAATGCATCATCAAGAACAGGTCATACCAGACTAATTTTATTTCCTTTTTGACAGAATAACAAGTCATTGGGGGGAAGGCTGTGGGAAGTTTACCTAAGCATTTAATAAGTTACCTCAGACTCTTCTTGTGGAGAAGTTGGCAGCACATGAATTAGACAAGAGTGAATTCAAATAGATTCGGAACTAGTTGAATGCCTGGACTTGAAGAGTAGTTGTTAATGGTTCAATGTCAACATGGCAAGAAGTCTTCAATGTAGGACCCTAGGGATCTCTGCTTGGTCCTGGGCTATTTCATATTGTTATCAATGACTTGGATAAAGACATAGGTGTCATGTTTGTCAAATTTACACATGACATGAAGTTGGGAGAGATTTATAAAATATCATGTGACCACCAGGTTCCAAAAGATCTTGACAGTCTAGAGCACTGGTCTGAATTTGGTAAGATGAAATTCATTAGGGATGAATGTAAAGTCTTGTACTTAGGCACAAAAAAGATAAATTTCACAACTATACAATGAAGATAGTGTAGTTAAGCAGCAGTTGTTCTGAAAAAGATCTAGGAATTTTATTGGATCTTAAGCTCAATATGAGTCAGCAATATGATACTAATGCTAAAAAAAAAAAATGAAAGAAAGCCAAAACTAATGTTCATAATAATAATTAACATTTATGTAGTACTTTAGGATTTACAAAGTGCTTTATATATGTTAACTTATCAAGCTCCACAACAATCCAGTGAGGTAGTTATGATTATCCTCATTTTTACAGTCAAGGAAACTGAGTCACAAAAAGGTTAAATGACTTGCCCAGAGTCACAGAAAGTGTTTGATACAGGATTTGGATTCAGGTCTTCCTGACTCTAAGTCCTATATACTATCTACTATGCCATTTAATTAATGCAGTGTTGAGCTATATTAAGATTGGCATAGCCTCTAGAAATAGATAGACAATAGTCTCACTAGTCCCTTTCCTTGTCATGACTCATCTGCATTATTATGCATTGATGAGCATCCAGAAGGCAATCAGGATGGTAAAGAGCTTAGAGTCCATGTCCTATGAGAATCAGTTGAAGGAACTGGGCACATTTAGCCTAGAACAGAGGACTCAAGAGGGACATGTTACTTGTCTTCAGATATATGAAGGGCTGTCATATGGAGGGTGGGTTAGGTTTGTTCTATTTGAACTCTCCATATTTACAGTCCCTTTTCCCCATTAATGAGCTTTTTCCCCCCAAGGTCCTCATTTTGTGCCAGGCCCAGGCTGTCCATGCTTCATTCCTCTCCCAACTATGCTTCTAACTCCACATTTGTCATAACAATCCTCCCAGAGACATTTCCCTTCCCTCTGCTATCTTCCTTTTATGTATTGCCTTTCTCCATTAGAATGTAAGCCTCTTGAGAGCAGGGAGTGTCTTTTTGCTTATATTTATATTCCCAGAGCTTAGCACACTCCCTGGCACATAATAAACATTTGATAAATGCTTTTTGCTTGACCTGTTGTCTGCTTGTCTGCCCAAAGGGTGTGACCACAAGCATTGGGTAGAGGTTTCAAAGAAACAAATTTGGCTTGATGTCAGGAAATGAAACAACACCAAAACTTCATAAACATTAGTTTTCCATTCCCCTCCTCAGAAGTCTTTAACCAGAGGCTGGGCAACCACTTTGTAGGTTTGTTACAGTGAAGGACTCTTTGAGTTGGATTAGATGGCTGCTAAGTTTTCTTCTAAATCCAAAATTCTGCCATTTTTCATACATATTGTAACCAATTTACTCTTCCTCAGCTTGTGTACCTTTTGTCCACACCCTCCCATTTGCCAGAGAGAAGACCTCCTCTCACTTTTGACATTACCAGGACACTCACAGACCCCACAAGTAATTGTTCAGTTTTCTCTTATCCTCACTATATGCCTGGCTCATTTTCCCTGCCCCCAATTATATATTTATCTGAAGAAATTCTTCATAACCCTTATTCTGTATATTTTATCATTAGTAATGTATCATATCCCACTCATATTCACACAATCTGGATAAAAATGAGATAATATTCTGTGATTTGTTTCTGTATAGCTTTACTGAAGAATATTAGTGTTGTTTTTAATAGTAATTTTTTTTTTGGTTTTCAATATTCACTTCCTTAAGATTTTGAGTTCCAAATTTTCTCCCTTCCCTCTCCCTCCCTTACCCAAAGATGGCATGCAATATGGTATAGGCTTTACATATACATTCATATTAAACATATTTTCACATTAGTCACATTGTAAAAAATAATTAGAACCAAATGGTAGGAACCACAAGAAAGAACAAACAAAACAAAACAAAACAAAACAAAAAATAGCATTAATGTTAAAAAGATAAAGCTTTTTATGGAGGAGGAATCAGATTTGTTCTACAAGCCCCCAGCAGTCAGAAAAAAAAGAGCAATGGGCAAAAGTTGTAAAGAGTTAAATTTAGGCAGGAGAAATTCAGTTAAATTTAATTTAGTTGATTTAGTTAAATTCAGTGGCAGGAGAAAAACTTCCTAAAAACAAGACCTACATAAAAGTGGAATGAGTTGTCTCAAAGATGCTGGGTTCCTTATCTTTAGAGGTCTTCAAACAGAGGCTGCATGACTATTTGTTGACTCCTTTGTTTAAGACTTGAACTAGATGGTCTATGAGGTTCCCTCCAACTCTCAAATTCTGTGATTTTGGTCATCAAAAGCACTGTTCAGTTTCACAAAGACAATCGAGACCTCTTTCCTCCACCCATGCAATTCTGGGTCCAAGCTATTTGCAGTATCTATCAGATAGATAGATAGAGGATAGTTAGATAGATAGATGGATGTATAGATAGGTGAGTGGATGGATAGAAAGATAAATAGGTGGATGATGGGAAGATGGTAGATGGATGGATGGATAGATAGATAGATAGATAGATAGATAGATAGATAGATAGATAGAAAGATAGATCATGCATATGTGTATATGATGATGGACAGGTTGTCTCTCTAAATTCATGCCATAGTCTGGACAATAATCAGACTCTATACTTTCCTCCCCACCCCATGTAAATATGTAGACCACAATCTTTTGAAGAAGCATATATCTCATTTAGAATTCTCTGCAGGTGGAGCCAAGATGGTGGAGTAAAAGCAGTGACTTGCTTAACATTTCTCCTAAACCCTTCCAAATACTTGTAAAAATGACTCTAAACAAATTCTATAGCAGTAGATCCCACAAAAAGACAGAGTTAAACAAATTTCCAGCCCAAGACAACCTGGATGGTTGACAGGAAAGATCTGTTGTACCAGGCTGGGAGAGGAGCACGGTTCCACGTGGGCCCTGTAGGCAAAGATGGAGCAGGCCTCAGGAGACTGAATCATGGGCAGCGTTGGCAGTTTCCAGACTTCTCAACCCACAAACACCAAATACAATTTATAAAGTCAGTGGGAAAGGACTGTAGGACCTTCATGAGAGAGGAGTGCAGTCTAGTCCTGGCCCTTGCGCAGCCCCAGGATGGCCGCCACAGCAGCAGGGGGCTGCTTCTGGAACTCTCTTCCCACAGATTGTGGGGAATCAAGTGGCTGATCAGAGGAGAATTCCAGGGATCTCTTTGATGGTTCTGAGGCAGGATTCTCTTGCTTTGCCCATGCTTGGATCTGGGTTGCAGTCCTGGGGCAAGGAGGTGTGCTGATGTGGTAGAGTTTGCAGTAGTGTAAGAGAGAGAATCCTCCCCACAGTTCAAAGGCAGAAAAGAGTGCTTGTAGTTACTCATAGACCAGAGCACAGGCCAGGAAAGGAATAAACACCTCTCCTATGGTCATAACACCTTAGAAGAATTGAAAATTTACAGGTTCCTAGAAATATCTCTGAAAACAGCTGCACAAAACCCCTGAAGCTTGGGACAGTTTCCACCCTCCACACTAGAAACAGAGCCCTATCTTAGTAAAGGGTTAAAAAGTCAAGTAATTGGCTGAGAACATGAACAAACAGTGGAAAAAAGCTCAGACTTTAGAATCTTACTTTGGTGACAAAAAAGATCAAAACACACAACCAGAGGGTGAACCCAAGATGGTGGAGTAAAAGCAATGACTAGCTTGAGCTCTCCCCGCAAACCTCTCCAAATACCTGTAAAAATGGCTTTAAATAAATTTAAATCAGAAGAACTCACAAAAAGACAGAGTGAAACAAATTTCCAGCCCAAGACAACTTGGACAGTTGATCAGAAAAGTATATCACACCGGGTAGGGAGAGGAACACAGTTCAGTGTGGGTATGCAGGCAAAACAAGCCTCAGTGAAGCTACAGCAGACCTTGGAGGACTGAATCATGGACAGCTGCGGCAGTTTCCAGACTTCTGAACTCAGAAATGCCAAAGACAATTTAGGTCAATAGGAAAAGTCTGTGACTGTGGTGAGAGAGAAGCTCAGTCCCAGCCCCAGTCCCCGCACACAGCACCAGAGCAGTGGCTGCTTCCTGAGCTTCTGGCCCACAGACTGAGAGGGTATAGAGTGACTGATCAGAGGAGGATTGCAGGGATCACTTTGCTGGTGCTGAGGCAGGATTCTCTTGCTTTGTCTATGCTTTGATCATCTGGGTCATAGTTCTGGGTGGCGGTCCTGGGGCAAAGAGTGCTGGCATGGTGGAGCTTGTAGTAGTGGTAGAGAGAAAATCCTCCTCACAGTTCAAAGGCAGAAAAGAATACTTATGGTCACTCATAGATCAGAGCACAGGCCAGGAAAGGAGTAAACACCTCGCCCCTTATCATACCACCTTGGAAGAACTGAGAATTTATAGGTCCTTAGAAGTGTCTTTGAAAACAGCTGCGCAAAATCCCTTGAGACAGTATGTTCTCCACACTGGAAGCAGACCCCTACCTTAACAAAGAGTTTATACTCAAGTAATTGGCTGGGATCATGAGGAAACTGTGCAAAAAGTCAGACCATAGAAGATGGAAGAATACAACTAGAAGAAGACAACGAAGTTGAAGCTCCTATATCCAAAGCCTCCAAGAAAAATATGAATCAGTCCCAGGCCCTGGAAGAGCTCAGAAATGATTTTGAGAACAAGTAAGAGAAGTAGAGGAAAAACTGGGAAGAGAAATGAGAGTGATGCAAGAAAATCAGGAAAAACAAGTCAACAGCTGGTAAAGGAGAACCAAAAAATATTGAAGAAAATAACACCTTAAAAATAGCCTAACCCAAATAGCAAAAGAGGTCCAAAAAGCCAATGGGGAGAACAATGCCTTCAAAAACAAAATTGGCCAAATAGAAAAGGAAGCCTAAAAGCTTACTGAAGAAAATACTTCCTTAAAAATTGGAGTAGAGCAATTGGAAGCTAGTGACTTTACGAAAAATCAAGATGCTGTAAAAGAAATCCAAAAGAATGAAAATAGAAGACAATGTGAAATATCTCATTGGAAAAACAACTGACCTGGAAAATAGATCCAGGAGAAGAATTTAAAAATTATTGGACTATCTGAAAGCCATGATCAAAAAAAGACCCTAAACATCACCTTTCAAGAAATTATCAAGGAAAACTGCCCTGATATTTTAGAACCAGAGGGCAAAGTAGAAATTGAAAGAATCCATCAATCACCTCCTGAAAGAGATCCCAAAGGAAAACTAGGAATATTGTAGCCCAATTCCAGAGTTCCCAGTTCAAGGAGAAAATATTATAAGTTGCCAGAAAGAAACAATTCAAGTATTGTGGAAACACAATCAGGATAACACAAGATTTAGCAGCTTCTACATTAAAGGACCACAGGGCATGGAATATAATATTCAGGAGGGCAAAGGAGATAGGATTACAACCAAGAATCACCTACCCAGCAAAACTGAGTATAATCCTTCAGGGGAAAAAATGGTCATTCAGTGAAATAGAGGACTTTCAAGCATTCTTGATGAAAAGACCAGAGCTGAATAGAAAATTGGACTTTCAGATACAAGACTCAAGTGGAACATGAAGAGGTAAACAGGAAAGAGAAATCATGGGAGACTTATTAAGGTTGAACTGTTTACATTCCTGCATGGAAAGATGATATTTATAACTCATGAGACCTTTGTCAGTATTAGGGTAGTTGGAGGAAAAATATATGTTATAATAGATAGATAGATAGATAGATAGATAGATAGATAGATGGCACAGGGTGAGTTGAAGATTAAGGGTCATATCTGGAGAATAAAATTAAGGGATGAGAGAGGATTATACTGGAGAGAAGAAAGGGAGAGGTAGAATGGGGTAAATTATCACAAAAAAAAACAGAAAAGAAGTCTTACAGTGGAGGGGAAATGGGGAAGGTGAGAGGAATGAGTGAATCTTATTCTCATAGGATTTGGCTTAAGGAGGGAATAACATACACATTCAATTGGGTATGGAAATCTGTCTTACCCTACAGGAAAATAGGGGGAGAAGGGGACAAGAGAGCAGGGGGATGATAGAGAGGAGGGCAGATTGGGAAAGGGGGTAATCAGAAGCAAATACTTCTGAGGAGGGACAGGGTCAAAAGAAAGAATAGAATAAATGGGAGGGCAGGATAGGATTAAGGGAAATAGGGTTAGTTTTTCACAACATGTCTACTATGGAAGTGTTTTGCATAACTGCACATGTATAACTAGTATTGAGTTGTTTGCCTTTTCAATGAGGGTGGGTGGGGAGGAGGAAGGAGAAAATTTGGAACCAAAGTTTTAAAAACACATGTTTAAAAAAAATGTTTTCACATGCTACTGGGAAATAATATATACAGGAAACTGGGTACAGAAGTCTATCCTGCCCTACAGGAAAATAGAAGGGAAAGGGGATAAGTGAAGGGGTAGAGAGATAGAAGAGAAGGCAAACTAGGGGAAGGGGTATTCAGAATGCATGCCATCTTGGAGTGGGGGGAAGGGCAAGATGGGGTGAAAATTTGGAACTCAAAATCTTGTGGAAGTAAATGTTGAAAACTAAAAATAAATAAATTTATATTTAAAAAAGTATAAAAAGGGGGGGCACCTAGGTGGCACAGAGGATAGAGTACTGGCCCTGAAGTCAGGAGGACCTGCGTTCAAATCTGGCCTCAGACCAAACATTTGACACGTAGTAGCTGTGTGACCCTGGGCAAGTCACTTAACCCCAATTGCCTAAAAAAAAAATCAAGGAAAACTGCCCCGATATTTTAGAACCAGAGGGAAAAATAGGAATTGACAGAATTCACCAATCACCTCCTGAAAGAGATCCCTAAAGGAAAACTTGGAATATTGTGGACAAATTCCAGAGTTCCCAGGTCAAGGAGAAAATACTGCAAGCTGCCAAAATGAAAGAATTCAAGTATTGTGGAAACACAATCAGGATAGCAAGAGATTTAGCAGCTTCTACATTAAGATCAGAGGGCTTGAAATATGATACTCTGGAGGTCAAAGGAACTAGGATTAATACCAAGAATCACCTACCCAGCAAAACTGAGTACAATCCTTCAGTGGGGAAAATGGATATTCAGTGAAATAGAAGACTTTCAAGAATTCTTGATGAAAAGACCAGAAATGAACAGAAAATTTGCCTTTCAAATACAAGACTCAAGAGCAATGTGAAAAAGTAAATAGGAAAGAGAAATCATAAGGGACTAATTAAAGTTGAAGTGTTTACATACCTATATGGAAAAATGATATTTGTAACTCATGAGACCTTTCTCAGTATTAGGGTAGTTAGAGGGACAGTGAGCACAAGGTGAATTGAATATGAAGGGATGATATCTAAAAAATAAAATTAAAGGGTGAGAGAGGATTGTATTGGGAGAAGGAGAAAGGGAGAGTTACAATTGGGTAAATTATCTCAAATAAAAGAGGCAAGGAAAAGTTTTCACAATGGTGGGGAAGAAGGGAGAGGTGAGAGGGAATGAATGAATCTTACTCTCATTGGATTTAACTTAAGGAGGGAAAAGCATACAGACTCAATTGGGTATGTAAATCTATCTTACCCTACAGGAAAATAGGGGGGAAGGGGATAAGAGGGGTTGATAGAAGGGAGGGCAAATTGGAGGAGGGGATAATCAGAACCAAACATTTTTGAGAAGGGACAGGTTCAAAGAACAGAATAGAATAAATGAGGGGCGGGTTAGGATGGAGGGAAATATAGTTAGTCTTTCACAACATGACTATTATAGAAGTGTTTTGCATGACTACACATGTGTAACCTATGTTGAATTGCTTGGCTTCTCAATGAGTATGTGTGGGAAGGAAGGAGGGGAGAGAATTTGAGACTAAAAGTTTTAAAAACAAATGTTAAAAACTGTTTTTACGTGCAACTGGGAAATAAGATATACAGGCAATGGGGTACAGATATATATTCTGCTCTACAGAAAAATAGAAGGGGAAGGGGTTAAGAGAAGGGAGGGTGATAGAAGGGAGGGCAGATTGGAGGAATGGGTGTTCAGAATGCACATAGTCATGGGGTAGGGGGAGGGGAGAGATAAGAAAATTTGGAGCTCAAAATCTTTTGGAAGTGAATGTTGAAAACTTAAAATTAAATAAGTAAGTAAGTAAGTAATAAAAAAAAATTCTCTTCAGTATTCTGGGACTTGATGAAAGCTGTATAATTCTATCCACAAAGAGTTGCACCTCAAAGACCTCATGATCTAAAGGGAATCCCTCTTCCATTTGGATCCATGCTGGATCTCCTCTGTGTCAGCTGTGAATGCCTTTGATGAGCATACATTTCTCTTTTGTTTTTTTCTTGCTTGTCATCCATATCCAGAGGGTTGTGAGCTAAGCTATATCTGATGTTCCATCTTTCAAGGTATCTTGTATAATTTTGACATATACAAGGCAAGTGTCTTTAAACAATGTTTTCTCTACTCATTTTTGTTTTGTAGTCAACAAACAATAGGCACAGCAGGGATCTTGTGTTTTCTACATCTTTCAATCAACCATTAGATTTTTAACCATATTGTCTAATATGGAGTATCACTTATGAAATCCTGCCTGTTCTTCTCTAATACTTTCACCAAGAATACCCATGATGCACATGTGGATTGTTTCCATAATTTTTCTGTAGGTGGAAAAGCTGGTGTTCAGGACCAATTATGAAGTCAGATTTTTTAAAGTCCTTTGGTATCCTCCTCTATGTTATATACCTAGAGAGTAAGACCCCCAACACCCTTAAAATCATCAAAATCAGCAGTCTCAAGAGCCTCAGGAACTGATTGCTGCCCCAGTCTGGACCATTAGCCTTGTTTCTAGCCAGATCTTTATAGCGACCATCTAGGGAAGTCACTGTTGTGCATATACACCCTCAAAGTTAGCTCTATAGACACTAGACCCCCTTCCTCTTTTTCCTTAGAAGCCATAATTACTAAAGACCTGGAAAAAGAAAGTTGTCTTCACCAAAATCCTTGGTGCTAGCATACGGTTTGACATCAGAAATAATTATGGTCCTATCCATTTTTATTTTCTTATTATTTTTGGATGTTGGTAAAACAAAGTTAATTGAATTATCTACCTTTGTTTCACCTAAGGGAAGGAGAGATGGAGAGAAGGAGTGACAAAGTTAATAATGTAAAAGGAGGGAAGAGCGGGCAGAGAAACAAATATGATAGCTATGTGTGGGAGGAGACTACCGAATATGTCAAGGGGAAGATGATGCTAACAAGACATTCTAACACTGTAACCAAATGCCTCTTTGGACTCTAACTGTAGGCTCCATCCCCTCCTCAGAATTTCTGAGTGTTCCTTTACCTGACATTAGTGGATTGGGTGGTTTCTGAGTAGACAGTATTATACGAAATAGCCCATCTATCTTTGTATTCTGTGTATTCACCTTTACTTCATGTCCAATATCATCTAAAATTGTATAGTCTATAAGTTTTCTGATGTAATATATTGGTAATCCTAGGTTGGCAGGAGAAATAATTTTACACGTTCTGGAAGCATTTTTGTTGGTAGTCAAAGTACCAGTTGCTCTCCTTGCAACTTTCTCTGTATGAATATTGACCACTTGGGAAAAGTGGTTGATAGATGATTCCATCTGACTTAGCTGGGATACCTGGACATCCAGCATCTTGAGGACATCATTGACCAAAGTGTAGATAGTCCATACTTGCTAAGGACTGTGTTATATAGGCTTTGATTTCTTCTGAAACTGTCTGTTTATCTGCTGAATGGACACTAAAGAAGATGCATTACCATCTGCTTTGTCACCGCAGGGTGTGAACCACTAAACTTCTCCATTTGCCCTGTATGTGTTGTCTCATTTGTCTGAATGTGAGCTCCATGAGAAAAGGGATTACTTCGCTTTTCTCTTTTTATTTTCAGCTCTTAGCACAGTGTTTTGCACATAGTTACCCATTTAAAATAAATAAAAAATGTTTTAAATTAATTTATTCCTTCGATATGTACCTGCTCTACTACAGTTGTTTTTCTCATTTCTGTTTTCTTCAATACCAATTCTACTTCCTCTAACAGAGTTTCTAATACTTAGATGTTAAGAGTCCAAACTGGGGGGCAGGGAATCCACTGCTCTTAATAGTTAAAACATGTGTGTTAATTAAAAAAAATCTTTACAGATCTTTTCCATTTTTCCTGCTTATTGTCTGATTTCTATCATTATACGTTGTTGTAAGTCATTTTCATTGTACATTATATATTTTTTCTTATTTTATTTCTTTTTTCTAATTTTTTATTAATTTTGACTTCTGCTCTAACAAGTCAGTGGTCTGTGTGTATGCATAAAGGTGATCCAATCATTATTTCCATGTCAATAACCTGTCATCTGTTAAAATTGATAATACTTTTTATGATATTAGGGTGATATTCACGATATTATTCCATACCATGCCCATGATATTATTGTGATATTGTTAGGTACATATTGTTGATATTCCATGCCCAACACCTTCTGATTCTTTCCTTAAAATTCCTCATTGATTTTATAGTGCAACCTTGCTTACATGTACCATGCACATCTCCATTGACCTCAGTCTGATATGTATCCTTAGTTTTTTGAAGATACTGGTATTTATATATTGCTGCTATGTAACAACACTAGTAAAATGTTGATATTGAAAATATTCACTTTTGCTTTCATGATAAGCTTAGGTCAGTAAGAAAGTCTTGAAATTTCCTGGAAACAATCCAGCCCGCCCTTTTCAACTTGTTCAATTCTGTAGATGGTACATTGGTACTATCTACCTTACATATACATATTCTTGGATAAGCTCTATAGGATATTTAACCAAAAGCATACTTAAATCTCAGTAATAGATATTGTTAATCGAATTGGTCTTTCTTGTGTGGATGGAAAAACTCCTTTAAGTGATCACAAAGTTCTTACAGGAGGCTCTGCAATCCTCTGGATTTGATGCAGCCAGCATAATACCGTCTGCAAACAGGAGCATCCAGAGGATCTCTCAGTCCATAGAGAGCCCCTATTTGACCTGGACTTTGCCTGGGTAGCTAGGTGGTCCTTTGGATAGAGCTTGGAAGTTGAGAAGACTCATCTTCATAAGTTCAAATCCAGCTTCAGACACTTATTAGCTCTGTGATCCCCATTTAACTCTGTTTGCTTCAGTTTCCTCATCTGTAAAATGAGCTGGAGATGGAAATGGCATACTCTAGTATCTTTGTCAAGAAAATTCCAAATGACTAGCTGTGTGACCCTGGGCAAGTCACTTAACCCCAATTGCCTCACCACAAAACAAAAAAACAAACAAAAAAGAAAATCCCAAATGGACTCATGAAGGGTTGGACATGACAGAAATGAATGAAAAACTCCTGCTTGGGACCTCCTCCATCACTTCGACATGTATAACACTGGTGAATGCTGGTGAGCATACTGGGCTATCTTATCTTTACTCCTGGAAATTATGTCTCTTTGAAAGCAACCCAAGATCACATTAGGTTTGATGACTGCCCTGTCACACTCTTTACTCATCTGAGCTTATAGTTCACTATAGTCTCAGATCTTTTTTCAAACTATTAACCATGCTTCCTCCATCTTGTACTACTGAGGTCAATTTTTTGAATCCAATTGAAAGAATTTGCATTTATCCCTATTAAAAATTTAAACTTATTGGCTTCACAGTATCAAAGTTTAGTGATCAAAGTTGAACTTATTTCATTCCAATAATGAGGAAACAATGTCACATAGGTAGTAAGTGTAAAAGCTAGGATTCAAATCCAGTGCTCAGTCCATTAAATTGTAAGACACTTCTTCCCTCTTTTCTTTTTTCTTTCCTTCCCATCTATCTATCCTTCCTTCCTTCCTTCCTTCCTTCCTTCCTTCCTTCCTTCCTTCCTTCCTTCCTTCCTTCCTTCCTTCTCAAAGTGCTTAGAATCTAGTAGGCACTTAATAAGTATTTATTGACTATTGATATATTAGTTCATTGTTTCTCAAACTATGGGGATCCCTGAGGATGGGAGATGTGGTCTATGAGGACAAAAATTTTTTTTCAGGGGGTCTATGAAGACCAAATTGTTTTCATTAAAATGCTAAGATTAATTAGCAGTTAGCTTTAATAATTAGCTTTAATTTCTAATACAGTAAATATCAATAGACATAACCCACATAAACAAAACTGTTTGGGAGTTATTAATGATTTTACGTTCAAAGGTGTAAAGGACTCTTGTGATTAAATAGCTTGACAGTCACCCTTCCAATCTATCAAAACCTTTCAAGGTCCTGGCTATGGTGTGGTAGCCATCCCTCTCAGTTTTGTGTCATCATCTCATTTTATAAGCCTGCCATCTATGCCTCAAACCATGTTATGGATTCCATTTTCAAATGGCCCAGGCCCAACCTCAGAGCAACTCACTGCACTCAACTTCAAACCAATAATGACTCCTTAAATCTAGCCATTCAACAAGTTCTGAATCTATCTAACAATGTTATCTCTTCCACATCTCTGCACCTTCTCCACATATGAGAAACTTTAATCAAATGCTTTGCTAAAATCTAGGTAAACTGTTTTGATATCTAGGATTGAGATATGCAGTTGAGAAATGCAATCACAAAATGAAATAAGATTGGTTGGGCATGGTTTCTTCTTGCTGAAGCTATGCTGGCTTTTTATGATCACTACTTCCTTTTTAGAGGTTCACTAACCAACTCTTTATTAATTTAGACTCCCATTTCCCCAATACTTCTGCAATTCCTGCTTCCACTGGCAAGCTGGATCCCCAGAGAGTGATTCCTACTTCTCCCTTTAGGGTTCTAAGGTTAACCCTGAGGGGTTGAAGATTTTCTTGCACTATAACTCATAAGCCCCAATCTGATGTGCTCCCCACTAGTTATCAAGTTAGGCAGCCAGACGTAATTAGCATTTTGAAAGCATAATGAAAGCATTATATGCCTATAACATTACAAAGGCAGTTGTTACAGGAACATTCCCCCAGACCAGGGGGACATTCACATACACAAGGTCCCTGGAAAAGTGGGTTCAGCTTGGAGAGCTCGTGTGGCCAAAGACCAAGACCAAAACTTACAACTCTGTTTACTGGAAGTCTTTTTCTCCTTTCATGGAGTCCTCATAAAGTTTCCTTTAGGGGCAGCTCCCTGCTGGGCTCTTAGAATCAGTTGGTGACCTTTTAAAGTCCTGAAGCTGCCTTTCTTCATTATATGTATTTGATATAATGTATTTTGCATAATTTCTTTCTTAGATCCCAATGTAGATGCTGCCATCAACCAGTGCTGCTCCAGGGAAATTGGGCACTGTTACCAGATGATGAACCCAGTTATTCACACAATGGGAACACTGTATCTTTCTACCTATGGAAGTTCACAAAGTTATCACCTGATTAATGGTGTGTGTGTGATGGACAGCTACCCACACCGATGGGAACACTAGATCTTTCTATCTCTGGGAAGTCACAAAGTCATCCTATGACTAGTGGTGTGTGTATAGGCATGCGCATACGTGCTCATGCATGTGTGTGTGTAGCACATATCACTCTCTCTTGTGTCAGTAGCCACCTATTCCCCCTTGTCATAAGGGCTTCCTCAAGGTACTCCTAAGCCTAGAAGCTTCTAAAGTAGTTGAGGGAATTTTGGCTTATGAACTCTCTTGCTATATTTTATATAGGCCCAGAGATGTATCTGATTCTTTCAACCAATCCAAATCCATTCCCTCTGCATAAGTCATCCGATTTGATCTAATGATCTAAATACTTCACTTGCCAAAATTGATTAATTGTTCGTATCTAGTTTGTGCTTTGGATTGATGCAATAGAGAAGTCCAAGATTTATTTGCATCTACTTTACTCCTTTGGTTGGGTAATTAGAGAAGTCTAAGTCTTCTGTTTAACTGGAGCTGGGGGGACCACCACCCTTTCACCAGGAATGAAAGTCAAGCTCTCTTCCATGTTCTTATGGAAAGCAAACATTTGTCTTTCTCTAGTCATGTGGTACCTTTCCTACTTTCTGTTAATAAGCATTTATCAAATACCTTCTATGTGCTAAGCACTGGGCTACATTCCAGGGATATAAAGAAAAGCATATGGTAAAAATGGAAGGGAATAACAACGAAAGGGCTCAGCAATAGCATCTACCAGTTCTTTAAATACCTAAGATTAGATCATCTAGACCAGGTAGATGTGCTCATTGCCTCATTTTTATTATGTGTATTAATTCCATTAGTCAATTCTGTTCTGGATTTTCCCATCCAAAAGTTATTTTCCGTGGCAGGGAAAACAGATTTGTTATTGTTCACTCATCTCAGCCGTCTTTGAGCCCCATTTGGAGTTTTCTTGGCAGAGATATTGGAATGTTTGCCACTTTCTTCTCCATCTCATTTTACAGGTGAGGAAACTGAGGCCAACAGGGTAAAATGACTCGCCCAGGGTCACACAGTGGGTAAAAGTCTAAGGCCAGATTTGAACTCAGGTCTTCCAGGCCTGGTGTTTTAGCTACTGTGCCACATAGCCACCCTAGGGAAAATAGAAGTAAAATATTAATTCAGAGTTTTTGCCTTGTCTCTTTTAATGGTTATCACTCTCTCATCTGTCCCCAGTAGCAGTCCCATGCCTTCTCTGATTGCTTTTGTATTTGTATCCCTATAAAGTAGAATAATGCCTGCCACATAGAAGGTACTTAAGAAATGATAGTCAAGGGCCTCATCTGATCCTCCTCTTTCTCCCAATAAAACTTACACATATTTTTTTAATTGTGAGCTCCTTCAAAATAAGAATCGCCATTTGCCTCTTTTTATATCACAAGAACTCAGCACTGTGGCTGGCACATAGTGTTTCGTGTTTATTTTTTTATTAGTTGTTACTTTCCTCACATTTCCCTTCAGTAAAATTAATGTTGAACTTCAGCTCTCCTGACACTTTTCTGGCAGGCCACACTATTTCGTTAAACCTCTGTCACCTCTCTTTTCTCTGATCTAGTTTACATTTCTTGTTTAAGATCTTCGTTGGTGATTTCTCTTGAATATTTCTTTGCCATTAGAACTGAAATAAGGGGACACATGAAGGTGGGTGCCAGATGTGGAAGAGTCTGTATTTTATCCTAGGGTCAATAGGGAGCCATCAGAGATTTTTGAATAGGGAGGAGACTTGGAATATCTGTGTTACAGGAGAAACAATTTGGCAGATATGAGAAGGTTGAAATGGAGACAGAGAAGGTCCTCCTCCTTTCGTTATCTTAACAGCTCAGTTTTAAATGGGCCCTTATGATTTACTTTTCTTACAGCCACCTAATGCAGAGGCAGAAACGTATTATTATCCACATCTTATGGATAAAGTCAGTGAGTCTCAATAGGTCAAGCAAATCTCCAAAGATCAAAAAGCTAGTAAGCAATAATGCAGGGATTTGAATCTGTGTCTCCTAACTACAAGTCATTTCAATTCAATGCAACAAGCATTAATTAGGAATCTGTCATGTACCAGGCACTCTGCTGAGTACCAGAGATATAATAACAACAATAACAAATGATCCCTGTTCTCAAGCACCTTACATTCCACCAGAAGGTTAAAGAGAATGAGCGTAGAACATTACAAGGGGTAAGGGGGCTGAGAGAAAATTTAAGATAATCAAAAGATTCTTGCTGGGGGTTCTTAAGACCTTTGGCAGGAGGAAGGTCATTGAGCTTTCAATATCTAACAGAACTGCTAAAACTCACTTAGCTCTAAATTGCTTGAGAAGTGCCTTTGACTAAAATTGGAAAGATTCTGGGTGATTTGAAAAAAGCGTCTCTGTAGTCTAAGAAAAGCAGAGTTAAGTGAAATGAACAACTAAGATGCAGAAAGAGCTTAGGCACCCAGTTGTATCTAGGGGTTTGTATCCATTTGAATCTAATGTGTAAGATCAAGGGGGAAAAAAAGGTAAAATAGGGGCAGCTAGGTGGTGCAGTGGATAGAGCACAACCCTTGAGGGAGGAGGACCTGAGTTCAAATTTGACCTCAGACACTTACCAGCTGTGAGGGCAAGTCACTTAACCCTGATTGCCTCCAAATTAAAAGAAAAAAAAAGCATAGATAGTAATACCAATTAATTTAATACTTAGTCTGGGGTAAATGTTAGTTTAAGGTTTTAGGTAAGAATGTGAGGTTTGTTAAGCCCTCTTAGAACCTAAATCTGGGGGCTGCACCAGCCCCAGCCTCACCCTCAATGGCTCTCAGCCAGTCACCACAGCCTTGGCTCCTCTGGCCTTTTTTGATACTGTCCTCTCTACCCTAGCATGTGTGGAAGCTGCAAGGGTCACCACCCTTCCACCTGCCCCAAAACAGGTCATCCCCCAAAAAAGGTGGTTCTATCCCCCTCCCCCCAAAAAAAAACCCCTAAATCTGGATCTGCTTTCTAAGTATGGTCCTTGTGGGTAGTGTTCTCTTATGCATGGCCTTTTCACTAGAGGGAACTCTGAGACAGTGCTCAGGGAGGTTTACTCTTCCTCCTGTTTTTATAACAATAGTTCCCATATAAATGAGTTTTCAGGCCTACAAATCATCTCCATCCTGTATGATAGGCTGCTTAAGGGATAGAGGCAGAGGGAGGAGACGTGAAGCTTAAAGCAGTTAAGTTGACTTGTCCAAAGTCATACGATTGTCCAGATAGGGACTTAGACCTAGTCATTCCAAGTCCATGTCCAGTTCTCTCCTCATTACACCATACTGGCTGTCTTTTCTTGTCACCTTCAGGCTTGTTAAGGGGAACTGTGTTTGTATACAAGGAATCACTGGCAAAACCTTGCAGCTCAGCTTCTGGGTAAGTGGAAAACAAGCGTCCAAATCTATTTGGGTATCTGACCTTGATAATTAAAAGCAAGTTGATTAAGGTTAATGAGTCAATTAATTTTGCATTTGATACCCTGGTAAGTTCCAACATTCTCTGGTCTTTGCCCTTGAAGGAGCAAATTGATTCAAGGCCATTCTCAGAGGAAATTTCAGGTGAACCACTTTTCAGGGAACATAATTATACCACCAGCCTCCAAATCCTATGCTCCTGCAGTACCTCAGTGCTCTTCCTCACAGACAGAGCACAACCCCAAAGTCAAAATTGGCTCCTAGTGAGATTTCAGGCAGGCAAGCAAAAACCTCAATACCCAGGTCTCTTGAAGCAAAGTCTATCAGGTATACACAGGCCAATTTCCTAGACTTCAGAGGCTCAGATAAGCAGTCAGAGCTGGATGGAGTTTTCACCCCGGCCCAGAAACTCCTCATGAAGATCCTTGGGTACAAGGACATCCAGACAGAGGAAGAAAACTCATCTGCATATGCCCTCAACCCTCAGATTTCAAAGGCAGAAAGAGCATTCAGAGAAGCATGAACATCTGAAATCTGCTCTGGGGATCTGTGTATTCACAAGATCTATAGGGGCAGAGGGTTTGCACAGTTCCTTAATGGCTTTGCTCACCCCTATGAATTGTCAAAAGTTATTAGGAATAGCATAAAAAGTCACCAGTCACAACACTTTATGATATCTTTACTACTAAGCAACTTCACAATGTGTATGTAGAACCCCTTTTAGGGACTTTTCCCCAACAAACTGGGCCAAGTTCCCCAGAAGACAACTACTACCTTTCTCCTCAGAGTTCTAGGAATAACTATGAAAGACAGGGGTATTGCCCCTTGTGAGCCCCCACCAGTATGTACTCCATTAATTATAAGCCAGAGTTAATTAGCTTTTAGAAAATATTTTTAAGTAGATACAATAGAGAGAGTTGGTGCAAAAATTTCCCCCCAAACTTGGGGTTCACTCTCTCCTCTCACATATATACAAGTTTCCTAGTAAGAGTGGGCTAAAATTTAGAGAGCACCTGTTCCCAAAAGGTAAAGTCATAGCTCCTACTTGCTGAAGGTTGTATTCTCCGATTGTGGAGTCCTCTTGAAGTTTCTCTGTTGAGATCCAAGGATTGGTGCTCTTATAAAGTCCTGAAACTATTTGCCTTAGTGTATATAGTTTATCTTCAGTGTCTCTCAATGCCTGATGCAGACAATGACATTAGTCATTGCTGCTCTGAATATACTGCTACAAGCTCTAGTGGACACTGTTACTGATGACAATGACAATTTATTACAATTGGGGTGGAGGTCGATATCCCAACCCTTACACTTATTTTAGGCAGTGTTTGATTAAACGGATAATAGAGTCACTTATAACTAACAAAGATGTGTGACTCAAATGGAGCTTTCCTCATTCACTCAAAAATGAAGTATT
Source organism: Phascolarctos cinereus (assembly GCF_003287225.1). NCBI lineage: Eukaryota > Metazoa > Chordata > Mammalia > Diprotodontia > Phascolarctidae > Phascolarctos > Phascolarctos cinereus. Next base: position 687,585,894 of record NW_027555847.1, on the reverse strand, counting down.
AAGTGACTGATATATGCCAGGCACTACTCTAGGCACTGGAAAAGATAGAGTGATTTCATTCATGTAGATATTCTCTGTAATTCCTGCCAAAGAAAGGGAGAGAGAACACTATAGAGGCATATATCTAGAGTTAGAACAGATCTTAGAAGCCATTTAATCATTTAATGAAGGTTTACCCCCTCATTTTACAAATGACAAAAATAAGACCCAGACAAGCCTGGATTCAAACCCAGATCCTCTGACTCCTCATTTTGTATTTTTTTCATTGCACCTCCATAACGAGGTGATAAAGGTCATTTTAAAGGTACATGGAAAATAGAAATCTAGCTCTGTTGGAGACTTCTTGAGTGAGAAAAGTGTAAAGTTGACAAATACCAGTAATTAAGTGATCTTAAGCTATATTGGTTCTGTGATGGTCTTTCCTCAGCTCCCACAGAGTTTTATCTGCATGCTTCCTATTAAGGCTGCCTGCCTACACCCCCACCATATCCAGAGATGTACTAACCTCCCTTAATTACAAACCCTTCTTGTTCACTTCTCAGATCTTTGATTCTTAAGACAGACCTCTTGTGAAACCTCCTTTTCTCAAGAATCCAAGAGGACTCAGAAAGATTCCCTACAGAGTATGAAATAGCCCTAATTATTTTACACTCATTAGTTCTCAGCACCTAGCTATCTCACATATTATTTGTAGAGGAGGAAGTGGACACTGGGAAGGTAAATGACTCAAAGGGAAAATTATTCACAGGACTTATTGACTTAAAGCTGGATAAGACCTTAGGAATGATATAGTCCAAAGCCCTTATTTTACAGGTAAGGAAACTGAGGCCCATGGAATTTAAATGCTTTGTCCAAGGTCATACAGACCATACTTGGTAGAGTCTGAATTTGAACTCAGGTCTTTGGACTCCAAATCAGAAACTGTCTCCACTGCACTGTATTAGTACCTGCCAAATGAGAAATTTTTTCATCGCCTATCCCTTCCTGACTTATTTTTCTCCTCCTTCACCTTGCCAAATGGAGACATCTGGGATGGAAATGGTAACTTTTTTGAGGCAATTGGAGTTAAATGACTTGCCCAGGGTCACATAGCTTGTAAGTGTCTAAGGCTGGATTTGAATTCATGTCTTCCTGACTCCAGGGCCAGCTCTCTATCCACTGTGCCACCTAGCTACCCCTCTATGGTCATTTTAATAGGAAAACTACAAAGCATAGCTCAGGTGCTATCTCCTGCATGAGGCCTCTCCTGATTACCCACCCTGCTCTCTCCCTTCTTAAAATTATTTTGTGTTACTTTGTATTTACTTACTTTGCAGCCATTCCTAATAACCACTAGCAAGGGCAGAGAAAATTCATTTAGCTGTTTAGGAACTGCAACTCTAGATCTTGGTGGGGCCGGGGGAGGGGGCTTTAATAAATATTGATTTGACTTGACCTGACTTGAATTGAATTGGATTTCCTTCCTCCAGGCTTAGAATCTCTCTTTTTCTTACCTCCTGGAAGTGGAGCTAAGACAAATGACTGTCCCACTTATGTTCAAATGAGTCTGAAACCTTTCCTTGCCTTTTAGCAGATTTTCCTTAAAGGACTATGCCTCTGAGTTAACCACCATGTTTATTAGCTTTTCCAATGGATATGATTCACAAACCATGTTACTTTTTTAAAAATTTCTCTAAGAAGAAAGAGAACTGAACGAATAAAAGATCCTTTGTTCTTTAGGCAAGATGTAATCAAAGGGGAGGAGTCATTAAGACCAATTAACAGGGTCCAAAGGAATCTGGGGAAAAAAGGTATGTTCCAATTCCCAGTTTCAGAGTAAACAGGATGCCCCAATGAGTAAAGGCAAAGTTCATATATATGCAGGGAATAGATAATTGGTTGGAAAGGATTTCAGAGCAATCATTTATTGGATCACAGATTTAGACCTTTGGGGGACCTGAAAGGTCACCAAATCCTACTTTATCAGTGACTTAGACAAGGAAATTCAGGCACGGAAAACTTAAATACTTGTTCAAGGTCACACATGATATTAATAGTAGAGCCAGAATTTGAACCTGGGTCCTCTTTCTCCATACCGGTGGTCTTTTTGGTCTACCACATTGCCCCAAAGTCCCAGAGGTAGTAGGCAGTATGGCAAGTATTTGAATCCAGGCCTTCTACTTTAAATAATTCATTCTTTTAACCAATTATTTGCAGAATTCATCCATACACACATGCCCATATATTTTGTTGTTCAATCATTCAGTCTGTTTGACTCTTCATGACCCCATGGACAAAGTGTCCATGGAATTTTCTTGGCAAAGATACTTAAGTGGTTTGCCATTTCCTTCTCTAGTTTCAAAGGGGGGGCGGGGTTAAGTGACTTGCCTAGGGTCACACAGATAGTAAGTGTCTGAGGCTAATTTGAACTCTGGTCTGACTCCAGGCCTAGTGCTCTATCCACTGTTCCACCTAGGTGCCCCACACCCATATATACATGTGTGTGTGTGTGTGTGTGTATGTTATATGTACATGACTACATAAGTATATGCCCACCTTCATATGTATATATAGGATAGATATATAGATTATATATATGCTCATGTATACGTGTATGTGTTTATATGCCTGTATACATATACACATATGTATATATACAAATATACATGCATATATACATACACAAATAGCTACATGCAGGAAGATGAAGAGATAAAGGCAAAGCCCAGACTTGGCATTAATGTAGCAATCTCCCAGTGTGGAAAGTATGTCTACTAACTGATGATCTGTAACTGTTTTGTAGCTTAATCTTAGTGGGTTTTTTTTTCCTTTGAGAGTTTAAGTATCTTGCTCTGATTCACATAGCAAATATATTTGGGGCAAGTCTTCATTATTTCAGGGCCAGGCTTCTAGCCACTACAAAATACTGTCGTTAATCAACCTCTAGCCTCTCATTATCTGTGTGACCCTTAATTGGGTCACTCAAATTCTCTGGGCCTCAGTTTCTTCATCTGTAAAATAAAGAGGTCATCCTCAATGGTTTCTAAGGCCCCTTCCAGTTTCAAGTTCCTGATTTTATGAAATCCTTTTACTTTGCAAACTAAGTTTCCTCTTTAGCAAAATGAGAAGGTAGAAAGGATTTGCATCTCTAAGGTCCCTTTCCACTTAGATGTTCTGGGCTTCTGAGCTACTGCAGAATTTTCCATTTGCCTTTTCGCTGTGGAGGCATAATCTCTGCATGCTGTTTCTGCACTAAACTTCATAGAGACACAGACATCATCAACCCCCAGCATTTCTGGAGTGTCCACTGTGCGTGTGGCACTTTAAGGCTGCTATAAATTCTTCCTCTGGGCTTTCTCCTCCTACTCAATTTAAGGGCAGAAGATACAGGGAGCATAAAACAGAAATCAACTCAGAAAAGGGCTAGCCTAAGTGGATTCCAGGCTGAGGTTTTTCTGTCTCAGTCCAGCGTCTCTTCACATCTCACCCCAGCCCCTGTGCCCCACCTCCAAACAACTAGTCTTATCCATCTGGATGCTCATTCTGTCCATACCTGAGCCTCAGGATTCCAATTGCTTCTTTCCAAAAAGCGTTAGTAAAATCATCTAAGTGAAGCGTTCTGTTAAATACTCGTATGTGTAGGCTAATTAATGTAAATGTAATAGTGAGAACGGCTGACATTGTCAAAGTTAATGACCCATTGGCATCACTGCTTTCAAGTTAACATAATTGGGAGGCTGAAAAAAATTGGAGAATTTGGGAAACTTGGGCATGTTTCAGCCAACAGCAGAGGGAGAATAAGGATTCTCTCTAGGCCATTCAAAGCCCTTTCTTTATTTCAGGATTGGGATTACAATTTGATTGGAGGTTTCTTTTTTGAACATCATAGACCATAGGAGATAGAAGGGACCTTAGGGAGAATTGAGTTCTTAACTTGGGATCTGTGAACTTAAAAAAAAAACATTAGCTCAGTTTTCTACAGTTTGTTGTTGAAAAAAATTCAAATATCAAATTTTTAAAATTAATCTGCCCTTCCTATACCTGTCTTGCCTTCTCTTCATGAGCAATAAAAAACCAAGCAGAAAAACAAATCACTCAATTCATGACTCATAGTCCAACAAACAAAATGCCATTTCTGAAAATGTATTCCCCTTTCTGCATTTTAACTCCATCACCCCCCTGTCGTAAGATGAGTGGCATGTTTTTTCCTTTATTCTTTTGGACTCAATTCATCCTTTTGTTGATAAGAGAACTAAAACTTTTAGAAGTTATTTGTCTCTCTAATATTATCATGCTATAAATTCTTCTCCTACTTCTACTTACTTCACTCAGCACCAGTTCATAAAGGTCTTCCCAGTTCCCTCTGAAATTATCCATTTTATCATTTCTTATGGCATAATAATATTCCATTACATTCATATATCACTTCATTTCAATATAATTTTTCCATTGTAATCCTATATATTTTATCTTATGCATTTGAAAACATTATTCTGAGAAAGGGTTCCAAGGTTTCACCAGATTGTGAATGGGATCCATGACACCCTTGATTTAGAGTCCAGGAGTGGGGAACCTGCAGCCTCAAAGCTACACGTGGCCTTCTAGGTCCTCGAGTGTGGCCCTTTGACTGAATCCAAAATCACAGAACAAATCCCCTTAATAAAAGGATTTGTTCTGTAAAACTTGGAGTCTATCCCTGATAGACAAACAGGCTTTTTTTTTTAACACAAAAGGAAATTGAGGCCCAGAGGATGCCAGTTTGTCCAGGTGTCTGAATCCAAATTGCTTACTGCTACCTTTGACCAGGAGCTTCAGATCATCTGAGTCACCCCAGACAAAATTTCCCTCAAATAACCTAGCTCACTAATATAATTGGTAGCTAATTAGTGGCACTTACAGGGCACTTTAAGATCTGCAAAGTGCTTTACATATGTTAACTCATTTGAATGGACTTTACATGCATTAATGTGACTGACTAGACATCACTCCAATTGAAGTCTGGCAAAAGGAGCAAAACAGAATAGGGGAATGTTGCCTCTCTCTCAATTTGTGTAGCTGATGAGGAGACTTGCAACTATGTCTATAAACTCCAGGGTTTGGGGTCAATCTATATCCTGGTGAAGGTCTGCATATATCTGGGGAATCCACAGTTGTGTCGCCCATGTCAGTAGTTACTCTATTTTATCTTTAGAAGATCAAAAGGACAGCAATTTAGAGATGGACTGGACGTTATAGATCTAGTCCAACATCCTCATTTTGCCTTTGAGGAGGTTATGAGTTATTCAAGGTCACAGATAAAAAGTGCCAGAGCTATTCTTCCACTATTATTTATTAATTTTACTTTACTTCTCTAATCACGAGCAATAAAACTGAATACAGTCATACTATGTCTGTGTGGTCAATTTCATTATATGTTGTTCATGTGATAAAGATCCACTGAATGAAAATTAAGCAAGGAAGATAAGAAGATGGTGATTTCTACTGAGTAGGGGCTCAAGTCAACGTTTTTATATGGAAAATGCACACAGGACACAGAGGACATGCCTTTAGACAGATGAGAGAAACATCAGTAACCACAAGGAGAAGGGAACTAGTGGGAGTAGAGATAGTAATTTTTGATGGGCATGGAAACCTTGCTGTACCCCAACCCTCCCCCTCCACAAACATCCCCAGTGTTAGCTAGAGCTCACAACCGACTGAGTGAGCCCCAGACGACCTGGTACTTATTACTGAATAGAATTAAGCTAATTGTAGGGCAGCAATACCTCCTGGTGAGTAGAGTAGTTGAAAGATCTGACAAGAGACAGAAGACGGATGGTCCAGGAAGGGTTTGCAGAATGTGATATTAGGCCAGGTAGGTTTTGAGTTAGGGGAAGAGGTTGTTGGAGCTAGGGCATTTCAAACAGGGGCCAAGAGTCAAGGAATAGGGGTGGGAGATCACAAGGCTTGCTTGAAAAAAGACCTGGATTTTGACACAGAGGGTCTGAGTTCAAATCTCAGCACTGCTACTTGTTTTTAGTGACAACCCTTCTGACTTCAATTTCCTTGCGTGTAAGAAAATGAGGTTGAAGATTTTCTTCTAGTTCTAATTTCACGATCTTATGAATTCGCTCAGCTACCAAACAGGGGCTTGGCTAAGAGAAAAAGGCCTGAGGCAGAAAATGCACTCCCAGCTTCATCCTACCCACTTGGTCCTTGGAAAATTCAAGACGCGCTCTCAAGTTCACCTTTGTTGGGGGGAGGAGGGGCGGTACAGTGGGAGGGTTGGGAAAACAGAACCAGCGTCGAGCCCGGCAATTCCCCCTTACTTATTTCCAACCTTTTCAAAGAGCCTTCTCCTTGTTTAATCCTTAAAGTATCATTATTTGTTTTAAAGCGACCAGACCAGCTGCAGGGAGGAGAAAAGGTGGATGCTTTGGAAGTTACCTGTATCCTCCAATATAAATTGCTATTTTCTTTTATCATTCACTTAAAGTGCACTTAACAGTCAGAAAAGCAATTCTATTAAGATGACATTGTGGGAGCTCAGATTTATTCGTTTTCAATTGCTCTCGGATCGTACATGCAGAGTTTGCAAGTTGAAAGGTAATTTTTCCTGACTGCCGAGACAGGCATTTCAACCCCAGCCCCGAAAATGAAGCTGTGTTCGCTCTGTCTTTCACATCACCATCAATAAAGGAGGGAGATGAGGGTTGCGAGAGCTGGATTTACTGACGGACTGGCTGATGAGCCAAGACGAAATGAACCTCCGGGTCCTCCATAGCTCCACTGACTCGGCGCTGCCGACAGGAGGGAAAACAAATGGGCTTTGGACGGAAGTATCACCCAGACTGATGAGTAGGTGTCCAGTGATTTTTTAAAAAAAAGGCCCCAATCCTGTAGTTGCTGCCCCAAGTCCTGCCTGTATTTTCCCATGGAGCAGAACAAAGGTTATAATTGAGATTTTTTTTTCTGGCCCTTTGGTCCAATCCAACGAACATTTATTAGATACCTACTATGTGTCGGGCATGGGAGATACAAAGACAAGATAAGAAACAAGATAAATCCCTACCTTCAAAGAGCTTTCATTACAGCAGGAGTACACAACACAGAAACAGATTAAGTAGGTGAATTGGCGGATAGAGCTCTAGAACTGGAGTCTGGAAGACCTGAATTCAAATCCAGCCTCAGACAATTACTAGCTGTGTGACTCTGGGCAAGTCACTAAAGTGTTGTCTGCCTCAGTTTCCTCAAACTGCAAACCAGCGAAACTAATGCCACTTTTCTTCTAGGGTTGTTGTGAGGATTAAATGAGATAATATTTGTCAAGTACCTGGCAGATAATTGACATTTAAGGAGATGTTTGTTCTCTTCCAACTATATTTGGAGGAGAAAGAGAGCATAAATAACTAAGGCTATCACAAAAGGCTTTCTGCAAGACATTGAATATGATGAACTGAGCCCCAAATGAAGCTGACTTTTATGCTTTTTGTTCTTTTTTTTAAACAATTGAATTTTAATATTTTTTCCTCAACATTGTTTAGCTTCCCAAGCCCTATACCCTCTTTTTCCCTCCCAGAAAGTTATTCCCCATAACAGCTATTTTTTTTTTAAAGACAAGCGACAAAGAAGAAGAGACAATACATTCCAAGCATGGGAAATCAGATTTACAAAAGTACAATGGCTATGCCTTCAGTAGGATTTTTTTTTTTATTTCTTGCAAAAAGAAAGAGAGAGCTGCAAGTTGGAAACTCACTAAGGGTGCAATTTTCAGGGGGTAGGAAGTTCCCAAGAATATTTTTTTTCAGTGTCCTTTAAATTTTGGCTTCCTGGCACAGAGTTCTGTTGCCTTACCTTAGTTATGGCTCTTAGTCAACCTCAGGTACTGAGACAGCAGATAGGGGACAACAAATAAAGCAGTTTTTGCTGAAATATAGCAGGTACAAATGGAAGTAATGTTCAGTAAGCCTGGAAGGGTAATAATAACTTAGAGTTTATATGGTACAGTAGAAAGTGCATTGGCTAAGGAGTCAAGGAATCTGAGTATATATATATATTATATATATATATATTATATTAATATTATATATATATATACATATATATATGATCCTAAGTTCATTAATTACAACCTATTATACCTTATTATTTCTTCCATTATCATCATCATCATCATCATCAGAAATGAGGTGGCACAGTAGGTTAAAAAAAGGCCCCAAATCCTGTAGTTGCTGCCCCAAGTCCTTCCTGTATTTTCCCATGGAACAGAACAAAGGTTATAGTTGAGGGTTTTTTTTCTGGCCCTTTGGTCCAATCCGACGAACATTTATTAGATACCTACTATGTGTCAGGCATGGGAGATACAAAGACAAGATAAGAAACAAGATAAATCCCTACCTTCAAAGAGCTTTCATTACACCGGGGGGACACAACACAGAAACAGATTAAGTAGGTGAATTGGTGGATAGAGCTCTAGAACTGGATTCAGAAAGATCTGAGTTCTAATCCTGCCTCAAACACTTACTAGCTATGTGACCCTGGGCAAGTCATTTCACCTCTGTTTGCCTCAGTTTCCTCATCTGTAAAATCTTAGTAATAGCACTTATTTCATAGGGTTGTTATAAGTATAAAAAATGAAAATATTTTAAAGCATTTTGCAAAATTTAAAGCTATGTAAAAATGATTATAATCAGGATTATTTACAGATTATAGAATTCATTCTCTGATGGGTGAAAAGATTTGCCCAGGTGCACAGAAGTAACGATTCGTATCAGTCAATAAACACACATTTAGTAAATGTGTGTTATGTGTCAGCTGCTCAGGATACAAAGACAAAAATGAATCAGTCCCTACCCAAAACAAATTTATACTCTATTTAGAGGAAACAATATATCCAATGTATACAACATACATACAAACAAAATACAAGGTAACTTCAGAGTGAGGGAAGGCACTAGCAACTGTGGAGTTCAGGAAAAGTCTCAAATAGAAAGGATCACTTGAAGCAAGTTCTAAAGGAAGCAAGAGAATAAAGAGATGGGGGTGTAAAATCAGTGAGTTCCAAGAATGGAGAATAACCTGTGCAAGGAATGGATGTGAGAAATGGAATGTTGCGTATGAAAAATAACTGGAGCCTGGAGTACATGAAGGGTAGTTCTCGTTCAGCTGTTTCAGCCACGTCTGACTCTCTGTGATCCCATTTAGGGTTTTCTTGGCAGTTTGCCATTTCCTTCTCCAGCTCATCATACAAATGAGGAAACTGAGGCAAACATGGTGAAGTGACTTGCCCAGGGTCACACAGCTAGTGAGTATCTGAGGCCAGATTTGATGTTTTCTTAGCAGAGATCTTCTCCAGCATATTTTAAGGATAAGGAAACTGAGGCAAACTTAATGAAGGATAGTAATATGTAATAAGCCTGAAGAGGTAGGCTGGAGCCAGTTTGTGAAGGGCTTTAAATGAAAAAGGAGAGGAGTTTGTATTTGATCTTGGAGGCAATAGGGAGCCAGGGGCACTTCTGGAATGAGGCTGGGGTTTGACACGACTAGACCTGTGCTTTAAGAATCGCAGTTGGGCAGTGTGTGGAAGATGGAGAGCATAGGGGAGGGTCTTGAGGGAAGGAGGCCAGGGAGTGGGCAATTGGAATAATCCAGATGAAAGCTGATGAAGGTGACTATGTGAGTGAAAAGAGATAGTTAAAGGGGATGTTAGGGAGGTCAAATCAATAAGACTTGGCAACTGACTGGATATAAGGGGTGAGGGAGGAGCAAATAAGATAGAAGAACTGAGAAAGACTCCACGGTTAAGACCCTGGGTGACTGGAAGGATAACGATGTCCTTGGGAGAAATAGAAAGTTTGCAAAAGAGATGAGTTTTGGGGGAAAGATATCAAATTCTGTTTTGGGCATATTGGTTTTGAGATCCCAGGACCATAGCTTTAGATATGGAAGGGATCTTAGAGAACCTTGAGTCCAAGCCCTCAGGTTTTGATGAGTAGACTGAGATCCAAAGAGCTCTGATGCCAGACACTGGCAAATGACTTGCCCAGTGCCACATAGTTGGAAAGTATCCAAGGGAGGATTTGCACCCAGGTCTCTTGACTCTGAGTCCAGTATACCATGATGTTGAATTCTATCCACTATACTATGTAGGTAGGTGGGAATGAGGGGCCGGTGCTCAGAAGAGATTGGGGAGATATACATATGAGTCATCTGCACAGAGTTCAACTCATAATTGAACCTGTGGAAAATGATAGGCTCTGAAAATGGGTATAGAGATAGGAAAGAAGAGGGCCCAGGATACAGCTTTGGGGCACATATGTCCCCAGGGGGACACCAGACATAAATGAAGAATAGATCTTTCCATCTCCAAACCCAGCATTCTGTCCTTTGAGCCATATTGCCTCCAGCATGCTATATCTGTGATTGAAGAAGGGATCCTCTTTGTTTGATGGAATAAAAATACACTGTCTCTTGAAAATCAGACAGATGATGCTGATCCATCAGTGGAAAATGTGATCTGAATGGTTTGCTGTGGAAAGGCTGTTTGTAGTTAAACCTTCTCAAACCATTAGCAACCAATAGTACATATGGGCTATTTTACTTCTTCATTCTTCTTTGGGTTACACTCCTTCTGGACTTCTTTCTGCATCCAGAACCAGCAGCCCTCTTCCATTAGAAGATAACTCTTCACTAGCAGACTTTTCACCCTGGAAGACTATTCTGTCCTTGTGGTCCTTTTCTCTGATTGGTCAGTTACTTCTAGAACCTCCATTCTAAGAAAAGTGCCCAGTACCCATACATACTCCTTCAAGGTTGGGGGGGTGGGGTTTAAAGTATTTATATAGTACTTATCATGTGACAGGAACTGTGCTAAGCACTTTTATAAATGTTATCCCATTCTATCCTTAAAACAACCCTAGGAGGTAGGTGCTATTATTATTCCCATTTTTTGGTTGAGGAAACTGAGGCAATTAGAGGTTAAGTGAACTGCCCAGGGTCACAAATCTAGTAAGTGAAGCCAGATTTGAACTTAGGTCTTCCTGATTCCAGATCTAGCACTCTATCCACTGTGCCATTCACTGCTTCCTTCAATCTACTCCTGACTTTCTAGACTTCTTTCTATCATGCCCCTAGGTGAGCACCTTCTCTCCACCCTTTTTCAGCTTCCTTTCCTGTTTCATCTTCCCCATAATAATGTAAGCCCCTTGAGGGCAGGCATTGTCTTTCTTTTTGTTTGTATTTGTGTTGCCAACACTCAGTACAATGCCTGCCACATATTTTTTGCTGTTATTTGTCCTATGTTCTAGAAGATGACCATGACCTCAGGAAGGTGATGCCATGACTTGCAAGTGAATTGGATTTAAGTGAAGAGGGTGTGCAAAGTCACCAGTCTCCCTCTCTTCTCTTGAGTCATCTGGGTCCAGTGGCAAGATAGAGATCAGGATGACTGGAGATGGCCAGGGTGCAGTAGGAGATCTTGGCCTTTTTAAGTTAAGGTCTTTCCCAGGCCTCAGTTTGACTGGGGCAGTGCCAATTCAGTGATTGAGGCTAGGTCAGAAATGAGGCAAAGAATGGCTTCTTTTATCTAGTAAAAAAATTTAACACAGGAGAGGAAGACCTTCAGAATTTCAGGCCAAAACAGAAACAATTGCTATTTACACTTACTCTGAGCCAGCAGGGCCCAAACAATGACAAAATGAGGCTTGGGCTAGAATCTATTGTTGGCCAATCAATGAGAGTCAGAATGATTTGAGTTTAGGGCATGGTCCTAAAGAAAAAAATCTAGATTGTATACGCCAAGGTATCTTGGGAGGTTTCAGTGATAAAAGTTTATATTCCTTTGGGCAGAGTACCCACAGGTAAGGGTATGATATCTAATGTAGACAGAGAGAGAGGAGGGAGGAAGGGAAAGGAGGGAAGGAAGGAAGGAAGGAAGGAAGGAAGGAAGGAAGGAAGGAAGGAAGGAAGGAAGGAAGGAAGGAAGGAAGGAAGGAAGGAAGGAAGGAGCTGCATTGCCCAACTGGAACTGGCCAGTTGAGTCCCCAGTGGGGCAGCTACAACTACTCACAGGTTGTTGTTTATCCTTCATTCTCAAAGAAGACCATGACATCAGGAAGGTAATTCCACAACTTGCAAGTGATACCATTTGCTTAATAAATGCTTATTGATTGTCTGATGTGCCAACACCCCAGAGGAGGCTAGAAGTCATGGAACAGGGTATAAGCATCTGGTTCATAAAGATACTTAGTCACAACCTTGGCATTGTTAATGCAACATTCTCCTGGGTGAGAGGCCATGAATCAAGTTCTCCTTTCTTAGGCTATGTAGAGGCTATGTAGAGGTTCCCTTCCTCTCCCTCCCTCCTCTCCCTCTGTCCAAATAAAGAATTATATTCTTACTTGCGGCTGCTCTATCCAAAGGAAAATAAATTTTGATCACTGAAATCTCACAAGATATCTTGGAGTTTATGGACTAGATTTTTTTTTTTAAGGCCATGCCTTAAATCCAAATCACTCTGATGCCCATTGATTGGCCAACAATACATCCCAGTCCAAGCCTCAGTCCTTGTTTGGGCTCTGCTGGCTCAGAGTGAGTGTAAATAGTAATTGTTTCTGTTTTGGCCAGAAGTCCTGAGGGTCTTCTCCCAGATAGATTTTTTTGACTAGGTAAAAGGGGCCATTCTTTGCCTCATTTCTTACCTATCCTTAATCACTGTATGGGTATTGTCTCAGTCAAACTGAGACCTCGGAAAGACCTTAACTTAAAAAGGTCCAGGGCTCCCACTGCACCCTGGCCATCTGCAGTTGTCCTGATCTATATATTGCCACTGATCCCAGACAGCTCTGGAGAAGAGAGTGAGGCTGGTGACTTTGCACGGCCCTCACTCATTTAAATCCAATTCATTGCAAGTCAGGACATCACCTTCTTGACTTCTTTAGTCCTCTGGGAATGAAAGACAAACAACAACAACAATGGCACTTGCTATCTCAGATCACCGTAACAGAGACTCAAAATTTCCATGCTTAAGAGACTTAAGAGATCATTCAGTCTAATCCACAGAATCACTCAATTTCAGAGTGAGAAGGGACTTAGAGGGCATCTAACCCATTCCTGAATAAGAATTCCTCAACCTGCAATATCCCTTATTGTTGGTAGTCATTTCAGTCATGTTCCACTCACCATGACCCCATTTGTTTTTGTTTTTTTGTTTGGCAAAGATTCTGGAGTGGTTTGCCATTTCCTTTTCCAGGTCATCTTACAGATGAGGAAACTGAGGCAAAGAGGGTTAAGTGACTTGCCCAAGGTCACCTAGCTAGTGTCTGAGGCCAGATGTGAACTCAGGTCTCACTGACTCCAGGTCTGGCACTCTATCCACTGAGCCACCTAGCTTCCAACAACCCTAGCAAGTGGTAATCTGGTCTGTGTTCAAAGGTCCTCCGTGGAAGGGGAGTCCACTACCTCCCTAAGCAACTCATTCCACTTGGTAGCCTTTGATAGTCAGGAGGTTTTCTTGACATCAAAGACTTTTTTTTTCTCTTTCTGATTTCTCCACGTCTGTCGTAGTTCTACTCTCTGGGATCAGGCAGAATAATTTAGTCTGTCTCCCACACAAGAGTCATATAAATACTTGAAGACAGTTGTCATGTCTGTCTGAGTATCCTCTTCCTCGGTTCCTTCAGTGAATCCCCATTTACCATGAACGTGAAGCCCTTGACTATGCTGATTACATCTTTCTGACTCTGGATATTCTCCAGCTTATCAATATCTTTCCTAAACCTAAACCTCAGAACTGAGACCCCAGATGTGATCTGATCAGAGTAGAGCTTTTTTTTTTTAAACTTCACTGATAACACTGCCTCCCCATTTTACAGATGGGAAATCTAAGGTCATATACTGAGTTTAGAAGAACTGGGACCCATGATTCTTTGAATTTTAGCTCAGGACAATTTTTAATACTCTGCCCTATTTCTTCTTTCTCTTACTTTCCCATTACTCTCTAAATCTTGGGGGGTGGGAGAAAGAATCCCTCTTTTTCTAGCTCTCATTCTTGTACTAGGACAAAAGCCATTATTGTACCTTGATCACTTCCAATCATCAGTTGCTGCATCCCCCTTTAAGTACATTGGCTCCCCTCTATCGCTTTCTGTTCCCTAACCTTAGACCCAGGCTGCCCCAGCCCCAGCTCCTATCTGAGCTATCTGTAGCTGAAGTTAGATTTGAATGCTATTCCCAGTTTATATAGGAACAGAGAGTCAGGGCTGTGAAGAACACTAGGAGAGAAAGCCCAGTCATATTTCCTCCTTATAGTTACAAGATAACCACTTTAAGGTCATGCTAATTTATTTTCTCTCCCTGCCTTGCCCCCATCCTAGCAGGCAGTGTAAGTTTAGTGAATTCCTTTTACACCTCAGGGTTTTATTTGGCCATTTATTTTTAATGCTTCCATCGTCTTTATGCATTTCCCGTGGATAGTAGATGAAGTCAGCCTTGAGCAGGAAATAAGATGGTCACACTCAGAGATGTTTCAGGGGAAGAGGTTTCTGATAGGCTGACTAGGACCCCAAGGCTAGCCCTTTTCCAAAGGAAGTGGGGGTGGGAGGGTTGAGGACAATCCTGGCAAACCCTGAGCACATAATAGCTCATATTCATGGTGAAATGGAAAGAATGCTGAAATTGGGGTCATGGGATCTGTGCCTAGTTTTCTATATGACTGGGCAATTTTCTCACTTATGATCAGCCACAGTCAGACATATTGTACCTTGACTATAACATAATGCTGTCATTTTGATCTTCTTCAGGGCCGAACAACAACAACCCACCAATGGCATGAGATGGTTTGATAGATAATAATAGTGCTTTAAGGTTTGCAAAGTACTTTACATATGTTATCTCATTTGATTCTCAAAATAGCCCTGTGGGTAGGTGCTATTATGATCCCAATTTTATAGGTGAGAAAACTGAGGATGAGAGAGCTTAAGTGATTTCTCCAGGTCACACAGCTAAGTAAGTGTTGGAGGCAGGATTCAAGCCCAGGTCTTCCTGATTCCAAGTTGCCTCACTAGGTTAAGTAGCACTTACTTCAGAAGCGATATTCATAGGCATTATTTCATTGCATTTATGTTATTTTTCATTGTATTTCTTTGTATTTATGAGGAAGACAGATCAGGCTGTCTTTTGTTCATGTGATAGAGAAGGAAATGGAGGCTGAGAGAGGGAAATTGACTTCCACCAAGTCACATAGAACATTAGTTCCAGCTAACACCAGAAGCCAGGCCATTATTAACACAATACATCCCACATTCACCCCTGCTACCATGTCTACTTGCTCTTCTTTCCCTCATGAGACCAGGCACCTGGATTTTGTGACCTTGGGATTCATCCTTGGTTCTTCCCTCTCCTTCCCCTACACATTCAGTCAGTTCTAAATCTCAGTTCTCCCTCCACAATATCCCTGGTAGTATTCCCTCTCTCTCCACTCCATCAGCACCCACCCAAGCTCAGGCCCATCTCACTCTAACCTGGACAGCTGTAGTGACTTCCTAATAGGACTCTCTGCCTCTGGTCTCCAAGCTCTCTACCCACCCTAATCCATCTTTCACACAGCTTCCAAATGACATTCCAAAAACTCAGATGTGACCAATTCAATTCAATGCTTGAGCAAGGGCTCAAGACACCTTGGTGGTTCCCTGTTGTCTCTGGCATCAAATACAAACTCTTGTTCCCTGGCTTCTAAGGCCCTCCTCCTTCTGGCTCCTACCTACCTTTATGGGCTGATTTTCTGTTCTGCCCTTTCATGCACACTTTGCTCTGGTCAAAGGGGTTTGCTAGCTGCTTCCTTCATGTCCCCGGCACTTAGCAGAGAGTCCTATGCAGAACAGGTGCCGAATGAATACTGAATTGAACTGTGTCTATCAGCCTGCACCAGAGAAGATGCTGCATCAGGCAGTACAAACATGACTGCCTAGCACAGAACACAGCAGGGCCAGGATGAGAAAGAAACAGGACTTTCAACTGACTGGTTGACTAGGTCAGAGATAGACCTATGAGATTTCTCAGAAAGATTGCTAAAGACTGGCTAGAGATAGACAGATAGAAGGATAAGAAGATAGACCAATAGAGATAGATGGATAGAGATAGATAGATAGATGATAGAAGGATAAAAGGCTAGAAAGATAGATGGAGAGACAGAGATAGATAGATGGATAGATAGAATGGATAGCTAGAGAGAGATAGATGGATTGATAGAGAGAGAGTAAGATGGATGGATAGACAGAAATAGATGAATAGAGATGATAGATAGATAGATAAATAGATAGGTAGATAGGTAGAAAACATAGTAAGATGGATGGATAGACAGAAACAGATGAATAGAGATGATAGATAGATAGATAGATAGATAGATAGATAGATAGATAGATAGATAGATGAATGGATAAATAGGTAGGAAACATAGTGAGATGGATGGATAGACAGAGACAGTATAAGATAGGAAGATGGATAGAAATAGAGATAGATGATAGAAATATGGATAGATCAAAATAGATGGATAGCTATATACCTATATACATATATGTATATATTCATATACATATATGCATAGGTATAGACAAATGTATGCATGTTGCTTTCCCTGATGGAATGCAAGCTCCTTCAGTCAATCAACAGGTATTAGATAACTACTATGAGGTAGGCACTGTACTAAGCACTGAGTATATAAAAGCAAAGTTGAAACAGTCCCTTCCCTCAAGAAGCTTACATTCTAAAGAGGGGGGAGAACAATGCACATGAATAGCTATATACTAGATGCATACAGAATAGGTGGAAGGTTACCTTAAAGGGGAAGGTACTAATGGAAGGGACCAGAACAACTCAGGGAACTTCCAGGTTCTCTTTGATCTGGCAACACTGGCTTTCTGACTCTTTCATGAACAAGATACTCCACCTTTCAGCTCTAGGCATTTTCACTGGCTGTCCCTCCCTGGAATTTTCTCTCTCCTCATCTCCATCTCTTGGCCTCCCTGGTTTCCTTCAAATCCCAGCTAAAATCCCATCTTCTACAAGAAGCCTTTCCTGATTCCTCCTAATGCTAATAGCTTCCTTCTATTGATTATTTCCTATTTATCCTCATATAGGTCATTTGTAGCTACTTGTTTTCATATTGTCTTCTGCATTAGACTGGGAACTCCCTGAGGGCAGGGACAATTTTTGTCATTCTTTGTATCCCCGGAGCTTAACATCATGCCTGCCACATGGAAGGCACTTAGTCAATGTTTATGTACTAACTAAGCAGAGTCTTGAATGAAACCAGGGATTCTGAGACCCTGGTGAGGAGGGAGAGAATTCCAAGCATTGGGTACAGGTACTGCAAAGACATGGCCATAGGAGATAAAGCGTTCCTTGTGAGCACTAGCAAGTAGACTAGTATGGTTGGCCCAAAGAGTGAGTGGAGGGACAAAAAGCATAAGAAACAATGGAAAAGTGGGAAGGGTCTAGGTTGTGAGGAATTTCAAATGCCAAGGAAAGGAATTCATACAGACTGTCCCAAAAGTATTGGTGCAGTGTTACCACTAAGACTTTTGGGACACCCTCTATTTCATCCTGGAGGCATTAAAAAAAAACACTGGAATTTATTGACAAGGAGGTAACATAATCATACCTATGCTTCAGAAAGGTCACTTTGGCAATTGAGTGGAGGATGAAATCCACTGGGGAGATCAATTGGGGTCTACTGCACTAGTTCCCCTGAGGTTAAGGACAAGTTTGCTTTTGGTATCTTTAGGGCTTAACAAAGTCTCCGATACACAGGAGGTAGGCATTTAATATTGCCTACCATTGAATTGTCACTGCCATTGAATGACTAATTGATTGCCCAGAGTGGGGAGCTAAACGGTTGTGCTATGGGGTAGGGAATTTAGAAGGCAGAGCCAGCACTGTCTTGGCCCTTGCCTTCTCACTTCCTTCAGAAGCAACAGCAGCAGCAGCTTTATACTTCCCCCTTCAGTAGCTTCCCAGGGGATCCTTGAAGCCTACCCCAACACCTTCAGGTACAAAATTTGCTATCGGAGACTCTAAAATTTGCTGCTGAGACTCTATAATAACCTGGCAGCCTCTGAGCTTCCATAGGCCACAGTCTAATCTCAAGCCTATCTCTTGACTTGGGAGATAGGAGACCTTTTAAATATCTTTCTGCCTGAATGTCTGGTCATCACTTTAAAGTCGATATGTCCAGAATAGAACCATTATCATTCCTCTTAAAGCAACCTCCACCCTCAGTGCCCAATTTCCTGTTTCCAGGAATAATGCTGTCATTCTCTCTGATGGCCATGCTTAAAGTCTTTGACATTTTCTTTATCTCCTTTTGCTGGGATAATAACAGAAAAGGCTTTCCTGGGACTATCCAGGTGGTGGTGTTGACCAGAAGGTGATTGGAGGCTTAGGACTGGAATTCAGTTTTTCTCTGATACCCTCATACTTTAAGGGATCTGTACCCTTATTGATTCAAGGACCTTCTTCACATAGGAAGATCACAACCTGTGGATGCCTTCTCATCCTATATGTTCTTTATATGATAGACTCCTTCCTTTTGTGCTTATAATACTTCTTGGGTACTAACTTGATACTCTGGTTGTCTATGTTATGATTTAATATACAAGTTATCACTTTTGAAGAAAAGGTAAAACCAAGAAGATAAGGAGGAAGAAAATAAGGAGAAGGAGAAAAGAAGGAAGCCAAGGAGAGGAGAAAGAAGATACTTTAGGGACTTCCACTTCCTGGAGCCAAGATGGTGGAGTAAAAAGGTAGTCGCTCTCACTCTCCCCTATCAACCTCTGAAAACCCAGTAAATATCACCCCAGAAAAAAACCCTGGAACAACTGAACTAGAAGAAAGATGGGAAGCAGAAGTGCAGCAGCCCAGCAAATGGGTCTCCCAGTGCCTCAGCAAAATAAGGGAAGCAGCACTACAAAGGGCCCCAGACAGATAAGCACCCTGCAGCATTCATCTGAAAGGAGCTGAAGAAAGCAACCTAGAGTCTTCCTAAAGTCCCAGCTTTGCTGATTCCAACACAACACCAGGTAAGCTGCCAGAACCCTACAGCCTCCAACTGTCAATCAGGAAGAGATCCTGAAGCCCAGGTGGTAGAGCATGCAAACACCAACACCTGGACCTCAGAGTGCCTCAGTAAGGGCAGGGGAAACTGGTGGAAACCAGCTCAGAAAACCACCAGGTGTCTCGGCACTCTACCACAATGGAATCTCCCAGTGCATTACCAGAAGGGAGGGAGGCAGCATTGCAAGGTGCCCCAGGCAGACAAACACCCTGCAGCACCCATCTAAAAGGAAGCTAAAGGAAAGGAAAAGCAGGCAACCTATAATTGCCTGGAAGTTCCAGCCTTACTGATTCCAGCCCAACACCAGGTAAGCTGCCAGAACCCTATAGCCTCCAATTGCCAACATAAGAGGCCCCAGCACACAAAGCCAGTGACCAAGATCTAGGCTCCCAACACAAGAAGCTTGGGTCAGTGCTCTCTGTTCCCCAGCAGGAGAGCTCAATCTCTTTAAAGGCCAGGGAATAAAGAAACACCATGAGTAAAAAGAAATGTACCATAGATTCATATTATGAGAAGAGTGAAGATCAAGACAGAAATTCTGAAGAGGACAACATTGTCAACAAACCCACATCTGCAACATCAAAAGGGACTATGAACTGGTCTGAAGCCCAAAAAGCCTTCTTAGAAGAGCTCAAGAAGGATTTTAAAAGTCAAATGAGAGAGGTAGAAGAGTCCTTAAAAAATACAATTGGCCAATTGAAGAAGGAAGTACAAAAACTAACAGAAGAAAACAATCTGTTAAAAACTAGAATTGGACAAATGGAAACTAATGACTCTATGAGAGAGCAAGAATCAGTCAAACAGAAACAAAAAAATGAAAAAATAGATGAAACATAAAATACCTCATTGGTAAAACAACCGACCTGGAAAATCGATTCAGGAGAGACAATTTAAAAATTATTGGACTACCTGAAAATCATGATGAAAAAAAGAGCCTGGACAGTATCTTTCAGGAAATCATAAAGGAAAACTGCCCTGAAGTCCTAGAACCAGAAGGTAAAATAACCATAGAAAGAATACACTCACCACCTGAAAGAGATCCCAAATCGACAATGCAAGGAATATAATAGCAAAATTCCAAAATTACCAGATGAAAGAGAAGGTGCTGCAAGCATCCAGCCAAGAAGAAACAATTTAAATATCATGGAACCACAGTAAGGATTACACAGGACCTTGCAGCTTCTACATTAAAAGACTGCAGGCATGGAACATGATATTCCATAAGGCAAAGGAGCTTGGATTGCAGCCAAGGATCAACTACCCTGCAAAAATGAGCATGATTTTTCAAGGGAGGAGATGGATATTCAATGAAATAGGGGACTTCCAAACCTTCCTGATAAAAAGACCAGAGCTCAACAAAAAATTTGATCTTCAAGTACAAGATTCAAGAAAGACATAAAAAGGTAAATGGGACAGAAAGATACAATATGTTGTTAATAAGGGCACTGTTTACATCCCTACAAGGGAAGATGACACTTGCAACTCTTGAGAACTGTATTGTTATTACACCATGTTAAAGGAGTATACATAAAGGGGTGGATATTAGTTGACTTTGATGTAATGATAAAAAAAATCTAATCAAGTGGGTTAAATGGATCCAAATAAGTGGATTAGTCTGATCTTAGAAAATGTACTGAGAAAGGAGGAGGCAGAGAAGTGTAAATTACATTACAGGAAAAGACACAAAATCCTATTACAGCAGAGGGAAAGAAGGGAGGGGGTGAGCATTGTTTGAACCTTACTCTCATCAGATTTGGCTCAAGAAGGGAATAACATAATCAGTTAGGTATAGAAATCTAACTTGCCCTATAGACAGTAGGAGGGAAAAGGGGAAAGAAAAGGAGGGGGATAGAAGGGAGGGAAGATGCAGTAAGGGTAAAAAGGAAGAAAAGGGAAAGGGATAATAGAAGGGAGGAAGGACTAAAGGAGGTAGTGGTCAAAAAACACTAGTGGGGGGAAAGGAGAAAGGAGAAAGAAAAGCATAAATGGGGAAAAACGTATACAAAAAGACACAGATAGTAATTGTAACTGTGAATGAACTATGGAAGTTGAATCGCTATCATTTTTTTTTCTCTTCTGTTGAGTTTTGTTTCCTCTTTCTGGTAGTTCCTCCTATTGGTTTTAATTTTACTTACAACTTCACCAACATGAAAGTACGTTTAATAGGAATGTAAATGTATAGCCTGTATCAGATTGTGTGCCGTCTTGGGGAGGGTGGAGGGGAGGAAAGGGGAGAAAAAATTTGAACTCAAAAGCATATGGAAGTAATTGTTGATAGATCAAAATAAATTAATAATTTTTTTAAAAAAAGATGTTTTAGGGTTCTAGATTTGCAGTGAGGAAGACGGGTTCAAATCCCACTTTTCACACATATGGAATCAAGTCACCAAGTTTACCAATTCTTCAAGCAACTCCATGGGGCTTTTACTAAGTCATCAATAGGAAGCAATTATAAGTAGAGAAATGACTTCAATACAGAGATTTCCCTCCTAGATCTATGATAATATCTCACATTTACTTTTTGTTGTTTTGGTTTTTGGTTTTTGGTTAGGTGATTGGGGTTAAGTGACTTGCCCAGGTTCACACAGCTAGTAAGTGTCAAGGGTCTGAGCCCAGATTTCAACTTAGGTCCTCCTGACTCCAAAGCCAGATCTCTACCCACTGCACTATCTAGCTGCCCCTAATATCTCACATTTAAAATATACTTCAAGTTAGCAAAGTATTTTATGATTATTGTCTCATTTGATCTTTACAATAACCCAGTAAGGGAAATTCCATTTTTAGTCCCATTTTACAGATGAGAACATCAAATCTTACAGAGAATTAAGGGTCTTAGAGTTAGAATTGGAAGGGACCACAGAAGCAATCCTCTCTTACTTCTTTATAGGCAAGGAAACTGAGGCCCAGGGCCATGAAGCGAGTTGTTTAAGATCATGAACATTAAATTGGAGGCAGGATTTGAACCCAGTTCTTCCTGACTCTAAGAAGAGAATGCATCCCCATACCAGAAGTTTCCTGTGCTAATAGAGGCCTTCTATTTTTGTGTCAATGCCTTCAATAATCAATACGTCACTTGCTCTGGCTTCTAGATGAGGCCACGGTTTGATCTCTATATATATTGCTCATCTCAGATACAGGAGAAGTTTACAACATTCTGAACCAGGATTAAAAAAAAGAGGAATGAGCAAAACCACAGCAACATGAAGAGGTTTTTTCTTTTGGTTTGCTTGCTTGTTTTTTTGTAGCAAAAGCAATCTTTTTTTTTTCTTCTGGGGATTATAATTGAGTTAAAGCTGTTTGCAACTTTATTAAATGACCATTAGTAGATCACTTAACTCTCCATGCCTCATTTGCTCATTTTTTTTCTTATGATAAGTAGAAATCACTCCACTAATTTTCCTGGGGGTCAATAAAACTGTAATTAATTTATTGATTAAAAGGTTTGAAGTAGCCAATCTCTCCGAGATGGGCCATGGAGACTTGATTAATATTCTTGCAAACAAAGACTTGATTTGAGCGATGAATTTGTCCAACCATTTTGAAAGATAATTTTGAACTCTCCTGGAGAAGTGACTTTGACACAGAGATCTCACTTCTGGGTACGTGTTAAGATTGGCAAAGCACTTTGTAATTATTGTCTAATTTGATCCTCATGATAATCCAGTAAGGGAGGTGCTATTATTGTCCCCATTTTACAAATGAAGAAATTGAGGCTTAAGAAGGCTTAAGGATCATAGACATAGAGCCCGAAGGGATCTTCTCTTATCTATTTGTAGATGAAAAAATTGGAGGTACAGATAAGTGAAGTGATTTGTCCGAAGTCACAGCCATTAAATCTGAGGCAAGATTTGAACCCAGTTCTTCCTGACTCCTGGAGAAGCTAAATGGCACAGTGGATAGAACACTTCATTTGGAATCAGGAAGACCCATTTTCCTGAATTCAAATCTGGCCTCAGACACTTACTAGCTGTGTGACTCTGGGCGAGTCATTTACCTCTGTTTGCATCAATTTCCTCATATGCAAATTGAGCTAGAGAAGAAAGTGGCAAACCACTCCAGTGTCTCTGCCAAGAAAACCCCAAATGGGGTCACAAAAAGTCAGACATGACTGAAAATTGACTACATTTCCCTTCCAGATTCCAAGTCCAGTGCTCTAAGCACCATGCCACACTACATTAAGTCCAGCACTAATATTGTGAGCGCAGCACGGGGAGGCTGCCAGGTTATCCATGGAGGAGCAAACTGGCCCAGATCACACCAGAGCTACCATCCTTATCAATAGCAGCAACAACACCATGAGTGGACATGATGCTCTGGGCAAGATGGGGAGAGTCAGCCTCAAAAAAGAAAAAAAGACAGAGGGGAAGGGAAAGGGCATATATATTAAAAACTTATATAGCAATGTTATATAACAATGTTATTGGAAACATGAGGGAAGCCCTTTGAATGAGGAACTACTGACAAACACTGTTATATGAATGCAATGAAATATTGTGCCATAAGAATGATCTGTGATACGTGGTCCTTGTGATAAATGGTGTGAAGCAGTCCAGGAAACTTGAGAAGACTTGGATGAATTGAAGCAGATCGAAGGAACCAATGTATCCATTGACAGTACTAATATCAAAGAAAACAACAGGAAAAGCAGTGAGATTCAGATCAGGGCAGTGCATGATGCCTAGACTCCAGAGGAAGGAAGATGAAATTTACCTACCTTTTCTCAATAGAGAGGTGGTATGCTATGGGCACAGAATGAGGAATACATTGTCAGTGATGATCAGTGTGCTTGTTTTCATCACCTGTAAATCTTTGTAATACAGTAGGGTTCTTCTGGGAATGGTGGAGAGTGTGGAAATTGGGGAAATTACCCTGTTGTCAATAAAAACAACAACAACAACAAAAGAGCCCAGCTAAACCTCAGATTATAAGAAATAAAACTTCTTCATCATCACATTAATTTGCTGTGATTGCTTTTGAAAGTTAAAAACCAAGTTTGTAAGAGTTTTTTGATCTATGATACATGGCTCTTATGATAAATGATTTGGCACAAAGCCATTTGCCTTGAAAATGTAGCTGAGAGAAAGATGGCATCTGTCTTTCACCTCAACTCCTGCCTTGAGCATTATTAGAGGTGGTTAGCCAATTCTTGTTTAAGAAATGACATTTTTTTCTTGTAGAGTTCTGATGCTTCTGCCTTTCAAGGCAAATTTAGGAATTAGGCCCCTGAGAGATGTTACCATTTACCTGTGGTCTCTTCTGCCCACTAGCAAGGTCCCACACAAGCAGCTGAAACAAGTCTGGTTCCCAGTGGAGATATAGCAAGAAATATCACTTAGTGTTAAACCATACTTAGTGCCCATCCATTTGCATTGGTTTTTCTGGTAGGAATTGTTCAAGAGCTAAGCATATTGTAGAGTTAGGTCCATGCTTCACATTTATTTTTGAGTCTTCACAGTGCTGTGAGAAGAACACTGGTCAGATGATAACAAGTCATGTCCTGGCAAGGCAACAAGCTTTTACTGATAGCTTACTATGTACCAGGCACTGTACTAAGTGCTGGAGATATAAACAAAAACAAAAGGAGAGACAGACTGTACCCTTAAGGAGCTTATATTCTATTGGAGGAAGACAATACATAGCAGGTACCCACAAAGCTTGGGATGATTTAAGTAAGGAGACAGTACTAAACAACCAGGAAAAAGTGAAAAGCTTCCAGGAGGGTATGGGCCTTAAGTGAAGCATTGAAGGACCATGGATGGAGGAGCCTCTTCCAGGTTCCAGGATATTGTTAAAATGAATATCATCTACAGACAAATATTTATAAAATAGATTGTCAGGTCAGGATATCAGGATAACAGACAATGGGTGAGTGAGGGTGTTCCTTTCAGGGCCAGAGAAGAAGTCAGATACGGAACACAAGGTAGTAAAGAAGTTAATTTGGCAAGCTCCTCCAAATACCAGCAAAAATGGCTCTAAACAAATTCTAGAGCAGCAGAACACACAAAAAGACAGAGTGAAACAAATCTCCAGCCCAAGACAAACTGGATTGTTGATTGGAAAGGTCTATTGGGAGATACTTCTTCAATGGAAATGGAACTGTTTCTAAGTTCAAATCCTATGTCTAATGTTTGCTATTTGTGTAGCCTTAGATAAATCCCTTAATCTTTCTGGGCCTCAGTTTCCTTATCTGGAAAATGAAAATGGTTGGACTAGACAGCTTTTGATGTTGCTTCCAGTTTTAGAGCCAAGATCCTGTGATGGAGAGCACAGAGATCTCTACTTTCAGAGAGAATTGTGAATCTCCAAAGCCTGCCTGTCACTGGGCAAAATCTCCTTATGGGCTTCATGAGATCAGAAGTTTAGAGCTAGAAGGGACCTCAGAGGTCATTTAATCCAATTCCTTCATTTTACAGATGAGAAGATTGAGTCCTAAGGAGGATAACTGAGTTGCCCAAGGTCACACAGGTAGTAACAAGTATCAGAGACTTCCTTGTTGTGTGACCCTGGGCTAGTCGCTTAACTTCTGTCTGCCTCAGTTTCCTCATCTGTAAAATGGGGATCATAATATCACTAAGTGGCCCAGTGGATAGAGCACAGGGCCTGGAGTCAAGAAGACTCATCTTCCTGTGTTCAAATCTGTGTGACCGTAGGCAAGTCACATAACTCTGCCTCAGTTTCCTCTTCTATAAAATGAGCTAGAGAAGGAAATGGCAAACCGCTCCAGTAATTTTGCCAAGAAAATGCCAAATGGGATCATGAAGAGTTGGACATGACTGAAAAATGGCTGAACAACAACAACAAATATCACCTACCTCCCAGGATTGGTGTGAGGATCAATGAGATAATATTTGTAAAGCACTATGCCAGGTATACAATGCTATATAAATGTTAGCAATTGTTGTTGTTACCCAAGTCTTGTGCCTCCGGAGATGTGTGCTTTCCCCTGCTTCACGCTGCTTCCAGTGGTCAACCAAAGGTAACTGGAATCCCCACTAAATTATTTACAAAACAGAAATTCTCCAGGCTGGCATAGTGCAGCCTCTCATTGAAATTCTTTGGAACAGATGGGATTGGGAATAGTTCGATGACAAGAAAAGCCAGAGATTTCTAGCTGGATTCCCAAAACCACCTGATGGATTCAAAGACCAAGGAGGCATCCTCAGCAAGATTTCATCTGACAAAAATAGATCTGGAAGTTTTGGCAGACTGCAAACCTCATATCAATCAATCAAAATTTATTAAGCACCTACTATGTGACTGGCACTATGCTAAGCATTGGGGTTGCAAAAAGAGGCAAAAGACAGTCTCTGCCATTTAGGAACTCACCATCTGATATCAGTCATGAGTGGAAGAGCAAGGGAAATTTCAACAATCACAGGCTGTCTTCTGTCACCATCAGACTATCGGCTTGAGTTCTACATTCAGTTCTAGATCTAGGCTCTAGGTCTTACAGTTTAGGGGAGGACAATGATAAATTGCAGATCTCACAGAGGAGGCAGAGTAGGATAATCAAATGTCTCCTGCCATAGGAAGATTGAATGAAGTCACTGATGATATTTAGGACAGAGAATAGAAGACTAGGGGGATATTTTCACTTTTCTACTGAGGAAACTTCCATGGCCTCTTTTTACCTCTAAGATAAAAGATCAACTTCTTCCCTTTGCATTTAGTGCCATTTAAAGTCTGGCACTAGATTAACTTTCCAGAGTAATTTCACATTACTCCTCTTTGTGAACTCTGGATTCCATCCAAAATGACCTCCTACATCTTGTTTTCCACATACAACACTCAATCTCCTATCTCTGATAATCACTGCCTGCCTGTTAGACATCACCACCTGGATATTGCTTAGGCATCTCAAATTCAGCGTGTCAAAACCACAATTTGTTCATTGATTTTATCTGCACCTCTACCCCCAAAACCGTGCCTCTTTCAAACTTCCCCATTTCTATCGAGAATGATACTATTGATCCTGTCACCTAGGGGACATCTCCCTCAATCTCTATATCCAATTAGTTGCAAAGTATTATCATTCCTACCTCCAGAAAATCTGCGTCATTCCCCTCACTCTTAGTGTCTCCACCCTAGGTCAGGGACCTCATGGGGGACTATTTCGATCTTCCTCTCTTCTTTACCTTACTGATCTAAGCCAACCTCCACAATCTGTTAAATTGATATGCCTGAAATACATGTCTGACCATATTTCTCCATACTCAAAAACCTTCTATTGCCACTGAGATCAAAAAACTACATCCTCAGCCTGGCATTTAAAATCCTTTATGTTCTGGCTCCAATCCACTTTTCTGATCTTATGTCATGCTGCTTCCTTTAAGCATGCTCCATTCCACTCAAACTGGGCAGTTAATCAGGACATGACATTGTCTCCAGCCACCTTGCCTTTACCCAAGTGGTCCCACATGACTGAAATGTACTTGCTTCTCACTTCCACTTCTTAGAATCTCTATCTCCCTACAAAGCACTGCTTAGGTGACCACTCCTACCCTAACTTTCTTTTTCTTTTTTTTTTAATTTAAAATTTTCTTATTTTTTCCATATGCTTTTGAGTTGAAAATTTTTCTCCCTTTTCCTCCCCCCCACCCTCCCCATGATGGCGCACAATCTGATATAGGCTTTACATTTACATACCCATTAAACATGTTTTCACATTAGTGAAGTTGTAAGTAAAAATTAAAACCAATACGAGGAACCATCAGAAAGATGAAACAAAACTCAACAGAGGGTAAAAATAAGTGATAGCGATTTGACTTCCATGGTTCTTTCTTTGGATGTGGACAGCATTATCCATCCTGAGGCCTCTACCCTAACTTTCTGATCCTACCTCCTCTTGAACTCTATGTTCTACTAGCTCTGCTTGGTTTCAACTCCGTGAAAATCATGTTTCCTCCAGGATAAGCTCATAGCTACATATCTCCTCATTAAGAAGATTGCTTCATGGGGCAGCTAGGTGGCACAGTGGATATAGCAGCAGCCCTGGATTCAGAAGGACCTGAGTTCAAATCCGGCCTCAGACACATAACACTTACTAGCTGTGTGACCCTGGGCAAGTCACTTAACTCTTTGCCTAGCCAAAAACAAACAAACAAACAAACAAACAAACAAACAAAACCAAAAAAGAAGATTGCTTCAGCTTTGACATTCAACTCCTCAGTATTCTCAGTTACCTCTTCCCTGAGATTGGAGGGCCAGAGGGCAGAACACAAAACTCCAAAACTTCCTCATAGAGGGCTCAGAATGACTATTCTTCATTTCCTCCCAGCTCCTCTCCTCAGTTTCTACTCCATGAACATCATCACCATCCCCTCCTCCCCTACTCCCACCCTCTGATGATGTCTTCTTCTCAGCTTCCTTCTGGGTATTGTCTTCCCCCATTACATTGTAAGCTCTTTGAGGGCAGGGACTGTTTTTCTGATTTGTATTCCCATAGTACCAGCCATTAGTAAATGCTTAATAAACAGTGATTAACTTACTTGACTTGAACTTGCTTTGCATGTGCTTTATTTGTTTATGTGTTGTGGTAATTCCCTGAGAGAATGTAATTCCTGGGAGATCCTTGCTGGCAAAGGCTACTTCTATTTTGTCTTTATAGCCACCATGCTTTTTCACGAGGTCAAGTTATTTGTCACACCAAAATGAATGGAATTTGTCCTAGTCTCAATTTCCTCTAAATAAAATATGTATTATGACACCGAGTGCCTATCCCCTAGAGTGTTTGAGGATCTTCTGATTAAATGCATGCAACATGTTTTGCAAAAGAGAAAGCCCTATACTGATGCCAAAGGTTATTTCTCTTCTTTAGGAGAATAGGGCAGATGAGAAAAGGGAGAAGAGGAGAGATCTGATTGCCCTCTTCTCACTGACCACCTGGGTGTTACCTCAGAGATACCATGGTTTAATGCAAGAAAACCCGGATTAGGAGTGTGAAGATCTAGGTTCAAACTTCAGGCTTGTCACTTATTCCCTTCAACATAAGTCTCTTTCCTCTTTGGGTCTAAGTTTCCTCTTCGGTTAAATGAGAAAGTTGGATCAACTGAACACAATAGAAAAAAAAACCCTGATGTCACAGAATCTGTATTTGAATCAAGACTGTTCTATTTATTCCCTGTGTGGCCTTGAGCAAGTCACTTCCCCTCTGTGGGTCTCGATTTACTCATCTCTAAAATGAGGGAGCTTGATTAGATCAGGGTTCTTTGCATCATGGAGCCCCTTGACAGTCTGGATACATCTATGGAAGTCTTCTCAGAATGTTTATAAATACATAAAATAAAATGTATAGGATTACAAAGGAAATGAATTACATTGAAATAGTTATCAAAATATATGTTTGAAACAATCATGGACTCCAGGTTAAGCACTCCTGGATGAATGACCTCTAAAGTCCTTTCCAGCTCAAACTCAGTGATCCTATAATTCTAGGATCTCCTAGTATTAATGTTTAAGATCATTGTTCCATCCAACTTGGATCTTGGAGCTTAAAGGGACCAATCACAATCTCCATCTACTTTTCTTTAGGGTCCAAATGCTTCCTTCACCAGCCCCATCTGACTTAGTCCCAGAAGGTAGAATGTAGCTATGGAAAATCAGCTTGCCCTCATTCACCCTGGCTGGCACCCAGGGTTCCTCCCCTTTATGGCTATCAGCAATGCCAGTAATTAAAGTAGATTGTTAGCAAGGCAAGCATTGATTATTACAAATTGTCAGAATGCATTCCTTCTGTGAGCTAGGCTGGACTCAAACAGTGCTAGGGGATTTTTCCCAATTATGGACCATTCTTCTGTATTGCTCTGGCTTTGGATTTTAATTGCTTTTTGAAACTTTGCATCCGAAATCTGTTTTTTTTTTTTGGTCCTTTTCCTTTTCTTACTGATTTAATTCACAATTTCTAGCCTGGGATGATTTACTGTAATAAAGCTTAGAATCTTAAGATCATAGATATAGAGCTAAAAGTGACCCCAGATATCATTTAGTCCAACTACCTTATTTTACAGTTGAGGAAACTGAAACCCAGAAAGAGTGACTTGTGCAAGGTCTCATAGGTAGGAAATATTGGAGGCAGAACTTGAAGCCAAGTCTTCTTGAATGCAAATCCAGTATGCTTTCCAATGTACCACACTGCTTCCCCTCCTTTCATTCTATAAAAATTATTTTAAGTGGACATCCTGAGTTCCCACGGCAAGGAATTGGTTAGTGTGTTCATTAGATTATAAATGCAAACTAGGAGGATCATGAGATAACTTATTCCAATCTCTTCATTCTGTAGATGAAGTAAGCAGAGGGAGTGGGGAGACAAGGAGGTTAAATAAATTAGTTGCCAAACATCACACATATAGGAGATATCAAATAAAGGATTTGAATCCAAGTCCTCTGACCCCCAAATCAGGTGTTCTTTCAAGCTGTTGCTTTCATTAGGCCCTTTACAAACTGGAACGACACTACCTTTTCAATTGAAACAACTTAGTCCTGAACTATTTCAACAAATAATTGATAAACAAAGGTTGGAAAAGGACAACAGAAATGACATTGAAACCAACTATAATACATTTATCCAGATGTTTAGCCAATATAAATTAATTGTTGCAAAAAGGAAACCAAAACACATAGGTAATGCCTTAGTCCACAAACATCTGTTTTAGCCATCTAGTAGGGAGAGATGGCTTCCAGAGACAGCACCAGATTAAAATATAAATTTATTTGTGAAGTCTTACAAAGGATGATGGCCAATTATGAGTATCATCATTTCGTAGAGAGAAACAATGGAGAATAAAATTAGCTTAGTTCAAGATTGTTAAGATATACAACCAATCTCCTCCTATTGGTTTTAATTTTTACTTACAACTTCACTAATGTGAAAATATGTTTAATGGGTATGTAAATGTAAAGCCTATGTCAGATTGTGCACGTCTTGGGGAGCGTGGGGGGGGGGAGAAAAAGGGAGAAAAAAATTTCAACTCAAAAGCATATGGAAAAAAAATTTAAAAAAATAAATAAAATTAAAAAAATTTAAATAGTATAATAAACATAGGTAAAAAAAAAAAGATATACAACCAATCATCTCAAGTGTATTCAGAGATGAACATTTAGCTAGGACTATTAAGGGGGGAAGAAATAGAAAAGGTTTGTGAAAGTTGCTTTAACAAACTTTTTTTTCTAAATCAAGGGAAGTACAACCACCATACTTGGATTCTAACCTCACAGTCCCAGATGTGTTTATGGGAGGTAGAACACAAAAGAGAATAAAAGTTGAGAAAAGCAGCCAGACTGGACAAAATATATAGAGATATGGTCTGTGCTAGAGGTAATGCAGTTGTGATGGGGTTCAGGGATATACATAAGATATCTGAGTGAAAGGAAAATACCAATGCATGAAAAAACCCTAAGATCTTATTAATACTTCAAAAAGAGTGAGCAAGAACAATTAGTCACAAACTATATGCCTACTCATGTCTATACATATCTTCACGAGAATTCTCTATGCAAGAATTAGGAGCATTTTCAAAACAGTAGAGAACAGAGAGCAAGTCAAAATTTTAAATTATTCTACATCTTTTCAGCTCAGTCATTTTTCAGTTGTGTCCTATTCTTCGTGACCTCATTTGGAATTTTCTTGGCAAATATGCTGTAGTGGTTTGCCATTTCCTTCTCCAGCTCATTTTATAGATGAGGAAACTGAGGCAAACAGGGTTGTGACTTGACCAGGGTCACACAGCCAGTAAACGTCCACATCTTTACTATTTTATAATTAACTAAAAGATGTAAAGAACATAAGATCCTATTGTATCTACTATTTATTGATTATGAAAAAAATTGATTTGGTAGAGCAAAATACCAGTCATTTACAAAATATCTACCATCCATCCATCAAACTCATCCAAGATCTTTTGAAAGACATTACATTAAAAATAATCCTGTTCAATAGTCCTCTGGTAACACACACCAACAAGACATATCACAAGTAGATGTATGCTTGCCCAAAGTATTCCTCACTACGAAGAAAGAGATGCAGTACAGAATCCAGATTAATTAGGGGTCCTTTGTGGATGATAAGATCTACCAGATGCTCCTGCTGGAATGACACTATGCTGATTGCATCAAATTTTAGTACACAGCAGGATGTCCTGGAAGAGACCTGTAATCCCTCAAATGACTTTGGCCTGTCCTTCACACAGGAAATATCAAGTGGATGAAGAATATCTATAGTCTAGATTTCAATGTGCACTTGGATGGATATCCTATAGAGCTTATCTAATAGAGTGTATTTCTGGACCAGATAGTATGGATAAACAATCAGTTGGTTGTTCAACTCAGGGTAGTTGAATAAGAGTTGGAGAAGAGCAAGCTAAATTGTTTTAGGGAAATTGCAAAGCTTCCCAAGAAAACAAAGGTTATTTTATTTCCAATATGATCATTCTACCTGTGTTGGTATGTGACAGTGAGACATGGAATACAATTGCATCAGAAGAAAGAAAGATGAACATCACAGAGAAGGCAATGGGGGGGGGGTACAGTCAGGGTGAGCAGGTTGCAGTATACAACCAAAGAGGAATTCATAAGAACAGGAGTAAAAGATGTCATTCAGGAATTACAGGATAGGAAGATAAAATGGCCTCATCATGTGGCATGAGCAAGGGATGATATATAGACAGGTAAAGTATATCTTTGGTATCCATGCAAAGTCAAGTAAAATCAAGGGAAGTCTCCTGGGCAGCTAGGTGACACAGTGGATAAAGCACTGGCCCTGGATTCAGGAGGACCTGAGTTCAAATCCGGCCTCAGACACATAACACTTGCTAGCTGTGTGACCCTGGGCAAGTCACTTAACCCCATTGCCTAACCCCCCAAAAAAAATCAAGGAAAGTCTCCAGCCCACTAGGGGGATCCCCTGTAGTGAAGTTATGGGAGGACATGGACACAAATGGGCAGGCATGGATGAGTGCTCAATCTGTATTACTGGAAGGAATACCCACATTGATGATATCACAAATGCCTTTGAATATTTGAACAACCAATCAAACATATTACTAACTGTCAGGCACTGTGCTAGGCTCTGGAGATATAGAAACAACAATGAAACAGTCCCTGCTCTCAAGGAGCTTACATTCTAGTGGGGGAGACATCATATGCATATAGAGGTATATAGGAAACATAAAGAAAGTAGATAAAATATAACCTTGCAGGGGAAAGAACCAACAAGTAGGGAGACCAGGCAAATGTCTCATGCAGAAGGAGCCATTTGAATGGAGTCTTAAAGGGAGCCATGGATTCTAAGGAGAGATGGGGAGTGAGTATATTCCAGGCAGGGAAGAAAACCAGTGCAATGACACACAGATGAGAGATAGTGTATTGGCTGAGAAGCAGCAAGAAGGCTAGTATTCCTGGACCATGAGGCAAGTGGAGGGGAGTAATATGTAACAATAATAAATTTGTTCATTAATTAAATGAATAAAATGACAAATAAATCAATAATGAAAAAATGAATAAACATCTGCTATGTGCCAGGCACTGTGCTAAGTGCTGCAGATACAAATAAATGAAAGAAAGATAGTCTCTGTCCTCAAGAAGCTTACAATCTAATGGGAAAAGAGAAACTACAGAAGGAAGCTAGAAACAGGAAGAGGGAAAGGGGGCCACCAGGGGTTTCTTTGGCATTCTTTGGAATTCAAGCCAAGCAGAACTACAAATGGAAAGTGAAGAGTTAGTGGGGGGCTCAGGTCCAGCCCTCTACAAAGGAAAACTTTGAGAGGCGTTTAGTGCTCTTCAATCAGATGGGAGAGGAAGCTGAGGGAGCTGGGAAAGTGTTGCATATCAGAAGCTGAATTAAACAACTTCATGATGAGATTTCAAGTGAAATCTGGGGGGGACATTATGTTCCTTGGATTTCAAGCCAAACAGAGCTGAAGACATAACAAATATACTATTACTACTACTACTACTACTGCTGCTACTACTACTATTACTATTACTACTACTTTATTATTACTACTGCTACTTAACATTTGTATAGTGCTTGTATATGTGCTTATATGTGCTAGGCATTATGCTAATCACTTTATAAATATGATTTTGTTTGATCCTCACAACAACCCTGTGAGCTAAGTGCTGTTATTATCCCCATTTTATAGATGAGAAAACTAAGGCAAATAGAGGTTAGCCAAAGACACCATTCTGGAGGCAATAAGGAACTCCTGGAATTTACTGAGTAGGTGGGTGACATGTCAGATTTGCTCCAGAAGTAGCATGGAATAGCAGACAGAGTGATGGCCTGGGGGTTAGGAAGACCTTAGTTTAAGTCCTGATTGGCATATATTGATTGCGTAATCAGGGGGCAAAATGTTAACCTCTCAGTGTAGTATCTCAGGCTCTGACATTTACAGAGCAGCTGGCAATGTAGGCCACTGGAGGAAATTTTTATCCCAGGAATTTCCTACACAGATAGAATCAGAAGGTCCATATCTTTTCATTTATTTACTTTCCCTTTCTTTTTTTCTCTCCTTTTTCCTTTCCTCTTTTTTCTTTCCTCCCCTTCCCTTTGTCTTCTTTTCCCTTTTTCATTTGCCTTTCCTTGTTTTCATTGACTTCTCTTTTCTTTCTTCTCTTATTTTCTCCTCCTATAACTTTGCTTCCCTAGTTTTCCCTTTTCTCAGCATTCAGTTGAGGAGCCTTTGAACACTATAGGTTTTTTTTCAAGGAGCTGGGATCCAGGAGGGAGCCTGGGAAGCACAGGAAAGCTCTTCCCCAGTTGTACTCACTGCATCCCTGACATAGCCCAACAATTCCTTATAGGAAATGTTCATTGGCCTCATTGGATCATAGACTGTGACCTCATTATCTCTCTCCTTTAAATCTTTTCGTGTTTGGACCATAAAGGGTGAAACAACAACAACAACAACAACAAACAGAGGTAGAGACCATTAGAAAAACTGCTGACACCAGTGGCCTGGGTAGCAGCAATCCATCATCTTCATTGTTTCAGTGAAATGGTGTCTGCGGGCAGAATGTAAATGGTGCCCTGGTAAGGGGGGCCTTGTCCAGGTCCAGCTGCAGCTAGGTGGTGCCAGATAGGGAGGCAATGGAAGCATGGGCATGTAGGTGGGAGAGAAACAGAGAAAAGAGGTATCAATGCCTCTCTCTCGTGAAAGGGGAATCAGGTGACAAGCCAGTAGGTAGACTGTGTGAGATGGGTTTTCTAATGAATGCTGTCACAGGCAGAGAAACAAAAGGAGGGCTGGCAAGTTAGTAAGCAAATGTGAACATAGCTTAGAGAAAGCAAGACAGAGATGTCAGCTTCATAGGAAGGCATCATGTGCTGGCAATGGTATCCATCCTAGAACCAACCTAGAGATTAGGATTACGGGAATAAACCCATCCACACATTCCCCTGATCTCAACCCAGTGCAGGCCCATCTTTGTTTAATGGGCCATTTTGGTTCCCTGGCTTTATTTCCAACACCCACTGACCCATCAAGGTGGTCTCCAGAACATCCTTCCTCTCCTATTCATCCTGTGCTTTTATGACAAGATGCTCAAATCTGGGAGAAGGGAAAGACTAGAGTGGGACAGAAGCTTAGTTCAGAGAGAGCCCAGAAGCTCCAGCATTCTCAATAGTGAGATGCTTAACAGAAGAAAACAGAAGGGCACTATGTAGATGGTATCCAAAGGAAGACATAAGTTTGCATCCAACAGTGGCGTTGTGCTCCTAGAGAGTGAGAGTGCTGATTTAGAGACTGAAGGTCAAGACTCAAAGGTCATTGAATCCACTGCCCAGGAAAAAGGAGAGGCCAGAGAAGGCAACAGATTTGTCTAAGGTCACAAGGTGGTCCCAGATGGGGCTAGGATTCTCTGACTCTCAATTCTGAGAGTTTACCAATACACCAAAGAAAAGCTATATTAACTGGACCCATTTTCAAGTCCGAGAAAGGGGGAGATAACCTGCTATTTGCTGAGTGTTTTTTGTAAAGCAAAGACCCACCTCTACCCTTAATCCAATTCAATCCAATAAACAATTATTAGATGCTTACTATATGCCAGGCATGGTGCTAAGCACTGAGGATACAATTAATAAAAAGAGAGCAACTCCCTGTCCTCAGGGAGCTTATGATGTAACAGAAGGGGGGACAAACATAAAAAGAAGCAGGAAAGGTTGGGGGAGGGTTATCAGGTGGCATCTTTTTCATGGAATTGAAAAAGAACTAGACAGAGCAGCAGATACAGAGTACAGTGAGTCCAAAAGTCATGCTCTATATAAAGGAAGGCATTGGGGGGAGTTTGTTACTCCACTCTCAGTCCTCCAGTCAAAGGAGAGAGGAGGCTGATGGAGGTGATGCCAATCAAGGCTTGAATTTGGCAGCATAGTGATGAAATTAGAGGTGAAGAGCTTAACCTGGGAGGGACATCTTGTTCCATGGAGTCGAAACTAGGCAGGGCAGCATATACAAAGTAGAGTATTTATGTATATTGTTGAACACACAGTAGCTACTTAAAAGTGTGTTGATTGATTGCTAAATAGACTTTTTCAGGCAGAAAGATAGACACATTCAGTCTAGTGAGTGTCATACATTCTGTGTATGTGAGACAAACATTCTGGTGGGGAAGAGGATGCATAGGTAATTAGATATCTTCAAAACACATACAGAATAGATGGAAGCTAACTTTAGAAAGTCACTGTTGTTGCTCATCCTTCATTTTTGAAGAGAACCAATGGGGAGATGTCTTGACTTGCATGTAACTTGAACTTAAGTGAGGCAGAGTCGCACAAAGTCCTCAGCCTCACTCTCTCTTCCAGAGTCATCAAAATCCAGTGGCAAGACAAAATTCAGGACGACTGGTGATGGCCTAGGATACAGTAGATGACCTCAGCATCTTTCATGTCTGACCAAGCTTTAAGGGGTCACAGCCCCTGCTTCTGCCACCTTCATGGCTGTTGGAACAAACTGTTCTCATCTTTGCCCCTTCCACTGTGGGAAAGTTGTCACATGCTTGGGGTAGACACCCCCCTAACTCATCAGCAGATTTGACATTTAGCTTATCTGCTGAGATGGTTTTACCAGGGTGTGGCCACTGTGCATGCTTCTTGGAGCCACAGGTGAGAGTTGTGTGAAGGTGGGTGAGCAGCCCAGGAAAAGTCTTGGTAAACCCTCAGGTGCTTGTACCAGAGGTGCTAGTCCTCCTAAGCACCCCATACACCCCCTACCAAAAATACACTATATACCCCTCTAGCAAATACAAAGTTATTGGTACTTAGAGAGACCAGGAAAGGTCTCTTATGGAAGGTGGCATTTGAAAATGAGTCTTGAAAGAAGTCAGGGATTCAAAGCCATTGAGGAAGGAGAGCTTTCCAGTAATGACGACAGCTAATACAAAGGCCTGAGGATGGGTGAGAAAGTATTTATCTTTATATAGACAGTCTTGGCTCAGCCTCAAGGGGAGGCAACAATGATGGTGATGATGATGATGGTGGTGATGGTGATGGTGATGATGATGATAACTAGAATTTATAGAGCACTTTAAGGTTTGCAAAATCCTTGACACAGATCATTTCTTTTGATCTTCACAACCTTTGAGGTAGGTACTAATGTTATCCCTCACTTTACAATTCAGGAAATTGAGGCTGAGAAGGTTAAGTGATTTGACAGCTAGTCAGTGTCTAAGACAGGATTTGAACTGAGATCTTCCTAAATTCAAATCTGGCACTCTATCTATTGAACCACTAGCAATAAATGGTCTAGATTTTGGATTTAGATTCAAATTCTGACTCTGCCACTTGCTACCTGTGTGGCTGTGAGAAAGTCACTCCAATTCCCTCAGGCTCAGTTTTCTTATATGTAAAAAACCAAAACAAAACAGAACAACAACAAAAAAGCCAGGGCTGAACTAGATAATCTCTGGGCTTCATCTGGCTGAAATGTCTGATATGATACAACACATCTTTATTCCTTCTGATCCTTTTGCAACACATGTTTTATGGGAAGCCTCTCTGCCCCTCTTTGTTGTCAGAACACACATTGGTCAATGGACCAGCTTACATCCATCTCCATGGGATGTTTAGGCTATATGATGAATATTCTTGATGTGTTGGCCTGGACTTGTCAATGAAGCCATCCAGAGCCTCTTCACAGCATGAAAAGGGAACTTTTCAAATGAAGTCTGTATCTTGGAGCCTTCCAGGACATTCTTGCATCGAGCAACATCTTGGAGAGAGGGTGAGAAGGAAGAACAATAGAAGACAAAGGGCCTCAGGAGAGAGATAACTATGCTTTAGATTCCCATGAGATTTTGGGTCGACTCAGCGTTGAGCATGGGCTCAGGATTTTGTAGAGATTGGAGGGATAAAGGTTAGCACTATTTATAAGTGTGAGAACTCAATTGGCTTGAAGTTTCTTTAGCCCTGTTTGCCTGGGATTCCTGCCAAGTAAAGTTCCTCATCCTTTATTGATTGGATTCAGAGGACTTTGTGCCCCTGAGAAGGCCCCAAAAGCTGGCGGGTAGGGGAGAGGGAGGAGGTGATTACATGCTTGCCATGCCTCTGGGAAAAAGGGACTTCCCTGGGAACACCAGCTGTAGGAACAACAGAGAATGTCAAATCAGCGATTTCGTCGGGATCCCAAAGGAAGCTGTCCCTCTTTCTGAAGCACATTGGGAGGGAGGCGCTGTAATGCACCCATCCACCCCCCTGGGTTGCTGCTCTCATCCCAAGTGACTTCTCTCCCTCCCAGGAAGCTACCCTGCACAAGAAGAGTGATTTTTCTGCTTCTTCTCTGGACTAGGGGTTGGACTAAATTAAAGCCCAAATTAAAAAGGACTAAATTATTTTCTTTTTTTAAAATATGAACTCTGGCCTAGGGAAGGGCTGTGCTTCTCTCCTCTAGCTGGGAAAAGGAGGGACTATGAGGTATGTGGTTGGTTGATCACTTAATCTGCTTAACTTGTCAAAAATTACAACGCAAACCCCATTGGGTAGGGGAATTGGGGTGGGACGGTAAGTCAGTCGGATCAGGCAACAAACACTAAATTAATTAATGGATTGTAAAACCCTAGCTTGGCAATGAGATGGTACAATGGATAAGAGATTTACAATTGGATTCAGGAAGACCTGAGTTCAAATCCTGCCTCAGATACTTTACTAGCTGTCTGACTCTAGATAAATAACTTCATCTGTGTTAGTGTCAGTTTCCTCATCTGTAAAATGAAGAGGGAATTAGCCTATGTGGCCTCTGAGGTCCATTCAGTTTCTATGTCTATGATATAGAACTATGATCCCATGAATTCACATTTAGATTTGACAGGGGCAGCTAGGTGGCGCAGTGGATAGAGCACTAGGAGGACCTGAGTTCAAATGTGGCCTCAGACACTTATTGACTATTGACTAGCTAAAAAAAATAGATTTGACATTTATTAAAGACTTACTGAATGCAGAAAAAAAGTGACTTGCTGATGCCCAAAGATGCTGGAAGACCTAATAGTAAGACCTAACATTTATATAATGTTTGGAAGTAGAATTTTCTTTTCTTTTCTTTTCTTTTCTTTTCTTTTCTTTTCTTTTCTTTTCTTTTCTTTTCTTTTCTTTTCTTTTCTTTTCTTTTCTTTTCTTTTCTTTTCTTTTCTTTTCTTTTCTTTTCTTTTCTTTTCTTTTCTTTTCTTTTCTTTTCTTTTCTTTTCTTTTCTTTTCCTTTCTTTTTTTTTGGCAATTGGGGTTAAGTGACTTGCCCAGGGTTAGTAGCACATAGCTAGTAAGTGTTAAGCGTTTGGTCTGAGGTCAGATTAGAACTCAGGTCTTCCTGACTTCAGAGCCGGTTGCTCTATCCACTGTACCACCTCGAAGCCCCAAAGTAGAATTTTCTAAACTGTATCTTGTAGACCCTATGTGTTGTAGGGAGGCATAAACCCTCTTAGAGGAGATTTGAAACAATGGCCAAAATTATTGGTTACTTCCAAGGAGATAGCCTGAATAAATACATATACTTCTTTTTCAATGGAAAGGTTCCAAAGTCAGCAAAAACAAGACTAATATGCTAAATAAGGAAAAGGCAGTCTATGGCCAATAGGGCATGCTAGACCATCCCCACCCCCACCACACACACACACAATGGATGTCTCTACTCAGCTAAAGCATCCATCTGCTTTGGATCGCTGTGAAAAGTTTCCTTCTCTAAGGAAGAGCCATGACTCTTGTGCTATCCACTGTGGACACAGGGCTCTCCCAAAGATCCTCAAAGACAGTCTAGGGGGCTACTCCAGAGACCTCTCTGGTATCACCTCAGACGTCTTGGTCCCCAGCTTCCTCTACACGCTCAGATGAAGGAGGTGCCCAGGACCAGAAGGGGCCACATATGGATGCCAACCAGTCAGATGCCATCCTGATCCCATTACTCATTTTACTCCTTCCCCTCACCCTGGATTTCCAGAGCATTCCAATGAGGAAGATATTGCCAACTGCATCAAGTTTTCCCCTGTACTTTTGGAAATGGTCACAGCACAGTGGAAGAAACACTTGATTTGAGTCCTCATCATCCTTCCCTTGAGCTATTGCAGCAGCCTCCTAATTGGTGTCTCTGCCTTAAGTGTCATCTCTCTCTAATTCATCCATCCTTCACATGTCATCAAGCCAAATTGATTTTCCTAAAGTGTTGGCCAGACCATGTCAGCCCCATATTCACTAAATACCAATGCTTCCATGTTATTTCTAACATCAAAATCAGACTCCTCTGTTGGGCATTTAAAGCCTCTTGTAACCTGGTTCCAAGAACCTTTCTAAACTTATGTAACACTCTCCTTTGTTCTATCTGAAATGGCTTTCTTATTCAGCACAAACAATGATCTATCTGCTGTCTCTCCTAGAAAGCATTTCTAGTCATTTGCACTCCTTAGAATCCTTAGTTTCTTTCAAAGCTTAGCCCAAGGGCCATCCACTACTTATGTCATTTTCTGATTCTCGCAGTTGCTACTACCTTGCTATATCTATCTGTCTATCTATCATCTATATTTATATTTCTCCATATGTGTTTTTGTGTGTATGTATATTTAACCTCCCAGGTGAGGAAATTCTTTCCATCAATGTAGATTGGCACCCTCTCTGCATTTAGTCTTAGAGAGTTTTCTAGAACACTGAGAGATTGAGTCATTTGCCTGGGGCCACACAGCCACTGCATGTCAGGTATGGGATGTGGCACACAGCAGAGACCCAGGGCAATGAAATAATTGGCCCAGAGTCACGTATTGCACATAGTTAGATAGATAGATATAGATATGTGCAGGGTGTGCATCTATTTCAGTCACGCCTGGACTCTTCATGACCCCCTCTGGGGTTTTCTTGGCAAAGATACTGGAGTGGTTTGCCATTTCCTTCTCCAGTTCATTTTACAGATGAGGAAACTGAGGCAAACAGGGTTAAATGACTTGTTCAGGGTCACACAGCTAGTAAATGTTAGAGGTCAGATATGAACCCAGGAAGATGAGTCCTCCCTGACTTCAGGCCTGGCACTCTATCCATTATGCCATCTAGCTGCTTGGAGTGGAGGACCAAGCCAACTCAGGTTAGAAATGGAACTGATCAAAGCTTCAGTGTGGACCAGCAGCAGTGTAAACTAATGAGTATCTTCTGTACTTCCAGCTTCAGTGAGTTGGGGTGACCTAGTTTTCAAAACAAACAAAAAAACCCAAACAAAACCAACACCAAATCCCACATTATTCTGAGGGGAGGGGTCTTGACTTTTTTTTTTGAGGCAGAGTTAAATGACTTCCCAGGGTCTATCTACGCTATACACTGTGCCACTTAGCTGCCCCATATATGCACATACATACATACATACATATGTATAACATATGTTTGTATATATAATTTATTTTGTATACGTCTTGCATATACTTACATATATATGCTTATACATGTATATGTTGTCTCCTCTGATAAAATGTAAGCTCTCTGAGGACAAGGATTGCTGTATTTTTAAAAATACTCACTAGCTCACATAGTACATGATGCACACCTAGTAGGAGGTTGATTGATTGGTTCAGATGACCTGAGTTTAAATGCTGGCTGCTTATTACTTGTTTAATCTTGGGCAAATCACAACCTATCTGTGTCTGAGTTTCCCCAACTGTAAAATTAAGGGAGTTGATCATACATCTTAAAGGATTCCCTCCACATCTAAATCAATGAATATATACAGTGTGGTAAATATTTACATCATTTTGTAAACTCTATTGTTTATTTAAGATTTACATGTTTGTTCTTTTTTTTTCTGGGTAGGCAATGGGGTTAAGTGACATGCCCAGGGTCACACAGCTAGTAAGTGATATGTGTCTGAGGCCGGATTTGAACTCAGGTTCTCCTGAATCCAGGGCCAGTGCTCTATCCACCGTGCCACCTAGCTGCCCCTACATGTTTGTTCTTATAAAATTCTTATAAGTTCTTAATTTTATTTAATAAAATTTATTAACTAAGAAAATGCATTTGTTTGTACAAAAATTTAAGGGTACTACCCCACAAAAGTTTGAAATTTGTTTTTGTGGGAAAAAAAAGGAGGTAGGGAGGTGTCACTACATAATGGTTGGAAACCTCTGCTTTAAGATTTGGAAACCATTTTAAGTATACTTTTTTTGGGGAAATTCATAATGAGTGTATGAGGCACGTGTTATTATTAATTGTGTTCACATATGTGGAACTGGAGACTTGGGGTGATGAATGATTAGCTCAGAGTGACATTATCAAGTGTGCTAGGTAGGATTTGAACCTACTTCTTTCTGATTCTATATCCACTTCTCCATCAATTATATAACTCCATAGAAGAGCTAATGAAGAATAATATGAGATAAATGTATGTAATCAATTAAGCAGCCAACAAACATTTATTAAACAACTGCTATGTGCTGCATTCCACCTCTGACATGCAGTGGCTTTGTGGCCCTGGGCATACCATTTAACTCCTTGCTGCTGAAGAAAACTCTGTAATACTATAAATTGTAAAGAGGGTGCCAATCTACATTGATGGAGAGACTTTCCTGATTTGGGACATCTCTGTACTAACGAAATCACAGATCCAGGACCGATCTCCTTGTGCTAGGTTCATCATATAGCCATCTGTGTATGAATCTTATCCAAGAGCGTGCTGGAGCCAGCTCTAACCTGCTTGCAAGAGCCCATTGTTAAATTTTCCATGTTAGTATTTATGCCTCAGAAATCTATATGCTACACATCTGGACTTTATTTATTATTTTATTAATTGTCTGGTCTTAAGAAAGTGTTAATAATGAAGATTACACTTGAATATGTGTGTGCATACAGCTCTTTCTGGTCCTCCTTGTTATTAAACATTTACCAGCACACACTTGTATTATTCTATAAATCTTCCTTGGGCTCAACAGGCATGTAATAGAAAGCTCAGGAGATGGAAACATTGCCATACTGAAGTCCTGGGGACTTGAGAACAATAATAATTATAATCACTACAACAATAATAGTAATAACAATAAATTGCACATATGTGCTATATATATATGTATACATGTGTGTATGTATATTAATCTATCTTATCCAACAGAAAAATAGGAGGAGAAGGGGATAAGAAATATGGAGGGAGAATGATAAAATTAAAGGCAGATTAAGGGAGGGAGTGATCAGAAGTAAAACAGACTTTTGAGGAGGGGCAGGAGACACACACACACAGACAGAGAAAGAGAGAGAGAGAGAGAGAGAGAGAGAGAGAGAGAGAGAGAGAGAGAGAGAGAGAGAGAATAAAGAAGAAAATAGAATAGAGAGAAATACAGTTAGTAATCACAACTGTGAATCATAAATGTGGTGGGATGAACTCACTAATAAAACAGAAGCAGATAGCAGCACGGATTAGAAACCAGAGTCCAACAATACGTTGTTTAGAAAAGCTATTCAGAGAGTTAAAATAAAGGGCTGGAGTACAATCTAACATGCTTCAG
This sequence comes from Phascolarctos cinereus, assembly GCF_003287225.1. NCBI lineage: Eukaryota > Metazoa > Chordata > Mammalia > Diprotodontia > Phascolarctidae > Phascolarctos > Phascolarctos cinereus. The sequence goes on along the minus strand of NW_027555847.1, from coordinate 687,541,886 downwards.
CTGAAGTAAAAAAAAAAAACAGGGTAACAATCATGATCTCAGACAAAGCAAAAGCAGAAATAGACCTAATTTAAAGAGATAAACAGGGAAACTACATTTTGCCAAAAGGTAGCACAATGAAGCAATATCAAAAATTTTACAGAAAGCTTCACTGGTAAAGGCCTCACTTCTTAAATATATAAAGAACCAAGTCCAATTTATAAAAAAATAAGAGCCATGCCTTGATTGAAAAATGGCTAAAAGATATGAACAGGCAGTTTTCAGAAGAAGAAATCAAAGCTATCTATAATCATATAACAATTCTGTAAATCACTATTGATGAGAGGAATGCAATTTAAAACAACTTTGATGTACTATATCATACCTATTAGAAATGAAAAATGTTAGATGGGATGAAGGAAAATAAGTACACTAATAAACTGTTGATAGAGTTGTGAATAGGTTCAATCATTTTGGAAAACAATTGGAACTATACCCAAAGAACTATAAAACTATAAAACTTTCACTCAGCAATACCTCTACCAGATCTGTATTCCAAAAGATCAAAGCCAAAGGAAAAGGACCCATATGTACAAAAATATTTACAGTAGCTCTTTTTGTGGCATCAAAGAATTGAAAGTTGAGGGGATGTCCATCAATTGGGGAATGGCTAAACAAATTATGGAATATGATTGTGATGGAGTATTCTTGTGGTATAACAAATGAGAAGGGGTGTAGCTTCAGAAAAAAAAAACACAAATTATATGAACTGATACAAAGTGGAGTGAGAAGAACCAGGACATCTTTGTGCACTGCAACAGCAATGCTGTTAATTATTGATGATCAGCTGTGAAAGACTTGGCTACTCTGAGCAATATGATGATCCAAGACGATTTCAAAGGTCTCATGGTAAAAAAAAAAAATGCTATTCTTCTCCAGAAAGAGAAATAATGGACTCTGAGGGAAAATTAAAGTACAATTTTCTCACTTTATTTTCTTCTTTCCTTCCTTCCTTCCTTCCTTCCTTCCTTCCTTCCTTCCTTCCTTCCTTCCTTCCTTCCTTCCTTCCTTCCTTTCTTCTTTTCTTCTTTTTTCTTTCTTTTTGCAATATGACAAAAAATGTTTTGCATGATTTCACATGTATTACTGACATTATTTTGCTTGCCTTCTCAGTTACTGAGGTGAGGGAGATGGGAGGGAAGGAGAGAATGTGTAATTCAAAATTAAAAAAAAAAAAGAAAAATGTTAAAAATAAATAAACTTATTTTTAAAAGTCAAAATAGTACAGAGAGAGAGAAAGAGAAAGAGAGAGAGAGAGACAGAGGAGGGAGGGAGGGAGAGAGAAGTGAGCCAGGATGGGCAAAGAAAAGCCTAATCTTACCAGTTTCTGGTTCCTCCCTATTTTGACTAATTATTTTTTCAAAATTCAGTAGTTTCTATGCTGATATGGGATTGCAAGTTCTATCAATACTGTTCAAATTTGTCACCCTCTGGTAAAGCCCTATTGGAAAACTCTAGCCCTGGTCCTGGGAAAGATCATGAGCAGACTGTTAGCATAATGTGGACCCCAAGTCAACTTGCTCCCTCCTCCCCATTGTGCAGAACTTGGGAACAGGGTTCAGGCTTGGAGTTCCTACTTCCTTTAAGTATGTCCAAGAAGAGCATAATCTGAAATCTGGACTCCTGCATTTTAGAAAACATCCTCGCTGCTGGCATCTGATTTCGGCTTCTGTCTCTCAAATCCATGGAGTGTGTTAACGCAGGTCTCTGCCACCCTCCATGCTTAAGTCAGCTCCTTGCCTCTGATCTACAGAAAACTGCAATCTGTTCTAGACTGGGGAAATCTCTCAGATGTGGCATCTCTTTGAAGTCCCATAAATAAGAATGTTCTCATGGGGATTTCCCTTTGAAACCCTGCCAGAGAGCCCATCCCAGAATGATGAAAGGAGTAGGATGTAAGTGCATCTGTTGGTTCTAACTAGAAATAATTTTGTATATGTGTGTGGGTTATTGTTTTTTTTCCTTGCTTTTTTTTAAACTTAGAAAAAATGTAAGTGACCTTCTTTTCAGCTAAACCTCAAGAGTTGTGCTTGGATCCTTAAGAATGGACAGTTTGTTCCACCAAACAACAACTTTAAAACCCTCTGACTTATCAATCAATCAATGAACATTTATAAAGTGCCTAGGATGTGTCAGGCACTGGGCTAAGTTTGACAGTTAGCTGATTCTTTAACTTTCCCATTTCCCTCCTTTGTCATTCAGTAGGTTTGCAGAGTAAACACACTGTGTCCTGCCCTCAGCTGGTTTTCTATTAAATACTCTATGCCACAACTTAATAGTATTGTCACTGGAATATCTTCTATAGATCCCCATGTAATTGTTATCTCCTTTCCACAGTTGAGACCCAAGGTCCTTCTCCACTGTCTTTCCCTTGAACTTTACTCCCTTGCCCTAATCTATCATCCCATCACCAAGAAGAAGGAGAGCGCAATTAGAAAATAATTATCCTTTTGGGAAGTCAAGTTCACCAATCTGATGCTTGAGGTAAAATCTTTGAATTGCTTTAATGTGCATTTCTCTATTGATGATTTTAAGAATTTTTTCATATGGCTATTATCAATTTGGATTTTTTTTTTTGCTTTGAGAACTACCTGAAATTAAAGGGGTGCCAATTAACTAGGGAATTAATTATGTTATATGAAAAAAATTATGTTATGTGAATGTAATAGAATACAATTATGCCTTAAGAAATCATGAAAGGGGAAGTTTCAGAGAAACTTAGAAAACCTCAGGTAAACAAATGTTGAGTGAAGTGAGCAGAACCAGGAGAACAATTTATACAATATCAATAAACAACTTTGAAAGATTTAAGAACTGTCACTACAATGACCAGCCATGATTGCAGAGGACCAGTGACACAAAGCATGTTAACCACCAGTTGACTGAGAGGAGTTGGACCAAATTTACAGAATGAGACATATATTTGTAGACCTGGCCCATGTAGAAATTTGTTCTAATTGACTATGCATATTTGTTACAAGGGTTCTATTTATAACCCTTTTTAAATTTTCAGATGGAATGGGGAAAGTGAGAAGGAGGTAAGTTAAATACATGTCAATTTTTGTAATTAAAAGGAAAAAAAATAAAATATGTATCCCCACTTCTGTACCCTGGCTACTATGCCCTGTTGCTACGGAGAACAATGAGAATAGCAACTGATTAATCATCATTAGATGAAAGATTTCATTAAAATATTTTTTCATAAAATTTCATAAAAAATTACTATCAAAGGATGAGGGGACAGTCACTTAGGCATGCCTTAGCATGTAAACAAAAGTTCTCCCAAAATTCAGCTGAGTATACCAGACTGAAAGAACTCATAGTCTAGCTCCAAATGCAGTTACTTGCCAGGCACCAAACAGCCGGAATGCTAGATGATTCCTCCTGGATCTTTAGATTCCTAATATTGAATATTCCTAATATTCACTACATACAAAGTCTTCCATTTATGACCTTTTCAATCCCTAGGTATTTACCTACAATCACTGATTCCATTTCCTGAGCACCCATTTACATCTTAGCTCCTTGCAATATGGCTTCCAACCCCCATATTCTACTGAAATTCCTCTCTTAAAGGTCACCAATGATCTCTTACATGATTAATCTGAAGGCTATTTTATGAAATAACATTTTTCTAGAAATAGATTTAGAGCTAGAAGGGACTTTGGAAGCCATCTAATCCAACATGCTCATTTTACAGGTAAGGGAATGAATGCTTAGAAAGATTAATTGACTTACCTATTGTCATAGAGATAATAAGCACTATAGGCAATATTTGAACTCAGATCCCCTAACTCAAGAATTATTGCTATTTCTACTATACCACACTAATCAGGAAACCTTGGATTCAAATCATACCTTAGACACTCACTAATGATGTGATCTTGGGAAAGTATGGCATAAAGGGAAAAGCACTAGATTTAGAATTAAGGGAATCAGAGTTAAATTCCCAGCACTATTATTGACTACCTTTCCTATTTCTTTTGAGGGAATCAGCATATTCTTCCTCATATCCAACCACCAAGTCCTGTCTCCTCTGTCTCTAAAACATCTCTTAAATTTCTTTCTCCTCTCTCCACTTACACAATCACCATTCTAGTATAAGCCTTAATTATTATTTCTGTACTATTGCAATAGTCTCCTAATTAGTCTCTTTGACTCCAGTATCTCAGTTAGCACTGTGGGTCCTTCTCATTCACAAACCTTGAAGGACCCTCATTCCGGCCATGCCAACTACAGTGACAGGCCCAGTCCCAGGGATGAGAAAACAAGGGTCTTGTCTGCTCATGCCTTCAAATTCACTTGCCCTTGGACATCCTCAGTTGCTAATATGTGATAGGGGCTGGGGAAAAGGACACTTCAAAAGTCACTAGAAAGACAATGCTGATAGTAGCCCTAGACAAGCAGCAAAGGAGTAAATGGTTTATAGAAGAATGCACTTTGCAGGTACCATCAAGGACTGATTGGAACAAAGATAGTGGAGAATAGCCTTATGCTGCTTCTATGGACTTTAATTTCAAAGGGATAGTCAGAAAATCACAGAATCTCTGAGCTGGAAGAGACATCAGAAGCCATCTAATCCAATTGATGACAATTAATTTTAATGCAGTATTAATTTATTATTAATATGAATCTGTATCATTCCTCTTTTCTGTTAACCCCTCCATCTCTTAGCTCAAAAGAGACCTCTCCCATTCTAGCTGAGGAATGCAATAACTCTCAGTTTCTAAGAGATCTGCTAGGGTAGGGAGCCTTGGTTCATTTATTTTATAAACAAAAGCCAACCCAAGCTGTTCCACACTACTGAGAAGAGACTCTTTTGTCCTTGATTTCTGGTTAAAACTTTGGGGTGACATGGCCTATGAAGGAGAAACTTAGCCAAACAGCTCTTGATCAGGGTGGCTTCACTTGCCCAAATTGCCAGAGGTGGCTTGAATCTCATGACCAGGCCAAGTTCTCAGCTTACTCTCCTCCCCACAAGAAGGAAGAGGTAAGAGCTCTTAGTCCACCTCCTTATTAAATGTCTACCAATATGGGTATACTTTCAAGGTCAAGGTCCCAGTAATTTGCTGTCAGGACTTAAACCCAGGACACTCTTTTGGTGTCTTTGATCACTGGGAGAAACCATGAACCTTGATTTATTGAGCACTGACCAGCCTAATTAATAGATCTATAAACTACACCCAGAACTTTGTCTCTTAGAATTCCATACACTATATAACCCACACAGGAACCGGGTCCCCCATAACCATCCTCCAAAGAACAAAAAGTCATCTGGTATTTACTTAAAGATCTACAGTTTAGGGAAGCTATCAGCACCTGAAGCAGCATGTTCCACTGTTGAACAACTTTATTAGAGAATTTTCCCTCCTTACATCGAGCCAAAATCAATCTCCCCACAACTTACTGGTCCTACTTTGGGTGCCAAGCAGAACAAATCAAGTCATTCTTCCATGGGACAGCCCCTCCGCTACCCAAGACAGATGTCTTTGCATCAAGGACAGTTGAGCTGGACCATAGAGTGAAGAAAGTCACTGTGCAAGTCATTATGTCTTCCTAACTCAGGAAACTCTTGAGGATTTTTCTACTAAGCTACAGGATCTTTTTCTTTTACCTTGTAGAAGAGCAACTCTGCACTGCAGATCCCAATACTGAAGAAATCATACATCCTTCATGTAGTTGCACCTCCATTTTAAAGATGAGTCAACTAAAGCTCAGAGAAATTAAGTGTATTACCTAAGGTCAGCAAGTTTATAGCAGAGTAAAGAATTAGAACAAATGTCTCCTGGCTCCCATCAGATGTTTTTTTCCCAGCCAGGTTGCCCTCCCATCTATATATAGTCATGTTCATTTCATTCCATCCTGGGAGAGGAGTTGCTATTTCTTTCTTATCGATTGAGAATCACATGTACATCTGGACGGAAGCCCTTCTATTCCCATACCTGGACAATGCACTTTTTTTCCTTCTCTTTTAGAGTTTTCTCTGAGAACTAAGGTCACATCAGCTCCAAATTGCAATGCTATCTGGGAGAATTGATTTGCTGGCCTAGGAGAAACAGCATGAGTCCACAATGACTCAATTCCATTTAGTAGGTGACTACTATAAATAGCCCCATCCATGCAAGGAAGAGCTAACTGTGGCTTGCAGACTCAGGCAGCAGCCTCTCCTCAGCAACATCTACATATGAACCACCTGAGCATTAACCTAGTTTGAGTGTAGTTAGTCACACAGAAAACTCAGGAAAACTCAAATGCACATTTGGATGATGTGGAATGGCATGAATATTGAAGGGAAAATGGAGAATCAAGAAGACATTAGGAGGATCACAGAATCAGATTCATGGAAAGTCAGCATTGGGAAGAAGCTCAGAGTCTATCCAGTCTGATATGGACCTGAACATGAACCCTTTACAATATACCTAGTAAGTGTTCACCTCTCTCCCTTGGCTGATAGACCGCTAGTGAAGGGGAACATATTCACAATTCCATTTTGGGGTGTTTTTACCTGTTAGGGGGTTCTTTATATGATATTATGTAGCTAGACATGGAAGGGATCTGAGAGGTCATCAATTCTAACCACTTCATTTTACAGATGGGGAAACTGAGGTATACAGGAAGGAAATGATTTGCCCAATTAGCAAAGGGCAAAACTTAGTGGCATAGTGCATAGAGTGCTGGGCCTAGAGTCAGGAAGACTCATCTTTGTGAGTTCAAATCTGGCCTCAGATATTTCCTAGCTATACGACCCGGGCAAGTCACTTAATTCTGTTTGCCTCAGTTTTCTCATCGGTAAAAATGAGCTGGCGAAAGACACGGCAGACCAGTCCATTATTTCTGCCAAGAAAACCCCAAATGAGGCCATGAAAGAATGAGACACAGCTGAACAACAACTTCCCTCTCATCCTCATCAGTTTCCAGGACCTATTATTTTCCTTATATAGTATATCTGGCATGTGTCTCCTCTTCACTTATATATGACAGTCATCAGTTAGTTGATATTCTCATTACCTCCTACCTGCATTATTTTCCTAATTTTCTCCACTGCCTTGAAACCTTCCCCACTCCAAGCCATCTTTCACCCAGCCACCAGATCAATATTCCTAAAGCCCAGGCCTGACCATGTCACTTCAAGTGACTCAAGAAGTTACAGGGACTCCTTCCTACCTCTGGGATCATCTACACCAACTGCCTCTAGGAGACCAACTCTTCTTTTTGGGATTTTAAAGACTTGACCCCAGCCTGACCTTTCTAGCCTTCATACAAGCATTAGTTCCTTTCACAGGTTCTATAATCCTGCCATGCTGGCTCAAGTGCTGTTTCATACATGCCTTGCTCTGTCCCTCATCTCCATGCAGGGTTGCTCAAGATGGACAGGTCATAGTGGACAGTTCTAACAAACTTTCTTCCTGGAGAAGGAAATGGCAAACCATTGCAGCATCTTTGCCAATAAAACCCCAAAGATGGGCCTGGTTTGATATGGTCCAAGGGGTCACAAAGAGTTGAATATGACTGGACAACTGAACAACACCATGAGTTCTATCCTGATACCCTACCTTCTGTTTCAACCCCCATTCTCCATGACTTTGAATTTGCTTTGTATGGGTTACCTAATGTTAATTTGCATAAGATACTCCTCATTGGTGGAGACTGATTACTCAATGCTCTGTTCCTGCTTGAGAGGCAGAGCTGGTGTGAACTTGGGAGAAGAGTGGACCTTGTCTTCTGGTTTCTAGCTTCCACAGAGTAGACTCCAATTTATAGATTCTCTTCAGAAAGAAGTTCCTAAAGAGAGAGAAAGACTCTGGGAAGGAGATGACATGCAGAGAAACCAGCATTTTGATCATGTCTAGGAATGCACTGGCAAATGTTTAACTACCGGGTCTCAGAAAGAATAAATGTACCCAGGACATAATTTTAAATTTACTCTTTATTATTGACATTTTCTCTATCACTCTCTTAATTCTAGACAATCCACAAAACAATAAATCAAGCCCTGATTTGTAACATTTGAGGTTTCCAAAGTGTAAATGCTCTCAATGAAAATTTAACAATTGGTTCACATGAACTGGGTGTAAGATAGTTCCAGTACACCCCTGATTATGCTCCTACCCCCAGCTTACCATACTTGAGACTTTAGAGAATTTCCCCTTGAGTGAAAGGTCAGATTCTCATTTTCTCTCTCTCTCTCTCTCTCTCTCTCTCTCTCTCTCTCTCTCTCTCTCTCTCTCTCTCTCTCTCTCTCTCTCTCCCTCTTCCCTCTCTTCCTCTCATATATTTAAATATATATATATATATATATATATATATATATATACATACACATACACAAACACACACATATATAGATATAATATATACACTCCTCTAAACATATTAGTCTAGGGAAAATATAATTCTAACCCTATATTTACTTTTTATACATCTATATATGTGTTTATATACATATACATATATATAATATATATATATATATATATACACACACACACGTACATATATAAAACCCTATAAATATTACAGTCTAGGGAAAGCAATTATATCCATATACAGATGGATAGATAGAATTCTAACCTTATATTTAATTTTATTGATTACATACACATGTATACACACATATATGTTGTTGTTCAGTCATTTTAGTTATGTCCAACTCTTTGTGACTCCATTTAGGTGTTTTCTTGGCAAGGACACTGGAGTGGTTTGTAATTTCCTTCTCTAGCTCACTGTGCAGATGAGGAAATTGAGATAAACAGGGTAAAATGACTTGCCCAGGGTCACATAGTTTGCAAGTATCTGAGGTCATATTTGAATCCACATCTTCCTTTTTTCCCCATAAATAGTATTTTTTTCCCACTTATGTGTAAAGATAATTTTCAACATTCATTTTTTTAAATAAGATTTTGAGCTTCAATTTTTTTCTGCCTCCTACCTCTCTCACTCCTCTCTAAGATAGAAAGCAATCTGATATAGGTTATATGTGTGCAATCATGTTAAACAGATTTCCACATTAGTCATGTTATCAAAAAAGAAACAGAACATAAGGAGAAAACCATGAAAAACAAAAGCAAAAAACAAAAAAGATAATAAAAATTGTATGTTGTGATCTGCATTCAGACTACATAGTTATTCCTCTGGATGTAAGGATAGCATTTTCGATCATGAGTCTTTTGGAATTGTCTTGGATCATTTTATTGCTAAGAAGAATTAAGTCTATCACCACACAATGTTGCTGTTATTGTGTACAATGTTCTATTGTATCTGCTGACTTCAATTAGTATCAGTTCATGTAAGTTTTTCCAGGTTTTTCTGAAGTCTGCCTGCTCATCATTTCTTATAGCACAATAGTATTCCATTACATTCTTATGCCACAACTCGTTCAGCCATTCCCCACTTGATATGCACCCACTGAATTTCCAATTTTTTTGCCACCACAAAAAAGCTGCTATAAATATTTTTCTACAAGTAAGCCCTTTTACCTTTTTTATGATCTTTTAGGGATACAGACCTAGTAGTGATATTGCTGGCACAAAGGGTATACATAGTTTGATTGCCTTTGAGAATAGTTACAAATTGCTCTCCAGAGTGGTTGGATCAGTTCACAACTCCACCAACAATGCATTAGTGTTCCAATTTTCCCACATCTTCTCCAACATTTACTATTTTCCTTTTCTATCAAAATGACTAATAAGCCAATCTGCTAGGTGTGAGGTGGTACCTCAGAGTTATCTTAATTTACATTTCTCTACTTAATAGTGATTTAGAGCACTTTTCATATGACTGTAGGTGGTTTTAATTTCTTCATCTGAATACTGCCTATTTATATCCTTTGACCATTTATCAATTGGTGGATGACTTGTATTCTTGTAAATTTGACTCCGTTTTCTTTATATTTGAGAAATGAGGCCTTTATCAGAAACACTGGCTAGAAAAAATGTTTCCCAGATTTCTGCTTTCCTTCTAATCTTGGTGCATTGGTTTTGCTTGCACAAAATAAATTTTAATTTAAAGTAATCAAAATTATCCATTTTACATTTCATAATGTTCTCTATCTCTTGTTTGGTCATAAATTCTTCCCTTCACCATAGATCTGACAAGTAAACTATTTCTTGCCTTCCTAATTTCCTTACGGTATCACCCTTTATGTCTAAATATCTATTTTGACTTTATCTTGGTGTACAATGTGAGATGTTGGTCTATGCCTAATTTCTACCATACTATTTTCCAGTTTTCCCAGCAGTTTTTGTCAAATAGTGGAACTTGGGCCTTCCTGACTGCAGGACTGGTGTTCTTTGTACTGCACCCTCTAGATGCCCCACACATATTATATAGGTGTGTGTATGCACACTCACACACATTTGTATGTGTGTATGTATGTATGTGTACATGTAGATGTGTATATATGCAACATGATTCTTATATACATATATGTATAGATGCATGTATGTGTGTATAGCTACATATACACATATATGTGTATATGCATATACACATGCATATATTTATGTATGTTCTAGCCCAGTGTCTTTCCTTTCTGAGGATAGCAGAATGACCCGCCCCTGGTACCAAGCACTTGCTTCTCTTCTAGCAGGAGTCAAAGTCTCATTTGGAAAAGTATGGCAGGGGGGCGGAGCCAAGATGGTGGATTGAAAGCAGTGACTATCTTGAGCTCTCCCCAAACCCCTCCAGATACCTATAAAAAATGGCTCTAAACAAATTCTAAACCAGTAGAACCCACAAAAAGACAGAGTGAAGCAAATCTCCAGCCCAAAACAACCTGAATGATTGATCTGAAAGGTATATCGTGCCAGGTGGAAAGAGGAGCGCAGTTGGGTGTGGACACGCAGGCCACAGTGAACCTGGAGCAGGCTTCAGAGGACTGAATCCCAGGAAGCTGGGAAAGTCTGTTTCTGTGGTGCTGAGAGAGAAGCGAGGTGGTCTCAGATCCATTCCCTGAGCAGCCTGGGGTGGGGGCTGCCTCCTGAGCTTCCAGCCCACAGACTGAGGGGGAGTCCAATGGCTAATCAGAGGGAGATTGCAGGGATTTCTTTGCCATGGCTGAGGCAGGAATCTCTTGCTTTACTCATGCTTGGATTGGGGTCACAGTTCTAGGCAGCGGTGCTGGGGCGAGGAGGAGCACTGGCGTGGTAGAGCTTGTAGTGGCTGTAGAGAGAAAACCCTCCTCATAGTTCCAGGACATGAAGGAATGCTTGTGGTCACTAATACACCAGAGCACATGCCAGGAAAGGAGTAAACACCTCACCCCCTTATCATACCACCTTGGAAGAATTGAAAATTTACAGGTCCCTAGAAGTATCTCTGAAAACAACTGTACTAACCCCTGAAGCTTGGGACAGCACATTCTCCACACTTGAAACGGACCTCTACCTTAAAAAAGAGTTTGAAACTCGAGTAATTGGCCAGAAGCATGTGCAATGCAAAAAGAGTCAAACTATATTATCTTGCTTTGGTGACAAAGAAGATCAAAACATACAATCAGAAGCAGACAACAAAGTCAAAGCTCCTACATCCAAAGCCGCCAAGAAAAATATGAATCAGTCCCAGGCCTTGGAAGAGCTCAAAAAGGAGTTTGAGAAGCAAGTAAGAGAAGTAGAGGAAAAACTGGGAAGAGAAATGAGAGTGATGCAAGAAAATCACGAAAAACAAGTCAGCAGCTTGCTAAAGGAGATGTAAAAAAATACTGAAGAAAATAACACCTTAAAAAATAGCCTAACTGAAATGGCAAAAGAAGTCCAAAAAGCCAAAAGAGAAGAATGTCCTAAAAAGCAAAATTGGCCAAATGGAAAAGGAAGTCCAAAAGATTACTGAAGAAAACATTCCTTAAAATTAGAATAGAGCAATTGGAAGCTAGTGACTTTATAAGAAATCAAGACACTGTAAAACAAATCCAAAAGAATGAAAAAATAGAAGACAATGTGAAATATCTCATTGGAAAAACAACTGACCTGGAAAATAGATCCAGGAGAGATAATTTAAAAATTATTACAGTATCTGAAAGCCATGATCAAGAAAAGATCCTAGACATCATCTTTCAAGAAATTATCAAGGAAAACTGCCCTGATATTTTAGAACCAGAGGGAAAATACAAATGGAAAGAATCCACCAATCTCCTCCTGAAAGAGATCACCAAAGGAAAACTCCTAGGAATATTGTAGCCAAATTCCAGAGTTCCCAGGTCAAGGAGAAAATATTACAAGCTGCCAGAAAGAAACAGTTCAAGTACTGTGGAAACACAATCAGGATAACACAAGATTTAGCAGCTTCTACATTAAAGGACCATAGGGCATGGAATATAATATTCCAGAGGGCAAAGGAGATAGGATTACAACCAAGAATTCTTTAGAGGAATTCAGTGGTTTCACTTAAGCCATTCCTAAGGGTGATTAGCTTATGAGATACCTGCCTTACAGGCTCGGGAACTTCATAAAAAGGCCTGGGTCGGCGGTGGTAAGGATATAATTTGGGAGATTACTAAGGAAGGTAGAATGGAGACCAGAAGGGAAATTGATTAGCTGACCTCACAAAGGTTGTCTGGTGACAACCAGGCCTTATCTTCTCACTGGCTTTTTTTTTTTTTAATTAGAGGGAGTTAGTGTGGGGAAGTTGCTAAAGCCAGTTGGAGTCAGGAAGACCTGAGTTCTAATCTATCAACCTCATTGAAACTCAGTTTCTTGGAAAATAATAAGTAATGGTACTTATCAATCAATCAATGAACAATTAATAAACACCTGCTATGTGCCAGGCACTGTGGATTACAAACGAGGGAAAAGACAATCCCTGCCCTCAAGGATCTTGCAGTCTAATGGGGGATACACCATGAAACAAATATATGCAAAACAAACTACATACAGGATAAATAGGAAATAATTAACAAGGAGAAGGTGGTAGAATCAAGAGATGGGGAAGACAGGATTTTAGCTAGGACTTACAGGAAACCAGAGAGGTCTGTTGTTAGAGCAGAGGAGGGAGGGCATTCTAGGCATGAGGGACAGCCCGAGAGAATTCCTGGAGCTGGGAGAGGGAAGGTCTTGTTCATGGAACAGCCAGGAGGCCAGTGTCACTGAATCAAAGAGTACCTGGCAAGAGGCATAGGAGAGGGTTGGGTTATGGTGGGCTTTGAATGACAGAGCATTTTGTGTTTGATTCTGGAGACAACAGTGAGCCATTGGAGTTTATTGAATAGTGGGGTCATGTGCTTGGAGCTGCGCTTTGGGAAAATGAGTTTGGTGGCTAAATGGAGAATGAATGGAGTGAGGACAGACTTGAGGCAGACAGACCCACCAGCAGGTTATTGCAATAATGTAAATGGGAGGTGGTGAGGGTCTGCACCAGAGTGCGAGCAGAATCAAAAGAGAGAAGGGGGAATATTCAAGAGATGTAAAGGTGAAACTGATAGGCCTTGGCAACAGATTGGATCTGGGGGGTGAGAAAGTTGGAGGGGTCCAGGATGACTCCTGTGTTGTAAGCCTGGGATACTGGGAAGATGGCGTTGTCCTCTACAGAGATAGGGAAGGTAGGAGGAGGGAACAGGGCAAGGTTTAGGGGAAAAGATACCCAGTTTAGTTTTGGACATGTTGAGCTTCAGATGTTTACTGGATATCCATTTTAATATCTGAAAGAGAGTTGGGTATGCAAGATTGGAGGTCAGCAGAGAGCTTGGAGCAAGATAGTAAGATTTGAGAATTATTAGCAAAGAGATGGGAATTAAGATCACCAAGTGAAGTAGTATAGAGGAAGAGGAGCATAGGGCCCAGGATGGAACCCTGAAAGATATCTATGATTACAGGGTGTGATCTGGAAAAAGATCCAGCAAAGGAGACAAAGAAGGTGTGATCAGGTCTGTAGGATGAGTGCCAGGCAAGAGTGGTGTCCCAGAAACCTAGAGAAAGGAGAATTCCAAGATGGGGATCAACAGTGTTAAAGGCTGCAGAGGTCAAGGAGAATGAGGACTAAGAAAAGGCATTGGATTTGGTAACTTTTGGAGAGAGCAATTTCAATGGAAATAAGATGTTGTCTATAGAGTGCTTTGCAAATTTGAAAGCACCATAGAAATTGCAGATGTTATTATTATACTAATTACTATTATTTAGTTGAAAATGTCATGGGGGAAGGAGGACTCTGGACTAAAAGCCCAGAGCCCTAGGTTCCAAGCTTCAGGCTGCTGTTAGGTAGCATTGAACAATAACAGCTCTCATTTACATATCAATTTATGTATGTTGCTAAAGCCTCTCTGCTGCCCACAAAAGAGACTTTTGTGAGCTAGTAAAACATGGTTTAACTCCAGTCCCCAGGATGCCTGCATGGTAAGGCTTAACCAACCCAGAGACCATGTCATTGCCCACTACCCCTAGTCACTTTTATGTGGCAGCACAGTTAGAATTGTTTCCTTGCCACCTGTCTTTAATGTCTCATTCCTTATTAGACAATTCAGTGAATATTTTCCCTCAGTGGCTTACGCTATCCCACTGCTTTTCCTTACTGGTGATGGGGCAGTTGGCTATTGGTCCCACATCGCCTCTCCTTTCTAAAAATTCTATATATTTTGTGTATGAGTAGCTCTAGGCCTTCAATTGTAGTGTGTATCCCACTGTTCAGCTCTCATGACCTTCACCTTCTCTCCATTTCAGCCACACAAGAGATGGTCACAGCTTAGATCTTTCTATAACCCCAAACTATCTAGTTTCTATACTCTTCAACCATGAAATGTCTCTCTATGATCACTACCTTCCCTTTTCTCTCTCTCTCCTTCTGCCTCAGTTTTCTTTTGTTTAATTTTATTAATTTATTTTGATTTATCAACAATCACTTCCATATGCTTTTGAGTTGAAAATTTTTCTCCCCCTTCCTCCCCACCACCCTCCTGCAAGACGGCACACAATATGATATAGGCTTTACGTTTACATTCCTATTAAACATATTTGCACATTAGTGAAGTTGTAAGTAAAAATTAACACCAATAGGAGGAACCATTGGAAAGATGAAACAAAACTCAACAGAAGGTAAAAATAAGTGATAGCAATTGGACTTCCATAGTTCTTTCTTTGGATGTTGACAGCATTTTCCATCCTGAGGCCTCTGGAGATGTCTTAGATCCTTGTAATGCTGAGAAGGGTTCAGTTTAGCAATATAAGTCATTGCATAACATGGCTGTATACAAAGTCCTCTTGGTTCTGCTCACTTCACTCAGCATCAGACCATATAAGTCTTTGCAGGTTTTTCTGAAGTCAGCCTGTTCATTATTTCTTATAGCACAATAGTATTCCATTACATTCACATACCACAACTTGCTCAGCTATTCCCCAATGGATGGGCATCCTCTCAATTTCCAATTCTTTGCCATCTGCCTCACTTTTCTTAAAGCTATTATTCATTTTCTCCATGACCTTGGAAGGTAACCTTTTACCCCTTTCTTATTCTCTCGGTCCATAATCCATGTTTTGGTTTCAATTTTCTTCCTTCAGTCTTGACTCTATGTTTGACCAATTCTACTATATTCTAATCTCTACCCCTTGTATGCCTTGACCCCCTGTACTATTAATACTCTTGGCATGCGAATCCCAATCCCAATGGTGGTGTTAGCACCACCATTCACCTTCTCCACTTCTATGTTGTGCTGGTGAATACCATTGGAAAAAAGTCACACAGCTGTATCAAGAGAAATTTGAGCCATTTAATCTCAACTGGGTCTATGCTGCTGCATGGGAATCTTTATTCTTTCCTTGTTGATTCTCTATCATGCTCAAAATGAAGTTTCAAGCCCAAACCTCCTCTTTCAATTCCCATAAATCATTCCTTGTCCCCTCTCCTAACAGAGTACCTTGCTTCCTTCTTTAAGGACAAAATAGAAGCCATCCATCACAAGCACTTTTCTAAACATCTTCCTTTATCTCCTCAGAGAATCACAGTATTTCAGACTTGGAAGGGTAATCTAGTCCAACTCATACCCTGAATCTCCACTATAATACAGCCAGTGAGCTGCCATTCAGCTTGTGCCTAAAGACTTCCAGCAAGAGGAAGCATCAAGCAACCCATTCCACTTTTAAATAGCTTAAGTTGTAAAACAAAAACAAACAGAAAACCCTATCTTCTTTTGCTTTTTTAGGCAATTGGGGTTAAGTGACTTGCCCGGGGTCACACAGCTAGTAAGTGTCAAGTGTTTAGTCTGAGGCTGCATTTGAACTCAGGCCTTCCTGACTTCAGAGCCAGTGCTCTACCCACTGCTCCACTAGCTGCCCCTAGAGAACCCTATCTTCTAGGGCTAAATAGGACAGTTCTTCTAAAAGTCACCCTTAAATATGCTTGAAAAGAACTATCATGTAACCTTCTTCCTGCTCAAGCAATCTCATTTCTCTTCATCTCCAACAATATGCCTCCTTTGTCAAACCCACTCCATCTTTTATTTTCAATTTCTCACTGTGCCTACTGCCTACAATCATGCTCATGCACTCTTCCATTTTCAAAACACCCTCATTTGATCCTTCCATGCCACTATTTCCCTTCTTCGCTTCTGCCCTTTGTAGTTAAACTCCCTGAAAAGGTCATCTATAGTAAGGGTCTCCACTTTCTCTCTTCTTACTCTCTCTTTAGAGCCTTACAATCAGGCTTCAGACCTTATCAAATGCTCTTTCTACATTTCTTAGTTGCCAAATCCAGTGGTATTTTCTCAGTCCTCGTTCTTCTTGACCTTTGCAGCCTTTCACATTGTTGGCCACTTTCTCCTCTTTGGGTTTTTGGAATACCAATCTCTCCTGGTTTTCCTACCTATCTGAGCATTCCTTTGCTAGATCATCCAGATCATGCATTCTAACTGTAGGTATTCCATATCGTTGTGTCCTGGGCCGCCTTCTTGTCTCCCTGTATACTACTTCAACTGATGATCTCATCAGCCACTATGGATTTAATTACCATGTTTATGCTGATAATTCCGAAATTTACCAATCTTGCCCTATCCTCTTTGTTGGCCTCCAATCTCTTTTCCAACTGCCTTTCACACATCCGGTACTGGGTGTCTAGTAGACATCTTACACTCAAATTGTCCAAAACAAAACTCATTATGCTTCCTCCTAAACTCTCCTCTTCCCACCTGCCCTCAGGCTTGATACCTAGGTGTCATCCTTGACCCCTCACTATCTCTTATCCCCCATAGGCTCTCTGTTGCCAAGGCCTGTTGATTTCACCTTTTCCACATCTTATGAATATGATGCTTTCTGTCCTCTGACATTGCCACCACTCTGCTGGAAGCCGTCATCACTTCACGCCTGGACTATTATAATAGCCTGCTGGTTGAGTCTTCCTGCTTCAAATCTCTCCCCACTCTAATCCATCTTCCATTCAGCCACTAAAGTGATTTTCTTAAAGCTCAGGTCTGACTTTGTCACTCCTTTACTCAATGAACTCCTTATCATCTCCCAGATCAAATAAAAAAAAACCTTCTAGCATTCAAAGTCCTTTAAAATTTGATTCCTCCCGACTTTCCAGTATTCTTACACCTTACTACCTGCCATGTAATCTTTGATCTGGTGACACTAGCTTCCTTGGTGTCCTATGAAAGACACTATTATCTCTTGGTTCTGGGCTATGCCCCATGCCTGGAATGCTCTACCTCTTCATCTCTACCTACTGTCTTCAAGACCCAACTAAAAGCCCATTTTCTACAGGAAGCATTACACAATTCCTCATAATTTTAATGCTTCTCTCTATTAATTTTTTCCTATTTATCCTGTATGTAATTTGTTTGTATATATTTGTTTGTTTGTTGTCTCCCCCATTAGACTGTGAACTGCTGGGTTGCAGGGACTGTCTTTTGCCTCTTTTTGTATCCCCAGGACTTAGCACAATATTTAATAAATGTTTGTTGACTGACTTTCAATAAAAAATAACTATCATGCTTCCCTTGGGTCTTTTCTTCTTGTGAGCAAACCTTGGAATTCCTTCAAATGTTCCTAATATGGCATGAACTTGAGACTCTGATTCATATTTTGCTCCTCTGTTTATTCCTCATCTTATCCCTGTCCTTGTGTGACTTTCAGAATTGAACATGGTGCTCAAATTCTCTCTCTCTCTCTTTCTCTCCCTTTCTCCCTCTCTCTCTCTCCCCATCTCTCTCTGTCTCTGTCTCTGTCTGTCTGTCTGTC
Source organism: Phascolarctos cinereus (assembly GCF_003287225.1). Classification (NCBI taxonomy): domain Eukaryota; kingdom Metazoa; phylum Chordata; class Mammalia; order Diprotodontia; family Phascolarctidae; genus Phascolarctos; species Phascolarctos cinereus. The sequence continues at coordinate 687,523,695 of NW_027555847.1, read as the reverse complement.
TCCCTCTCTGTCTCCCACTGTCTTCTTCAATATCTGCTTATCCAGTCCACTATCTCCTTTTTTGCTCCTTTCTTTGAGGTTCACTCAATCTAATCTAATACCTAATCAAGGACCTGGTAATTGGTATCTATGTATTCTCAGCACATTCTCCTTTCTCAATGATTTCCGTGTTTGGATCATAGTATTATCACACTCCCACTCCTTCCCTCATATTAGGGAACTTGAACATCTATACTGAAGCTCCTTCAAATATCCTAACTTCATAGTTTCTAATTCTATTCAATTTCCATGATTTGCTATTGCATTTCACTTCAGCTGTTCCCAGAGAATTCCCTTGACTTTGCCATCACCTGAAAGTAACCCTCTTCCATGTCTATGAACTTTGAAATTCCTTTATTTGATCATAATTTTTTCTCATTCATTCTTTCCCTAACCCTGTTCTTTCTCCTCAACATAACTTCCATTCCCTCCACCCTTCAGTTCTTTCCTCAGTTTGTTTTCTAATCCCTGCATTATACACACTATCCTCCCTAGAGCACTGGGCTTAGAAACAGGAAGGCTTATCTTCCTGAGCTCAAATCCACCTTCAGACACACACTAACTATGTGACTCTGGCAAGTCACTTAACCCTGCTTGCCCCAGTTCCTCATTTGTGAAAATGAGCTGGAGAAGGAAATGGCAAACCATTCCAGTATCTTTGTCAAGAAAACCTCAAATGGGGTCATAACTAAATAACAGTAACAACAACCTGATCTTGACTCCTTGGTGAACATATTCAACTATATACCACCCTCTACTTTTGGATCCCTTGCTCACTGATCTGAATATTATTGATTATTCCTTGTCAGAGTCCAACTTTGGAACCATCCACCTTCATTGATCTTATTCACACGCTACTGAATAGAGCTGTAACATTTGCTTAACAAATGTTGACCACTTGAATTGCATTGTTTATGAAGTGAAGATCAAAACTTAGGGATGGAGTTTTGTTAATAATTATAATAATAACAACTAATTATATGCAATGTTTTTAGGTTTGGAAAGCACTTAATTTTTAACAAAATTAATTAATGTATTTATTTTTAGTTTTTAACATTTACTTTTATAGACTGTGTGTTCTAAATTTTTTCCATCTCTGCCCTCCCTCCTTCCCCAGACATCATGCAATCTGATATAAGCTATACATATACAATCATATTAAACATATTTCCACATAAGTCATGTTGTGAAAGAAGAATCAGAACAAAGAGAAAAACCATGAGAAAGAACAAACAAAAACAACAACAACAAAAAAGAAATTAGTCTGGGTTGATCTGCATTCAGACTCCACAGTTCTTTCTCTGGATGTGGATAGCATTTTCCAACATGAGTCTTTTGGAATTGCCTTAGATCATTGCATTGCTGAGAAGAGCTAAGTCTATCAAAGTTAGTCATTGTACAACGCTCTCCTGGTTCTGCTCACTTCACTCAAAATCTGTTCAAGTAAGTCTTTCCAGATTTTTCTGAAATCTGCCTGCTCATCATTTCTTATAGCACAATAGTATTCCATTACTTTTATATACCACAGCTTGTTCAGCCATTCCCCAATTAATGGGCATTCCCCCCAATTTCTAATTCTTAGCTACCCCAAAAAGAGCTGCTATAAATATTTTTGTATATGTTGGTCCTTTTCCCTCTTTTATGATCTCTTTCAGACACAGACTTAGTAGTGGTATGGCTGGATCAAAGGGTATGCACAGTTTTATGGCCCTTTGGACATAATTCCAAATTGCTTTCTAGAATGGTTGGAGCAGTTCACAACTCCACAAGCAATGCATTAGTGTTCCACTTTTTCCACTTCTCCAACATTTATCATTTTCCTGTTTTGTCACATTGGCCAATCTGATAGGTGTGATGTGGTAACTCAGAGTTGTTTTAATTTGCATTTCTCTAATCAATAGTGATTTAGAGCCTTTTGTTTTCATATGACTATAAAGAGCCTTAATTTCTTTATCTGAAAACTTCCTTTGACCATTTATCAATTGGGATGGAAAGCACTTTAAATACCTTAACTGGTTTGATCCTCGTAACACCTTTGTGAGCCGTGCACTAAAGATACTTTTATCCTTGTTACATGGACAAGTAAACTGAAGATCAAAGAAGTTTTGCAGATGCTTCATTTTATCGTGACAGCTTTTTGTCTTTATATCCTAATGATTTCATTGAAAAGACTCTCTGTTCTGAGGTGAATTCGATCAAACATTTAAAGCACAATTAATACGTGTGCTGCACAAATATTCTCTCATACTGAGAAAGAAAACACTTTTTAATGAAACAATATAGTCCCAACGCGTAATCTATAGCATGATACATCAAATAAAAATAACTATACAATATAGCTAATGAATATTGATGCAAAATTTCAAATAAATTCCTAGAAAAATAATACAATATATCCAAGAAAAAAATAATTTGTTGTGAACAAATTGGATTTATATCAGCATGTGATAATGGCTCAACATTAGGAAAACAATGAACATAGTCATACTAAAAATGATCCAAATCACATGATTATATTGATATATGCAGAAAAATTGTTAAAACATCACACTCATTTTACTAAAAAAATGCTGTAAAGCATAGATATAGAAGAATCATTTCTAAAAAGTCATTGATAAAAACGTTTCTAAACCCAAAAGCTGTTATTTGCAATAGGAAAATGCTAAAAGCTCTCCCAATATAGGAGGAACAAAGCAAAAATCATCTTTTCCCCTACTGTTATTTTACAGAATTTTAGAAATGCTAATGTTAACAATAAGACAATAGAAGGGAATGAAAGGAACAAATGAGTCAAGAAAAAAACAAATGATCATTATTTGCTGAAAATGTAATGTTTTGCTTATAAAACTGCAGGGTATCAACAAAGAAATTAATTGAAAACCATGTGAAATATTGTTTGAACCAGTAAAAATAAAAACATAACTGATTTCACACCCAAACTAACAAAAAATGACAAAAATTGGGAATACTAAATGTTAGAGAGATTGTAGAAAGACAAGAACACTATAAACAGTTGTTAGAATTGTTAATTCATTGGTTAATTCATTTTGGAAAGCAACTTGTAATTCTGCAAAAAAAAAAAAGTGAACAAAAAATCTAATCCAGAAATTCCACTGCTAGTATTTCACAGAGGTTAAAACCAGAAAGAAAAGGCCCACATAGATCAAAATACCCATAGCAATACTTTAGTGATGGGAGGGAAATGGAAATAAATTAGATTCCTATTGAGTGAGTAAGGGTTCAGGGGTGGGGAACCTGTGGCCTTGAGGCCACATGTGGCCCTCTAGGTCCTCAAGTGCAGCCCTTTGACTGAATCTGAACTTCACTGAACAAATCCAGTTAATAAAAGGATTTGTTCTGTAAAACTTGGACTCAGTCAAAGGCCACACCCAAGGACCTATAACATGTGGCCTTGAGGACACAGCTTCCCCACCCCTGATTCCATGCTTTCCTATGACAATGAAATTACAGGCCTAATTCTTATCATAAAATGATGATGATGATGATGGTGATGATGATCAACCAGTAGAATGAACCAGATAGGGTGGTTAGGTGGTACAGTATATAGAATTGCCAGGCCTGGTGTCAGGAAGCCCTGAGTTCAAACCCAGCTTCAGACACTTAGCTTTGTGGCCCTGAGCAAGTCACTTAACATTATTTGCTTCAGTTTCTCCATCTTTTAAATGAGCTAGAGAAGTAAATGGCAAACCACTTTAGCATCTTTGCCAAGAAAATCCCAAATGGGGTCACAAAGAGTCAATCACTATTGAAACAATTGAACAATAACAAAATGGACTAGATAAGCAAGAAACAGCAACCAATGAACACAGTAGGCCATTATTTGGTAAAACCAAGAATATACATTACTGGACTGTTTGTTTTTTAAACTGTTGAGAAAACTGGATGGGAGTTTAGCTGAAATCTAATTTAAATATCTTGTATTATATCCTTGATCTAAATATAACAGATCGTATCACTGAAAATGAAAAGAAAATGAGAAGAGTTACATTCTACAACTATGGTTAAGGAGACAATTCCTAATCAGACAGGGGACAGGGGAGAGTAGAAAGACAAAAGGGACAATTTTGACTGCATTACTAAAAATTATTAAAATCCCTTTTCATGAATAAAATCAATATCTATTGAAAGAAAGAGAATTTTTAGATAAGTGAAAAAATCTATGCCCAAAATCAGATAATAACTGATATGAAGACACATAGGAAATTGATACAAATATCTAACATGGAGTCTTTTTGCCCAATGGTTAAGTAGAAAGAGATAGGGATCATTGTCAAAAAAAAAGGAACTGCTAATTACAGAAGACTGAAAACATGATCTAAATCATTCATTGTAAGAGAAATAAAAATCAAAACAAGTCTGAATTTCCAAATCACTCCATTCAAATTGTCAAAGATGACAAGAGAATGTGGACACACAATGTTGGAGGTGCTGTGAGAAGAAATTCACAATTCACAGTTGCTGGAGTTGTACATTGTATCTGACATCCTTGTTTTCGATTAAATAATCCTAAAATGCAGATCCAAGCATGTCATTCCCTTCCCCCACCTACTCAGTAAACTCCAGTGGCTTCCTATGGCCTCCAGGATAAATGTGAAATGCTCTGTTTGGCATGTAAGGCTCCTCTTAACCTTGCCCGCTCCTAGCTTTCCAGACTTCTTACACTTTTCTGACCGGTGCTTTTCTATCCAGTGACCCTGGCCTCCTGGCTATTCCTTGAATAAGACACTCCATCTCTCCTCTCTGGGCATTCTCTCTACTGTCCCCCATTCCTGGACCACTCTCCCTTCTCAACTCATTCACTTACTTTGTAAAATTCTAATTTTTACAGGAAGTTTTTCCTGACTCCTCTTAATTCTCGTGTCTTCCATATGTTAATTATTTCCTTTTTTCCTGTATATAGATTTTTCTGTATGTTTGTTTGCCTGTTGTCTTCCTTTTGCCTTGTTTTGAATTCCAGCACTTGGCACAATGCCTGGCACATGGTAGGTGCTAAATAAAAGTTACTGGTTGATTGATTAATCAAGATGGCCAAGTTATTCATACCTATTATCTTTGCAATGTCATTCTTGGTTATAAAGACAAAGCAAATTTTCAATACGTATTAAAATAGTTGTATCAGCATTTTTTTAGTAGCAAAAGTTGGAAACAAAGTGGGTTTCCACTAACTCAGAAATGGCTGAAAAAAATTAAGCCCTATGAATATAGCGTAATATATTTCTAAAGAAAACAGTGCAAAATATGAGGAATTTGGAGAAACATGAAAGGACATTGTTTTATTTGGCCTCACAGTTCAGGTTAAAGCAAATGCCTGGCTTCAGGATTTCTAGAAAATTGGGACTCAGGAAAACAATAAGATCATGAGCTTTACTATTATGTGATGCAGCAAGCAGATACAACAAAAGCATATATACATCATGGCAACATAAACAGACAGAAGTTTGTCCCCACATACAAGAAAATCAGCCCAGCCTGAGAGTGAGGAGATATGTTGGGGAAGTAACATGCTCAAAGTTGGGGTTCAAGTGGCAAGGTTATATACCCTAAAAATGGGCTTGATCAAAAACTAATAATCATTGCCAGATGTAGGAGGGGACATTCCTGATCAGACCCAGATGTGGAAAAGTTCTTGGGGTCCCTCATCAATACAAGGTTTGGGTGAAGTTTGAAGAGAGAGAATTTCCATATTGAAATTGCAAACTGGTGGGAGGATCTAACATAAACCATCTAGGGCAGGAGAAGGAGAATGACCCAAGGATCCTGAAGCAGGTCAAGAGTCCACCCAATCAAAAGCTGCAACAGAGAAAAAGTACAAACTGTCTGTTTTGGGTATATGAGTCTATGGGCATTGGGATCACTGAGTCTAAGTGACTAAGGAAAATATATTGATAAGGGAGGTAAAGTAGGATTGCCTAGCAGCAGTGAGGGCCCAGTTGAGCAGGGTTATATAATTTTCTTCACCTTCATTCATTGGAGTACAATCATTATAAACAGAGTATCCAACAATAACATCAAAACAAAGTAAAGTTTACAATGATCACAGAGTTGAAGTGATGTAAAGTAAAATGAGCAGAGACAAAAGAATGCAATGACTTCAATAACAGAAATGAATAAATCACAAATACATACATGCAGGACTTCAAAGAAGTGAAAAGGAAATAAATGGTGATGTTGGTGAAGAGGAAATGAAATATATCTCACTCTATGTCAGCGTGGACACTAGGGCAAATGGTGTATGCATTGGTCTTTTTTGTTTGTTTAATTTCTTCCCCTTTTTCCTCTTTAAGGGGTTGGGGGGGAGAGTTCAATCTAAAAGGGATAATAGTGAAAGCAACTCCCTCTACCAATTCAAGTCAACACTTTCTCTGCAATTCATAGTCAGAGAGTTTCCTAAGGCACTAAAAAGTGAAATGACTTTCCCAAGGTCACACAATCACTATGTGTCAGAGGTGCAGCTTGAACTCAGTTCTTTGTGGATCAAGACCAGCTTTCTGTCCATTGGATCATGTTGACCCTGTTCTCTTTACACACACACACACACACACACACACACACACACATACACACACACACACACATACACACAATTTATTTATAAATATAGGTATTTGTATATTCTTATTATGTATCTATGTTATAATATATAAATATATCACACTAGATATGTATGTAATAATATATTATATGTAATATTAATGTACATTTTAAAGGATAACACAAACATATGACATATTTATATTATGGTATATAACATATTATGTATATTATATACTTAAATATATAGATTTAAAAAACCCCAGTACCAAATAGTTTTAATGACTATTGTTTTAAAGTATGGTTTGAAATTTGGTATTGCTATGTCTCCTTCATCCTGATTCTTTCTCATTATTTTTTTGAGATCTAGAGTTTTGTTCCTGCAAATGAATTTTGTTATGCTCTCTGATTCCTCTAAAATATCCTTGTAGTAACTTGATTGATATAATACTAAACCTATAAATTAATTTAATTAATATTCTTATTTGTAGTGTATTAGCATAGCTCAACAATAAGCAGTGAATATTTCTCCATTTATTTGTCTTCCTCTATTTCTGTAAAGAATGTTTTGTAATTCTGTTTATAGAAGTCTTGCTAGAGTAACACCTAGATATTTTATGCATTTAATAGCTATTTTAAATACAGTTTCTTTGCCTTAAGTCTTCCTGGTTTGAGTATCAAAACCAATTTGTCTCATTAAAATAATTCAGAAGCATGCCTTCTGTTTCCATTTTAAAGAATATTTTTGTTCCTAGGTGTTAAATGCTCTTTAAATAACTGATGGAATTCCTTTGTTAATTAATCTTGCACTCCTCCCCCCACCACATCAACCTCTCCTCTCCCTTTGATAATTCATGTAGACTTCCTTGAATTCTTTTTCTGAAGACTGGATTGTTTTACATCTCTATTTCTTCTTCCTGATAGTGTGGGTATTTTATATTTTTATAGTTACTCATCCATTTCCTTTGTATTCTATTTTACTGGCATATAATTGTGCATAGTAACTTTTGATAATTTTCTTCATTTCATCCATTTCTTTTGAATTCACCTTGTTCATTTTTTTTTATTTTGCCAGTTTGGTTTTTCTCTTTTGCTTAATCAGATTAGCTAATGGTTTATTGATTTTTTTAGTCTTCAAGAAACCAGCTTTCTGTTTTTTTCATCAGTTATGTATTCTTTTTTTTATTTTAAGTGTCTCCATTTCTTTTTTAATCTGCACTATTGTTTCTATCGCATTTGTTTCAGGGTTGCTGACAGATTGCAGTCTAGTCTTTTTTATTGCATGCTCAATTTATTGATCGTCTCTTTTTCTATTTTATTAATAGAGTTTTTCAAAGATATAAATGTTCTTCTAAGTGCTGTTTTAGCTGTATCTTAAATGTTTTAGTGGTCAGTGAGGTGGCATAGTGTGTAGAGCATCGTACCTAAAGTTAGGAAGACGTGAGTTCAAATCCAGGATCGGTCATTTACTATTTGTGTGACCCTGGGTAAGTAACTTAATCCTGTTTGTCTCAGCTTCTTCATTTGTAAAATGAACAAGAAAAGAAAATGGAAAACTACTCCAGTATCTTTAGAAGAAAACCCCCAATTGGGGGACACAAAAAGTCAAACATGACTGAAAACTGACTTAACAATAAAATAAGCTTTGGTATGTTATATCATTGTTATCATTCACCTTAGCATAAGTAAACATTATTTCTATGGCTTGTTCTTTAACCTTTTATTCAGGATTTCATTATTTCTCTATTTTGGTATATCATTTCCAAGGAGTAAGGCCACCTCATAATGGAAGACAAGGGTGAAGGAGGAGAAAGTGGCAGAGGGCATCCAAATGATATGAGATGAGGAGCTGGGGAGAACAGGGAACTCATAGTAAACAGTTTTAGTATTTTTTTTTTTCCATAAAATATGAGGTAATGTTCTCAGTTGAAAAGATAGGGTAGGAGAAGCTGTTGGCAATTTGAGGAGGGATGAAAAGGTTTGGAAGAGCTGCTGTGGAGAGTGGGAGAATATGTTGATAAGGGAGGCAAAGTAGGGTTGCCCAGCAGCAGTGAGGGTCCAGTTGAGGATGGTTATGTAATTTTCTTCACTTTCATTCAGCAGCAGGTGTGTGGGAGTGAAGGTACTGAATGGTGATAGGGCATAATCAGTGATATAAAAAGGAGACTAAGGTTCAAGAAAGGAAGATAGTATAAAAATGAATTGGTTCACTAAAGGGTCAAGATGGGGAAAAGAGGAGAGAGTGGCAGGGGAAATGGCCTGGAAGAGAATTCAGGATCAAGAGCTTGTAGGTCATGGGACAGGTGAAGAACAGGACATACCCTTTACCCACTTATTATTTAGGATTTCATTATTAAGTCTACATTTGCGTCTGTTTCTCTTGTTTGTATTTACTGAAATGAGTTACTTTTATTGCATTGTAATCTGTAAATAATGTGTTTATTACTTCTGACTTTTTACATGTATTTACAATATATTTCTGACCTAATACACGCTTGATTTTATTTAAAGATCCACACGGTACTAAGGAATACATATATTCACTAGCTAGCCCAATTAGAAGACATCATAAATCTTCTAGTATTTTGAGCAATTTGTGCAATTCTATATTTTCCCTCTTTTTTTATAATTTTGTTACATTTGTGTGAATCTGATAGATACAATAAATTCTCCTACAATTATCATGTAACTATCTCTATGTCTTCTTGTAATGCAGTTATTTTTTCCTTTATGCATTTAGATACTATGGAATTTGGAGCATATAAGTATAACATTGATAATGGCTTGCTGTCTATGATAACATGTTACATGATGCAATTTGCTTTTTAAAAATCTTTATTTATATTATCCTGCTTTTGTTTTGTCTGATGGCATATTACAACTCCGTTTCTGGACTTATCTGGTGTACAGTAAATTTTGTTCCAGTCTCTCATTTTTATTGTCTATTTTTTTCAAATTTTAAATTAAATTGACTTTTTAATCAGTGAAAATCCATCTTCTTTCCATCCTTCAACATCTCTCCAATTGAGAAAGAAAGAAAAACAAAACCCCTGTTACAAATATGTATAGTCAAGGAAAACAAACTCTTGCATTGTCCATGTCCAAGAAAAATAACATCTCAATCAGCACTCTGAATCCTCCATTTCTTGGTCAAGAGATGGATGGCACATTTCATCATTCATCATCAGAGTTCTTAACTCTATCAAAATTATTTTCTTCTAATGTTGTAAAAACTGTTTTCCTAGTTTGCTCACTTCACTCTACAAGTCTTCCTAGGTTTCTCTGAAGTCATCCCTTCATCATTTACCTTTTTTTTGGGGGGGTCAATTATGCCAATTTCTTCAGAGTGAGGTGGAATCTTAAGAGTTGCTTAAATTTTTAATTCTCTAAGTTTTAGTGATTTAGAACATTTTTCTTCCGACATTTCATAGTTTGGATTTTTTCCTCTGAAAGTTCTCTGTTCAACCTTTGACCATTTATCAGTTAGGGAATGGCTCTTATTCTTTTAAATTTGTATCAGTTCCTGAAATATAAGACTTATCAGAGGAATATTCTGTAAAGATCTTTTCCCTCTTACCTGTATCTCCTCTCATTTTAGCTTCACTGGTCTGTTTGTGGAAAATCTTTTTAATTTTACATAATAAAAATTGTCCATTTTATGTTCTGTTATCTTTCTGAGAATATGTATTTCCAGTAGTATTCCATTATATTCATATACCATTATTTCTTCAGCCATTTCCCAAATGAAGGGCACTCCCTTAGTTTCTAGTTCTTAGCTACAAAAAGAGCTGCTGTTGTGTGTGTGTATTTGTACATAAGTCTGTTGACTCTATTTGACCCATTTGGTATATGCCTAATAGTGGTATCATTGGGTTAAAGGGTAGAAACAATTTAGTAACCTCTGGGGCACAGTTTCAAATTGCTTCTCAGAAAGGCCTGGACCTATTTTCAACCTTACAATACCTTTACTTTTCTCATTTGTTCATAGAGATGATTCCTTTCTTTGAAAGTCCAAATGTCAATTCATTTCTTTGCTTCAGTCAGCTTTTTATCATTCTCTAGCATTCACTCTACTAAAGTTTTCTTGCTGCAAATGTTTATCATCAATCCTTTGCTTTCCATAGGCCAGTGTTATTGCATCACTACTTAAGCTTTTGTTGACCATTCTTTTTTCCCCCTTAGATCATTGGGGTTGGACAAGCTCTGGGGTACTCAAGGGGTAGGTAAAACAAAAAAAGCACACTGTCACGGAAGGACTCATCCCAAATAAGCCAGAAGAGTGCCCCCAAATGTAGCAAAAGAAACAATGATAAGAAGAGGAATTTTGATAAAACTCACCATAAGGTAATTATTATGGGACAAAACATTAAGCCCTTTGTTTTTGTCCATTCCATTAGGGCTGCCTGATCATCCTCTACCCCCTGCTCTAGCTCCTTGCTTATATACTATTATTTCCTTTGCTGTAAAAATGTTAACTTGCCCTTTTGAATAATTAGCTGAACTATTTGTGAAGGCTGGAGCTATGGATGGCCCCTGACGTTCTAAAAACTTTCTTATGACTCTTGGATTTCAAGTAACCCGACCTCAGCCTTGAACCAGTGGCTTTAATTAACCTCGTCAACTCACAAGCTTTGAAGAAGATGCCTGTAATTTCCTTTTTTATTTCCTGTGATCAGAGTTTGGCAGAAGAAGAATAAAGAGAGGTCAGGTGATAAATTTTATGTCTGTCCAGTGGTAGAGGTTTGAAATTCAGAGTTCAGCAATATAATCAGAATAGAATTTGTTTGTAATTGTTTTGCTTTGCCTGTAGTAATAAAACAAAAGGTCTACTCCCCTTGAAAACAAAGTCTTTTTCTAAGTGGAATTTGAAAGGTATGAATGTTGTCTTCCATATAAAAATCACATGAGCTATGCAGTAGTTTTGCTAAATGGCCAGTCTTCCTCAATACTCAATGGAACCCAGCAGGAAAGTGAAAGTAAAAGTACTAAAAATCTGTTGTAGAAAGTAGCCTGGACTCACAGCCAGGAGAGTCTGACATCGTAAACCATGTGGTTATAAGCGGATATGTGATGTGAATATCAAAGGTCATAGGGATAGGAATTGGTCATTAGAAAAACAGGTGACTTGCCCTGGATCACATAGCCAATTTGTGTCAAAGGAGAAACTTGAGCTCCAGTCACCAAGTTGCACCAAGGCAAACTATCTATGATACCACATTGTTTCTCCATCAAAGATGATACTATTTTTTGGTAGAAAAGTATCAGATCATGTACCTATTTGGGGGGTAAACTTTTGATCAAAAGACAGAGTGACTCACAAAAAAATAGTTTTATCACATCAAAATGAAGAGCTTTTACACAAAGCTAATCAAGAGAAGAAGGCAAGCAATCAAATAGGAAAAATAATTTTTGGTGTCAAATATCTCTAATAAATCTCTGATACTAAAGCCATATAAGGAAATAACAGAGCTAGATAAGGCCAAAACACATTCCCCAGTAGATTAATGGTCAATGTACCTTTGGCATTTGAACAATGTGGCCAGCCCATTGGAGTTGTGCTTTCTGCAGTAGAGTTTGAATGCTTGGTAGTTTAGTTTGAGAAAGGACCTCAGTGTCTGGTACCTTATTTTGCCAGGTGATCTTCAGAATCTTCCCAACACAATGCATATGGAAATGATTCAATTTGCTAGCATGGCACTGGTAGACTGTTCAGGTTTCAATGATGTAAGCACAATGGCTCTGTAAGACCTTCAGTTTGGTAGGTAGTCTAATACCTTTTTTCTCCCACACTTTCCTTTGGAGACTCCAAAACCCTGAGCTAGCTCTGGCAATGCCTATGTCAACCTCATTATCAATGTGTACATCTCTGGAAAGTATACTGCCAAGGTAAGTGAACTTATCCACAGCATTCAATATTTATCTATTTGTTGTAACCAATGGTTCCATGAATAGGTGATGTGGTTCTCTCTAATGCTATTTTATGGAGAACATGCACAAAGCAAGTGCTCACATGGAGGTCAGAAGAAACAGTATAAGGGCACTCTCAGGGTTTCTCTGAAAACTTTAGTATCAATTGTGAGACATGAGAGCTGCTTACACAGGAGCACCCAGCATGGTATGCCTGCATAAAAGAAGGCACTATGAAGATGGTGGAGTAAAAAGGTAGTCCCTCTCACCCTCACCTATCAACCTCTGAAAATCCAGAAAATATCACCCCAGAAAAAAAAAAAAACCTGGAACAGCTGAACTAGAAGAAAGATGGGGGACAGCAGTGCAGTAGCCCAGCAAACGGTCTCCCAGTGCCTCAGGAAAAATAAGGGAAGCAGAACTACCAAGGGCCCCAGGAAGATAAGCACCCTGCAGCATTCATCTGAAAGGAGTTGAAGAAAGCAACCTAAAGTCTTCCTGAAGTCCCAGCCTTGCTTCCAACCCAACACCACATAAGCTGTCAGAATGCTAGAGCCTCCAACTGTCAACCAGGAGGAGATACTGAAGCCCAGGTGGTAGAGCAGGCAAACACCAACACCTGGACCTCTGAGTGCCTCAGTGAGGGCAGGGGAACTGGTGGAAACCAGCTCAGAAAACTACCAGGTTCCTCAGCACTCTACCTCAAAGGGGCCCCAAGCAGATAAATACCCTGCAGCACCCATCTAAAAGGAGCTGAAGAAAGCCAAGGGAAAGGAAAAGCAAGCAACCTAGAATTGCCTGAAAGTTCCAGCCTTGCTGATTCCAGCCCAACACCAGGTAAGCTGACAAAACCCTACAGCCTCCAATTGCCAACATAAGAGGCCCTAGCACACAAAGTCAGTGAGCAAGACCTAGGCTCCCAAAACAAGAAGCTTGGGTCAGCACCCTCTGTTCCCCAGCAGGAGAGCTCAATCTCTTTAAAGGCCAGGGAATAAAGAAACCATGAGTAAAAAGAAATGTGCCATAGATTCATATTATGAGAAGAGTGAAGATCAAGACAGAAATTCTGAAGAGGATAACATTGTCAACAAACTCACATCTGCAACATGAAAAGGCAACATCAACTGTTCTGAAGCCCAGAAAGCCTTCTTAGAAGAGCTCAAGAAAGATTTTAAAATTCTAATGAGAGAGGTAGAAGATTTCTTTAAAAATACAATTGGCTAATTGGAAAAAAAAGTACACTGAAGAAAACAAGTCCCTAAAAAACACAATTGGCAAACTGGAAAAAAAAGTACACTGAAGAAAACAAATCTCTTAAAAATACAATTGGCCAATTGGAGAAGGAAGCACAAAAAGTAACAGAAGAAAACAATCTGTTAAGAACTAGAATTGGACAAATGGAAACAAATGACTCTATGAGAGAGCAAGAATCAGTCAAACAGAAACAAAAAAATGAAAAAATAAATGAAAACGTAAAATACCTCATTGGTAAAATAACTGACCTGGAAAATCAATCCAGGAGAGACAATTTAAAAATCATTGGACTACCTGAAAATCATGATGAAGAAAAGAGCCTGGACAGTATCTTTCAGGAAATCATAAAGGAAAACTGCCCTAAATTCCTAGAAACAGAAGGCAAAATAACCATAGAAAGAATACCAGAAAAATAAAATTAAAAAACAGAACAAAAGGGAAAAACCCACAAAAAAAGTAAAAGTAGTATGCTTTGATCTGCATTCAGACTCAAAAGTTCTTTCTCTGGATGTGGATAGCATTTTTGATCATGATTCTTGTGGAGCTGGCTTGGATCATTGTATTGCTGAGAAGAGCAAACTCAGTCATAACTGGTCATCTCACAATGTTGCTCTTGCTATGTACAATGTTCTTCTGGCTCTGTTCACTTCACTCAGCATCAGTTCATATAAGTCTTTCCAGGTTCTTCTAAAATCTGCCTGCTCATCATTTCTTATGGAACAATAGTATTCCGTTACATTCATATACCACAACTTGTTCAGCCATTCTCCAATTAATAGGCATTCCCTCAATTTCCGGTTCTTTGCCACCACAAAAAAATTGCTATAAATATTTTTGCATATGTGGGTCCTTTTCCCTTTTTATGATTGTTTTGGGATACAGACCTAGAAGTGGTATTGCTGGAATGAATTCTTTTAAAGGCAAAGAGTGGTATGGTGGAAAGAACTTTGCTCTTAGAACTAGTACATGAGTGTAAGTCCTGGTTCTGATTCTTTCTAGCTGTGTGACTGCAGATAAAGCAACCTCCACCTCAGTCTTGGTTTCTTCAGCTGCAAAATGCAGACAATAAGACTTGCATTCATTTTGAGGAAAGAACCTTGTAAATTTTAAAGCACTATAGAAATGGGCACTATTGTTATTCATAATCCTCTGCAGTCTAATAAAATGGAATTCTAATAAAGCTGCCGAGTCCTTGCCGATTAGATTTGATAGGGCAGCAGTCTGGAAAGAGGTCTGGACTCACAATAAGGCAACCAGGATCCTAGCTACAGCTTTGCCACTGATTGATTCACTTTATGACTTAAGAACTGTCACTTCTATTTCAAGAGGTTTCCCCCTTGCTCTAAAATCAGAGAGCTGAATGAAATGAGCTGTAAGGTGCAAATTCTGACATTCTATGTTGTAAAGTGACTTCATACTCTAACATTCATACTCTATGTTCTAAGGTGCCTAGGACCTTGCAGAGTCTGGCACACAGCAGCTGCTTAATACATGCTTGTTGATTAATCCTGGGATTCAGCTGCTTCTAATGTTCTGTGTTTCTTGTTTTAAGGCCCTCCCCAGATCTGTTATTCTATGTTTCCATGTCTCTTATATTCTAAATCTTTACCCAGCTCTGACATTCTATGCTCATATTCTCCCAGCTCATATTCTATCCTCTGAGGTCCCTCCTAAATCTGATATTTCTTGTTCTAAAGGCCCTCCCAGCTCTGACAGTCTGTGTTCTAAGGCAATTAACTGGTATGATAGATAGAGTACTGATCTTGGAAAAAAGAAGACTCTTTCCTCATTTGCTAGCTGTGTGATAGTGGGTGAGTCACTTACATTTTCTCTGTCTCAGTTTCCTCATCTGTAAAATAGCACTTACCTTCAAATCTGGCCTCATACACTTGACACTTACTACCTGTGTGACCCTGGGCAAGTCACTTAACTCCGACTGCCTCACCAAAAAAAAAAGCAAAAAAATAAAATAAAATAACACTTACCTCCCAAGATTGTTCGAAGAATCAAATCAGATAATAAATGTAAACTGCTTTGCAAATTCTAAATGCCATCTAGATGTCACTGATGTTGATGTCCTCTCCCAGAACCAACTTTATATGTTCTATGGCCCCTCCCAACTCTGACATTCTAAGAGTAGTTTTGGCTGTTATTTTGTTTTATTAATGCAAACAGAGCAAGATAATTACAAACAGGTTCTGCTTTAAACATGTGTCTGAGCCCTAACTTCCAAACCTCTAACATTTCAGCTTTTGAGAGATACCATATATTGTTACCCATGTTTTATGTATTTGCATAATGCAATTTATGGGACACATAAAAGCTGTATTTGAAAAATAGATGATTTTCACCATGAGGCAACTTGTCAGAGGGAGAAAGGAGAAGCAACTGCTCTTTCCAAAATCAGCACCATTCTTTGCCCTTCCCAGAGAAAAGTCAGCCTGTAAGTAGTGTGGTAGTTTGATAGTTTCTGGCCTTCTGCACTGGCACTAACTGGTCATCTTCACTGCTAAAGTCATCTTCTCTTCTGCCAGCCAATAATAACTCACATTTCTTTGTCTTTTAAGGTTTAGAGGAGTTGGACAAACATGCTTTTTTGGAGTGGGGGTGGGGATAAGGTTTGGGGGAAGGTGGTCTCTATTTCTGATTTCATTTGTGTAAGAAACTCTTGGTATGGAAAAATCCCTCCAACAATGTAGATCTTGTCTGAGACCAGGGACTGTTTCATTTTTTTATTTTTGTGTTTCCAGGGCCAATAGAGTGTCTGACATGGAGTCAATGCTAAGAAATGGTTATTGACTTACTAATTCATTAGAGAATTGTCTATGGACAGTGGCTTTAAGCAAATTGCCCAGGTACACAGCTAGTATATGTTATAGGAAAGACTCAAACTTCAGTCATACTGATTACAAGGTCAGTTTCTATTCCACTATGGCATGCTGCCTCTCTGGAATGTTATCTCCCCGTTTTACTGATGAGGAATCGGAGGCCCAGGGATAACTTAGTTATTGAACTGAGAGAGTTAGAAGCAGAATTCAAACCCACACCTTCATTCTCCAAATCCAGCACCACCTTCATCAGAACACATTACCTCTCTATAAGAATTTCCTGAACACCCCTCTGATCAAATCCAATCCAATCCAATCCTATGCAGTCCAGTCCAGTCCAATCTAATCCAATTCAGTCCATTTCAATTTATTCTAGTACAACCTACTTCTGTCCAGTCCAATTCAATTCAATCCCCTCTAGTCTAGTCTAATTTAGACCAATTGAATATAGCCCAATCCAATCTATTTGATTCCAATCTAATGTAGGTCAGTACAGTCCATTCTATTCCAGTCTAATCCATTTTGACCTAAGTGTATGTGTATACACATGGACACACCCACATATATATCTTCTAGATATAATGTATATATGCATATACATATACATGTGCATATCATACATACACATACGCAAATGTGCGTACTACATATTGAACAAATAGTGTGCATGTGCATGTACGTATACAAGCAAGGTGCAATACGTGTACATGCACAACATATGCATATAATACACATACACATATGTGTGTACATACATATGCACATACATATTTAGTTCTTAATATGTGCCAGGTGGCCACTTTAATGCTGGCTCTCTTTTGGTCCTTTGCTGGTACTATTAGTGACTCTGTCCCTGAAATAACCGCACTGAGTGCCAGCTGTTTCGTATCTTGTAGTACAATAGGATTCATGTTATGTCTGACAATATGGGCTTGATTCCTTCCTAGGCCACTGTGCATCCTTGAACAAATCATTTTTGTCTTTCCAACACTCGATTTCCTCATCGGTACAATGGCAACAATAACATTCTGGGAACCTGCCTCACAAAGCTATTGTGATAGACATGACTTGTCAGGTGCCTCAGAAGTGAGTGTTGATAACTTCCTATGTTCTGGAATCTCAGTGAAGTGATGATTTCTACCATTGGTGCTACAGAAATGTGGGCAACTATGAGAGGGCTAGAGCTGCAAGGGTCCTTAGCTGCTGTCCAATCCAACATCAAATGGTATAGATGAGGAAACTGAGACCTACTGAGGTTAAGCAACTAATTAGATCAGCTAGGGAAAGCTAGGTGGCTCAGTGAATAGAGTGACAGACCCAAAGTCAGGAAGACTTGAGTTCAAATATGGCTTCAGAAACTTATTAGCTGTGTGACCCTGGGCAAGTCATTTAACCCTGTTTGCCTTAGTTTCCTCATCTATAAAATGAGCTGGAGAAGGAAATCGCAAACCACTCCAGTATCTTTGACAAGAAAACCCCAAATGTGGTCATGAAGAGTCAAACACGACTAAAATGACTGAGCTAAAACAACTTAGATCATAGGACCATACATAGAATTAGACCAACCATTCGTTCTATAGATCAGAAGACTGAGGCAGATTATACAGCCAGTAAGTGTTTGAGGTTGGATTTGAAATCAGGTCTTCCTGACTCTAGGCCTGGTGCTCTGTCCACTGTGCCATTTAGCTGCCCTGGAAGAGAATGAGTAGGGAAATGTTGGATGGATGGATGAATGGATAGATGGATGGATGGGTGGAAGGACAGATGGATGGATGGATACATAGATAGATAGATAGATAGATAGATAGATAGATAGATAGATGATTTATTAATTACTTATTATATGGTAGTACATGCAGGGTATAGAGTGGCCAGAGCAAATTCCAAGGTTCCATGATTAAGACAATGGGACACAAAACTTTTATCCTAATTTTCTATCTCTAGGTCTCATACTCTTTCTATTTCCTTGCACTTCTAGACAGATGAGGTGAGTTTTGGGTTTAAGGGGGGAAAGGGAAAAGCCAAGATTCACAGCAGACATCAAAGGGATTGGTCAACCAGAAAATATGGGCAGCCATCTTAGGATAAGGAGTCAAACACCAAGATATGGATCTGGATTAGAGGTTCCCAAACTTATTTGGCCTACCATCCCCTTTAAAAAAAATAAATTACTCAACATCCTCTTTGGAAATCTACTTTCTTTAACCCTAAAATGCTTTTATAAAAATTTGTGTGATTTCAAAAAATTATATATATATATATATATATATTTTAAAAAATGATGCATCTTAATTTTTTTTGTTTTCTAATTTTTAATTTAATTTTATTTTTATGAGGTGTTACTGTATTTTAATCTCAGTTACATTTTTCATATTCATTCATACATATTCTAATCCATCATTACATGTTAATGTTGGTGCAGATCCACTGAATTACAGAATCAGTATTTCTTTTGTTTTTTTTATTTTTTAAATTAATTTATTTATTTTTAGTTTTCAACATTCACTTCCACAAGATTTTGAGTTCCAAATTTTCTCCCCATCTCATTCCTCCCCTAACCCCAAGACAGTGCACATTCTGAATACCCATTCTAGCAATCTGCTTCCTTTTCTATCTCCCCCTCCCTTCTCTTATCCCCTTCCCCTTCAATTTTGCTGTAGGGCAGGATAGATTTCTATACTCCACTGCTTGTATATCTTATTTCCCAGTTGCATGTGAAAACAACTTTTTAACATGTGTTTTTAAAACTTTGGGTTCCAAATTTTCTCCCTTCCTCCTTCTCCACCCACCTTCATTGAGAAGGCAAGCAATTCGATACAGCTTATTTTTGTGTAGTCATGCAAAACACTTCCATGGTAGTCATGTTGTGAAAAACTGAGTATATTTCCTTTCATCCTATCATGCCCCCCGTTTATTCTATTCTCTCTTTTGACCCTGTCCCTCCTTAGAAGTGTTTGCTGCTGATTACCCCTCCCCAATCTGCCCTTCCCTCTATCATCCCCCTGCTCTCTTGTCCCATTCCCCCACTCCATTTTCCTGTAGGGTAAGATAGATTTCCATACCCAATTGTGTGCCAAATCTGATGAGAATAAAATTCACTCATTCCCTCTCACCTTCCCCCATTTCCCCTCCACTGTAAAAGCCTTTTCTGAACTATTTTATGTGAGATAATTTACTACATTCTACTTCTCCCTTTCTCCTTCTCCAGTACAATCCTCTCTAACACCTTAATTTTATTCTCCAGATATCATCCATTCATCTTCAACTCAACCTGTGCCTTGTACTTATCAATCTATCTGTACATATAATTTTTCCCCGCCAACTACCCTAATACTGACAAAGGTCTCATGAGCTGCAAATATCATCTTTCCATGTAGGAATGTAAATAGTTCAACATTAATAAGCCCCTTATGATTCCTCTTTCCTGTTTACCTCTTCATGCTTCTCTTGAGCCCTGTATTGAAAGTCAAATTTTCTATTCAGCTCTGGTCTCTTCATCAAGAATACTTGAAAGTCCTCTATTTCACTGAATTTCCATTTTTTCCCCTGAATGATTTTACTCAGCTTTGCTGGATAGGGGATTCTTGGCTGTAATCCTATCTCCTTTGCCCTCTGGAATATTTTCCAAGCCTTCCTGTCCATTAATGTAGGAGCTGCTAAATCCTGTGTTATCTTGATTGTGTTTCCACAATACTTGAATTGTTTTTTTTCTGGCTGCTTGCAATATTTTCTTCTTGACCTGGGAACTCTCAAGTTTGGTTACAATATTCCTAGGAGTTTTCCTTTGGGGATTTCTTTCAAGAGGTGATCAGTGAATGCTTTCCATTTCTATTTAACCCTCTGGTTCAAGAATATCTGGGCAGTTTTCCTTGATAACTTCTTGAAAGATGATGTCTGGGCTCTTTTTTTCATCATAGTTTTCAGAGAGTCCAATAGTTTTTAAATTCTCTCTCCTGGATCTGTTTTCCAGGTCAGTTGTTTTCCCAATGAGATATTTCACATTACTTTCTATTTTTTCATTCTTTTGGTTTTGTTTTACAGTGTCTTGATTTCTCATAAAGTCACTAGCTTCCAATTGCTCCATTCTAATTTTTAAGGAAGTATTTTCTTCAGTAAGCTTTTGGACTTCCTTTTCCATTTTTCCAATTCTGATTTTGAGGGCATTCTTCTACTCATTGGCTTTTTTGGACTTCTTTTGTTATTCGAGTTAGGCTATTTTTTAAGGTGTTATTTTCTTCAGTATTTTTTGGGGTCTCTTTTAGCAAGCTGTTGACTTGTTTTTCATGATTTTCTTGCATCACTCTCATTTCTCTTCCCAGTTTTTCCTCTACTTCTCTTACTTGCTTTTCAAAATTCTTTTTGTGCTCTTCCATGGTCTGGGACCAATTTATATTTTTCTTGGAGGCTTTGAATGTAGGAGCGTTGACTTTGTTGTCTTCTTCTGGTTGTACGTTTTGATCTTCTTTGTCACCAAAGAAAGTTTCTGTGGTCTGATTTTTTTTGTGCAGTTTGCTCATGATCCCAGCCAATTACTTGAATTATAAACTCTTTGTTAAAGTAGGGGTCTGTTTCCAGCGTGGAGAATGTACTGTCCCAAGCTTCAGGGTTTTGTGCGGCTGTTTTCAGAGATACTTCTAGGGACTCGTAAATTTTCAGTTCTTCCAAGGTGGTGTGATCAGGGGTGAGGCTTTTACTCCTTTCCTGGCCTGTGCTGTGGTCTATAAGTGATCACAAGCACTCTTTCCTGCCTTGGAACTGTAAGGAGGATTCTCTCTCCACCACCACTACAAGTTCCACTATGCCAATGCTCCTCCTCTCCCCAGGACCACCACACAGAACTGTGACCCAGATCCAAGCACAGGCAAAGAAAAAGAATCCTGCCTCAGCACCATCAAAGTGATCCCTACAATCCCCCTCTGATCAGCCACTCTATTCCCCCTCAGTCTCTGTGCCAGAAGCTCAGGAAGCAGCTGCCACCTTCGGCCATGAAGGGACTGGGGCTGGGACCAAGCATCTCACTCACCAAGGTCACAGACTTTTTCTACTGACCTTCTAAGTTGTCTTTGGCTTTGTGGGTTGAGAAGTCTGGAAACTGTCACAGCTGCCCATGATTCAGTCCTCTGAGGTCTGCTCCAGGTTAGCTGAGGCCTGTTTTGCCTACGCACCCACACCAAACTGCGTTCCTCTCCCTGCTGGGCATAATATACCTTTCCAATCAACCATCCAGGTTGTCTTGGGCTGGAAATTTGTTTCACTTTTTGTGGGTTCCACTGCTTTAGAATTTGTTTAGAGCCATTTTTTTTAAAGGTATTTGGAGGGTTTGGGGAAGACCTCAAGCAAGTCACTGCTTTTACTCTGCCATCTTGGCTCTGCCCCAATGCATCTTAAATTAAATAATTTATTGTAAATTTGTGGGTTTTTTTCCTGCCTTGAAATTTTGATGATGCAATATTGTGTCATGTAACCACACAGTATGATATTGTAAACAAATACTTTCATGCACATATCCCTGCTGATACTTGCTGAACTTCCCACAATGATTACATGCTTACCTGCCAACAGTTCCTTGTTAATACCTGTCAGCAGACTTGATCACTGATTGGCTATAACTTGCATTTTGTGTGTTTGTTTGGAAAGTCACGTAATCACTACGACTTAAACTCTTTTGTACAATAGATGAAGCATGTATGAATGGTTTTTCAAAATTTTCTTCTCTTCTCTTCTTTCTTTATCCTTCTACTGCTCTCCTACTTTTATTCAATGCCCCCCAATTGGACCCAAGCTTACTACTACCCCATTGAATTGTTCCGGTACCCCCTGGGTATCACCCACTTTGGGAATCTATGAATTCTGGGTAGAACAAAAATTGAACTAGAGCCAGTCTTAGTCCATCCTCATTCTTCAAAAGCCATCAACGTTGGGTGTTGAACCAAAGGGGAGAAACAAGATGGTGCAACAGAAGAAGCTCAGAGTTTGGAGTCAGAGGATTTGGGTTTGAATCATGGCTCTGCCATTTAGTACCTGTGTGACTGTGGATGTCACTAAACCTTCACCAGACATAGTTTCCTCATCTGTAAAAAGGAGGCATTGGACACAGGCTATCTGAAGTCTCTTTCAGTTCTAAATCTCTATTTCTGTGATCCTCCCTTGCATGATCATGGGCCAGTTACTTCAGTCTCTGGACTTTAGTCTCCTCATTTATAGGATGGTAGAATTAGGTCAGCTCTGAAGCTGTTAACCTTCATTGTTGCATGGAACTGAATTATGTCATTCGTCTTTGAATTATGTCAGTCATCTATGACATCATTATGTCATAGTTAACTGTTTCTAAGATTAGTTTAGTTGGGTTTGCTGCAGTTCATTAGTGTTCTACAAATTCTCATTGAGGTCTCCTCATTTTTCTGAGCTTTCTCTCCCCTTGTGAGAGTGCAGGGTTCCAAAGCCTCTGGTCTTAGAGGGAGAAATAGCTAAGAAATCAGCTCCAGTTACTAACTGGTTCTCATTCCTGAGGTCACAGAGCTGAGTCTTGACATACTCAGGTCATGGAAGCCTCTGCCTACTCTCCTCAGGGGTGGATTTTGGGGGTTTGATCCCCCCCACTAAGCATTCAACTTGTTAAATAGAGAGGAATGGCCTAGAATGTAAATACCACTGTTGGATAAGTATTGATCCTGCCATCATGGCTAATGAGAGGTCTTTCTAAGTGAATTAGATAAATGTTCCCATGTGGCTATCAATTTAATTTCCCAGGCTAAATAAGCTTCCCTACTAGAGTCAGTTTAAAGAAGATAAATGGGTGGGTGATACTGGTGTCCATTTCAATTACTACTCTATTTCCCTTAGGTTTGTCTGGGTCCCTTGGGGGCTCCAAGAACATGAAGGATTAGCACATCTTGCTTTGTGCTAGAACAGGACATAGCACTTTCTGGATGACTGGGTTTAGAGAAGGCAGTATGATATTCTGCCATACAGCATGGTTCTGGAGAAAGAGGACCTGAGTTCAAATCCCATCTCTACTGACAATTGCCTACATGACTTTGTTCACCCTAGGCTTCAGTTTCCTCATCTGTAAAATGGGTAAGTTGGGCTTCTGATATCCCTTTCAGATCTAAATCTATGATTCTATTGATCTGAGAGGAATTTGAGTGATTATAGTTCAATTCACTCATTATTAAGAGGAAGAAACTGAGGCAAACTGAGGAAAGTGACTTGCCCATGGTCATACTCCCAATTCTAAACTTATATCCAATGGCTCTTGATTATTTTCTCAAAGGAAATAAAAGGAAGGGTAAGGGAAGGGGAAAAAATATCTCATTGTTCCTTTTTTTGGTTAAGATTTGGTGTATGGAACTCCTAACACGGAAAACTCCCTTCACTAATGCAGATCAGCAACTTATCTGACATTTATGTTAAATGGTTGCCCTGGGGAACTGAGAGGTGAAATGTCTTCAAGGAAAGACTGATGGACCATTCATCATTGTTGGACATGACTGAAATGACTGGACAACAATTTGAAGGGCTGTCATATGAGAAGAAATTAGATTCATTCTGTTTGGCCCCAGAGAGAAGAGCAAGGAGTGATGGTTTGGAGCTGCAAAGAATCTCAGATTTAGCCTCTGTATCCCCAGATTTCTTGCCACTCTCCTCAGCTGAATGTGCCTTTAAAATCTTATTTAATTAAAAATATAACAACTACTAAAAATTGTCTTTACACATAATTGGGGGAAAATAAAATATTATTTTTAGAAAAAAGCTTATTTAATATTGTTTGCTTCTCTGTCATTATAGTTTCCATCTCAAGATCCCACCCTGCAGAATCTATACCAGGAGAATGAAGAAAAGTTACTAGATTTGGAGTCAAAGAAAATTGCTCCTAGCCTCCAGTTAGGAAAATTCATATAATTTATTCAGAGGTTGTACTCTTCACCTAGTTTTACATTTATATACACATTTCTAGTTAACTCTCACCCTCTTTGTGGTTGAAGCAAAATTCATTTTACTGGAAACATTTGGGTAATGAAATAATAGAATCTATTACATATGGTGTCTGTAGATAAATAGGCATCAGAGGGGTGGGTTGAATAAAGTTATCCTCACTGAGGACATCTCTTAGCCCAGGATTTCTGCCCTGAGATTCACATAGAGCCAATTACCCTCCTCAATATTTCCCTCCTCTGCCAGAGCTCAGTCTTCCTCTTGTTCCTCAGAGGTGCTGTGGAATGCTTGTTCCAACCTATCAAATGGGTCTAGTTTTCTAGCTTGATAACCTTTAGAAGACCCATGCGGCATGACCAAGTTTCCTTGACCCATGCAAAGATGAATTTTATGTAACATCACACTTATTTCTTAGGTATTTTAACTATTTCTTATTAAGTTTCTATACTTATTCTAAAGCCCATGAGATTGATTTATTGAAAAGCATAACTTACTTTAAGTGGGGCATGGTTGAATAAATTAATCACTCCACTTCTACAGTAATATAACTCTATTCATACTAGTTCTGTTAAAAAAAAAAAACCTTCATATTCCTTATTCTAGCATTTGGGACCCTCCAAGGTTTCACTTCTACCTGACTATCCCCATCTTGCACAATTCCAAGAGAAATAACATGATGCAGAGAAAGAATGCTGATTCTAGAGGCGGAGGTCCTCTGTTAAGTCCCATTTGTCACAATTCTTGGTGACTTTCAATATGTCATTGAACATTTCTGAATGTTTTCTCATCCTTAAAATGAGAATGCTTCTTACAGCTCTAGATTCATGATGATGAGAAAGATGGTGTGCTACTTTGGTGCTGTTCTCATGACACCCCATAGATATATTTGCTTTACTCCTGTCAAACCCCATGCTTAATAAATGTTTATTGACTGGCTGACTAATTGACCCCATGAGTGAGACGGCCTCTCATCCACCCAGCAATTTCTATCTTTGAAAGTTATTCCAATCAATGCTTACTATGTTCTAGGCACTGTGCTTTGGGGATACAAAGAGAAGTCAAAACTATCCTTGTCCCCAAGGAGTTCACATTCTAATGGGAGTGGGAGAGACAATATGCATACAACTGTGTGCATACAAGATATATACAGGATAAATTAGAGATTTTTTTTTTTGGTTTCTAATAATATTTATTAGAAGGAAGCATTACGAGGGGACTAGGAATAGCCTCCCATCTAAGATGGCATCTGAGCTGTCTTCAAGGAAGCCAAGGAACCAGGAGCAGAAAATGATGGGTGAAAATATTCTAAGGTTGGGGGATAGCCAGTGAAAATGCATGGAAACAGGAGATAGCGTGTCTTGTAGGAAGAATGGCAAAAATGCTATTCATTGTTGCTCAGTGGCTTTCAATTGTCTGACTCTTCATGTCCCCATTTGGGAGTTTCTTGGCAAAGATACTAGAGTGGTTTGCCATTTCCTTCTCCAGCTTATTTTACAGATGAGGAAACTGAGGCAAACAGGGTTAAGTGGCTTGCCCAGGGTTACATAGCTAGAAGGTGTCTGAAAACGGATTTGAACTCCTGTCCTCCTACCTCTAAACCCGGCACTCTATGCACTGTGCCACCTAGCTGCCAAATAAGAGGCCAGTGGCAGGTGCCGTCTCTTCTGTGAAGCCTTCCAAGATGCTCCTCCCCCAACACACACAGACACAGACATACCTCGTCCATAGTCCCATTTGAAAATGATTAAGATAAGCAGACAGTATGGATGGTGGAAAAAACATTATATTTGGAGTCCAAGGACCTGTATTCAAATTATGCTTAAGTTACTTCCAATGTACATGACCTTGGACCAATCATCTAATTTCTATGGGCCTCAGTTTCCTCATCTGTAAAGGAAGTGGAGTTGGATGACGTGATACCTAAAGCCTCTTCTAACTCCAGATCCATGATACTAAAAGGTCTCTATGTTTGTTGAATTGAGTGAGATCCTCCTGAAGCCTTCCCTGAATCAAATTCAAGCACCCACCTTCCAGCCCAGTTAGCTCCTTTTTTCATTTTCCTTCTGAACTAAGGCATGGACACTGAACACATTCAGGGAACAGGAAAAACCACCTGTTTGGAAAGAAATGACAATCTGAACGGGACCTAATAGTGAGTGTCTAGTATGGCCAGTTAGGAATCTTAAGAGGTTCTACAGCCTTAGTCAGGGGGTGTGAATGTTGGAGAAGTAATCAACATTCCCTTGTCACACCCCCTAATCATTAGCCAGCCAATAAGTATTTATTAAACACCTACTATGTGCCAGGAACTGTGCTAAGTACTAAGGATTCAAAGAAAGGAGAAACACAGTCTCTATTCTCAGGGAAATAACAGTCTGAGCAAAAGTAATAAAAGGAGAGTAATTAGCCTGCTGTGTTTTCGGCATGAATGACCTTTTCTTCCTCCTGAAAACTTACTTTCTTCCCCAAGGAAGCTTTGTAATAAAGCATAGAAAAGGAGAAATTCAACTGACTGGTTTTTAGAATTCTTACTTTCCCAGAGCTCAGCTATATTAAGCCTTTCCTGATGCCTCTCAGCAGCTAGTGCCTCCCCCAAACTATCTTGTATTAATTTTGTCTATATTATCTATATTCTTACGTATGGATATGCTCTCTCCCCCTCCCCCCCAATAGAATATAAACTCTTTGAGGGCAAGAACTATCTTACTTTTTGTCTTTGTAGTCAATGTGCCTAGCAGAGTGCCCAGCACACAGTAGACATTTAATAAATGCTTGTGGATAGATTAATTGGGGCCATTATCCATGGAGTCCTTGAAGAAATTCTTATACCACCACCCTGTTCACACTTTGCCTCTCTTCCTAGAGCTGCAAAGCTCTCGAGTCCAAAGGGATCTCAGCAGCTCAGATGGTGGAGAATCCTTCACTTTATGTTTGACTTCCTCAAGCTACCTCTTCCACATTCTTATTATTATAATTTTTAACAAGTAGCTTCTTTCCACATTCCATCCATTGGTTTTAGCGCTGCTTATCCTCTGGGGCCAAACAGAACAAGCCTAATACTTCTTTCATGTGGCCATCCTTGAAACATTTGAAGAAAGCTACCATATTTCCTTAGTCTTTTCTAGGCTAAACAACCCCCTCTCCTTCAAGAGATCCTCATATGGCATGGATTCAAGGCCCCCTTACTTGTCCTCATTTGGAAAAGTTACAGCTTATCAATGTCCTTGCAAAATACAACCCTCAGATCTGAACGCAATTTCCAGGTATAATCTGACCAGGGCAGAGTACAGCCTAATTGTCACTTCCTTGCTGATAGCTAACATTATATACTGGTTACTATATAATAATGCTATTATATAACATTGTTGTGTAGTGCTTACTATATAATTGTTATTATAAAACATTGTTATGTAGTGCTTATTATATAATACTATTACAAAACATGCTTACTATATAATACTATCATTATATTACATTGTTACAAAGTGCTTGCTGTATAACACTGCTATTACATTGTCATATAACATTGTTATATTGTGCTTACTACATGCCAGGCACTGTGCTAAATAAACACTTTACAGTTATTGTCTCCTTTGATCCATGGGAGGTATATGTTGTTATTTCCATTTTATAGTCAAAGAAACTGAGGCAGATAGAGGTTAAGTTACTTGCCTAGGGTCACAGAGTTAAGAAATGTCTGAGGCTACATTTGAACTCAGATCTTTCCAACTTCGTGAAAGTTTGCATTTATGGGCAGCTAGGTGGTGCAGTGGATAGAGTGCAGGGCCTGGAGTCAGGAAGACTCATCTTCCTGATTTCAAATCTAGCCTCAGACATTCACTAGCTGTGTGACTCTGGGCAAGTCATTTCACCCTCTTTGCCTCAGTTTCCTCATCTGTAAAATGAGATGAAGGAAATGGCAAGAGATTCCAGTGTCTTTGCCAAGAAAATCCCCAATGGGGTCACAAAGAGTCAGACATGACTGAACAACAACAAAGAGCTTAAAGGTCTCTGAAGTGCTTTATAAATATCATCTTATTTGATTCTCACCACAATCCTTGAGGTAGGTGATGTTATTATTCCCACTTTACAGATGAGGAAACAGAGGTTGAGAGACTGGCCTAAGGTCTCACAGGCAGTAAGCATCTGTGTGGGGGGGTTTAAATTCACATCTTCCCAACTTCATGTCCAATACTATTACCCACTGTACCATAAAATGTTCCCTCATCCTGGAGACTTTCTCTCCCAATCTAGCCTTAGTTTTCACTCTCTTTCTTGGCTACCTCATCACCCTCTTGACACCTATTGAGCTTGAAGTCCACTAAACACCCCAGCTCTTTTCGAAGGAGCTGTCCAGCCTGCCTCGCCCACCATCTTTAGTCCCCTAATATTTAGATTGCACATGAAAGCTGCTCTAACCTCCATTGTCCTCTCTCCGCAGTCTATAGGTTCCAGTTAATATTAGTTCTCAGTTACTAAACATTTGTCTTTTCTCTCCTTTTCATAAGATCTTTCTCTTTTTTTTCTTTTGTTTTTTTCCTCTGGCAGGTCAAGTGCTGGTTGCCAGTCATCCTTAATGAGCCTTTCTCTGGACCAGCAGCATACCCATGTTCTGTGGCAGCCAGAAATTAATTTCTCTATGGTGACTCAGATCTTTTTATTTGCTATTCCTCACTATTAGGAGGCATGTTGATATTTCAGTGCTGCCTTTGTGATTAGGGAGAGAGGACCCATGCTTGGCTGCTTTTCAGATAGCATCCAAGCTCCCCACTGTGTGGTCAGTGGTCTGTCAGTTTCCATTTGTTCCAACACATAACAGAAACTGAGTGGCCCCTTTCAAGGTGATTCTGAATGGTTCTTCTACCCATCTGTAATGTCATCCATACCAATAGACACACATCTGGACTACTGCCATAGCCTTCTGGTGGGTCTCTTTTCCTTAAGTCTCTCCCCACTTCAGTCCATCCTCCACTCTGCTATCAAACCAATCTTACTAAATCACAGGTCTGACTGCATCTCCCTTCCTTCTTCACCCTTCACTTTCCCTTACAAACTCAATAAACTGCAGTGGCTCCCTGTTACCTCCAGTATTAAATATAAAAATCTTTGCTTCTTTTAAAATCCTCCATAAACTAGCCACTTCCCACTTTTCCAATCTCCTTTATCTTATCCTTCCACACACTCAATGATCAACTGACTGACCTTGCCATTCCTCAAATAAGATCTTCCAGACCTTGACTATGCCTTTTCATTGGCTGTCTCCCATGCGTGGAATGTTATTCCTCTTCATATCTACCTCCTGAGGCTTTCTTCAAGATTCAGCTCATATCTCATTTTCATAGGAGAACTTTTCACTGGTCTCTTTCTTTTGAGATTATCTCCCATTGGTTAAATGCAATCCCCGTAAAAGTCAAGATATCGCCCCATGATGTCATTGATCCTCTTGGAAAACAAAGGACAGACAACAACAACCTCCCATTGACTTTGTTTAGATCTTGTATGATGTACATAACTACTTGAATTTTGCTCCTACCTCTTTTAGAATATAAGCCCCTTGAGGCCAAGAACTTCAATTTTGCCTTTCTTCACACCCCCATTTCTTAATACATTGCTTGATATTTATTAAGTGTTTAATAAATGCTTGCTGTCTGACTCTAGGAATAAGAAACTCCCTATTGCCTCTAAGGTAAAATATACATCCCACTGTTTGACATTTAAAGGTTCTCAATTTGTCTTCAGCTTCTCTTTCTAGGCTGATCACATATCATTCCCATTCATGTACTCTGAGTTCTAGCCAAATTGGGCAGGGTATGTGACATTCCATCTTTTCTCTTTTTGCCTTTGCACCCAAAGATGATCTGGCATTCTTGGAATAAATCCTCGGCTCCCTTCAATGTCAAGCTCAACCTCTACTAGACAAAACATACCTAGTCAGATCACCAAAAGTCTCATGATGGAAAATGCTATGCACATCCAGAGAAAGAACTATGGAGTTTGAATGCAGATTGAAGCATACTGTTTGCTATTTTTTTCCTGTTATGTTTTGTTTCCTCTTCCTTGTGGTTCCTCCTATTGGTTCTAATTCTTCCTTATAACATCACTAATGTGAAAATATGTTTAATAGGAATGTATATGTAGAGCCTATATCAGATTTTGCTCTGTCTTGGAGAGGAGTGGGGGAGAAAAATTTAAAACTCAAAAGCTTATGGAAGTGATTGTTGAAAACTAAAAATAAATTAATAAAAAATTTAAAAAAAACATGCCTAGTAAGCTAGGTGGTAGAGTGGGAAGAAGGTTGGTCTAGAGTCAAGAAGACCTGAGTTCAGACACTTAATAGCTGTGTGATCCTGGGCAAGTCACTTCCCCTCTGTTTGCCATAGTTTTCTCATCTATAAAATAACAATAATAATAATAATGGCACCTTCCTCCCAGAGTTGTTATAAGGATCAAATGAGATATTTGTAGGACGCTTGGCAAAGTGCCTGGCAGTGTTAATAAATGCTTGTTTTTTTCCCTGATTCCCTTACATTTTAGTTTTCTACTCCCCAATAATAATTTGTTTATAATTTACATTTATTTTTTCTATGTATGTGTTAGCCCCCTCCTCCCCAAACTCTCATATAAACTCCCTAATTTTTGAAATTTTTTGAATTTTCAAGATCTGATACAGTGCTTGGAACACAGTAAGTACTTAATTAATGCTGTTGAACTGAATTTCCTCAGAATGGGCATTCTTCCTGGAGAAAACTGTATAGCCACTACGAAGAATAGGGCCTGGTGTGTGGCTAGAAAGTATCATAATGTTTACAGGCTGAAAGGACCTTCCAGGGGCCAAAGTCCAACCCCATCCCATCCGTCAATGGGGAAACCGAGGCCCAGGGAGGTTAAGGTACTTGCTCAAGGTCATGCAGTGGATAGATGATAGACTGAGGACTAGAGCTCAGGTCTTCTGACTTCTGATGCAGTGTTCTTTCCTCTATACCATTCTATCTCAATGGAGTTCAGGAGTATTAGGTTCAACCCCCTCTCCCCCCTTATAGTTCTTTGGCCTGGCTCCTACCAAACCTTGGGACACACACAAAGAGCTGTTATTCATGGCCCTATGAGCTCCCAGACTCTGACGTGAGTGGTGGAAAACATTAAGGGCTCAATGGAGCGAACATAGGCAATTAAGATAATAATTGGAGAAAGAAATCACACAGCATCCCCACATTTATTAGTGCAGCAGGGAGCTCTGGGCTATGTGTTACTTATCTCATTCCTCCTGTTCTATCTTGCCCAGTGATTCCAGAGAAGTCTCCTTTTACATATTGCTTTCATCTTGTTACTCTCCTACTCAATGATTATCATTTGCTCCCTTCATCCTATCAAAAATCTAAACTCCTCTCCCCGGCTTCCAAGTCCCTGTATAATCATCACTCCATCTCTCCAAGTGTATTTTCCACACTGACAGGATTATCCTTATAATTTTAAGTCATATATATATATATATATATATATATACATACACACACACACATATATATATACACACACACACACACACATTATATATATAAATATATATAAAATACCTTCTGGATTAAGAATATGGTGTAATGACATGCTGATCTTTGAGTTTGGGGAGAACCAGAGAGTTGGAAGCTAGATAGTGCAGTGGTTAAAGTGCCAGGCCTGAAGTTAGGAAGACTCATCTTTGTGAGTTCAACTCTGGCCTCAGACACTAGTTGTATGACCCTGGGCAAGTCATTTAACCTGTTTGCCTGTGTTTCCCCATTTTTCAAATGATTTGGAGAAGGAAATGGCAAACCACTCCAGTATATTTGTCAAGAAAACCCCTAATGAGGTCATGAAGTATCAGACATGACCAAAAGGACTGAACAACAACAGAAGGTTGGCATAATATTGGATAAAAGCAAATGTCAACATCATTCCTTCCCCCACGCCTTTTTAAAAAGGATGACAATGAGAGCTAAAGACTATAAGCCAGTTTGACTTTGATTCCTGGGAAAATTCTAGAAAGTATTGTCACAAAGACAGCTAGTGAACATCGAGAAATGGAAGTGGCAATTACAAAGAGCCAATATGACTTAATCAAGAGCATTTAGGCCAGACTAACCTTATTTATTAAGTAGGATTTCTACACTGTAGATGAGAGGAATGCTTGTGGATTTGGCTTGCCTAGATTTTAACAAAGACTTTCATAAAGTATCTCATGTTATTATTATGTAATAGACTGAGAGATTTAGGCCAGATTACAGTGGCAGAGGGATCTAGAACTAGTTGTGTGGCTGAACTCAAAGAATAGTCCTCAATGGTTCAAAGTGAACTTGGAAGATGATCTCTAGTGGAGTACCCCAGGGATATATACTGGGGCCCAGTTCTGTGGAACATTTTTTTCCCAATGGTTTCAATGTGATGCTTAACAAACTTCCAGCTGACACGAAGCTGGGAGAGTTAGATGACACACTGGACTATATAATCATAATCCAAAGAAAGACATTGACAAGCTAGGACATTGGGACAAAAGCTGAGATTTCATTGGTATAAAAGCAAAGTTACACACCTTACATTAAAAAAAAAATCAACTCACAAGTACAAGATGGCAGAGCCATGGTTAGATAGCAGTTTGTCTGAAAATGATCTGTTGATCATGGTATTTTCAAGTTCAGTAGGACTCAACAGTGTGACATAGCAGCCAAACAAACAGAGAAACAAAACTAAGACAAAGCTGGTCTCTGTTAAAGGAAGCATGGTTTTCCAATTTGGGCAAGTGATAGTACCACTGTCCTTTGCCCATTCAGACCATATCTGATTTTGGTGCTCAGTTCAGGGAACCGCAGAGCAGGGAAGGTATTGATAAGCTAGACAGCATACATAGTGGGGCAACCAGGATGGTGAAGAACCTCTAGTTAATGCTAAATGAGTATTGATTAAGGAAAATGACTCTCCTACCGGAGAAGAATCAGAGGGAATAGTGAGAGTTGTAAGTATTTCAAAAATTGCCATCTGGAAGATAAATTAGGCTTCTTTTCTTTGGCCCCAGAGGACAAAATTGGTAGCAGAGAGATAAATTTAGGCTTGATGATAGGAAAAAAATTAACTATGAAAGCTATTAGAAATGGAATGGGTCATTCTCTTTAGGTGGGGGAATTTGCTTCATTAGATACATTCAAGCAAAGTCTGGCTGACTTGTTGAGTACATTTTTTGATAAAATTCTCTTCAGCATGGATTACACAAAATAGTCCTTGGAGGCTCTTCTAATTCTAAAAGTCCACGATTTTACGAGTCAGAAGAGTTCTGGAATTAAATCCTGCCTCTGACACTTTGTAGCTGTGTGACTGCAGTCAAGTTGCTCAATTACTCTGTGCTTCAATTTTATCATTTGTAAAACAAGCAAAAGAATATATGTCATCTTTATAATTCCATGGAATTGGAAAGAACTTTGAAAAACATCTAATGCAACTCTTATAGAAAACATACATTCTCTCTGTAGCATCCTGTCTGGAAATACTTCCTTGTCCCATTCATGCTGGTGGACTGTGTCTCCAGAGGGTGGCTAACTTTTAGTACTCAAGATTTTATCAAATAATCTAGATGGGCTGGGTGTTTAGCATTGTCACTCATGAGCCCCCACTGGCATGCTTTCCATGAACAATCAGTTATCCAGACTTAATTAGCCTTAAAGAAAGATTTTTTATTAAGATATAAGTAAAAATAGCTATTACAAACATTCCCATACAAAAGCCTGGTGGCACACTCTCCCTAAATACCATTAGGTCCATAGGAAGTGTGGTCTTATACTTGGAGAACAGTAATATTGAGGCTGATAATGGTATGTCAAAAGTAAGGTATAGTGGAAATGTCACAACCTCCATTCCAGATATTATATTTTCATTAACATTACCTTAGAAAACATTAGCTTTCCTGACTACCACACTGATCTGTCATGGAGGAAACATGGTTCAGTAGATAGAGTTGGGTTTATAGTTAGGAAAGTATGGATTTGACTCACCTCAGAGACTTACTAATTGTGTGTCCTTGAACAAGTGACTTAATCTCTCTCCCTTATTTCTTACATGGGAAGATTATGCCACAGAGAGACTTGTCCAAGGCCACAAAGCTAAGAAATGTCAAAACCAGGAATAGAGCCCAGGTCTTTTAATGCCAACCCCATAGTAAGTATCCAACTGATGTTGGATTGTAACATCTATTTAACGACCACTCTGAAGCTTTGAAGCTGTGGAGGAAAGGTGTGTATATGTGCACAGGGTTAATGGTGAGTGACAGGAGAAGGGAAGAGGAGATGATGGGAATAGAAATCTTCATGAAGCCAAAACATGAGGACTTCCTGGCCAATACAACCCACATCTGGGACATTGGGAACCAGAGGCCTCACACCTCCAAGTATGTCCTCTTACAGGGTGGTTTTTCAAATAACCTCAGTATTTAGTGTCCCCATTCCTCACAGAATTAAGTATATCTTCTGTTGTCTCAGCTTCCCTGCCCCCCTACAGTAGAATATAAGCTTCTTGAGAAACTGTTTTATTCTCTCCTTTGCCTCTCTAGCACCTAGCTCAGCACCTGACACATTTGTTGTTCTTTAGTCATTTCAGTGGCCCTATTTGGGGTTTTCTTGGCAAAGATACTGGAAGGATTTGCCATGGCCTACTACATAAGAGACCCTTAAATATATATTGAATTGCTGAACTGAACTGCCAATCAAGGGAGAAAGCTTGATAAACCATAAAGCTTTCTATAAATGTCAGCTCTTATGCGTTAAAGAATTCATTTCTTGTGTTTCCTTTGTGAGCTCAATTATTTATTCAAACATACAGAACAGTGTGAATTAATTTGGGATAAGTAAAAAAAAAAAAGAAAGGAAGTCAGTTTGAATCCTCTAAGGCCATTGAGTGGGAACTGAAGAGCCAGATTTGTTCATGCACCTCTGTTCTCCAAAGCATTTGCTTCCACTGACCCTCAGCACCGGACCTGGAGCTCCCACCTGCCTTTCTGCAAAATCACAGGAAATTGGACTCCTCCCTCAGGCACCAAGGCACCAGGCAATGGGCTAGTTCCATCCTGTAATTAATTCGTGTTGAGCGTGTCAAGTGTATCACAACATATGTCTAAGATCCATAAGGGGAGTTGATAAAAATCAAAACAATTTTAGTTACAATTCCCCTGTTGTAGGGAGTCTTCTGCTGAGAGGCTCATTTCAGCTTTTGCTTTATATATTAGCCACAGAAATATGGCATTGGAATGGAAGTGACATAATTTCTTACATTTCTGAACAGGACTAGACATCCTTTCACCATAGATCCCAAACATATCCCCATCACATCACTTTCACGAAAGGACATTTTTGGGGGAATGTCAAAATATATCCCACCTTCAATTTATCTTCTTTATTATTCTTCGTATACCTTTGAAAAAATTATTACAGATTTCAAGTTTCAATGGAATTCAATACTAATAATTTTTCCACATTTTTAAATAGCAGAAGGCTCACTCCTATCATAATTAAAGACTTTAATCTCCCATTGTCAAAACCAGAGAGTATTTTTAGCTTCCAACCCTAATTCTCTCCTCCTGGAGTTCTTTGTGTTCTTGTAATAGGCTCTGGAAATCTCAGTCCTACTATGGGTCTCTTGGCACAGCCTAATTCTGCCTTTCAGGAGAAAGTCACAGAATCACAAAATCATAGAATCTGAAATTGGAAGGGACTGCAGTGGCCATCTATTCCAACCCATAGACAAAGGTAATCTTTTTTTTTATATATAACACTTCCAAAGAATGGACTTTAAGACTGTACTTGAAAACCTCCAAGAAGGCAGTACACTCTTTTTAAAAACATGTTATTTTGTCTTTTTAAAATACCTTTTATTAATATTTTTTGTTTTTATGCCACTTACATTTCTTCCTGTAAAACCAGCCATTTTAAACAAAACTTCTTCACTTTGTCCATTTTATTTTTCTCCCAAGCTAAGGATAATTGCAGCTGGGTTACAAACTCGGACTGAAAAATATGAGCTCTGAAAATCACAGACATAAAGAATCACAGGATTTGGGAGTTCGGGGGACCTCAGCAGCCACATAGTCTAACTTGTATATTAGTAAAAATCCCCTTTCTGTGACACCAGCAAATGTTAATCCCCCCTCTGCTTCGGGCCCCCCAAAGAGTGGGAAAATATTATCTTTCATGGAAGCTCATTACACTTTTGGATATTTCTCAGTGTTAAAAAGTTGTTTTCTTTTTTTTTTCTCTTAACATTAAGAAGATTGATATAAAGGTGTAAATAGTCCTAGGTTTATTCAGAGGAAGCTAACGAAGCTGATCATGTATAAGAAAGGGAGAGGATTATGTAAGATATTGTTTCTGATTGTTTCCCCTGCACCACACCTACCTCATTTCCTTTCTTCTGAAAAACGTGTTTCACGATTGAGACATGAGAGAGGCCAATGCCTTTTATATTACATAGGAGCTTCATGACTAATTACCTGAATACTTCCTTTGAGAATTAAGAGTTGTGGGAAATGATGATATAAATATTGTTACGAAAATGAAATTCACATGTCGTAACTGGCAAGGAACAGTTCATTAATGATATGATACTATCACAACACTGGTGCCATGGGAAAATGAGGGGACTAACACCTTAAGTCTAGTATAAGGACTGTATTAAGAATTTGGAACAGAACTCACAGATTATTATTGAATGAATGAACGAAAAAGATTTATATACTAATAAGAGCTAGAATTTATATAGCACCTGCCATATGCCAGGCACTGTAAGTGTTTTACAAGTGTTATCTCATTTGATGCTCACAACAACTCTAGGAAGGAGATACTATTATTAGCCTCATTTTGCAGATGAGGAAACTGAGGCAGAAAGTAAGTGACTTGCCCAAGATCACACAGGTAGTGTTTGAGGCCAAAATTTGAACTCAGTTCTTCTGGAGTCCAGGTGGGAAGGTAAAGAATAGGTTGGGGAAGGGAGGAAACATGCACATGATGGCATGACATGGGGATGGTTGGGAAATAGTATTGCTTGCCCCAGCCAGGCCAAGATAGAACGAACACTCACCAATTAGAGTCCCTAGATGGAAATTAGAGAGGTTGGTCTGAGTAGAGGTGGTGCCTGTAGCACAGATGGAACGGCATGGAGATGGTTAGGCCTCCTGTTAAGTCTCCTCTAAGCTAAATAGTTCCCTTCCCTCAAATTTGCCAAAACACAATGGATTCTTTTATATCCTTCAATCCAGTCCCATTTTGTGTCTCTTATTACTTTCTCCTTTCTCCCCCTGCCTTCAAGTTCCCCATTAAACCTTTTAGATTTCAATGATATCACAGATTTAGTGCTAGAAGGAACCTTGGAGACTATTGAACAAACTCCCTCATTTTATAGATAAGGTAACTGAGACACAGAAAACTTAAGTGACTAGTCCATGACCACACAGCTAGTAAGCGATTGAAATAAAATTTGAATCTAGGTCTTCTGGACTCCAAGAATACTGCTATCTTCATTGCACGAGAGTTGATAGTTGCCTTTCACCTCATTTTCATTTCCAGTACTAAAGAGTCTGGCTTAAATATAAGCTGTGAATTAGAATGCTACTGTGAAGAAGATAATGCTAAAATAGTAAGGGTCTTCATAGTTATGATCTAGTAAATATGTAATCTCTATAGAGAAACAGAAGCACATAGAAATTGTGACATCTTGTTTCCTCTATAACTACCCTATATTTGTTTTTTTTTACTTGTTCTGCATATAGAGAGCAGGATTTTTTTTATTGTACCCTGAGAATCTAGCAGAATATTTGACCTGTAGTACTTGCTTAATAAATGTTTGTTGATTAATTGATTGATAAGAGATTTCCAGATCTTTCTCTCTCTCTCTCTCTCTCTCCCTCTCTCTGTCTCTCTCTCTCTCTTCATCTCTTTGCATAATCATTCCATTGGTTGTTGTCCATTGTGCTCAAAGAAGACCAAAAGCATCACTATATTGGGGTCAATGTACAGTGTGTCTGACTGTGGCTGATCAGACCAATGCAAGCTTGGAAGCCTCTACTACAGGTTGGGCACAAATAGTCTGTATGAAATAATCACTCCAACCAATTTGTTAAAGCAAGATAACAATGAATACAAAACCAAAGAAAAGAAT
The DNA here is from genome assembly GCF_003287225.1 of Phascolarctos cinereus. Lineage (NCBI taxonomy): Eukaryota > Metazoa > Chordata > Mammalia > Diprotodontia > Phascolarctidae > Phascolarctos > Phascolarctos cinereus. The sequence continues at coordinate 687,485,014 of NW_027555847.1, read as the reverse complement.
ATTTAAAAAGAAAACAGTTATGGCATGTAATTAAAACAATTCTAACCTGACCTGTTTCAATGAGTTGTTGATGTCAAAAAAAGGGAAATGGATAGAATAGTACACCAACACAGAATAACACCATTTTAAAAAGGAGGGTTGGGCATCATCTGGAGATCTTCTTTAGAAAAAAATGGATTCCTTTTGTTCTGCATGTTACCAAGATCAGAGGTAAATATCAGTGTCAAGGTGGACGGAGACAACCATAGGCAATAAGAACAAAGCCACAGTCAATCAGATAAGCTGTTTGAGTTCTCTAGTAAGAAAGGAGAAACTCTAGAGATGGGCTGGGAATTCAGCAAAGATTGGGTAAGAATATAGCTGGTGATGGCAATGGGGAGAGAAAGAGGAGGCATAGGGAAGGTGTTATTGAGGGAAATAAAAACACCCTGTGTGGGGAAAAGCAGTCCCACATTCAAAGTTCTGTCAGTGGAATTTAAGGAGAGGAAACTTCTGGATCATCAAAAAAGGAAATTAGAGCAGGTCATGAATAGAAGTATGATTATATTATATTTTGCTTTGTTTGAGCCCAGTTTCTTTCTTTAAAATAAATGTGAACTCAATAAATGAGAAATAAGACAACCATTTTCACATACAAAAGAGAACATGAGTAGTTTCCATCCATTATCTTCTGACAACTCCCAAGAAGCGACATATATATGGAAAGAATGATGGTCATTGACGTTTATTCTTCTGACATTTATTAACTACATGACCATGAGGCAGACACCAGTTCTATGACCTCTCTGAGCCTAAGCTTCCTCATCTGTAAAATGGGGGTAATAACATCTATTTCACAGAGTTGTGTGAGATTCAAATTCAGTAATGTACATGAAATGCTTGGCAAATGTTGAAGTGCTATATAAATGTGTGCTACTGTCATCTTATTCCTCACTGTCCTGAGACAAGTCTTTACCCAGCTATTTTTGTTCTTTCCTATACATTAGTAAGTAATGGGAGTAAAATGCTATTTTTTAAATAATTGAATAAAAGTGTAAGGATGTGAGCTCATCTTTTGTAGGGTCCCTGAAAGCATTCTCAGCAAAACTCTAGTAATAGACAAGTCATGAGGGGTGATATTTGCTTCACTCTATTTCTTCAGGCTTTTACAAATTTTTCCTTAGTCAGTGCTCTATATTTTACAAGCCTTTCATTATATATAGCTTGGAGATCATGAATATTTGGGAAGGTGATATCTATTCAAAATTTTGGTCTTAGGTCATCATGGATCAGTGTACTTGCTGGTGGCAATTACTAGGTCCTGAATTGTCATCACAAACCTTTCTGTTTCCACAAATGAATCTTCATGATGTCTTCATCATCATCATCATCATCATTTCTCCTTCTAAAATATGTATTTTATTCATTTCATTAAATGTTTCCCAATTACATGTAAAAATTTAACATTCATTTTTTTTAAATTTTGAGTTCTAAATTCTCTTCTTGTTGATATCAATTATACATGTGAAGTCGTGCAAAACATATTTCCATATTAGCTAAAGAAAACACAGACAAAAAAAACCCAAGAGAAATAAAGAAATTTTTAAAAATATGCTTTGATCTGCACTCTCAACCCACCAGTTCTCTCTCTGGAGGCAGATAGCATTTTTCATCAGGGGTCTTTTGGAATTGTCTTGAATCATTGTCTTGAGCATTCTTATAATATTGCTGTTCATATTGTTTTCCTGATTCTTCCCATTCCATTGTACATGAGTTCATACAAATCTTCCCAGGTTTTTCTGAAACCATACTGCTCACCATTTCTTATAGTGCAATAATATTCTACCACAATCATATACTACAACCTGTTCAGCCATTCTCCAGTTAATGGCCTCCCATTGATTTCCTATTCTTTGCTACCACAAAAAAGAGCTGATATAAATATTTCTGTACAAATAGGTTTTTTCCCCTTTGCTTGAATAACTTTGGAATACGTAACTCCTAGTGATATTTCTGGGTCAAAGGGTATATGCAATTTTATAGCCCTTTTATAACCCCTTGGGCTATACATATAGTACATATAGTTCCAAATTGCTCTTTATAATTGTTGGGATAGTTCACAACTCCACCAACAGTGTTTTGACATTCCTGCTAGCATTTGTCATTTTCCTTTTCTATTATGTTAGCCAATCTCATAGACATGAGATGGCACCTCAGAGTTGCTTTAATTTTTGTTTCTCTAATCAGTAGTGATTTACAGCATTTTTATGTGACTAGTAGATGCCTTTAATTTCTTCTTCTGAACATTGTTCAGAATGATCGCTCGTATCCTTTGATCACTTATCAACTTGAAAATAGCATTTTTTAAAAATAATTTCAGCTCACTTCCCAATATATTTGAGAAATGAGGCTTTTATCAGAAAAAATTGCTGTAAAATTTGTTTCCAGTTTCCTGTTTTCCTTCTAATTTTGGCTGCATTAGTTTTATTTGTGCAAAATATTTGTAATTTCACATGATCAAAATTATCCACTTTATTTCCCATGATCCTCTCTATCTCTTGTTACATCATAAACTCTTCCTTTTTCCATGCTCCCCTAATTTACTTGTGATATCACCCTTTATATCTAAATAGTTTATCCATTTTGACCTCATCTTGGCATACTTTTCTAAAATTCTACTCATCTTCTTGACTTTTTTTTTAAATGTTCTTTTCAGATTTATCCAGCTCATAGAGGAGAAACTTGGGATCTCCCACTAATGTAGTGTATGTAGTCTGTTTCCTTCTGTAATTCATTTAACTTTTCATTTAAGAATTGTGATGCTATGCCATTCGATGCATATATGTTTAGTATTGATATTACTTCATTGTCTGCAGTGCCTTTTAGCAAAATGTAGTTTCCCTGCTTATCCCTTTTAATTAGATCTATTTTTTTTTTACTTTTGCTTTGTTGGAGATCATGATTGCTACCCCTCCTTTTTTTTTTTTAAACATCAACTGAAGCTTAATAGATTCTGTTCCAGCCGCTTAATTTTAACTCCGTATTTGTCTCTCTGTTTCAAGGGTGTTTCTTGTAAACAACCTATTGTTAGATTTTGGTTTCTAATCTATTTTCTATCCACTTCTGCTCCTTCTTCTGTAAAAAACGAACCGTAGTACCAACAGTATTGATTTTTGCGCAGCTGAAAAGGCATCAAAATATATACAATATTTACAATCCTTAAAGTAACTTAAAAATCAATCTCACAATTAACAAACTTTTATTAAGCACTTACTTGGTTCTATCTATTGCTGGAGAAAACATGCACATATGTAAATATATACAAAACAGGTACAAACTAAGCCCTAAGCAATTATATCTGCTATTACTGTTATCTGGAGGAGGGGGCAAAGGTGATAGGTACCCAGCAGATCTTAATGGAATCCAGACTTCCTTGAAGCAACTGACTGGCACATTGGACAGAGTGTTAAGGCTGGAATCAAGAAGACCTGCTTTAAATTCTAGCCTCTGATACTTACTAGCTGTGTGATCCTGGGTAATTCATTTAATATCAGTTTCTTCAGCTGACAATGGAGATAACAGTAGCACTTACCTCCCTAAGTTTTTGTGAAGATCAAATGAAATATTTTTAAAGCACTTAGCCCAGATACCTCCCACCTACATAGCAGGCGGTTAATGAATATTTATTCCCTTCCCTCCCACTGTTTCTTTCTCTCTTTCTACCATTCCTGACCTCATCCCCAAACTTAAATGGGACAGGAAGCATAAGAAGATACTACGAGGTTTAGAAAATAGACCAGGGTTAAGGAGAGATATCTAGCTTTCTGCCACACTATTTGTTCAAGCAACTGGTTTGGGGGTGGAGCCAAGATAGCAGAGTAAAAGCAGTGACTTGCTTGAGCTCTTCCCCAAATCCCTCCAAATACCTGTAAAAAATGGATCTAAAAAAATTCTAGTGCTGCAGAACCCACAAAAAGACAGGGTGAAACAAATTTCCAGCCCAAGACAACCTGGATGGTTGATGGGAAAGCTCTTTTGCACCAGGCTGGGAGAGGAGTACAGGTCAGTGTGGGCCACTGAGGCAAAGACCAGACCTCAGCAAACCTGGAGCAGGCCTCAGTGGACAGAAACACTAACAGCTGTAGTGGTTTCCAGACTTCTCAACCCACAAATGCCAAAAACAGCTTAGAAGGTCAGTAGGAAAAGTCTGTTGGACCTGGGTGAGAGAGGAGCAAGCTCCAGCCCTAGCCCTAATGCAGCCCCAGGGAAGTGGCCACAGAGTCAGCTGCTGCTTCCAGAGCTCTCAGCCCACAGATGGTGGAGCAATCAAGCCACTGATCAGAGTGGGATTGCAGGGATCTCTTTGCTGGTGCTGAGGCAGGATTCTCTTGCTTTGCCCATGCTTGGATTTGGGTTGCAGTCCTAGGTGGTGGTCCTGAGGCAAGAAGGAGTGTTGGCATGGTGGAGCTTGTAGTGGTGGTGGAGAGTGAATCCTCCTCGCAGTCCCAAGGCAGAAAAGAGTGCTTTTGGTCTACTTATAGACAAGAGCACAGGCCAGGAAAGGAGTAAATACCTCGCCTTTCATCATATCACCTTGGAAGAACTGAAAATTTACATATCCCTAGAAGTATCTCTGAAAACAGTTGCACAAAACCCCTGAAGCTTGGACAGTACATTCACCACAATGGAAGCAGACCCCTATCTTAACAAAGAGTTTAAAATTCAAGTAATTGACTATGATCATGAGCAAACAGCAACATAACCTCAGACCATAGAATCTTACTTTGGTGACAAAGAAGATCAACACATACAACCAGAAGAAGACAACAAAGTAAAGCAACTGGTTCAATATTATAATCTCTGCTCTATCCTCCAAGGGTTTCTTCCTTCTTGTCTTTGCTGCTTTTGGTCCCTCAGCTAAGGCTCTAGTCACAAAATGGTGACTAATGATATAGCCCTCTCCTTTTAACTAGGTAAACCCTTCCAGATTTTTTCTGTACTAAACTGAGAAAGAAAGTATTATTATTATTAATAATATTAAAGGCATAAAATCAGACCCTTAAGGCTGGAAGCAACCTCAGAGAGCATCTAGTCCAACCTGTATCTAAATAGAAATCTTCTCTCTATATAGCATTCCAACAATGAGATCATCCAGCCTCCAGTTGAAGGATTTCCCACAGATTTGGAGACCATTGCCCCTTCAAGTAGGGCATTGTACTTTGGGCCAGTTCTAATTGTTAGCAAAACTGTCCTTACATTAAGCCAAAATATATCTTATAACTTTTACCTGGTGTTCCTAATTCTGCCCTCTGGGGCTAATTTTGATTTCACTTCAAAACCCTGCAAATACTTTGACAGGTATTATATACTCTATAAGTCTTCCCCCAGCTAAACAACCCCATTTCCTTCAACTGATTCTTAAATGCCATGTTCTCTAGGCCCTGCTGACTAATCCTGGTCATTTCTAGTAAAATATGGTATCCAGAAGAGAACACAATGATCTAAATGGAATCTGAAAGTGTAACTATCATTTCCCCCCTTGTTATAGACAATATGCTTCATTTTTTCAGATCTTATTTTTTTTACTGGCATCTTCTTTTCAATCATCATCATTTCCCAAAACACTCCAGTCCCTTCTCTTCTCAGTGAACCACCCTTTGTTGTAAAGGTTTTCTTTTTTTTTTAAAAGAAAAAAACTAATTCAGGAAAACTAACCTACTTAACAGCCATGTCTGTGTATTGAATATTCCACTCCCACAGTATCCCACATCTGCAAAGAAGGGTAAGTGAATATAATTCCATTAATGGAAATCTAATTTGTCTAGTGGTGTTATTTATTTTTTTTCTAAAATACCTTCCTAGCTGTCAGCCCATTTTGTCCCAAAACAACCCAATAAGCATCTATCCTCTCCAATGACTTTCCCAAGTTAACACAGTAAGCTCTGAGGAGAGAACCTAGGTCTCTGAGCTCCTAGGTCAGGACTGAGTATTCCACAGTCTTATCTAGATGTATCTGGAAGCATCATGAACATCCCTTTTAAAGCTGATCACCTTTGCTTTGGTCACCTGACCACAGACATTAAAGCATCCACAATCACAATCCAAGATGACGTCCATTCTATCTTAGGTTTCTCTGGAATATAAGAAACAACCCTAGACTTTTCATCTGAAGACCTGAATTCACATCTGAGGATTACACTTCCTAGCTGGGTAGGTTTGAAAATATCATCTCACTGTTCTAAAATCTCATCTGCTAAACAAGGAAAATAACTTTACTGTCACCTTATTCAAAGAATACAGCACCTAACAAATTAGTGTGAGGAAAGTACATTGCAAATCCTTCCAGAATTGTGAGTCACATAATGATTTTCTTCCCTATCCAAAGATATTTTATAGGCTAATGTTCCAACGCCATACAAGGCCAGACTCTGCACCCCTGAAATCTCTGGAACAATGACAAGCTCATTATCCCCTGAGACAGCTTTAATTGGTGGTATTATCTCCATGAACCCAAGATAGTAGTCAAATGATGATGGTTCACTTTTATTCTAGACTTTAAATGCATCAATGGGTTGGCTTATTTCTCTGGGGGAAACAATGATGTGTGGTGTGGTCACAGCATCAATAACAACAAAGACACAAATGAGACAGATGAAGTGTGTTGCAACCAAAGCTAAGAATGGCTATTGGAAGAGAACACTCTGGAGAAGGAAATGATCCTAGAGTGGGGTTCAGATGATCTGGGTTCAAATTGCATACTACTTGTATGACATTGGGAAAATAATTTTGCTTCTCTGGGCCTCCACCCCTCTTCTGAAAAATAAGATTGTTGGACTAGATAATTATTATACATCTTTGTGATATAGGGAAAAATAATGGATGGTTTAACAGTCTTATAGATGATATAATAATTAAATGTGGCATCATGGAAAGAGGTCTGCTGGCTTTGGAGTCAGATAACCAGGGTTTGGACTCCACACTAACTTGCTCCCTGAGTGGCCTTAAACAAGTCATCTAAACTTCCTGGTCCTCAGTTTCCTCACCTGTAAAAGGAGAGGGTTAGAAGTATCTCTGACAAAGGCCTTATTCTCAAACATACAGGGAACTGAGTCAACTTTATAAAAATACAAGGCGTTTCCCAATTGATAAATGGTCAAAGGATATGAACAGGCAGTTTTCAGACAAAGAAATCAAAAGCTATCTATAGTCATATAAAAATGCTCAAAATGACTGTTGATTAGAGAAATGCAAATTGAAACAACCCTGAGGTACCACCTCATACCTATCAGATTGGCTAATATGATAAAAAAAAAAAAGGAAAATGATAAATATCGGAAAAAATATGGGAAAACTGGCACACTAATGCACTGTTGGTAGAGTTGTGAACTGATCCAACCATTCTGGAAAGCAATTTGGGGCTATGCCCAAAGGGCTATAAAACTGTACATACCCTTTGATCTAGCAATACCACTGCTAAGTCTATATCCCAAAGACATTAAGAAAAGGGAAAGTGACCTATTTGTACAAAAATATTTACAGTAACTCTTTTTAAGAATTGGAAATTTAGAGAATGCCCATTAGTTGGGGAATAGCTAAACAAGCTGTGGTATATGATTGTGTTAGAATATTATTGTGTTATAAGAAATGACAAGCAGGATGGTTTCAGAAAAACCTGGAGAGACTTACATGAGCTGATGCAAAGTGAGGTGAGCAGAACCAGGAGAACAGTGTACACAGTAACAGCAACATTGTAAGATGAAGAACTATGAGTGACTTGGCTATTCTCAGCAATGCAATGATCCATGACAATCCCAAAGAACACATGATGAAGCATACTCCTTGTCCTCAGAGAAAGAATTGATATTGTCTGAATACAGACTGAAGCATACTATTTTTCACTTTCTTTTTCTTCAAGTCTTCTCGTACACAATGACTGATATGGAAATGTTTTACATAATTGCACATTTATAAACTACATTGGATTGCTTACTATCTTAGGGAGGGGAAAGGGGAGGGAAGGATCGAATTTGGAACTCAAAACATTAAAAATATTTTCAAATGTTTTAACATATAATTGGGGAACTCCTGAACCTCTAAACCACATAATTTTGGGGAAACTGCCTAACCCTAAGTTCCTCTCCAGCCAAGACTGGAAGGTATGTAAGCCTCCCCCCACCCCTTCTTGCTCTGCAGTTGGGGTTGCTCTCCAAGCACCAAGGCTTGGAAGTCCTTTTCGGGAAGACAGTTATGAGGCTGTCTCTCACTCAGCCTGACACTCTCAGGCTCTCGGTCCACTGGGTCAGTTAAAGGTCATGGACCTGGGCACAACTTCCACAACATAGAGAACAGGACAAACGCCCTACCTGGAAGTGTATGCTCAATTCTGTAAATTCCCTCAGCACTAGGGAATTAGGGAAAACTGCAGTTGCTTTTGGTTCACTGAGGCTTACTTACTCCCTTCCCTCTGCACCTCTGAACCCTCCTTCATGGAGGTTACAGGGAAAGTTAGAAAAGCTAAAAATATCTTGGCATATTCTGGAGGTTTTGTGATGTTCATTAAGGAGTTTTGAAACACCTGTACAACCTGGTCACTCCCTTCCCTTGAGTCAAGAGGGTATCTGTTAACCCCTGTCATAGGAGAAGAGAGTTTCACTCTTTACCCCTCACCTTTGATGTTGATTAAAGTAAGGAGGTGGGAGGAGTGAGACCCCTGGCAATGGCCTTGGGCTCTATGGCAACCTTTGCCTGGAAGCATAACCCGGTTCAGCATATCCTGCTCAAGATAAAGAAGCTGGCCTCTGAACTTGGGTAAGCATGCTCTTCTTAAAGTTTTAGTTTTAACTGTTAATGATGAGGTGTTGATTGTCTGTGTAAAGGTAACTTGGAAATTCATTTAACAAAACTGAAGTCACCTGATTAGTAATGGGTTTGTTTCAAATTGGTGAACTTTTTGTATCAGTTATGTCAAACAACTTTTTATAATTTGGTTACCATGAAAATAGTTTGTTTTGTTGGTTATTGTTTTAATGTGTAAACTAGCTGAAAAGCTTGTTTGGGTTAGAATTTGCAAGTGTATAGAAATCTCTAATGATAGGCTTTTTACACCAGGACAAATTTAAGTTTGAGATGTAAATCCTGGAAAAGATTTTCCTAAACTGTGCTTAGTGAAACTTGCTGTTTGAGGTAAAAGATCATAGGATTTTATTTTGAGTTGTCTGATGGGTCATAATCCATCAATAATCAATAATCCACCTGAGAGAAATGCCACAAGCTACTCAGAGAATGTGATACTGGTGGGAAGTCAGCATTGGGAAAAGCTGAGAAGACAATTTTAGCCTCAGCCTAAGATGGGATCTTCCTGACTCAGTTTCTCCATTATGTTCCTTTGAAAGGGAATGTTACCCACCTGGCTATTACTGAGTCTGGCTATGAGCTGGATTTGATACTGCATAGTTGGAAAACTGAATTATCTGAATGAAAACAGAGCTAAGGATTGTTTATCCTCTCAAAGTTGGGCCTGGAATCTAGGCCCTTCTTTATATCTGGGCCCTGCAGTTTTTTTCTGTCAGATTTATGTCTTCCACACTATGGGCCATTCACCTACAGTTGGTAGCAAACGGCAAGTACCAGCCAATGTTCCCACATTGTTCCCTGGATGCAGCCTGTGCTTGGTTCCAGTCAACCTCCTCTTTGGGACCCCTTCGAGGCAGGGACAGCTCTATGCCCCTTGCCAGCAGGAAGCAGTTTCAGAAACCTTCACACCTTACACCAAAAGAATTTGGGTCCCATTTGTTGGAGGCAGAATGATGAGGATGGGATCTAAACCCCAAAAAGGAAAAACCCTGGACTTTCCCACATGGCCAAATCTCTGGCATTCTCCTGAGGCCATAATTTCATACCTCCCTATGGCCCCAGGCCACTTCCCACCCTTAATCCTAGTTCTATTACTTCATAAACTACTTGCCACTCCTAGATCCCTCCCCTAGTCTTTCTGTATGTAAGATCAATCTTGTCTCCATTAAGATGCTTAGATTCTTATAATCTAGCCACTGCTCACTCATGTTCAGACTCCTTAAGAGTCTCCCCAATATGATGGATGGTCTAATAAACCTTGTCTTTGGCTGAAAAAAACCCCATATAATTGGGGAAAAATAGAATATTATATAAAAATTTTTCAAAAATCAAAGGGTTGGACCAGATGACCACAGAGAGGTCCTCTGACTCAAAATTTATCATCTTATATAGGGTTTAAATGTTTGTCTTCGCCTACATTGTCTCATATCATCATTTCAAGAACCCCATTAGAAAGGTACTATTATTTCCCCTAATTTTGTTGTTCAGTCATTTCAGTCATATCTGCCTCTTCATTTCCATTCACCTCATCCACATATCTAATCGGGAGCCAAATTTTGTCAATTTTTACTCTACAACATCTCTGACATGATATCACACTCCCCAGCTGGATAAGTTTGAGAATGTTATTTCACTGTTCTAAAATCTTGTCTCCCTCATCTGCTAAATGAGAATGACAACTTCACTATTACCTTATTCATCCATTCCCTTCTCTCTACTCGTAAGACCTCCAACCTGGTGCAATCCCTCATCATCTCTCCCCTGGGCTATTGTAATAGCCACTTAATTAATCTGCCCATCTCAAGTCTCTCCCTTCTATCCTCCACAGTTACCAAAGTGATTGTCCTACAACATAGGCCCGATAATCTCACTTCTCTGCTCAAGAGGCTGCAGTGATTCATTATTACATCTATGGTCAAATACAAACTCTTATGTTTGGCATTTAATACTCTTCACAAAGTGGCTCCAACTTAACTGTCTAGTCTCTCTCTCTCTCTCTCTCTCTCTTTCTCTCTTTATATATATATATATATACATATATATACATATATATACATATATATATATACATATATATGTGTGTGTGTGTGTGTGTGTGTGTGCGTGTGTGTGTTTATGTATGCATACACACATATGTATATATGCATGCATGTATCTATGTGTATGTCTTCTTCACACATTTTATGCTTCAGCCCCTCTGGTCTTCTCAATATTCCTTATATAAAATGCTTCATCTCCCATCCCTATCCCTTTGCACAAGCTTTCTCCAATGCTTAGACTGCCCTTCCACTCCAACACAGCTTTGATAAGGCCTAGCTTCCTTCGAAATTTGGTTTAAGCACTACCTTCTATGTGAAACCTACTAAGAAACACATGAAAACTTTACAAGCATAATTATAGGGTTTTATTTGAAGTAATAGAGGACACTTGAAACATATTCCATGTTACTAGTTAGAAAAAGTTAACATTTGAATAATTCCAAAGTTAACATTGAAGTCAATAGGAGATAAGACAAGATAAGAGAATAGGTGGAAAAGTACAGCCAAGTTCTTCCCAGCAACTCCTCCACAAAGATCTGGAAAATGTACCATATTTAGTCCTGACTGAGAAATTTTTAAAAAATCACAGCAACAAATTTTTCTAGCACAGATCTGATTTTGTTTTGGTTTTTAGTTAGTTAGTTTGTTTGTTTGTTTGTTTTTATCTAGGCAATGAGATTAAGTGACTGGCCCAGAGTCACACAGCTGGTAAGTGTTATGTGTCTGAGGCCAGATTTGAACTCAGGTCCTCCTGAACCCAGGGCCAGTACCCTATCCACGGTGCCACCTACTCGATCTTCAGATCTGCATAGAGAAACAGACAGAGTGGTCTACAGACACTAGAGATGGTGTATAGCCAGAAACAGTGACTTAGCATCTTCCTAGGTAGGGGCTGATCAAGGACTAAGGACATCAGGGCAAGAAAAGGTCTTGGACCAACAAAGAAAGGTAATTGTGCAAGGAGCAGGAACAAAAGTCAATTGACAACTCTATCACTCACTATTTGGTTCTTGGTAACAGATCCAGGAGGGACTGCTGAGGGAGCCTGCATCTAGGAGTGGTGGTTTAGGGAAAGGAACAGTCAATTTACTCTAGGTTGTATAATGAGTGAAGAAGTACTGAAGCAAGAAGGAACCGGGTGTGTCTCAGAACACAGGAGCTGAGCAAGGTCTCAGTCCCAAGTTCTAGCCCAGTTGGAAGTCTGTGGTGGAATAACCAGAGCAGGAATCTCAGACCAAAGGGAAGACTGAAGTTCTGTCACATAGAATCAGAAGAGCTTTCCAGATGGCTAATAGTGACTGAGTCCAGCAGTTGTCTACTCCAACTTCATCTAGGGCAAGCCAGGTGTATTGCTTAGACACAAATACATGTCAGGAACATCTAGTGCTCAGACCAAGAATCAGAGCAAACTTCATCCTTCATCAGAATGTTCTGGGAGCACTGAAGCCTTACAGTTTGAGCTGTGCCTGAGATCCTGGAATACTATAATACTTAATACCCCCAAGAAATCAGCAATGGGACTTAAGAGGATACAAGCAAAACTTGGATACTGTCTGTAGAACTAGGCAGAACTCAATTTTGACGTGAATTCAGAACTCAGGGAATAGGCTGGAAAAATGAGCAAATAGACAAATGAATAAAAGAATCTAACCATAAAGAACTATTATGGTGACAGGGAACTCAACACACTGACCCAGAGTTCAAAACATCTAGAAGCAAAGCCTCAAATAAAAATACATACTGAGCACAAGATCAATAGATTTCCTGGAAGAGATGAAGCAAGAAGCTTTTTTCTTTGAAAATTATTTTCTAACTGAAATCAGAGTGTTAGAGGAAAAATTGGAAAAGACGTGAGAGCTCTGATGAAATAATTAGAAAGAGAATTAACATCTTTTATCACAAAGAATAGACCTTGCCCAAACAACAGACTTCTCAAAAATTAGAATAGACCAAACAAAAGTTAATAACTTTTCCATAAGAAAATAAGAAATATTAAAAGAAAATCAAAGGACTGAAAAAATAGAAGGAAATGTAAGTTATCTCATGGCAAAAGCAACTGACCTGGAAAATAGATTTTTAAAAAAGCCAGAAAGCTATGAATGAAAAAGAAAAGTTAGAGATACTAGATATAGTTCAAGAAATCATAAAAGAAAACTGCTTAGATATCTTCAAACCAGAGGTCAAAGCATAAATAGAAATAATCTACCAATCACCTTCTAAAACAAATTTCTCAAATTAAAAAAGAAATCTCAAGAATATTATAGCCCAAACCCAGAACTTCCAGTTCAAAGAAAATATATTGCAAGCAGTCAGAAAGAGAGAGTTGAATTACTGAGGAGCCAGTTAGTATTACACAAGATTTAGCACTCATCTAGTTCTGAGAGAGGTAAATTCTATAGTTGGAAAAATGTATCCTTAATGAAATAGAGGACTTCTAAGCATTCCTAATGTTAAGACCAAAAGAATATAGAAACTTTGAAATACAAATATAAGAATCAAAAGATATAAAAAAGTATATTAAAAAATAGCTTTCTTTGTTTCAACTCTCCCTAGCTTAGGTTTCAAAGACATTTAGATCATACAAGGAATTTGTTTGGTTACCTTCTTAGACATTAAATAAATGAGGATAAACTATTTACATTCTAATGATAAAATATAATATATATGTCCCGTTGGAATCCTTGTATCCTCAGGTGGTAATAGAGGGAATCTAATAAGACACAGGGCTTGGGACTGGTTTTATATTCTGATTATCTTAAAAGAAGTATAGAAAGGAATAAACAAAAGTTTAAAAAGAAAGAATGGACAAGAACCTGTGACTGAGCTCTGAGTAAGGGAAAGAGAAGAAGGGAAAGGGAGTAGAAACATATTGCATCATACCTAGAGTACTGGTGCTGAGCTCATTTTGTCCCTTACCATGTTCTTATTCTTAATAAGGAGGGAGTAGGAAACAAAGAGAAGGAAATGTATAAGTAAATAGAATGGATGAAAATACAGTTAAAGATTCTAACTCTAACTGTGAATGAAATGAACTTACCCAAAAATGGAGAAGAGCAGAATGAATTGGAAAACAGAATCCAATAATATGTAGTTTATAAGAAGTATGCTTGAAAGATAAAGATTCACACAAAGTTAAAATTAGAATTTGGAGCAAAATGTATTATACTTTAGCTGAAGTTTTAAAACATCACAGAAAGCAATAATGATCTCAGACAAGACAACAGGAAAAATGAAACAAAAATGAAAAGAAGATTTAATTAAAAGCTATAAACAGGGAAACTACATATTGCTGAAAAGTTACCAAAGACAATGGAATAACATCAGTACTAAACAGAAATATACCAAATGTCAAAACTTCTAAATGCTTAAAAAGAGTTAAATAAATAATAGGGAGAATTATACAGAAAAAAACTATAATAGTGAGGGATCTCAATTTACCTCTCTCAGAACTAGATGACTCTAATAAGAAAAAATAAGAAAGAAGTTAAGGACCCAAAGACAACTGCAAAAAAAAAGTTAGATAAGTAGAAAAAGTATAAATATAGCTTAACTGTGCATAGTATCTTTATAAAACTTGATCACACATTGCACATTAAAAAAAAAACCTCACAAAATTTCAGAAAAGCAGAAATAATAAATGTATCTTTTACATACTATAATGCAATGAGAAATGTTCTCTAAAGGGTCGTTGAAGAAATGATTATAAATTAACTAGAGATTAAACAAAAAATGGGTGGATCAATGAAAAAATAACAGACTCATTTAATTATTTCATTAAAGATAATAACAATAATTAGACAATATACCAAAATTTTGGGGATGCAGCCAAAGCAGTTCTCAGCAGAAAATATATGCCTTTAATGCTATCATCAATAAAAGGGAGAAAAATCAATGAATTTGGAATGCAACTGGAAAATCTAGTTTTAAATCCACAATTAAAGAACAAAATAGATATGCTCAAAATTAAAGAGATTAACAAAATTAAAAGCAAGAACAAAACAAAGCAAAACTCAAATCCACACACTGAATTAATAAATGCAACTGGGAGGTTTTTTTTTAATGGAATAAATAAAACATTAGCTAATTTGAATTTTAAAAAGAAAGAAGAAAACCAAATTTTGAGCATCAAAAATTAAAAAAAAAATGAATTCCCAACCAATTAAGAAAGTCAATTAAAACATATTTTGCCCAAAAATATACAAATAAAATTGAAAATCTAAATTAAGAGGATGTTTTGTTGTTGTTCAATTGTTTTAGCTGTGGGGCAGGTAGGTGGCACAGTGGATAGAGCACTGGCCCTGGAGTCAGGAGTACCTGAGTTCAAATCTGGCCTCAGACCAAACACTTGACACTTACTAGCTGTGTGACCCTGGGCAAGTCACTTAACCCCAATTGCCAAAAACAAAAACAAAAAAACCCAAAACAATTGTTTTAGTTGTGTCCAACTTTTCATGACCCTTTAAGGGTTTTCTCAGCAGAGATACTAGAATAGTTTGTCATTTCCTTCTCTAGCTGATTTCATAGATGAGAAAACTGAGGCAAACACGGTTAAGTGACTTGTCCAGGGTCACACAGCTAGTGTGTATCTGAGGCCAGATTTGAACTCACAAAGATGATTCTTCCTGACTCCAGATCTGGCACTCTAACCACTGTGCCACCTAGCTGCCCTAAGAGGATGAATATTTAAAAAAAAATATAAAATGTTCAGTCAAGTTTAACAGAAAATGAAACAGAGAACTTAACTCAATTTCACAGAAAGAAATTGAATACATCAAAAATTAACACCCAAAGGGGAGGAAAAACAACAACAATAAAACCCTGGTACCAGATAGATTTAGAAATAGATTCTATTAAACTTTTAAAGAGCAATTGATTCTAGTACTACAAAAGTTATTTGAAAACACAAGAAAAGAAAGTAACAAATTCTTTGTATGATCCAAATGGCCTTGCAACCTAATCTAGGGAGAGTTGAAACAAAGAAAGAAAACTATAGACTAATATCTCTAATGAATATTGATGCAAACTTTTTAGTTTTTCACTTTTAATTTTTGTTGTATTTTTCTTAATTTCATGTAAACAAAATTTTTAACAGTTTTTTTTTAAATTTTGAGTACCAAATTCTCTCCCTCCATTCTTCCCCTTCCCTCCAAATAATCTGATACAGATTATATATGTGCAAATATGTAAAACATTTCCATAATACCCATTTTACAAAAAAGAAAGATATCCCCCAAGAATACTAAAGTTTAAAAGAGGTATTTTTCAGTCTGTATTTAGATGCCATCAGTTCTTTCACTGGAGGAGGATAGCATTTTTCATCATAAGGCTTTCAGAGCTGTTTTGGATTTTTGTATTGTTGAGAATAGCAAAGTCATTCACAGTTGATTATTGTACAATATGATACAAAACTTTAAAAAGAAAATATTAGTGACAATAGCAATATATCATGAATATTATATTATGGTCTACAATGAATTTAAAATTGTATCAGGAATGCAGAGTTTAATCGACATTTGGAAAACCATAAGCATAATTAGTCATATTAAAAACAAGAACAAAAATCATACAGTTATAGCAAGAGATGCAAAAAAGTTTTTGACAAAATACAAATCACAATTCTGTTTTTGAAAAATACTAGATATCACAGGAATAACTGAAATAGTTGGTAAGCATTTTAAAACCAAAAGTCAGTGTTATTTACAATGGAGATATAAACTAGAGGCCTTTCCAATAAAATCAGAGATAAAGCAAGGTTGTCCATTATCACTGTTACTCTTCAATACAGTAATAGGAATGCCAGCTGTAGTGATAAGACGAGAAATAGAGTTTGAGAGAATAAGCAGATGCAAAAAGGAAACAAAATGATCACTTTTTTTTTCAGCCAAAGACAAGGTTTATTAGAACATCCGTCATATTGGGCAGATTCTTAAGGAGTCTGAACATTAGTAAGCTGTTGGATAGATTCTAAGAATCTGACCAGTGACTAGATTCTAAGAATCTGAGCAGTGGCTAGATTTTAAGAATCTAAGCATCTTAGTGGAGACAAGATGGAGTTTATATACAGAAAGACTGTGGGAGGGATCTAGGAGTGGCCAAGTAGTTTGGGGTGACTGGAGGAAGGGTCTAAGGAGATCTGGATGGAAGTGTCCAGCAAGCTGGGGTGAACAGAACTCCTGGGACCTGGACCACGTGGCCAAGGGAGAATGGAGCCTAGCTAGGATTAAGGGTGGGAAATGGCCAGGGGCCATAGGGAGGGCTAGGCTAGGTTAAGGGTAACAGAATTGGGATATTGGGCATAGCCACAATGAAAGGCTGGTTGATGGGATTATAGCCTCCTGCGAATGCCAGAGATTTGGCCATGTGGGAAAGTCCAGAGTTTTTCCTTCCTTGGGTCCAGATCCCATCCTCATCATTTCCCCTTCAAACAAATGGGACCAAAATTCTTTTGGGGTAAGGGTCAAAGGTCTTGGCTTCTGAAACTGCTTCCTACTGGCAACGGGTGTAGAGCTGTCCCTGCCTTGAGGGGGTCACAAAGAAGAGGTTGACTAGAACTGACCACAGGCTTCATCCAGGGAATAATGAGGGGGATATTTGGCTGGTACTCGCTGTTTGCTACCAACTGTACGTGAATGGCCTATAGTCTAGAAGACACAAATCTGACAGAAAAGACTGCAGGGTCCAGATATAAAGCAGGGCTTAGATTTAGGGCCCAAATATGAGAGGATAAAACATCTTTAGCTCTGTTTGGATTCAGATAATTCAGTTTTCCAACCATGTATCAAATCCACTTCATAGCCAGACTCAGTAATAGCCAGGTGGGTAACATTCCCTTTCAAAGGAACATAATGGAGAAACTGAGTCAGGAAGATCCCATCTTAGGCTGAGGCTAAAATTGTCTTCTCAGCTTTTCCCAATGCTGACTTCCCACCAGTATCACATTCCCTGAGTAGCTTGTGGCATTTCTCTCAGATGGTGGATTATTGATTATTGATGGATTATGATCCATCAGACAGCTCAAAATAAAATCCTGTGAGCTTTTACCTCAAACAGCAAGTTTCACTAATCACAGTTTAGGAAAATCTTTTCCAGGATTTACATCTCAAACTTAAATTTGTTCTGATGTAAAAAGCCAATCATTAGAGATTTCTATACACTTGCAAATTCTCAGCAAGCCCTACATAACCCAAGCAAGTTTACACATTAAAACAGTAACCACCAATAGCCAAATTATTTTAGCGGTAACCGGTCACCAAATTGTGAAAAGTTGCTTGACATAACTGATACAAAAAGTTCACCAATTAGAAACAAACCCATTACTAATCAGGTGGCTTCAGTTTTGTTAAATGCATTTCCAAGTTACTTTACACAAAGAATCAATATCTCATCATTAACAGTTAAAACTACAACTTTAAAAGAGCATGCTTACCCAAGTTCAGAGGCTAGCTTCTTTACCTTGAGCAGGATGTGCTGAACCTGGGTGATGCCTCCAGGCAAAGGTTGCCCTAAGGCCCAAAGCCATTGCCAGGGGGACCCATGCTGTAGCTGCTGCCCCTTCCCCCTCCTTCCTTTCCCAGATGGGGGAGGGGGAAATCAAAGGTGAGGGGTAAAGGGTGAAACTATCTCCTCCTATGAGAGGGCTTAACAGATACTCTCTTATTCTCATTTCAGAAATATTACTCTTTAGAATGTATCAGTGGTATTCCTCAGTAACTGCATTTGTTATTCCAATGGACAAAATGATAATGAACTTACTTTGTTATTTCCTCCCCCCTCCAAGGGGAAAAACTAGCTTGCACAAATACCAAAAAATATATTGAAAGGGAAAAATGAGAAAGGCTTCTGCTATTTCTTGCATATGTCCTTCATACCCAGAATGTTTTCCTTCCTCACTTCTACCTCTCAATATGAGTGAGGATTCAATCAAATCAATCAATCTATCCCACATTACTTATATCAACTACCTTAGAACCAGGTGAGAATCACTCTATTTGAATCAATCAACCTGAGGTATAAAATCAGGTGTGAAATGTCTTTAATCAGGTGGAAGTAATAAAGCCACTGGATGAAGTTAAGTGATGCTTCCCAGGAAGGGTATTGGGATTGGCTGAAGAAATTCAGCTATAACCTATGAATTATACATAAAATAGCAAGCAAGTTCAAACCATGGGCATCAGGTGTCTGGCCAGCTCAGTAGTATAATTGATTCCCTGATTGGGAGAAGCAAAAGATCACCCTGTGTATTTTCAAGGGTCAGAGGATTTGGACTTCTCATCAGTTTCCTATCAGTGTCCCTAGGACATCTTAAGGCAGTGTCTGCATTGGAAGCTGAAGGACAAACTAGATGTCCTCAGGAAAGACAGCTTTAGGACTCTACCAGCAGCCCAGCAGAAAGCAGCTTCCTACCTAAGGGGAAATTGTGAAAACTCTACAAAGGGGTAAAAAAAGGATTCCTAGCAACCAGGAACTTTTCCACAAGAGCTCTTTGAGCTACAGTTGTTTCTCCCCTGGATTATGTATGTACTTGAGGATGAATGTCTCAGACTTTGGAGGAATATTTTTCATACCAACTATAGAAATGACCTGTTCTTAAAAGCTAATTAAATCTGTTTACTAAGAGATATCAACTCATAGTAAAGTAAAATGGTAGAGGTTCATGAGCTTGGTATTAGAGAAACAACCTTTCAAGCTGTCAGTGTCACTCCTAAAATCTTGAGGCGAGAAGTAGTAGTCACCTGCTAGGGAGCCAGTGTGAGTGAGAGCTGGAAAATAACTGCAGAGCCTGTATTCCATGAATCCTTGGCTTCCTTGAGAAACTCAGCTTAAATGTCAGCTTCTGCTAGAGACTTTCCTGATCCCTCCAGCTGTTAAATGCTTTTCCCTCCACAGTTAGATTCCATCTACTCTATACATATCTCATATGTGACTAATTCTGCACTTGTTGTCTCCCCTATTAAAATGTGCACTCACTGAAGGTAGAAACTCTCTCTATATATATGTACTATTCATATATGTGTGTGTGTGTGTGTGTGTGTGTGTGTGTATACAAACACATATGTATCCCTTATACAGTCACTGGCACATAGTAGGAACTTTATAAATACTTGCTGATTGATTGATTAGTTCTCAAACTGTAGGGATAACCCATAGCAAATGTAAAAGGTGCATGAATCCTGAAACCCACCAAGCATGACATTTTATTTTATTTTTGTCAGATAAAACAGGGAATTTTTATGTCACTGGTTATATTTTGCTGATGTATCACTGCAACACAGCTAGATAGTGTAGTGGATAGAGTGCTGAGGCTGAAATTAGAAATGTCTGAATTCAAATTGATCCTCAGACACTTGCTAACTGTGTGACCCTGGGTAAGTCATTTCACCTCTGTCTGCCTCAGTTTCCTCATCTGTAAAATAAGAATAATAATAGCACCAATGGTTGTTGTGAGGATCAGATATGATAATAATTGTAAAGAGCTTAGAACAGAACCTGGCACATGTTTGTTCATGTTACTTATTCATTCTGTCATGTCCATCTCTTTGTGACTCTATGGATCACAGTACGCCAGGTCCTTCTATCCTCCACTATCTCCCAAAGTCTGTTAGAGCTAATGTTTGTTGCTTTCATGACACTATCCATTTCATGCTCTGTCACCCCCTTCTCCTTTTGCCTTCAATCTTTCCCAACATTAAGGTCTTTTCCAAAGAGTCCCATCTTCTCATTTTGTGGCCTAGATGTTTAAGCTTCATCTTCAGTATTTGACCTTCCAATGAATAGCCTGAACTAATTTCTTTAAGTAATGAGTGATTTGATCTCCTTGCTGTCCAAGGGACTCTCAAAAGTCTTCTCTAGCACCACAATTTGAAAGTGTCCATTCTGCAGTGCTCAGCTTTCCTTATAGTCCAACTGTCACAGCCGTATATTACTAATGGAAAAAACATAGTGTTGATTATATGGACCTTTGTCAGCAAGGTGATGTCTCTGCTTTTTAGTATGCTTTTCATATTTGCCATAGCTTTCCTTCCAAGGAGCAGACATCTTTTAATTTCATGGCTGCAGTCGCATCTGCAGTGATCTTTTGAGTCTGAGAATATAAAATCTGACACTGCTTCCATTTCTTCTCCCTCTGTTTTCCAGGAAGTGAGGAGACCGGTTGCCTTAATCTTTCTTTCTTTCTTTCTTTCTTTCTTTTTTTTAAGCTGGCACATCATAAGCACTATATAAATGTTAGCTATTATCACTGGGATTAAAAAGGAAAAAAAACATATAGAAACACACATACATTGTCTATCTATCTATGTATCTATCTATGTATCTATCTATCTTAGATATAGATATGTACAGAGATAGATGTTAGAATAGATAACCACTAAAATCTATTCTGCTTCTAAATTTATGCTGTATCATGAGGAAAGGTACTTTCTGGGCATTCCAAAAGAAACACATCACTAGAAGTCAAGCAAATGCTTTTGTACAAAGATATATATATTTATATATATATATACTCATTTATATACGAAAATAATCTTCACATGAAATAATCTTCCTGATTTCTGGTGATGTTTCTTTCAGAGCACTTGGGATTGTCTGATAAAGTTTTGAATACTTTCCTCCTTCACAATATCATAGATTTAGAGGCATAAGGGATTTTAGAGGTCATCTATTCCAAACCATTCAACTTTTTAGAGGAGGAAATTGAGGTCCATTGAGGATAAATAATTCATCCAAATTTGCCCAGCTACTGAGCGGGTTAACCAGGAAATCTGAGCCACCTTCTCTGATTCCAAATCCAACCCTTTTTCCAGTGCACCTTGTCTTTTGAGAAAGTGGGGCTTTTTTTGCATTTATTGCATTGAAAACTTACTATTGAAATAACCTTGACATGGAATCTGATCTAAGATTAAAATTTGCATTGCTTAACCAGCTGTCTGATCTCTGAAGCCTGAGAAATGGCACCAATCACCTCATTCCATCACTGTTTCATAAATGAGTTCCAAATCCATCTAGCTGCATTATCATGTTGTCTACATCTTTCCATCTTGTCCACAAGGACTGAATGAGAGACTTTGCCTAATGTAATATACTAAACTTCAGGTATTTTATGTCTATAGAATACTTTAATATATCAGTCCAGTCAACCTGTCAAAAAAGGAAATGAGCTTAGACCTACCTGGCATGTATTGATAATCTCATGCTGGTTCTTTGTGATGACTACTTCCCTTTCTAAATGCTCAAAAATAATTCTTTTAATAATGCAATCTAGAGTTTTCCTGGGGGGAAAAGTCAAATTCATTAGACTATCATTTGCATATTGCAATTTCTTCCATTTAAAAATAACATTTTGGGTATTGAATTTTATCAAATGATTCTTTTCTGTATTTATTGCTATGAGCATAACAGGAGAGCCCTGAGTTCCAATCCCACCTCCAATAAGCTGTATGACAATAGAGAGGATTCACTTAACTCCTCTGACCCTCAGTTTACTCTTCTGTAAAATCAAGATGATTAGTAGAAGCTACTGATCACAAGATTGTGAGGCTTAAGGGAGATAATGCATGTTAAGTGCTTTGGAAACCTTTGGAGTTGAATAGACAAACCTTTGATTTCATCTGAAAAGTAAAATGCCAATGTAGACACTCTTGCCAATGCAAATCAGCCACTTGTCTTAATCTCATCATCTTAGAGGGACTTTGGGAGGGGGCATTGAGGTTAAATGACTTACGAGAGACAAGACTTAACCCTATACCTTTCTGATGTCAATACCAGTTGTCAGTTCACTGTTCAATGCTTCTCATTTAAATAATAGAATTCTATGTGATAATTAAGTATTATTATTTTTTGTAATCACTCTTCTTGTGGCTATTGGTAAATTATACTGGTTTCTTTATATTTAACAGTGCCTGCATTCCTGGGATAAATCCTACTTAGTAACAGTAGATAATCCCTTTGATTTATTGCTATTACAAATCCATGTTATCCAATTTCAACCAGTCCCTCACTATAACAAGGCAATCCTTTCATTCTTCCCTAAGTGATTCCCTAGCTCACTCCCCACAATAGTTTTTCTAACCTTTTCTCTCTTTAAGCTTCTAATATCTTCCCCTACTTCCTCTCTCTCAGCTGAGGACCTCACCTGTTACCTTACTGGGGAAATTGAGATCCTTCCACACAAGCTCTGTCTTCTCCCCTTTCCTTCATTTCAAAACCTCTTGACATCATTCCCTACTGTTTTCTTCCTTTTCCTCCAGTCTTTGACAATAAGGTGGCTTTTTTCCTTGTCAAGGCCAACCCTTCTACCAGTATCCTGTATCATATTCTCTCCTGTCTTCTGCACTAGATTCAAACTTCAACCATCCTCCATTCTAATCTTGAACTTCCTCCTATCTGCTCATTTCTTCCCTGCAGCTTTCAAACATGCCAAGTATCCTCCATCCTTAAAAATGAAAAACTCTCCAGTAGACTCTATCCTTCTCGCAAACTACCATCCTATATCTCTTTTCTTTTTCTTAGTCAAACTCAGCCCTGTACACTCACTGGCTCCACAGCCTCTCTTCTGACACAGTGCTCAAGCAACTAATATTTTCTTCATTGATAAATCCGATGGTTATTTCATAATACTCATCCTTCTTGACATATCTGCTGCATTTGACACTGTTGATTACCTTCTCTTCTTGGAAACTCCTCTCTGGGTTTTCTTGCAGCTACTCTCTCCTATTTTACCTTCTACCTGTCCAAACTCTCCTCAGTTTTCTTTGCTGTTTCATTACAGCTCAGACTTCAAAAGTGTTAGTGTTACCTAGAACTTATTTCTAAGCCCTGTAGTCTTTCCCCTCTAAATTATCTCTCAATGACCTCATCTGTTCCTATGAGTTTAACTATCATCTTCTCATAGACGATTCACAGATCTATATATCTGGTCCCACTCCCTCCCCTGAGCTTAAATTCCACATCACCAATTTGTGATGTGTACAACATCGAATATTTCAAGTTGAATGTTATGAGACATCTCCAACTTAAGATGTCCAAAATACAACTGGTTAACTTTACCCCCCCAGACTCACTCCTTTACTATACTTCCAGTTTCTATAGTTCTACTAGTTCTGCTCACTTCACCCCTGATTAGGTCATATCAGTCTTCCCAGGTTTATCAGTCTCTTTGATTATTTCTTACAATACAATAGCATTTCATTACCTGTATATACCATATATTCTTCAGTCATTCCCTAATCAATGGATACTCCCTTAGTTTCCAGTTCTTTTCCTTTTTTAGTCATCACTGCCAGTCTGATACGTGTGAGGTAGAAACTCAGAGTTGCTTTAATTTACATTTCTTTAATTAGTGATTTGGACTATTTTTTATACAGTTGTTAATGGCTTAGTTTCCTTTCTTAGGAAACTACCCTTTCATATCTTTTGACCATTTATCAATTGCAGAATAACTCTTATTCCCATAAATTTGAATCAGTTCCTTATCGATCTTGAAAATTAGACTTTTCTCTGAGAAATTTGCAGTCAAGATTCCCCTGCCCCAGTTACATGCTTCTCTTATAATTTTAGCTTCATTGTTTTTGTTCTAAATCTAATTTCTATCAAAGTGCTTTCCAGCTTTCCCAAAAGTTTCTGTCAAATACTGAGTGTGTTGCATACCTGTTCCACTGATCTCTTTTTTAACCAGTATGATTAATGATTACTGCTTTGTAGTATAGTATGAATCAGGACCTGCTAGGCCCTCTTCCTTCCCACTTGTTTTCATTCTTTCCTTTGAGATTCTTGACCTTTTGTTCTTCCAGATGAATTTTGTGATTTTTCTGCCTCTATAAAATAATCTTTTGATAGTTTCATAGGTATAGCATTGAATAAGTACACTGATAAGTGCAGCTACCACTTGAGTTCAGGCAGTCATCACACCTCACCTACATTGTTGCAACAGCCTTCTAATTGAGCTCCCCTCCTCAACTCTCTCACCACTCTTGTCCAACCTACACACTGTTTTCCAGGTGATTTTCCTTAAACACATACATGACCATGCCACTCCCTCCAGTACATTCTTCTTTCTGCTAAGGTAAAATATAAACTCCTTTGTTGCTTTTAAAGCCTTTCACAAACTGGCCTCAACATATCTCCCTAGATTCACTGGGAAGATTCACACATGCACACACACAGACACACACACACACACAGACACACACACACACACACATCCTTTTTTTTCACATTGCTATCCCACTAAACTAGCCATCTTCTCACTCATGACATTCTCACCTCATTGCACTGGAACCATCTCTCTCTCATACCTGCAATGCTCTCCCTCCCTGCTGCTGCCTAATAAAAGCCCTTTCTTCAAGACACAGCTCAAGCACTTCCTTCTGTACATAGACTTTTCTTGATCTCTACCCCCAAATGCTAGTACCTTCCTACTTGAACTATGTTGGAGAGTATATAACTGCTTTATATTTATTCTCCCCTGTTGCCTTGGTTGTAGGAAGTGTTTTATTTGCTGTCTTTCTATCCCCTTCACTTAGTACAGTAGCTAGCTCATGGATACTTAATAAATATTTATTGATTATTGATTGATTCTTTTGGCAAAAATATGATTTAAGATATTCATATTCATTTTTGAAAGTAGAGTGTGGAAGAAAGAGCCCTGGTGCTAGAATTAGAAAAGCGGCATGTAAGCCTCATCTCTGCACTACACCAAATATATGGTTTTAGATCATAGATCTAAAGAAGGAAAAAATCATAAGATCATAGTTGCAGCTGGAAGGGCCCTCAGAAGTCAACCTCTTCAGTTTTATAGATTAGGAAACAAAGACCAAGGTAAATTAAATGATTTGCTCAAAATTACAAAGTGGTGAGTATCACAGATAGGATTTGAACTCAGGTCTCTGACCTCAGAGTCAATGTTCTTTCATCCTACAAATGAGAATCTTGATGCTCTGGAAAGTAGTAAAAGATCCTGTGACCCTAGAGACATTTAACTCTTATACCATT
This sequence comes from Phascolarctos cinereus, assembly GCF_003287225.1. Lineage (NCBI taxonomy): Eukaryota > Metazoa > Chordata > Mammalia > Diprotodontia > Phascolarctidae > Phascolarctos > Phascolarctos cinereus. The sequence continues at coordinate 687,459,155 of NW_027555847.1, read as the reverse complement.
GAACCCCACTGCCTGACATTTAATTGTTTGAGTTTCATTTTCCTCATCTTTTAAAATGTGAAGGAAAAATACATTACCTACCTTACAGGATTGGTGTAAAGATCAAATGACATAATGTGTTTATAAGTACTTCATAAATCATAACAGTATTTGTAATCATTATAATTAATTATTTCAGTGAGATTAACCTATAATTAATTTTCTTTTTCATTGTTGTCTTTGTTAGGTTTAGCAGTTAGGGTCATATTTGCCTCAAAATAAATTGGGAAGCATGTCATTTTTCTGTGTTTAGAAATTTTTGAATTGGTATTGTTTGTTATGTGAAGGTTTAAAAAAATTCCCTTGAACATATCCAGTTCAGGTGTTTTTTCAGGGGAGAGATCCATAAAAGTCATTCCTCATTTGTTCCAGAGAAATTGATTTATTCTAATTGTCTTTTTCCTATTCCACCAGTTTTGGTGTCATATTTTAATATTATGAATAGGTATCTATTTCAATTGGTTTCTTCAGTTTATTAGTACACAGTTGTATAAAATATTATAGGTAATTGTTTTCTTAATCTTAGCTGTCAAAGATCCTTTCTCACTTTCATGTAGATAATGTGTATTTTTTCTCGATTTTTCTCCCCTATCTGTTTCCCATCTACCATTCTAGCCATGATTGTGTCTCCCTCTTGGAAGAAACAGGTTCAGTCACTCCTTGGTGGGTTTAGGGTTTAGCCCAAGCATGTAGCCACAACTCACTGCTCCCTTAGAAACATCCATGCAGAGTTCTGTCCTTCTTTCAAAAATAAAACTTAAGCTGAAGGGAGCAAAGTGACATTTATTTAATTACAATTCTTGCAAGAAGCAGGTGTGTGATACCCGCCTCCCCCCCAAAAAAGGGACACACACACCAACAGATGCCAGAGCAAGCCTTTTATGAAGTTAGTTTCTTCTTCTCCCTCCCTTCAGAGCCAGGATTGGTCCCTCCTCTTCTGGATTATGATCTTCCTGATACTACCACTTCATAACATGTCCCTCCTCTAGTTAACATATGAAATGTGCCTAGTTCTGTGCTACTGCTCCCCTCTGGGTGGAGAAGTTAGCATTAATGAGCCCATTATGCATGCATACTCTAAGTAAAGCTTAACTTTTGTCCTACTTCCAGCCTCTTTAACCAAACAACCAATGTCATCCCCTTTTAGCTGGTTCTAGAATCTTTGACCTAGAGCTACTGTTTCTCTCAATTTCATTTTATGGAAGTATGATCATTTCTTACCTCTCACACTCCCAACACACAGTCCCTCCACTTCTATTTGAAGTCAGAGGACCTAGGTTCAAAACCAGCCTCTGATGTTTACCACCTATGTGAACCTGGACAAATTATTTTACCTCCCTTGGCTAATGCTTCCTCATCTGTAAAATGAGGAGGTCTAGATCCCCTCCAAGGTCTAAGAAACTGAAGACCAGAGAAATAAAGCAATTTGTCCCAAGAAATGGAGTCAGGATTTGAACCCGGGTCCTCTGACTCAAAAATCCAGTACTCCTCTCCTTGTGTTATCCTCTATGGCTATGTAGAACACACAGTTGCTAAATGCTTTTGTTGTTCTTCCTAGCATAGTAGAAAGTGAACTTATCTTGGATCAGATGACCAGGATTGTGGTCTTGGCTCTGCCATTCACTAGGGCACGAGTTTGGGCAAGTCAACTTGCCCTCTCTGGCTTCATTTTCCTATTACTGGCACTACCTACTCCATTGAGCTGTTGTGAAAAGAACATTTTGTAAACCTTAAATTGCTATGCAAATGTAGTATTATCATGTTAAATACTCAGTTGTGCTTTTTGTGGTACATTTCTTCCTTGACCCATCTGTTTAGAGATTGCTTTTTTCTGTTCACATTTTTCATTTTCTTTCAAAATATTTTTTTATTTCTGATTTTATTAAATTGTAGTGATAAAATGGGAAATAAAAACATCCATCTTCTTGAATTTATTGAGGTGTCTTGGCTTTCTGGCTAAGCATATGATTAGTTTGTGTGTGTGTGTGTGTGTGTGTGTGTGTGTGTGTGTATGACAGATTTTTTTAAAAATATGCACAGGATCATGGGATCATAGATTCTGAGCTAGAAGGGACTGTAGGGGTTCTCTAGACATGGAACTAGAGCTTGGAATAACCATCAAGTTCCACCCTGTCATTTTAAGTATGAAGCAACTGAGGCCAGAAAGGGGAAATGACTTATACCAGGTGACAAAACCTGTGAGTAACAGAGCTCCAATTTGAACTGAGGTCCTCTCATTCCAGATCTATTTCCCTGCTTTTAATTAAATTAATTCTATTTTCCCCAGTCAGTTCCCTTATCATAAAGCCCACCACAATTTGGATCCTGTCTACTTTTCTAGGTTCATTACACTTGACTCCCTTCCAGCCAAGCTGTCTTACTTCTTGTTGTTCACTTGCAATACTCAGTCCCTCATCTCCATGACTTTGCTTGGGCACCTACAGGGTCATTGTGATGATCAAGTGAGTTAACTTATGTGAAGCACTTTGCTAATCTTAAAGCCTATATAAATTCTAAAAATCACCACCAGCGTCATCATCATCATCATCATCATCATCATCATCATCATCATCATCATCATCGTGCCTAGAATGCTCTCCCTCCTAATGTCAACCTCTTAAAATCTTTAGCTTCTTTCAAAGCTCAGTTCAGATGTAACTCCTACACAAGGCCTTTCCTCATCCTTCCAGGTACTAGTGCCTCTGCTCCCCTCACCCCAATACTTTGTATTTTCTTATATATGGACATATTTCCCCAGATACAATGTAATGTTTTTTTTATTTATGCCTTAGTATTCACAGGATTCAGCACAATACCTAGTATCATAGTAGGTGTTTACTGAATGCCTGTTGACTGGTTGCTAGATGGCTATGACTCTTCCTTCTTATTAATTAAATTGTTTCTGGGATTTGATTTGTTTTGTTTTGTTTTGTTGTCCTGTTTGTTTTCCTCATCATTTTATGATAATGGGGGTAAAATCATTTTATCAAATGAAATAATGTATTCAAGATGGTACTCTTTAAACCTTCAAGTAGCTATATAAATGTCAGCAGTTTATGTTACTGCTGTTATTACTGCTGCTGTTACGGTGTTTTAGGACCTCCTACAATTCAACAAACATTAAATAAAGGCTGATTGTATACAGTAAACACTACAAAGATTTTTTTTTTTTGCAAGATATAGACCCTGCATTCAAGGAGCTTAAAGTCTGATGAGGGGAGGGGAATAAGGGAGAACATTAAAACATGTACTCATATTAGCATAATGCAGAATAGAATGTTGTTCAATCTTTCAGTCATGTCTGACTCTTTATGACCCCATGAACCATAACATGCTAGGCCCTTGTATCCTCCATTATCTCCTAAAATCTGTTCAAGTTTATGTTCATTGCCTCCATGACACTATCCATCTTATCCTCTGTCATACCCTTTTCCTTTTGCCTTCAATCTTTCCTAGCATCTGAGTTTTTTTCAAAGAGTCCCACTTTCTTATTATATGGCCAAAGTATTTGAGCTTCAGCTTTAATGTTTCTCCTTCCAATGAATAGTCTGAATTTACTTCTTTAAGTATTGACTGAGATTTGATCTCCTTGCTCTCTTAAGGACTCTCAAAAGTCTTCTCCACCACAGTTTAAAATTGTCAGTTCAGCAGTACTTGGCTTTCCTTATAGTCCAACTCTCACAGCCATACATTGCTACTAGAAAAATCATAGCTTTAACTATATGGACCTTTGTCAGCAAGGTGACATCTCTGCTTTTTAGTATGCTGTCCAGATTTATTGCAGCTTTCTTTCCAAGAATCAAGTATCTTTTAATTTCACTACTGCAGCAGCACCTGCAGAGATCTTTGTGTCCAAAAATATAAAAATCTGATAGTGCTTCCATTGCTTTTCCCTCTATTTGCAAGGAAGTGATGGGACCATTTGCCTTTATCTTAGTTTTTTTGAAATGTTGAAGTTCAAGTCAGCTTTTACACTCTCCTTTTTCACCCTCATCAACAGGCTTCTTAATTCTCCTTTACTTTCTACCATCAGAGTGGTGTTGTTTGCATATCTGACATTGCAGATATTTCTTCCAGCAACTTTAATTACAATTTTTGATTCATCCAGCCTGGCATTTTGTATCATGTACTCTGTATGTAAGTTAAATAAATAAGGTGACAGTATACAGCCTTGTCATACTCCTTTTCCAATCTTAAACTAATCACTTGCTCCATGTTTGATTCTAACTGCTGCTTCTTGACTCACATGCAAGTTCCCCAGGAGACAAGTAGGATGATCTGATATTCACACCTCTTTAAGGACTTACCACATTTTGGGGAAGAGATCCACACAGTCAAAGGCTTTAGTGGAGTCAATGAAGCAGAAGTAGGTTTTTTTTTTTTAACTCCTTTGCTTTCTCCATAATCCACCAAATGTTGGCAATTTGGTCTCTAGTTCCTCTGCCTCTTTGAAAACTAGACTGCTCTTCTAGTAATTCTTGTTTCACATATTGCTGAGGTCTGGTTTGAAAAATCTTAAGCATAACTTTACTGCATGTGAAATTAGTCTAATTGTTTGATAATTTGAACATTGTTTGGCAGTGCCATTCTTTTTATTTCTTTTTTAATTTTGTTTTTGTTTTTGGCTAGGCAATGGGGTTAAGTGACTTGCCCAGGGTCACACAGCTAATAAGTGTCAAGCGTCTGAGGTCAGATTTGAACTCAGGTTCTCCTGACTCCAAGGCTGGAACTCTATCCACTGTGCCACCTAGCTGCCCCAATTCTTTTTATTTTTAATAGAAAATGTTTTATGTGTTTTTTTATTTTTAAAATTTATTTAGTATTTTATTTCCCCCAATTACATGTAAAAACAATTTAAACATCTTTTTAAAACTTTGAGTTCCAAATTCTCTCTCTTCCTCCCTCCCCACTCTCCTTCTTTGAGAAGGCAAGCAAATAAATATAGGTTATATGTAGGAAGTCATGCAAAACATTTCCATATTAGTCATATTGTAAGAGAAAATGTAGACCAAAAATAAAAAAAAAAATTTAAAACCTCAAGAAAAATAAAGTTAAAAAAAAAGTATGCTTCAGTCTGTATTCAGACACTGTCAGTTCTTTCTCTGGGGTTGGCTAGCATTTTTCATCTAAGTCCTTCAGTGTTGTCTTGAGTCATTGTTTTGCTGAGAATACCTAAGTCATTCACAGCTGATCATTTACAATATTGCTGTTATCTTGTACATAGTGCATTTCACTTTACATCAGCTCATTTAAGTTTTTCTAGGTTTTTCTGAGAACACCCTGCTCATCAGTCTTATAGCACAATAGTATTCCATCATAAGCACATACCACAATTTGTTCAGACATTCCCCAATTGATGGCATCCCTTCAATTTGCAATTCTTTGCCTCCAGAAAAAAAGCTGCTATAAATATTTTTGTACATACAGGTCCTTTTTTTTAAAAAAAAATCACTTTTTGGATATAAAACTAGTAGTGTTAGGTCAAAAGGTATGCACGCTTTTACAGCCCTTTGGGATATAGTTCCAAATTGTTTTACAGAATAGTTGAATCAGTTCACAACTACACCAACAGTGTGTTAATGTCTCATTTTCCCATATCCCCTCCAATATTTGTCATTTTCCTTTTGTCTTATTAGCCAATCTAATATGTATAGTGTAGTACCTTAGAATTATTTTAATTTGCATTTCTCCAATCAATAGTGAATTAGAGCATTTTATAAATATGGCTATAGATAGCTTTTATTTCTTCATCTGAAAATTGTTCATCTTTTTTAATCATGTATCACTTGGGGAATGGCTCTTATTTTTATAAATTTGACTCAGTTCTCTGTATGTTTGAGAAATGAGGCCTTTATTAGAGAAACTTGCTTTAAAATTGTTTTCATATTTACCATTGCTAACTGTATTTCTCTCCATCCTATTCCCCCCACCCCTGTTTATTCTATTTACTCTCTGCTTTCATTTTGTCCCTCCTCAAAAGTGTTTTGCCTCTGACTACCCCCTCCTCCAATCTGCCCTCTTTTCTATCACCCCTCCCATTCTCTTATCCCCTTCTCCTCCTACTTTCCTTTAGGGTAAGATAGATTTCTATACCCAAGTGAGTGTGTATTTTATTCCCTCTTTGAGCCATTTCTGATGAGAATAAGATTCACTCACTCCCCCTTACCTCCCTCATCTTCCTCTCCACTGTAAAAGCTTTTCCTGCATCTTTTATGTGAGATAATTTAGCTCATTCTACCTCTCTTTTTCCCTTTCTCCCAGTATATTCCTCTTTCACACCTTAATTTTTTTTTTTAAGGTACCATCTCTTTATATTCATCTCATACTTGTGCCCTTTATATATACTTCTAACTGCCCTAATAATGAGAAAGTTCTTATGAGCTGTCTGCTTTGGAACTGTGAGGAGGGTCTATGTTGCACTGTGGCCATAAGCTCTGGTGTGCTAGTGATCCTCCTCAACCAGGGACTGCCACCTACAACCGTGACCCAGATCCAAATATGAGCAAAGCAACAGAGTCCTGCCTCAGTGCTAGCAAAGAGACCCTTGTAATCTTGTAATCTTCTTTTGACTAGTTATTTGATCTCCTTATGGTCTGTGAGGTGAAAGCTTTGGAAACTACTGCTGCCATCACTGATTCAATGATTCTCAAGGCCTGCTCCTGGTTTTGGGGGGACTGGTCTTCACTGGCACAGCCTGCTCTGGACTGTGAACTACTCTCACACAGGTGTAACAGACCTTTCCTGCTGACCTTCTAAGTTGTATTTGGCTGGAAAATTATTTCACCCCCTCCTTTTGTGGGTTCTGCTGCTCCAGCCTATCGACGTTCCAGGTCCCTGTGGGGCATTGGTATTTACAGCATCAGACTTTACTTTCGTGACCAGACACATCTGCAGCTGATCTTCCTTTCTGCTTTGGTCCAGCTGCTTCATTCTTTCTGGAGCTACTTGTAGTCATCCTCTACTCTTCCCCAGGAATATGTTGGATACCTTACAACTTGGGGGCTTATCTTCTATTGTCATATCTTTTATCATTTTTTACTGTCCAAGGGTTTTCTTGGCAAAGAAATTGGATTGGTTTGCCATTCCCTTCTCCAGTGGATTACCTTTTGTCTGAATTCTCTACTATGACTTGTCCATCTGGATAACCATGCAAGGCACAGCTCATAGTGTCACTGAACCGTGCAAGCCCCCCACAAAAATGCAGTGATCCAAGATGAAGGAACAAAATAAGATAAGATAGAGACAAAGGAGATCAGATGATGCTAGGTGGCTCAATAGGTAAGAGTGTTGGACTTGGAGACAGAGAGCTCTCAGTTCAAATCCAGTTCTCAGACACTTACTAGCTATGTCACCCTGAGCAAGTCATTTGATCTCTGCTTCAGTTTCTTCATCTCTAAAATGGGAGTAATAATAGCACCTACCTACCAGTGTTGTCACAATGATCAAATGAGATGAGATGTAAATGTTTAAATGCTATCAGTTTGATTCATATATCCTTTTACATGGCTGTTAGCTTTTCTTTTATGAAATGAATGGATATATTATTTGGAGCTGTGCATAAACATGTGTAAAATTCAATATTGTTACATTTTCATTTTTATTATCTCTTTTTAAATGAATCTGAGATTTCATTATTCTAGGGACCTCTTGGTGAGGAAAATTTCCTTTACCACAGCAAATAAGAATCTCCTTTTCAATTTATAGCCTTCAAGACTTGGTTAGTTCACAAGAGGGACAGGATCACAGAGCAGAAGGGCTTGAACTCATTTTTCTCGGTTCTAGGCACAGTGAATAGAGTATTGGGCTTGAAGTCAGGAGCACCCAAGCTCAAAACCTGCCTCAGACACTTAGCTGTGTTACCTCAGGCAAGTCACTTAACCTCTCTTGCTCTCAGTTTCCTTATCTGTAAAAATGGAGCCTTATTAATAGTACCTATAGGATCATTGTGATGATCAAATGAGTTAACTTGTGTAAAGCACTTTGCTCACCTTGAAGCCTATATAAATTCTAGATACCATAATTATCATCATCATTATTCCTGGCAGAGAGATGGACATCATGTAGGTTTCCTTTAATTATATATTTTAGAACCATATAATAATTTAGTGTAGTCTGGTATTACGTGACATTTAAGTTTTGATTTAAATTTTATCTATTGTCACAATTTAAATTCTTGCCTGGCTTAGTTTTAGCGTTAAATATGATATTATTGCTATACTCATGTCTCATCATTGTGCGGAATTGCCCTAGATCTACAAAGTCTTTTCCAACACAGGGTAAATTTTGGCAAGTTCTCCCAGGCTGGGAACACTTTGCATACATTCCCAGCAATACACTGAGTGGGCTTTCCAAGGACCAGGCTAACCTTTAGTAATTGGAGGCTTATCAGCAGGAGAGGGCTCATTTAGGGATTGTTTTTGTCATTCTTTATATTGCTAGCACTAGCTCAGGGCCTGATACACATTAAGCATCCAGTAGATTGGCAGCTAGGTGGCACCATAGTAAATAGACTACCAGGCCTGGAATCAGGAGGACTCATTTTTCTAACTTCAAATCTGGCCTCACATGATTACTAGCTTTAAGACCCTGGACAAGTCACTTAACCCTCTTTGCCTCAGTTTCCTCATCTGTAAAGTGACCTGAAGAAGGAAATGGCAAACCACTCCAGTATCTCTGCCAAGAAAACTCCAAATGGGGTAACAAAGTGCCAGACATGATTGAGAAATGACTGAAAATTCAATAGATGCCTGCAGTTATTGATTGATGAAATCTCTGGCCTTGGCAACCTATGAATCAAAGATAACAGTTCCAAACTCTAGCTTGAATTTGCTACTGTCTTTTCCCTGGATGAGTTCCCTCCTCATGTCTGCCTCCTGGCTTCCCTGGCTTCTTTCAAGCCCCAGCTACAATCCCACCTTTTGCTCATTAGTTTGCTGGCTTGGTAGCTGGTAGCTATTCTTTTCTTTTAAATGGATTTTCAGCAGGAAATGTGGCTGGTTGTTTGAGTGTTTGCTTTAAGAATGTATGCTCCCTGTGAATAATAGTTGCTGGTTTTTTATTTTTTCACTTTCTATGATCAGCACTTAGCAGGGTACCTTCATGCAGTTGAGGGAGGGCTGAATTTCGACATTGGATTTAAATTCTACCTCTCCCTACCAGTGATGAGTGGTGCGACCATAGCAAGTCACATCCTGTCTGGAGACATCAGGCTTCTCATCTCAGAAGAGGAATCACAATATGTCTTATATCTACCTCATTCAATTGTTGAGAGGTACCAGTGAAACACTATAACAACTGGCTTAGTAAGCCTTAAAGTGCTTTGTCAGTGCCATTTTATTATTATTCTATTTTTTCAGCATATAGTCAGTCAACAAGCATTTATTAAGTGCCTACTATGTGCCAAGCACTTTGCTAAGCACTGGGAATATAAAGTAAGGCAAAAGATAGTCTCTTCCCTAGAAGACCTCATACTCTAATGTAGGAAACAGTATGCAGACAATGAGGTACAAATGAGCTACAGACCGGATAAATAGGAAACAATCAACAGAGGAAAGGCACTAGAATTAAGAGGGATCTGGAAAGAGCTCTGGTAGAAGGTAGGATTATAGCTGGGGCTTGAAAGGAGCCAGGGAAGCCAATGGGAAGAGAGGAGAAGGTAAAGTGTTCCAAGTATGGGAGACAGCCAGAGAAAATGCCTAGAGCCAGTAGGTGGAGTGACTTGTTCCCGAAACAGCCAGAAGGCACTGGCCTTCACAGAATTGAAGAGCCTGTATCAGGATGTAAGAAGACTGGAAATGTAGGAGGGGGTCAAATTATGAAGGGCTATGAACTACAAACAGATCATTTTGTATTTGCACATGTGACATTTAAAAAGTTTAAGAAACATAGTTTCTGGGAAATTTAATAATTTTATTAAAAAGGTAACATATTTATTAACAAAAAGAGGTCAATGGCACTCTCAAATGCAAAAGGCCCCTCATGGCAGTGAGCTCACAGTTTACATGCCCTTAAAAGAGTAGGTGTTCCTGAGGGCAGCAATCACCTCTTATTGATTAACAATTAATGAGAGAATAAACAATATTACAGAGATGGCTCATATTCCATTGAGGGTCTTGAGGTACTTAGTGACTTGGATCACATCAAAGAGACTTACCAATTTCCATATCAAGTCTGACAATAAAGAGAATCAACATTTTCCTCGACCTGTCTGAGTAAACACAATGAGCAAGAATCCACCCATTAGCCTGAACTTATTATTTGTTTTATTGTCTGAATAGATCTTAGCCTGGCTAAGTCTTTGCCCAAGATTTCCCACACTGATTTCTGGGTGAGGAAGTAGAAAAGGGGAAAGACTTTGGGCCTAATTCAGTAATTAGTTATTAATACAAGAGAGGAAATAATCATTTCTCTTCTACCTGAAGGCAGTAAGGCGCTACTGGAGTTTATTGAGTGAGGGAGGTTCCATATTACCTGTCTGACAGCAGGGAGGACCCACATTCTCTCAGATCTGTCTGAGTAAACACAATGAGCAGGAATCCATCCACTAACCTAAACTTAGAATTACTTTTAGATCTTAGCCTGGGTGAGTCTTTGCCTAAGATTTCCAACACTGGTTGACCTCTGGATGAGGAAGGAGAAAGGGGAAAATCTGGGTCTTTATTTAATAATTAGTTACTGATACAAGACAAAAAATAATCATTTCTCTTACACTTGAAGCCAATAGGGCTTCTGGAGTTTGGTGAGTGAGGGGGGTGGGGGAGTTGGGGGAGAAGGACTTGATCAGATCTGTTTTAGGAAAACCAATTTAGTGGCTAAATGGAGAATGGATAGGAGTGGAGAGACACTTGAAGCCAACAAAACCATCAATAGGATGTCTTACACAAGGAGCATTAAGAAAACATAATAGATGCTTAATGAGTATTTATTGAGCTGAATTAAATTTGGTTCCTAATTTTCCTTTTTCCTTATTTTTAAGAGGATTTTGTCTCATTCACTTTAAGTATCATAATGTTTTACTTTTACTTCTTTTGTGTCATTGTTTTGTTATTTCTAATCTCTATCGGAGAGAAGTTGTTTACCTCAAGAGCTGGCAGAGGGAAGGAAGGTGGAGCAGCTCTTACTGTGGAAACATATTTGATTTTTAACATTCTTAACCTTATTATTCGGTGATATTTTCTAAAGCTATCTTTTCCAAACTACACAAGGACCCCTTATTGACTTCTAATGACCATGCAGTTTTATCTCAATTTTGGCCCAGTGGCCCCTCTAGTGAAGTTATGCTTTGAGGGCCTCCCCTCCCTGCCCCATCCCTACCCTCCTGTATTATGTCTTAGTGCCTTAAACTCCATTAAAAAGTATGCCATCCTCCTTTATTGTGTCTTAGAGTCTTGTACTTTTTAAAAAATAATTTATTTATCATTAGTTTTCAACAATCACTTCCAAAAGCTTTTGAGTTTTAAATTTTCTCCCCCTCCCTCCCCACATCCCTCCCAAGACTGTGTGAAATCTGGTATAAGCTCTATATGCACATTCCTATTAAACAGATTTTCATATTAGTCATGTTGTAAAGAAGAATTAGAATGGATAAGAACTACAAGAAAGAAGAGACAAAACATAACAGAAGAAAAGAAGAGCAAATAGTGTGCTTCGATCTGCATTCAAATTCCATAGTTCTTTCTCTGGATGTGGATAGAATTTTCCATCATGAGACTTTTGGAGATGTCTTAGATTCTTGCATTGCTGAGAAGAGCTGTCTATCAAAGTTAGTCATCGCACAATGTGACTGTTACTGTATACAATATTCTCCTGGTTCTGCTCACTTCACTCAGCATCAGTCCATATAAGTCCTTCCAGATTTTTCTGAAGTCAGCCTGTTCATCATTTCTTATAGCACAATAGTATTCCACTATATTCATATACCACAACTTGTTCAGCCATTCCCCAAGTGATGGGCATCCCCTCAATTTCCAATTATTTGCCACCACAGAAAGAGCTGCTATAAATATTTTTGTGCATGTGGATCCTTTACCCATTTTTATGATCTCTTTGGGATATAGCCCTAGGAGTGCGATTGCTGAGTCAAAGGGTATGCACATTTTTGTAGCCCTTTAGACATAGTTCTAAACTGCTCTCCAAAATAGTTGGATCAGTTCACAGCTCCACCACCAACAGTATATTAGTGTTCCAATTTTCCCACATCTTCTCCAACATTAATCATTTTCCTGTTTTGTCATGTTAGCCAATCTGATAGGTGTGATGTGGCACCTCAGAGTTGTTTTTATTTGTGTTTCTCTAATCAGTAATGATTTAGAGCATTTTTTCATATGACTACAGTTTTAATTTCTTCATTTGAAAACTGCCTGTTTATATCCTTTGACCATTTATTGATTGGGGAATGACTTGCATTATACATTTGACTTAGTTCTCTATATATTTTAGAAATTGAGGCTCTTATCAGAGACACTGGCTGTAAAAAAAAAATCTTTTTAAATTTTTTTTTATATTTTTAGGCAATTGGGGTTAAGTGACTTGCCCAGGGTCATACAGCTAATAAGTGTCAAGTGCTTGGCCTGAGGCAAGATTTGAACTCAGGTCCTCCTGACTTCAGGGCCAGTGCTCTATCCACTGCGCCACCTAGCTGCCCCTGTAAAAAAATCTTTCCAAGTTTTCTGCTTTCTTCCTAATCTTGGTTGCATTGGCTTTGTTTGTGCAAAAACTTTTCAGTTTAATGTAATCAAGATTATCCATTTTGCATTTCACAATGTTTTCTAACTCTTGTTTGGTCATAAATTCTTTTGTTATCCATAAATCTGACAGGTAAACTATTTCTTAGTCTCCCAGTTTACTTATAGTATCAGCCTTTATATCTAAATTGTGTACCCATTTTGACTTTATTTTGGTATGTGGTATAAGATTTTGGTCTATGCCTAGTTTCTGCCATACTCTTTTCCAGTTTTCCCAGCAGTTTTTGTCAAATAGTGATTTCTTGTCCCAGAAGCAGAGGTCTTTGGGTTAGTCTTGTACTTTTTTAATGGAGTTCGTTAATTATAATTTTATTGCATCACAGTCTAAGCATACCATGTACAATATTAACTTCTTTTTTGTATATAGTAGATAATATTTTATATAGCACTTACAATGTGCCAGGCACTGTGCTTTACAATTATTATCTCATTTGATCTTCCTAACAACCCTGGGAGGTAGGTGTTAATATTATTCTCATTTTACACATGAAGAAACTGAGGTAAACAGAGGTTAAGTGACTTGCAAAGAGTCACACAAGTTGTAAGCATCTGAGGCTAGATTTGAACTCAGTTTTTGCTGACTCCAGGGCCAAAGCTCTATCCACTGTGCCACCTAGCTCTCTTCTTTATATGCCAACCTATGACTTATCCATTAGACCTTGAGTTCCTTGAAAATCAGATAAATTTTTTTTATATCCCTACACTTAGCACAGTACCTGCATTAAATAGATACTTAATAAATGCTTGTTGAACATTTATGGTCAACTTGTATTTTCACTCCTTTCTTCTTTCTCATTTCTTTTTAAACCCTCAATAACTTACATTATGTGATTAATGCAACTCACTTTACCTCTCTTTTAGTAACTTTGGAATAGTTACTTGTGATATGCTGGAAAGATCATAAATTAAGAGCTAGCAGGGACTTGAGACATTATCCAATCCAGCAGTCCTTTCATTGGTAAATGACAGGGCCTGAATTTTAATCCAGCTGCCATTATGTTGGACTCAGAATCAATGGAACTTGAGTTCAAGTTCTCTCCAGAGGATTAATGGTTGTATGACTTTGAGGAAGTCCTTTCTCTGCCTGCACCTCAATTTCTTCATCTAAAATGAGGATAATAATACCCACACTGCTCATTTCAAATTGATGTTGAGAGGAGACTGTTTTGTCACTCTAAAAGTCTTTTAGAAATGTGAATCATTGTTCATTTGGAATTTTCCCCTTGACCCATCTACCATGAGAGTTCTATTTAACTATTTAGAGGCAGCATAGTGTAGTGGGGAAGAGGGGCAGCTAGGTGGCACCACAGTGCACAAAACATCTGCCCTAGAGTTAGGAGACTGCTCTTTCAGAGTTCAAATTCAGCCTCGGACACTTCCTAGCTGTGTGATCCTGGTTTAGTCATTTTCTTCATCTGTAAAATGAGCCAGAGAAGGAAATGGCAGACTCCAATATCTTTGCCAAGAAAACCCCACAAGGAGTCACAAAGAATAAGACAACCAGAAAATGACCCAACAACAACATGGTGTAGTGGATAAAGACCTGTAGTTGGAGCCCAGAATTCAAGTCCTGGATTCAAGTCTTACCCGTGATACATCCTAGCTATGTGAACTGGAGCAAATACCTTAAGCCCTTTGGGTTTCAGCTTCTTCATAGAGATGATGACACATACAGACAAAGGCAGCTTTATTATGATGAACAGAAAGTGGGCACTGCTTCTCAGTGAGGCAGATGAACATCTCATGATAGAAGAGTCAGAGAGACAGTCCCTTGCATATTTAGACAACTCTAATGGGTGTGAAGTGTTGTTGTGGCTTCACATGATTTTGCACCTATATTTGCCTCTCTGGACTTTACTGATCCTGGTTTTGCCCTTGGAGGCCATGAATCTCTCCTCCATATGACAATCTTTCAAATACTTGAAGATTGCTCTCCTGTTCCCTCCGAGTCTTCTCTTCACCAGGCTAAACATTCTGAGCTCTTTCAATTGATCTTGATGTGACATAAACTCAAGGTCCTTCACCATCCTAACTGCCCTTGTCAGGACATTCTCTTCTAACCAACATCCTTCTTAAGCCATGGTAACCAAAATGAACCCCAGTGCTCCAGAGTTGTTGCTATTCTTCAGTCATGGCCTACTCTTTGTGACCCCATTTGGGGTTTTCTTGGCAGAGGTACTAGAGTGATTTGACATTTCCTTCTCCAGCTTATTTTACAGATGAGGAAACTGAGGCCAGAAGGGTTAAGTGACTTGCCCAAGGTCACATAGCTAGCAAGTGTCCAAGGCCAGATTTGAACTCACAAAGATGAATATTCCTGACTCCAGGGCATGCACTCTATTCACTGTATCACCTAGCTGCTCTGACAGAATACAAGAGGATTATTATCTTCTTATTCCTGAAAGTTATGTTTCTTTTAATGAAGCCCAAGATTGCAATAACTTTTTGGACTATGACACTTCAAACTCATTGAACTTGCATTGCCCTCTGCCTTCCAGATAATTTTCAAGCAAACTGTTGTCTGAATATCAGCAGCTGATTTTTGTGAATGCAAGTGTAAGACTTTACATTCATCTCTATTGAATTTTCTACCTGACTCAATTCCTCTGGACTTTTCCACCATGTTCTAGGAATCTTTTCATCCTACAAGATAGCTTCAACCCTGAAACTCACTCCTTGGAAGTATCTTCTACCCTGGAGCCCCTTCCTCTGATGAGAGGATGGAGAGCTCTGCCCAGAACCTACATTTAAGGAGACCCAGATCAAATATCTCTTCATGTTCCACCTGGCTGTACTCCTCTTAACTTCTCCATCATTCCCTCTCTCCAGACAATTGCCCTTCTCCCTCTTTTAGCTTGCCCCATTAAACTGTAAACTTCTAAAAGACAGCTAGGTGATGCAGTGGATAGACCACCAGCCCTAGAGTCAGGAGGACCTGAGCTCAAATCCAGCCTCAGACACTTGACACTTACTAGCTGTGTGATCCTGGGCAAGTCACTTAACCTTATTGCCTAGCCAAAAAAAAAACAAAAAACAAAAAACAAAAACACACACACACACACACACACACACACACACACAGAACTGTAAGCTTCTTGAAGACAAGTATTGTCATCCTTTTTCATATTTGTATTTCCAGTGCTTAGCACAGTGCCTAGCACATAGTACACATTTAATAAATGTTTATTGACTGACTGATTGAATTTCAACTTAGTAGATTCAGTCCTAGCCTGTCAGGATCTCTTTAAATCCAGACTCTGCCATCCAGTAAGTTATCTATCACTCCAACATTTGTGTCATTTGTGAATCTAATGAGAATGCCATCTATACTTCTACCTAAATTATTGATAAAAATGTTAAACAGTATGGGACCAAGCACAGATCCCTATGGACTCCACTGGAGATTTTTTTCCCTGTTGAATCATATCAGTTGCTTTTTGAATCCAGCTAGCTAGCCGTTCTGATCTGGAATGAAGACTTCTCTTTCCCTTAGGATCTTAAAACAAGCAAACAAAAAGATAAGAAAAAGATAAAAGTACACATGCATAGTCATCGATTTAAATGCCATAGAGAGTGGCTACAATGAAGAAACAGCAAGTGAAAAACCCAGAAATTCACAGGAAATTAAATCTAGGACAAGAGCCAGTAGTAAAATGTATTGCCACAAAAATCAATGCACAATTGCATCCAACTTGGACAGCAACCTAGGAGTCCTAACACAAAGCTACAAATTTCCTAATGTAGATTTCATTAAAATTTGATGGAAAGAAACCCATAAATCTGAATGGGTTTATCTTATTCAAAAGAAACTAGATAGGTAAATGGGGGTTGGGTTGGAGCAATGTTATATTAAAAAGATATTCTTAAGGAAAGAAATAAAGGAACCACAGAGGGAAGCCCAGTGGGGATCATTTCTGTGAAGATCAATGGAGGGAAGAATAGAAGGGACTTTGTCATCAAAGGATACTAGAGAATACCAGGATAGAAGGAAGGAGTAAATGCAACAGAGTTCAGGAAATTAACCACAGAGGTATGATTGAGAAGTGATGATAGGAGATTTCCATTACCTAAACATCTGTTGGAGTTTGCTCTCTTTCTTTCTCCCCCCTCTCCCCTGTCTCTCCCTCTCCTCTCTCTGTCTCTCTGTCTCTGCCTCTGTCTCTCTCTTCTTACCTCTCCCCTCTCTGTTTCTCTGTCTTTGTCTCTATATGTGTCTCTCTCTTTGCTTCCCTCCACCTGTCTCTCTGTCTCTTTCTGTCTCTCTGTTTCTCTGTGTGTGTCTCTGTCTTTTTTTTCTCCCTCTCCTTTCCTTACCTTCTGTATTCTCTGTCTCTGTCTCTCCCTCTTCCCTCAGTCCCTGCTCTCTGTCTTTCTCTCTATCTATCTCTGTCTTTCTCTTTGTGTGTGTGTGTGTCTCTCTCTCTCTGCCAAATAAGAGAAGTTAACCATTCTTTTGCTCCCCTTAATGGCAATTGTTAATCCTTCACAAGTCAAAGGACCTAAAAAGGAGGAAATTCTATACTAGATTTGATTCTTACTAAAAGGATGGTTTCTGGGGTGGAAAAACAGGAAACTTGTAGAGGAGATGGGATACTGACTGTTCTATCCAAGAGTTCATGAAAGGGAAGGATAGGAAAGACAAGCATAGTCTGACATGCATCCTAGATTTGGGGAAAGCAGATTTCAAGTGGTCTAGAGGAAGAATAGGTAGGCACTCAACGACCAAAATTCTACCAGGGAAATCAGCTGAACAGGAATGCAAAGTCCTCAAAAATGAAATTCTGAAGACACAATAGAAAACAATCCAATGGTGAGGGAAGAAAGAATTGACTAAAAAAAAATTATGTGAGTGAACAAGAACAGCATCTACCCACTTAGATTTAAAAGTAAAATGATTGATACTTTGTGTATTTCCATCACCTACATCTTCCTGTATATTCCTTTACCTTCCCCTCTCCCTCCCCCTCTTATAACAAAGAATAAAAGAAGGAGCTGAGGGACCAGTTTGGCAAAACTAGTCAAAACCTGGATAAAGTCTGATGTTCTTTGCAGCATTCCACACCCATCATCTTCCCTCTCTGCCAGAAGGGGAAGGGGGTGTCCACTCAGATCTCTTCTTCTTTGGGGCCAATACTGGTCACTGTAATTTCACAGCATCAGTTTCCACTGTTTCGTTATTATTATTTTCATTTACATTTTGTAGTGTACATGTTTTCCCCATTTTGCTGACTTCACTTTGCACCATTTCTTCTGTTTTCCCCTGCTTCTCTCTATCCGTCATATTTGTCATTGCTTACAGCACCATAACCACCTTAGAGTTTTAGAATTTCTATGCAGATGATGAAAGCAAGGAGAGATAAAAGAGAATGGAAAAAAAGAACATGAGATGGTGATATCAAAGATAGTATCAAGAATGTCCAAGCTCAGAAGGATCTAAGACTAGCAAGAGAAGCTATGATCAATCAATCAGTTAATAAATATTTATTACCTGTTATCTATTATGTTCCAGGCATTGTGCTAAGCACTGGGAATACAAAAGAGTGGAAGGATAATCCCTGTTCTTAAGGAGCTCACCATCTAATGGAGGAGACAACATGCAAACAAATGTGTTCAAATGAACTATATGCAGGTTAAATAAATATGAAATGACTAACGGAGAGAGGGCACTAGAATTAAGAAGAGCTGGGAGCAGCTTCCTGTAGAAGATGGGATTTTAGCTGGAGCATAAAGGAAGCCAGGGAAGTCAATAACCAGAGATGGGGAGTGAGCATTCCAGGCAAGGGACACAACCAGTGAAAATGACCAGAGTCAAGTAACAGCGTGTCCTGTTTATGGAGTAGTGTGGAGACCAGAGTTTTGTGAGTTTAATGTGTATGTGTGTGTGTGTCTATGTGTCTATGTATGTGATGTGGAAGTGGTATTAGATTTGTGTTTTTCCTTGGGGTTAAGGAAAAGTCAAGAACAAGAGAGAAATGATAAAGTTTAGTCTTGATGTCAGGAAAAATTTCCTAACAATTGGAGCTACTCCAGCATAAAAGAGGTTGCTTCAAGAGGTTGTGGGTTCCCCTTCACTTGTCAGGTGTGTTGCAGTCAGGTTATTTTTTTTCCAGGTATGGGTTGGATTGGAGGTCCCTTCCAGAGGTCCCTTCCAACTCCGATGTGATTCTTGGCCCAGTTCATCAGTGGGGGAAACGTACACACAAAACAAATCTCTTAAGTTTAATGTGCATCGTTCCCATTTTCTCCATCACTTTCTTAAATCTAGACAATGAACAGAATAAAACAAGTCCTGATTTGTAGCATTTGACAATTTCAAAAGCATAAATTCTCCACATTGACAATTTAACAGTCAGCTCTAAAGCCAATTCATGGTGGCTTCAACACGTTCCTGATTAGGTTAATCCTTTTTGATATTTGTACAAGAATCATACAGGATGAGAGACCATGGGTGGATTATGAACTTCATTAAGGGCTGCTTCATTCAGAGGCTCCTACTTTTGCAGTGGATAGAGCATTGGTGCTGGAGTCAGAAAGATCTGAGCTCAAACTGGACCTTGGACTTTTACTAGCTATGTGACTTTAGGCAAGTCACTTAACCCCTGTTTGTCTCAGTTTCCTCAACTGTAAAATAGACATAATAACAACACCTATCAAATGGGCTACTTATAAAATCACTTAGCATGGTTCCTGGCACACAGTAGGTGCTATATAAATGCTTAATCCCTCCCTTATTAAAGGAGAAAACACTTCTCAGGGTCCATTACTGGGATTAAAAAGGCTTCACAGAGAAATCAGATGAACCAATCAATAAAAGTCCAAAAGGGAAAGCACTATGGCTTACTCAGAGACACCTGACAGAATGAAGAGTTTGATGAGGAGGGAGAGGGAAGTAGAGAAAACAACGGAAAAGAACTACAACAGCTCAGTGAACCCCCGACTTGGACATCATGAACTGGACTTCCTGTAGGCATTTCAAAATCAACATGTACAAAAAAAATCATTATCTTTCCACAAAAAGCCCACCCCTCTTATAACAAAAACAATGGCTAGCATTTATTAGCACTTCAAGGTTTGCAAAATACTCTGCATATGTTAATTCATTTGATCCTCCCAACAACCCTGTGAGATAGTGCTGTTACTATCCCCACTTCATAACTGAAGAAACTGAGGCACAGAGTTCAAACTACTCTATATCCGTCAAAAGTATCACTATCTTTCCAGTCATCCAGGTTGGTACCATTCTTGACTCCTAATTGTTACTTACTACATACATCCAATCTCTCACCAAGTCTACTTTCTAGAGCATTTCTTGCACACATCCCCTTTTCTCCACTAATTAGGGATTCTGAGAGATAGAGATGAAACAGGAATGCGTTGTAAGCAGTGGGGATAGCCAGTGCAAAGACACCAGGATAGGAGATAGAGTGTGTCCCATATGAGTACTAGAAAGAAGGTCAGTTTGAATGAACCAAAGAGCATATGAAGAGAGTCATGCACAACTAGGTTGGTGAGGTGTTCCATCATGTTGGCTGTCTCATCCAGCTTTGTTTCATCAGATCTGATGAGGATGTCATGCATGCTTTTATTCAAATAATTAATTAAAAAATAAGAAAAAAAAAACTGAGTTAAACAACACAGGGCCATGCCCTGATTTCTTGAGCTCTGGAGGAGATCTGCTAAGCTAACCTTGAACCATTACTGATTACTGCATGAGGCTGGCTACTCAACTAGTTCTGAATCCATCTAATGGAACTAATTGGCTAGTCTCTATCTCTTCATCTTTTCCACCACAATAACGTGAGATACTTTATTAAGTGAATTATTACAATCTATGTAAATGATATCTGTGGCACTGATAATCTTATTTGGAAGCTGTGTCTAAAAAAAGGCAAGTATCTACCCCTCCCATGGATGAACAAGACTGTATGTGCATGATTGTCCAATGCACATACAGACTCAGGTGTGCCTTTACATTTGGAAAGTACTGTGTAGTGAATCCAACCACATCCACATGTGGCTGTGCCCACTCCTTTACTCTTTACATGTGAGACCATCCAGTTCACAGGGACATGCACATATGTGCACGTGCGTGTGCGCGCGCACACACACACACACACACACACATTCACACCTTAGGGGAGGGAGAAAATCAAAGACAACATTGCTCTCAGCCAGCACCTCATAAATAGTACAAAGCAGTGGCTGTCTTTGATTGTGAAATACACCTAGCTATTTATTGCCCAGGAGAGGATAATTACATCTAGTCAGAAAGACACAGGGACCACAAAGGTGACTCTAATTATGGAGAGGAAAGCAGGATTTATTGGTGAAGCTCAGGGCACACAATATTTTGCCTCCCCATCCTTGTTATGGCAGGAGCAGGTCCCAACTCAGGGAGGCTATGAGAGCTGAGATCTTACAGAGATTGTCCCCATGGACACCCAGAATCAAATGGTCAATCAATCAGTCAGTCAACAAGCACATATTAAGTATCTACTATGTGCCAAGTAGGGAGAATACCAAAGTCTTTAAGGTTCCCACTGCCTATAGTTCTTATCTTAAGATGTATAAGTTTTCTTCTTTGTCCCTGTCCTGCATCCTTCTTCTCCCTCTAGAATAGAGATTCTCAAGCTTTTTTTGTGCCATGGACCCCTTTGGAAGCCTGGGGAAGCCTATTGACCCTTTCGCAGAATCATATTTTTAAATGCACAAAAAAACCCATAGTATTATGAAGAAGACCAATACTAGTAAAAGTTATCAAAATATAGAAAATATTAATGAACTGGTCCATATTAAGAACCCCTGTACCCCAAAACCTACTACCAAGGCCATGCAGGTCTATCACTGGGAATTTAGATATGTTTTGGTCCATAATATAATTTTGCTTAGGACACATGGGTTGATCCAACCCCTTCCTAGAATGAACAAAGAGAGATAGAGTGTCTAGAAAAAAGGGAATGGTAGTCCTATAGTGTTCTGCCCTGATCAAGACATAACTGGAATCTTGGGCAAGAGGCAGTATGGTCTGGTATTGTTTCTATTCTTCCTAGAGCACTGGCTCTGGAATCTGGGGACTCCCTTCTCAGGCCCCAACTACCTGCATGACCTTGGACAAATCACTTTACCCTGGGCCTCATTTATAGAGTGAAGGGTTGGACTAGATGACCTCTGAGGTGTCTTCCAGCTCTGGACCTTATGATCCTGCTCTTGAGATGGGTTCTGAGTACTGCATTTTAGGAAGAACATTGCGAAGTTAGACAGCATCCAGTGATGTGCAGCCAAGGATGGTGAGGAATCTTGAGGATAAGTTACAAGAACGGGAGACATTTGACCATTGGATGAGAAGAGTTAGCCAGGATATCATGGCTGCCCTGTTGTATCAGAAGGTCTGTCTCTCAGAAAAAGGCTTAAATTTGATCCCAGAGGGAAGGAGAATTAATAGGAGGAAACTTCAGAGAGGCACATTTTGCCTTTGATCTAAAGGAAAACTTCTTAAGCTACACTGTACTGTGGCCCAATAAAACAGGCTTCTCAAAACAGACAGATGAGAATATAAAGCTGCCCTACTGCCCCAAATTATTAAATAAGAAATGTGAACTCAGAGTGGCAGGAACAGTGGACATGACAGGTGATTAGCTAAGGGAGTGTGATGATGAGCCCACTACTAGACTACCTAGACCTGAGCTGGGGTGCCATCTCCTGTTATCCTGATCTATATCTGGCCGCTGGACCCAAATGGCTCCAGAAGAGAAAGTGAAGCTGGTGACTTTGCACAGCGCTTTCTCACTTAAATCTAATTCACTTGAAAGTCATGGCACAATCTCCCTGATGTCATGGTCCTCTACAAGAAAGAATGACAACCCTTTTGGCTCTAAGAGTGACCTGCTTCATGTCAAAATGGGCAAGTTCATGAAACCCAGGAAGGTGGTGCTGGTCCTGGCTGGGCGGTACTCTGGGCGCAAAGCCATCATCATCAATAACATTGATGGTGGGACTTCCGACAGCCGTGCCTTGGTGGCAGGTATTAACCATTACCCTCGCAAAGTGACTGCAACAATGGGCAAAAAGAAGATTGCCAAGAGATCAAAACTCAAGTGCTTCATGAAAGTTTATAACTACAACCACCTCATGCCCACCAGATACTCTGTGGATATCCCATTGGACAAAACAGTTGTCAACAAAGATATGTCCATGACCCTGAACTAAAACTTAAGGCGAGGAGGGAGGCTAAGGTCAAATTTGAGGAAAGGTACAAGACAGGCAAACACAAGTGGTTCTTCCAGAAGCTACAGTTTTAGAACTACTTTGTTGGTCAGTAAATAAAATGTTTATTACAAGTGAAAAAAAAAAGAGGACAAACAACAACAACAGATCTTAACTGGCAGAAGGGACTCCATTTTTGACCACTAATTGATCTGTCTATGTACCTGATACTGGTTGAGTTAATTCAAGGAAAGCAAGTTGTTGTTGTTGACTCGTTTCAGTCATGTCTGACTCTTTGTGACCCTATTTGGTGTTTTCCTGGCAAAGACACAAGAATGATTTGTCATTTCCTTCTCCAGCTCATTTTATAGATGAAGAAACTGAGACAAATAGGGTTAAGTGACTTTCCCAATGTCACATAGCTAGTAGGGGTCTCAGGCCAGATTTGATGTTTTCTTGGCAAAGATACTGGAGTAGCTTGCCACGTCCTTCTCCAGCTCATTTTACAGATGAGGAACTGAGGCAAAGAGGGTTAAATGACTTGCCTAGGGTCACACAGCTAGTAGATGTCTGAGGCTAGATTTGAACTAATGAAGATGAGTCTTCCTGATTCCAAGTCCAGTGCTCTATCCAGTGAGCCACCTAGCTGCAAGAAAATCAAGACCCTACTGGTTAGCAAACTTCATTAATTTAGGTACGCAAAGTTGGCAAACTTTCCTAATCACAGTGTCCTTGTGGTTGATAGAAGGGCAGGGTGGCAGTCTAGACTGTTGTCGCTTGTCTTTCATTTTTGAAGAGGACAGTCACATAGAGATGTCTTGACTTGTGCATGAATTGGATTTAAGGGAGCCAAACTTGCACAAATTCATCTCCCAGCTGATTAATTGCCCCTAAAGTTTCCCACTCACTCAATCCCTGTGAATCTGCCCAGCAATAACAATTAGATACAAGGGCAGAGACTTGGAGATCTGGACTCTGATTGAGGGATGTGGCCGTGCCACCTTTTCTTTCTGTGCTCTTGAGATGTAGGGCTGGGCCACTACTTACTTTCATGCCTGTGCAATGAACAGCCTGGTTCATGATCCTCTGAGTGTTTGTATTCCTTCTTGGTACCTCACCTATGATTCCCTCACAGGTAGAAATAACTAGGAGATGGAGGAACATTGAAAAGAGGCTTCATGGAGAAGACAAGGTTTATACTGGGCTTTAAAGGGGGGTAGGATTTAGGCGAGGAGAGGAAAGAAAGTATTCCAGATAAACCAGGGTAAGCAAGGGGGATGTAAAGTGAAAGGAATAATTCAAAACAAAGAGAACATACCTCCTTCCATTCTTTCCCAAGGAAATTAAGAGAGGAGGGAGAGCGATGAACATTAAAGATAATTGATTGAAAATGTAAACAAACTTCTAAACTGAAGCCCTAATCCTCCTGAGAGGAAGAAAGAACCACAGCCCCTGCCATAGGCTCATAATCTCTGTTAATACTGGATCTATATCAGCCTAAAAAGCTGTTGCCCACTTCTCAAACCTCTCAGGCTACAAGTGGGCAGAAAATCTGAGATCTAAGAGATGGAAACAAGACCTGCATCCAAAGAGAAGCTATGTGATCAAGAAGAAAAATAATACAAACTTTCCCTTCCCATCATTCCTGTGATAATACTTCATAAGATTGAGAAGTACAAGGGGCCAAAATTAGAGGTAGCTTATGACTCTAGAACTATCTGAGACAAATGAAAAGTCTGAGGGACAATTTCTGAGTAATTAATAATCAATTTATTAATTATACCTAGCAAATAATCAATAAATTGAGATCAGTGGTTCTCTCAGAAACCAGAGACCCCACCTCACCCCCAGAACATTGAATGCTTAAAAGTCTTTAGAAAAGGGGTGTCCCTAAGGGTGGAAATCAATTCTGATTGGTTAACAATCAACAAAGGGGGTGGACATATTAATGAGAAAAGTCTTCACCTCCTTCTGCTGAGAATGTGACCTGATCATCAGATTCAGTTGCCTCTAGCAATCTGGACAAAAGAATCCATCTCTACTCAAACCACTGTGGTTGGTTTTCCCCTTCATGAGCTGGGTCACCCTAAATTCTAATGGAAGGTTCTAAGGACAGGGGCTTATTTCCTAAGGGCAAGAAGTCACTTAAACTGGATTCTATTTGTAAGGGCTTCTAATTGGGTGGGGTTCCACCCAAGAAAGAGAAGCATATGCCCAGAAGATTTGGGTGATCTAATTTGTCAGCAATGTCCTTAAGTGACTGGCTGAATAATCTACAGTGTCTGGTTTCTGAATGAAGAAATAAGAAGGGAAAACCTTACTCCTAATTTAACAATTGGTTATTAATATGAGAAAAAGAATAATTTCTCTCATACTAGTGACCACTGAGCCTAACTTGGATGTTGACAAGGAGCCCTTGTACAACATAACAGGTGCTTGAGGACTTCCAGGAAAGGGGATCTCACCTTCTCCCAAAGCAATTCGTTTCACTTTGTGACAGCACCAACCATTAGGTAGATTTTTTTTTCTTTATATGTGCCCTGAATCTGCATCTCTACAACTTTCACTCTTTGCTCCCAGTTCTGCCCCTAAGGCCAAACAGATGAATTCAAATCTCTCTTCTTTATGACAGGTTTTCAAATACTTGAAGACTCTCTCTGCCCAAGTTTCTTCTCCAGAACAAAAATTCACATTTTCTTCAACTATTCTCAAATGTCATAAACTCAAGACCCTTTATCATTCTGGTTACTTTCCTCTGAACACTATAAAGCTTACAAGCATTCTTCAAAAAATACGGTGGCCAGAACCTGTACTGGTTAAATAATGAACTTTGTGGTCTTTGGGGTCAACTGGGAATATTGAAGGCAAATCCCACTGGTCAAATCTTGGATTGGGATAGTGGAAAAAAGGGAAGGGGAGCAAAAAAAATGTCACAAAAGGTGGATGTTGTTAGGTTGAAATGTATTCTTTAAAAACGAATCAATTTGGGTAGAGCCAAGAGGGCAGAGTAAAAGCAGTGACTTGATTGAGCTGTCCCCCAAAAATGGCTTTAAACAAATTATAGAGTAGCAAAACCCACAGAAAGACAGAGTGAAACAAATTTCCAGGCCATGAAAACCTGGATGGTTGATTAGAAAGGTCTATCATGCTGGATGGGGAGTGGAACACAGTTTGGTTCAGGCATACGGGGAAAACAGGACTCAATGAACCTGGAGCAGCCTTCAGAGGACTGAATCACAGGCAGCTATGGCAGTTTCCAGACTTCTCAACCCACTAATGCCAAAGACAACTCAGAAGATCAGTAGGAAAAGTCTGTGACTGTGGTGAGAGAGAAGCTTGGTCCTAGCCCCATTCCCCCCATGCAGCCCAAGGTGGCAGCTGCTTATGGAGCTTCCAGCCCACAGGCTGAGGGAGAATAGAGTGGCTGATCAGAGGGGGATTGCATGGATCTCTTTGCTGGTGCAGGATTCTCTTGCTTTGCCCATGCTTAGATTTGAGTCACAGTTCTGGGTGGCAATCCTGGGGCAAGGAGAAGTGCTGGTGTGGTGGAGCTTATAGTGGTGGTGAAGAGAAAATCCTCCTTATAGTTCCAAGGCAGAAAAGAAGTAAATGCCTCACCCTTGATCATACTACCTTGGAAGAACTGAAAATTTACAGGTCCCTGGAAGTATCTCTGAAAACAGCTGCACAAAACCCCTGAAGCTTGGAACAGTACATTCTCCACGCTGGAAATAGACTCCTACCCTAACAAAGAGTTTATAACTCAAGTAATTGACTAAGATCATGAGCAAACTGCACAAAAAAGTCAGACCGTAGAATCTTTTTTTGGTGACAAAGAAGATCAAAACATACAACCAGAAGAAGACAACAAAGTCAAAGCTTCTACACCCAAAACCTCCAAGAAAAATATGAATTGGTCCCAGGCCACAGAAGAACTCAAAAAGAATTTTGAGAAGCAAGTAAGAGAAGTAGAGGAAAAACTAGGAAGAGAAATGAGAGAGATGCAAGAAAATCATGAAAAATGGGTCAACAGCTTACTAAAGGAGACCCAAAAAATACTGAAGAAAATAACACCTTAAAAAAACCTAACCCAAATGGCAAAAGAGGTCCAAAAATCCAATGAGGAGAGTGCCTTAAAAAGCAAAATTGGCCAAATGGAAAAGGAAGTCCAAAAGCCTCCTGAAGAAAATACTTCCTTAAAAATTAGAATAGAACAATTGGAAGCTAGTGACTTTATGAGAAATCAAGACACCATAAAACAAAACCAAAAGAATGAAAAAACAGAAAACAATGTGAAATACCTCACTGGAAAAACAACTGACCTGGAAAATAGATCCAGGAGAGATAATTTAAAATTATTGAACTATCTGTGAGCCATGATCAAGACATCATCTTTCAAGAAATTATCAAGGAAAACTGCCCTGATATTTTAGAACCAGAGGGCAAAATAGAAATTTAAAGAATCCACTAATCACCTCCTGAAAGAGATCCCTAAAGGAAAACTCCTAGGAATTTCAGAGTTCCCAGCTTAAGAAGAAAATATTGCAAGCAGCCAGAAAGAACTAATTCAAGTATTGTGAAAACACAATTAGGATAACACAAGATTTAGCAGCTTCTACATTAAGGGACCACAGGGCTTGAAATATAGTATTTTGGAGGGCAAAGGAGATAGGATTATAACCAACAATCACCTACCCAGCAAAACTGAGTACAATGTTTCAGGGGAAAAATTGGACATTCAGTGAAATAGAGGACTTTCAAGCATTCTTATGAAGAGACCAGAACTGAATAGAAAATTTGACTTTCAGATACAAGACTCAAGAGAAACATGAAGAGATAAACAGGGAAGAGGAACCATAAGGGACTTATTAAGGTTGAGCTGTTTACATTCTTACATGGAAAGATGATATCTATAACTCATAAGACCTTTGTCACTATCAGGGTAGTTGGAGGGGAAAATTATATGTATGTATGTATGTATGTATGTATGTATGTATGTATGTAGATAGATAGATAGATAGATAGATAGATAGATAGATAGATAGATAGATAAATAAATGCAGGACACAAGGTGAGTTGAAGATGAAGGTGTGATATCTGGAGAATAAAATTATGGGATGAGAGGGGATTATACTGGGAGAAGGAGAAAAAGAGAGGTAGAATGGGGTAAAATATCTCACATAAAACAAACAAGAAAAGGCTTTTACAGTTGAGGGGAAATGGGGGAAGGTGAGAGGGAATGAGTGAATCTTATTCTCATTGGATTTGGCTTAAGGGGGAAATAACGTGCATACTCAATTGGGTATGGAAATCTATCTTACCCCACAAGAAAATAGGGGGAGAGGGAACAAGAGAGCAGGGGGATGATAGAAGGGAGGGCAGATGGGGGAGCGGGTAATCAGAAGCAAACTCTTCTGACAGGGTCAAAAGAGAGAATAGAATAAATGGGGGGTGTGATAGGATGAAGAGAAATATAGTTAGTTTTTTACAAGTCTACTATGGAAGTGTTTTGCATGACTACACATGTATAACCTGTATGGAGTTGCTTGCCTTCTCAACAAGGGTGGGTAGGGAGGGAGGAAGGGAGAAAATTTGGAGCCAAAAGTTTTAAAAACACATGTTTAAAAAAATGTTGAGTGGAAAACAGAATTTAGACAGATGAAATTACAGTGGGAACTGAAAGGTAATGACCCCACCACCTGGACCCTGAGAGATGGTTAGGAAATAGGTAGAAATGAGAGAGCATTGGGGATGGCAGGGATCATTTTCAGTTGCTGAAAGCAGAGTTGTAAATTGGAACACCATTTTTGCCCTGGACAAGCAGAACAAACTATGCTAGCAGTGAGTCATTTGAAAAGGGATAGCCATTCAGAAAGGTGGAGGCAGAAATGATCCCATGGAAGTAGGGTGCTGGGAAGAGATTCTAGTGGACAGCTTGAATCCTAGCTTTCCTTACAAGCAATAGGACAGTCCAGAAGTACAGATGATAAAATACTGGGTTTAGAGTCAGGAAGATCTAAATTCATATCCGGATTCAGACATTTAATAATAATAGTTAACATTTATATGGTATATTAAGGTATACAAAGTGATACACACACACACATAATCTCCCTTAATCCTTACAACAACCCCGTGAGATGAGTGCTATTGTTATTATTATCCTCATTTTACAGATGAAGCAACTGAGGTTAAGTGACTTTCCCAAGGTCACCTGCAACCCCATTCTCTGATTCCAGAGGTAGCCAGATCAGAGCATTAAACATCTAGTAAGTGACCATGATATGATTTGAGTTTAGGTCTTCCTGATTTCAAGTCCAATACTTTCTCCAATGCATCTCCTAGATGCATTGCTTCCTAGTAGTTTGATTTAAAAGCCCTGGGCTTCAGTCTTTTCATCTGTAAAGTGAGAATGTTGGACTTGATTGCCGTTAAAGTCCTTCCCAGCTCTAATTCTAATTTAGAGTGTCCTCCAAAGTAGATATCTTCTAAATTTAGCACCCTGGAGCAAAGGCCTGGGTCTCCTAAGTTCTTACGTCTCTGCCTAAAAGCAGAGGACAGGTACATTTGCATTATTTTCTGCAAAGCTCTGTTAAAACACTGGCCTCTATATGCCTCGTAGCTACGATTTACTTCCAAAAAATCCATGGGGAAATAGCCCCTGTTTCATATGTCTCAACATCTGGCATCAACAATTATACATTTCCCCAAAATGAGTCCATTTTATGGAAGCTCTCCACAGTGTTTTCATTGTCAATGCATTCCCCACTTTGCAAAATAGTCAACTATTTATTAATTTGTTATTAGGAGTGGAGATCAAGACTCACAGAGCAGGGTAGAGTGTGCCCTGTTTTTATTTCACACATTTCAAATATTAGCTCCAACTTGCTGTTATGAAGCAAATAAATGAGCATGGTCTTTGCCCCAAGGCCATCTTTTCCAGTAGAGCTCTGTGATAGGTAAGGTTAACAAGAGAAATTTCAAAATATCTCCTCAAAGAACATTTCCAAGCCTAATGGGTCATGGACTGACTTTGATCAATTAGTATTCCATCCCCTCTTGTGCTACATAGTAGACATAAGTGTGACATGGGCACCTTTATAACCCTTAGCCAGGAGGAGAAAGAAATATCAGAAATCAGACATTCCTATTTTTTCCCTAAGAGAAGCCCAGCAGGGATGCACTAGAGCCAGCTGTTAGTTGCTTGTGAGAGCTGGTTGTTAATTTGCACTTCAGAAATTGTTACAAATCAGACCTGGATTCATTGTTTGGTTGGCTATCTAGGCTTAAGAAAGAGACAATGAAAATGGAAATAGTGCAGATTAAACTTAAAAGGTTGTTGCCTGTGTACACTTTTTTTTTCCTGGAGAGCTAGTTCTTAAACATTTGCCAGCACACTGGATTCACAAATGGAAAAGAAAGTAGAGGGAATAATTAGAGCTCTGTATTTCACAAGAAAGTTTCTCAGATCTCAGCCAAGACCAAAAGAAGAGGTCCAAAAAATTTTCAAGGTCAACCCTGGGATAAGCCTGACTCACTACTACCCTCTCAAATAATTATAATGCTCCAATTTCCCAAAACCTAGACCTAGTGGTTGAAGCAAATAATAACACCTTGTCTGCTTAACAACCATTGCCTTAGAATCTCTTATAGGTAAAGAAAATGAGGGAAGCTTCACCAAAATACATGCATTAGAAATGCAATATATTTCAAATAGAGGGAGGGAGACCATTTTGTGTGTATGTGTGTGTGTACATATGTGCTGTTTCATTGTATGAACATCCCTGAGGTTATCAGACATCTAGCCTAGAATGGTACTATGAGACTCAAACTGCAGAGTTGGAAATTCAGTAGAAGAACAATACCCGGTGTCTACCAGTCCTTAGAGCCTCAACTGGGTTTAAAGAGTATATTTCAATAAATCCCCCTAATATATGTAAATTTTATGTATGAGCTGTCTTTCATTCTTCTGCTGTGGTTGACTACTGGTGTACCAGAAAATCATCTGTTTAAAGAACATTTGCTGCTAAGTGTTAGGCAAAGTAATTGGAAGACCCAGATCACCTCTCCTGCTTCAGATAATCTCTATGAACTTCCAGATCAAATCAAAGGCATAGTGTCCAGAATACTGAATAGGTGGGTCCCTTTGGACTTTGTCTTGGACAGATGACATCTAGTCGGCATCACAGATAGAAAACTTCGAAATTACTGAAGAGACCATCTAAGCCAACCCCCTTATCATGCAGATGAGAAAATTAGGGATTAGGGAAGTTCTGACTGGCACAAGGCCACATGGGTAGGAAACATCAGGAGTAGAATTTGCAAATAGGTCCTCTGATTCTAAAGGCAGCCAAATGAGAACATTAAAAACATTCCTGTCTTCAAGAAGCTTATATTATAATGAGTATGATATTCAATTTTGGGTGACATGTTTTAGGAAGGGTTTGGACAAGCTGGAGAGCATCCAGAGGAGAGAAACCAGAATAGTAAAGACCAAGGAAAGCAGGGCTTGATGGTATGCCATGTGACATTCAGGTGAATACCCCAGAAATTAGAGATACTAAGCCTGGAGAGGAGACACTTCAGTGGAGACACAATAGCAGTCCTCATATATTTAAAAGTCTGGTTCATAAAATAATAATTAGTTTTGTTCTTCTTGGGTCTCAGAATGCAGAACCAAGAGCAAGGGAATGGGTTGGGGTGAGGTGGGGAGGAATTGCAAAGAGACCGATTTAGGCTTGATGCAGGAAGTAGGATGGACTGGGCAATGAGGAGTGGGTAGTGGGCTTCTTGCTCAGTGGAGGTCTTCAAGCAGAGACCCTCTTGTCAGGATGTTGGAGAGGGGCATCCTCACGGCCATGGATTAATCTAGTTCAGTGGTTCTTAATTCCAGTGCTTTCCCTCTTTTAATTATTTCCTGTTTATCCTGTATGTAGTCTGTTTTGTATATAACCCTCCCATTCGATTGTAAGCTCCTTGAGGGCAGCAGCTGTTTTTTTTTAACTCTTTGTAACCCCAGTGCTTAGCACAGTGCCTGATACATAATAGGCACTTAATAAATGTTTAATGCACTTGATGAATTCATCTTTTGGACTTTGACAGACTGGTGAAATCTATGGACTCTTCAGAATGATGTTTTTAAATAGTTGAGGGAAATGCTAAATTTCACTTAGAAACTAGTTTTTCCTATCTAAATTCACAGTCACCTGGTTAAGAATCTCTGGTGTAATTGACCACAGTGTTTCTTTTTAGATGGGAGGCTGTGGGGTTTTGTGCAGCCGGTGTTGGGAACCATAGGGAGAGGTTGGGATTTTAAGGGCTTTATCATTTTGCCTCTCTGATCATTTACTGATTGCGTTCAATCCATTGTCTTCCATCATTCCTTTGCTGAAAAAAAAACCAACCAAACAGAATGCTTTGTCTCGCCTGAAGGCCTGGAAAGAGAAAGGAAAAGAAGGGCCTCACCCCACTTTAGCTTGCCAACAGATGTGATTGATCTGGCTGAGTCTTTTCTGCATGCATGATTGGTTGATGGGTGACCTAGCAATTGGTTAGTTAAGCTCTATACCCCAAACAACTGTCTGATAGCAAAAAGATGAAGAGAGTTGAAGAGTAGGAAGGGATTTCTAAAACTCAGTGACATTACAGATCAGATTAAAAACCCTGGCATTGTTCTTAATGATGTTAAAGCTATTGACTATATTTCAATTGGCTCCTTTGCATCTCCCTACATCCAGGGTATACTCTGGATGTGATCCCAATGATACAAATAAGAGATTCAGAAATTAAGTGAGTCTTTTTTCATGTTTTTTTTTCTTTTGGCCTGTTTCTTCTTTCACAGCATGATTAATGTAAAAATGTGTTTTACATGATTGCATATTCCTATATCTAATTATTTACCATCCTAGAGAGGGGGTAGATGAAGGAGGGAGGGAGAAAATTTGAAAATAATTTTTTAAATGTTAAAAATTGTCTTTACATGTAATTGGGAAAAATAAAATATTATCTTTAAAAAAAAAAAGAAGTTAAATCCAGGAACACTCAGAAAATAACAAACCAGATCTGAATTCTAGTCTCTCCTGATTTAAGCATCAACACTCACTCCTGCTGCTTCCCTAGTGGTCACATCACCTGCACATAGGAATACCTTGATCTTCTTGCAACATTTATTTTCCTAGCCAGCCTTGTTTCAATGCTGCTTGCAATCATTAGCATTTCTCTGTTAAATGAACATGGGGAAAGTCAACAACCTTACTTTGATCTGGAATGTTTTTTATAGAAATATTTCTGAGATTTCACTGTTAACTTCTAATTAACATGAAATCTTTGGCTTCAAATGCACACTTTTTTGTCTTAAAAATCCTTCTCTGTCTTTTTCATAAATAGGTGCTAGATGATCTCAAAGACCTTTCCTCTTTTAATTAACCAGAAAAATCCTTAAAGTTCAATCGCTTATTGAGGCATTTGTTAAATAGTAGGTCACTGCATATGGAAGGAAGCCTGGCCCCTGAATTCTGATAGTTTCATTACCTAGATGACCTTAGACAAGATCCTCTTTCTGTGATTTCATTTCAGCAAAATGGGAAGAATGATTGTTTGAACTGTGATCCCAGAGGCTTGTCAGAAGATTCAAATCCTGGCTGTGATACTTAGGCCCTCTATTACTTCAGGCAAATCACTTAGACTCTTGGCTTTGGTTTCCTCTCTTGCAAAATGAGGAATTTGGACTAGATGGCCAGAAATTTATTCTAGCTCTCCATCTTATGAATCTCAATAAAATAATGGATGGGAAACTGCTGGTAAACCATGAAAGGCTGTGAAGGATTACACACTCTTCTTTCTATAATATAGAGCTAACTCATTCCTGGGATACAGCTTACTAGATACACTGTATAACTTGGAAAGGTTTAGCTAGACCCTATTTGCATGGTATTGCTATATAAACAAGCTTACAATTTCACAGATATGCCAGACTAATTCTTAGAGCTTACTGGAGTGATAAAAAGTTAAGTGACTTGCCTAGGGTGCCATAGGCACCAGGTGTCAGAGTTAGGATTTGAACCCAGTTCTTCTTCACTATGAGGCCAGTTCTCTGATTCATAGTGGTCTGATTTTATGCTATTTGCTAATTATTTCATATACCTAAATTCATTAATGTGATCAGACAATTTTCTTTGGCAGGGTTGTCTCTTTCCAGTTTGGAAATTAAAATGGCCTTGATCTCAAGAATTAGGCAAGACATCGTCTCTTTTCCCCCATAGTTAATGGCAGGAATCATTTACTCATTGAAGTTTTAGAAAAATTCATCAAGTATTCTACTTAATCTATATTGCCCTTAAATCTGGCAGCTCCTTCTCTCCTTTCCATCCATCTCACCCAACCCCTTCTCTTAGTACAGCTGAAAGCACAGGAATGTCATTATTGTCCTATCCTTTGACAATTCACCAAGCTTCTACATTGTTGAATGGGAAAATGCTCTGAGATTTCTTGCCTGCTAGACAACTGCAGCAAACCAGTCCATCTTGTGAATCCAGGATTTTCCTCATCTAATGCCTTTAGATGGTCATATCAAGGAAACAGGCATTCCTTAGCAAATTGTTTCTCACTTGGTTATTGACTGTCTTTCTGTCATTTTGGACCTGTTTCCAACCAGTGTGTCCATTAACCCAGTTGGAAATGTCATTGCCAGAGGAAGGAAACATCCTTTAGACTGGATGGTCCATTCGGAATCCTTTATCCCTAATTTATTCCCTTCCTGAAGAAGAACCCCACGATCTTTGCTAATAACATCCACTGATCTGCAGTCAGCCTTGGTATTTCAAACGGGAACACCAGAAACCATTCCTGGAAAGAGCTAAGTCATTCAGCAACTTATTCCCAAGACTTCCATAGTCATCATGGCCATTCTCTACCCTTCTGTTACTACAATACCCTCCCCACTCACTTTTTTCAGCTTTTGCTCTGAGAGCTATGACCAAATCAACACTACCATTACCTTGGCAAAGGGCATGTCAGTGCTATATTGGACTACTATGTTGTTCTCTATCTAGGTAGCTAGATAAGGCAAGTACATACAGAATTGGGCCTGGAGTCAAGGAGACTTGAGTTCAAATCTACCCTCGGACACTTACTAGCTATGTAACTAATCCAATAAATATGAATCAAATCCCTCTTATGTGCCAGGCACTGTGGTAAATGCTGGGGGTATAATTAATAAAAAGAAACAGTCCCTGTTCTCAAGCAGCTTACAATCTAAAGCAACTTTATTTTTAACCCTGGCTAAATCATTTAACCTCTTTCTGTCTCAGATCTGTAAAATGGGAATAATAATAATGATAACAACTACCTCTCAGAGTTGTGAGGATACAATGAAATAATATTTGGGAAGTGTTCTG
Organism: Phascolarctos cinereus; assembly: GCF_003287225.1. NCBI lineage: Eukaryota > Metazoa > Chordata > Mammalia > Diprotodontia > Phascolarctidae > Phascolarctos > Phascolarctos cinereus. Next base: position 687,423,775 of record NW_027555847.1, on the reverse strand, counting down.
TGAACCTTAAAGCAGTATAGAATTGCCAGTTATTATCATTATTATTGTTCATGCTGTCGTTCAGTCATTTCAGTTGTGTATGACTCTTCCTGGCCCCATTTGGGGTTTTCTTGGCAAAGATACTGGAGTGATTTGCCATTTCCTTCTCCGGCTCATTTTACATATGAGGAAACTGAGGCAAATAGGGTTAAGTGACTTGCCAAGGGTCTCGTAGCTAGTGAGTGTCTGAGGCCAGATTTCAATTCTTGAAGATGAATCTTCCTGACTCCCGGCCCAGTACACTCTCCACTGTGCCACCTAGCTGCCCAACAGGATATATGTGGGTATGTCTGCATATATACATACTATATACTAATGATATATACATACATACATACATATATATATGTGTGTGTGTGTGTGCATACACATACACACATACACTATGTACAAATGATATATACATATATACTGTGTAAAAACAAGATACGTATGCATGCATATATATGTACACACACATATAGGATAGCCAACAGGGGGACGACATCAGGAGAGGAAGGGGAATTTTACCTGGGACTGAAAGAAGCCAGGGAATCTAGGAGGTGCAGATGAAGAATAGCAATGTCAGGCAGTGAAAGTAAATGGAGTTGTGGAAGGCACATCAAGAAGGCCGATGCCACTGTTTGTGGAGTAGGTAGAGGTGAGTTAGGTGTAAGGAGCCTGGAAAGGTAGGAGGGGGCCAGGTTATGAAGGTCTTTGAATTCCAAGCAGAGGATTTCTTACATCCTGGGGACTATGCTGGCCCCCAGGGACTGAAGGCCAGACACATTACATCTCTCCCCTCCCCAAGGGTTCTCTAGTCCCTTTAGAGGGTTAGGGAGTGGCTAGCTTCTGTCATTGGCTCAAGCTCTTGCTGAAAGTGTTCCTCCAATTTTGGGAGTCCCCAGTATTCCACTTCCATTTATCCACTTAACAGTTAAATTAGCTCTTACATGAACATGAGCATTAACTTCAAATGTAGAGCAAGAACAAACATAAATATACATCCATCCCCAACACCCGGGAGCATAATCCCTCCTACACCACTTGGTCTCTGAAGAGGGGAAGGGGATCAAGCTAACCCTTAGCTCAGTTCCTATAGAGCTTCAGACCCACGAAGTTCAAACTCCAAGTACCCTGGCTTCTCAGGGCTTCACTGCTGGGTTGGCAGCAACTTCTGGTCTGGAATCCTGGGCTCCAAAGCCCTCAGGGCTTAGGTTCCTGGATCGACAGACTATACACTCAGCACTTAGAACTGAAAAAAACCAAATGAAACAAGACCGAAACCCCAAGCTTGCTTCTCAGGTTCACAGAGCCTAAAGCAGAAGGGAAATTGGCCCTTCCCTCTCCCCAGCTTAGGCATGGTGTCCACACTGCGGGTGACTCTGGGACTGGACACTGAGAGAGAGAGACAGAGAGACAGAGAGACAGAGAAAGAGAGAGACACAGGGAGAGAGAGGCAAGGATGGATGGATAGATAGATAGATCTGTATAGACAGAGGTATCTATATCTCTCTCTCTCTCTCTCTCCATATATACATATACATATACATATACATATACATATACATATACATACATATACATACATGCACACATATTATACATATATAACATACATACATATATATACATATATATACATATATATGTATATATGTTCATACACATAGAGACAGAGACAGAAAGACAGGTATATATCCTTGTATATCCCTGTATATATGTGTGTGTGTGTGTGTGTGTGTGTGTGTGTGTGCGCGTGTGCATACATGTGTGCATGTTTATGTGTATGCATGTATACTTGTGTGCATGTATGGGAGAGAGAGAGAGAGAGAGAGAGGGAGAGAGAGAGAGAGAGGGAGAGAGAGAGAGAGAGAGAGAGAGAGAGGAGACAGAGGGGAGGGAGAGAGAGGGAAAGGAGGGAGAGAGAAAGAAGAGAGAGAGAGAGAGAAACTGTTTCACTGTCTCAGTCTGGTGGTTTAACAGTATAGGTAGTTCCTGTTATGTAGCCAATGGGAAAAGACTGCTCCCTTGCTCCCTGCCATATCATAGGAGAGTGCAGAATGTCTTCTCTGACATCTTCATGGGTACCTCCATCTTAAGTGATCTGGGTATAGCACCAAAGCTTGGTTACATATATTTGATCCTGGAGGTAATAAGAAGACACTGGAGTGTCCCTTCTCCAAACCTGAGGCCCCACAGGAAATCATGGATGGTGACCTCTAAATGGACAAATGGGGAAGCATAATATGTATGGATGTATGTTTTATAAACATATATGTCTGTATACATGCAAATATATAAATATATAGAGATCCACATATGCATGTATACAGAGATGTGTGTATATAAATAGATATACACACAAGTATGCATTTTGTTTATTTTTAATTACAGGAATGCATTCAAGTTACTGTTAGATGGAAAGGAAAATAGACACCCTTACCCTTCCCCACCTTACTTGAGCTGGGTTCACCTGGCACCCATTTCTAATTGTCCTTTTATTTTTATTCTGTTAAAGATTGCATTTGATAGCTCTAACCCTATTTCTCATAAACATCTGTGGCTGATGCTGTCCTTGCATTTCCTGGCATCCTTGTGTTCCAGGACTGAGGTCTGGGGCAGTTCCAAGAGTCTCATGGGGGACCATGGCCTTTCCCAGCACAAGGCTGGAGCTCACTGCTGGAGGAGACTTCTTGCACTTTAACTAGGGGCATCATTGTGAGCCATTTCATCCCTACACTTCCAAGGTCAGAATTCCTAAGAATGAAGGTTACATTTTTATAAATCTCCCCCATAGGCAGACATAGGAGGCTAAGAGTAAACAGCTGTCATGTATGTAAAATGATCTGTAAACCTTAGGTACTCTATACATGTTAGCTATTACGTTATTGTTATAATGCTAAATTATAACTGCATCAGAATCAGCATCATTGGACCAGATATCTCGCGAAAGCCTTTTTTTGACTCAAAATCTGTGACTCTGATTCTTCCAGCCACCTAAGGTCAGTGAACCCATCAAAACTAAGAGAGCAGCACACCCCCTTCCATGAAGTCCTATTAACAGCCCACTGGGCTGTATTGAAATGACTAAATGCTGGCTTTATGAATATACTGTCTTGTTGCTACATGTACACATTCTCCAATTGCATTGATGCCTACCCCACTACTCAGGCTGATAAAAAGAAAGTTAAAGTGAATCTGCTAAAAGAATTTTAAACCACTGTTTGGAAAGCTATTATCCATCAGTAGCAAATGAGAGATTCATTCAGGGACCAGATAAAGAAGGCTGTTTGTAAAACTCTACATATTCAACAGTCCTTCTATTGTCCTTAGCACTCTTCAGCCATAGAAGCGATGGAGAGACACAATGGCATTCTGAAAAAGCAGTAGTGGTCTAAGATGTGTGCCAAAACCCAGCTGAAAGGGCCAGATGCATTCACCTTCATTCAGTGGAGCATAAAATGCACCCCTAAGAAAAAAATGTGCTTTAGCAAACGTGAAATACTCCAAGGAAGACACAGGCAAACTCCCCCAAGCCCACTGTTCAGCTCTAGGTATTCAAATCTTGATGCTTTTACGTTGAATTATTGCCAGATGTGAAGTATGTTAAGGCCTTCCTTCCATTGCTTTATGGAGCCAGACTGAGCATTTTACAAAAGGATATTGAGAAATTTCTCTTAAAAAAAAAAGCAACTTACTTGTTTCAACCTTTCTAAACGGAAAATAGGTAGACAGACAGACAAACAGATGGACAGACAGACAGATAGTAGGTAGATACATAAGTAGATAGACAGATAGATAGATAGATAGATAGATAGATAGATAGATAGATAGATATGAGGAGGGTATATTTTCTGTATAGATAGATATTTATAGATATAGCTATATATTTATCTGTCCATCTGTCTTTCTGTCTGTCCATCTTTTAATCTATCTGTTTTTCTATCTTTATGTCTATTTATCTATGTCTATCCTTTCATCTATCTATCCATCTATCTGTCTGTCTTTCTGTCTATGCCTGTCTTTTTTATCTGTCTGTGTTTCTATATTTTTGTCTATCCATCCATCCATCCATCTATCCATCTATCTACCTATCTCTATCCTTTCATCCATCCGTCTATCTCTCTATCTATCCATCCATCCATCCATCTATGCATCTGTATGTCTATGTTTTTATCTGTTTGTTTTTCTACATTTTTGTCTATCCATCTATTTTTATCCATTTAACTATCTATATGTCTGTCTGTCTATCATACCATCTCCATACATCTTCCCCTCCTCCATTAGAACGTAAGCTCTTTGTGGGCAGGATTTTTTTTTTTTTTGCTTTTGGCGTCTAAAATTTTTGGTATAGGATCCTACGAGTTGGTGACAAGTAGAAGCTTGTTGGAGCATATGATGGGGCAGCCTCTGTCTCCTGAGCCTGTTCATTCCACTTTTGATAAGTCTCAGGATTCTAATGTTTTTCCTCTAAACATTCTCCACTTTTTCAACGTTCTTTCTGTCCCTGTTGTTACTTAGTCATTTTTTCAGCCATGTCTGACTCTCTGTGACCCCATTTAGGATTTTCTTGGCAGAGATACTGGATAGGCTTTCCATTTCCTTCTCCAGCTCGTTTTACAGATGAGGAAACTGAGGCAAACAGGGTTAAGTGACTTGCCTAGGGTCACACAGTTTTCTTGGCAGAGATACTGGAGTGGTTTGCCATTTCCTTCTCCAGCTCATTTTACAGATGAGGAAACTGAGGCAAACAAGGTGAAGTGACTTGCCCAGGGTCACACTGTTAATGAGTGTCTGAGGGTGTATTTGAACTCAGGCCTTCCTGACTACAGGCCCTGCATTCTATCCATTCATAAAGAATGATAAGTGGGAGATTCTTCCCCTAAGACATTCCTTTTCCCTATTCTCTCCACAGTGTGGGAAAGATAAGGCCCAGCTCACTACTCAAAGAGCTAACCTTTTACATCTTGAACATACACCACATACGAGTTTCTGAGACATTCTTCCGAACTCCCTCCTGCTTCCCCTCCCCTTAAAGAAGTTCCCATCTAAATCTGAGAGGAGGGTTAACATGATGTAATGGAAAGAATGTTGGATTTCTTTCACTAGATACAGAAAAAGTAATTGCCAAAATGCTACGCTCATTTATATTAAAAAATACTGAAATACGTGTGGATTTCAAAAGGGCCTTTCTTTACTGGGATCAAAAGCATGTATCCAAAATTGCAACTGTCAGTGTAAGTGTGTGGGAGGATACAGTGAGAGAGGAAGGAGGAGACACCCTCATTGGAGACATTTTAATGGTGTTCCTGGTTCTCATAAAAAGCAAAATAGATGATTTCAACCAAATAACATAAAATAAAAGATAGTAGAAGAAGAGAAATTGCGGTGTGCGTGTGTGTGTGTGTGTGTGTGTGTGCATGTAAAGATTTATATCACATATTACTAATAAAAGTCTGGCATTTAAGATATATAGGTTACTGATACAAATATCTCCCAGTCTATCCTCAATAGATGAGTGGTCAAAGGACATGAACAGTTTTCAAAAGAATTGCCAATTATAAATGACCACATAAAATGTTCTCCAGGTCACTAATAGGAAGAGAAATGCAGTTTAAAACAATTCTGAAATTTCATCTCACTTCCTCAAATTGACAAAGATAACAAAAACCAGAAATCATCAATGTTGGAGGGACTGTGGGAAAGCAGACACACCAAGGATCTGTGGCAAAACTGTGACTCAATCGACCATTTGGCATATCAGATTTGAATTATGCAAGAAAAGTGACTAACCCCTCTGTGCGCTATAGCAATCCCACTACTGGACATAGGGTCAAAGAGAGACACAACATTCCAATGCATACCAAAAATATTCAGAACAACTTATTTGAGGTGGTAAAGAACCAAGTGTCCACCACAGAAAGTAGCTGAGAAAAAAAAAAACAACACCACCACTATGATACATGAATGTGGAAGAATTATATTATACAGTGAAATTTGCAAATACGACAAAGTCAGAGAAACATGGTAAGATTTGTATGAACTGGCTTCAAGTGGAATGAGCTAAACCAAAACCTATTAAGCAATGTTTATGAAGCGCCTACTGTGTTGTGGGTTCTGTGTTAGGCATTGCAAAGACAAAGACGAAAGTGAAACATTTCCTGGCCTTGAGGAACTTGAAATGGGTGTGTGAGTGCGTGTGTGTTTGTTAGAAACAATGTGTGTATGTGTGTGTGTGTGTGTGTATACACATTATATGTGTGTACATAATTCATTGAACTAGAATTTAATTGCTATTATTAATAGCTATAATATATAGCTATATATAAAAACACACACATGTATAAACAAACACATACATGCATACTTGTGTATAAAGAGAGAATAGAATGTGTGTATATGTATGTATGTATATATACATACACATACATATATATGTGTGTGTGTGTATATATGTATAATTATAAAACACACAAATATATTTTAAGTGCCTGAAGAACAGGAACTGTTTCACTTTTATTTTTGTCTTTCGTATATGTAAATATGTGTATATATAATATATTTTCATTATATATAATAATATATAATATAATAATATATAATATAATTTTGTATACAATAATTATATAATATAAATGTATATATGTATGTTTTATATATATATATATATATGTATATACACGTGCACACACACACAATATGCTGGACACTATGCTAAGCATTTAACAGTTTTTATCTCATTTGAGCCTTACAAGAAACCCTGGGAGGTAAGTGCTATTATTATCCCCCTTTTATAAGTGAGGAAACAGAGGTTAAATGAGTAGCCCAGGATTACACAATTAGTAAGTGTCTAAGGTCAGATTTGAACTCATGTCTTCCTGGCTGCAAGCCCAGTGCTATATCAACAGCGCCCCCTAGCTGACAATGATAATCTAGGAGAATATATTATGAAACCTTCCACTCTCTTCATGGCATAGAGGGTAATCGCCATCTTTGCCACAAGGGAAGATTGAATCTGAAATGGAGTGCAGGAGGAGAGACTTTTTTCCCCCTAGAAATAACTGTGAGGTGAATATAATTGGATTTTGCAATGGACCACATTGACAGGAAGAAATAGAGCCTGGTTGTGTAGCTTTCTGAGAGGCAGAGTTTCCAAGTAGACAGTATTGCCTTCTTCCCATACAAAAAGAAACCAGGAACATCTTGTAGAAGTATTGTTATTCATTTCTTTTCAATCATGCCCAACTCTCCATGGCTTCATTTGAAGTTTTCTTGGCAAAGATACTAGAGTGGTTTGCTATTTCTTTCTCCAGCTCATTTTACAGACAAGGAAATTGAGGCAAACAGGGTGAAGTGACTTGCCCATGGTCACACAGATCTACTGTACCACCAAGGTGCCCATCTTTCAGGAGCAGCAAGAAAAAAAGCAATGAGGGATATGATGGATATTTGAACAAAAGAAGATTGCAACAGCAGTTGGAGTGGGAGACTGGAGACTTTGGAAGCTGTATTTTCAATCAAAAGACCTGGGTTCAAATCTTAGCTCTGCCACTTTGTGTATGTGTGGCTTTAAGTGAGTCACATAGCCACTCTAGATTTCATTTCTTCTCCTTCTCCTCCTTCTCCTCCTCCTCCTCCTCTTCCTCCCTCTCCTCTTCTTTCCAAATGAGGGAACTGGACTACCAGCTCTAAATCCTCTGTAGCTATGAAAGAGCAAATGAGATTCACTGGAACTTTAATTTTCAACAGTCTTTTATTGATATCTTTTATTTAAATGTCATTGAGATTTCCTGCTATATTTGTCTCTCTTCCATTCCCAGAAGGCCATCCCTTACAACAAAGTTTATTCAAAAAAGAAAGAAAAAAAGGAAAAAGAGAAAAATTATTAAACTGACCAACACATCCAAAAATAAAAATATACACTATATGCAATGTTCTACACCTGTCACCACTGACCTCCATCCCCCACCTCTGCCAAGAAGTAGGAAAGAGTTATCATCTCCTATCTTCTTCAGGGCCAAGCTTGTTTATAATAATTGTTTAACATTCATTTTCAACATGTTTGTGATCATTATTCTTTCCATTTGTGGGGTTGTAGTCAATTGTATATTATTTATCTGGCTTTTATTACTTTACTTTGCATCAGTTCGTGTAGTTCTTTTCAAGCTTCTCCACATTCATGTTTATGTTTTCTTATAACATGGTAAAATGTCATTGTGTTTGGTTTATTTAGCTACACTCCAATCAATGGTCACCTACTTTGTTTCCAATTCTTTGCCAGAAAAAAAAGTGAGGCTACAAATATTTTAATGTGTACAGGTGTAGACTTCTCTTTGTCAGTGACCTCCTTCTCATTGGAACTTGGGAGTGCTTCCAATACCCTGGACTTTCCCATTTAATTAAAGCCTGTTGTTGGAGATAGCCTGAGCTCCTCCTTACACTCAGACTTTTACTTGTGTTTGAAGTGGGTACCAATTTGTGTAGATGTGTCTTCGGCTTGCACATCACAGACTGACCCCTACACAGTCTAATGAAGTGAGAGAATCTGGGAAAGAAAGCCTTAGGGAACCTGGCTGTGGTCTTCCCTAGAAGCAGCCACGAACCCAAAGTCAGTGGGGAAAAGTTGGCTCTAGAGAAGGAGTGGATGGAAATTAATTCCTAAAATATCCATGCTCTAGCTAGAAAAGCAAATTACTACAAATGGGAGGAGAGAGAGAGAGAGAGAGAGAGAGAGAGAGAGAGAGAGAGAGAGAGAGGAGAGAGAGGAGAGAGAGAGAGAGAGAGAGAGAGAGAGAGAGAGAGAGAGACAGAGAGAGAGAGCCATTGCCTCTGAGTTATTGTATTATCTCTCAATTTTATTGTTTTTATTATCTGTCACTGTGACAAACCATTTAATGCACCTTTCAAGAACAATTTCTCTGCTGTCCTCTCTTTGAAAACATAAATTGTCACCCTCTGTGTCCCCAAGGGTTCCTCTCATGGCCCACTGGTATTCAAATGTGTGCAAAATGTTCTTCTCAGACTACTCAGCAAAGTGCACTTTTGGGTAGAGGCTCACGCCTGGGCTCAGGAGCCCAATCTTTATTTGTTTGTTTGCTTATGCTGATCACAGGTGCTGGATCACTGCCAAACCTTCACTCCCATCTCAGCAGGGAGTTGTCAGCTTTAACTGCAGATGCAGACACAGGTTTAACTCAAAAGGAGAACAGGAATTTGAGTAGATATTTAGATATGTTAGTGCTGGACTGCAATCTCAGTATGAGCCAAGATTGTAACATGGCAGCCAAAAAATTCCCCATGACAGGGATTTTGCAAATTGTAAAGCAAAGCATCCCCTTAATAAAAGAATTCCCCAAGCAGGTTCCCCTCCCCTGGAGGCCATGTACTAGTTTTAGATAGATAGATAGATAGATAGATAGATAGATAGATAGATAGATAGATAGATAGATAGATGGATGGATGGATGGATGGATAGATGGATGGATGGATGGATGGATGGATGGATGGATGGATGGATGGATGGATGGATGGATGGACGGACGGACGGACGGACGGACAGACAGACAGACAGACAGACAGACAGACAGACAGATAGATAGATAGATAGATAGATAGATAGATAGATAGATAGATGAATGGATGGATGGATGGATGGATAGATAGATAGGATAGCTAGATAGACAAACAGACATAGACAGACAGACAGATAGATGCATAGACAGAAATGTAGAGATGATAAGGGATATGTGTATATATATATGTGTGTGTGTGTGTGTGTGTGTGTGTGTGTGTGTACCTATATATACAGAGAGAGAGAGAGAGAGAGAGAGAGAGAGAGAGAGAGAGAGAGAGAGAGATAAGTTAGGAGATTTCTCTATGCCATATTGCATAGAGGACAGAAAATTGGCCTCAAAGCTAGGAAGACCTAGGTTCAAATCCTACTTCTTACCTATAGTATCTGTGTGACTCTCAGCAAATAGTGCAAGCACAAATGTATGACATATTATGAATATATGTATATATATATATATATATATATATACATGTGTATATACATATACATCCCTGTGTATATTCGTAGATATAGCTAGATCTATATCTAACAACAAAGAGATAGATAGATAGATAGATAGATAGATAGATAGATAGATAGACAGATATCCTCCTTCCCCCACTGTGTGCAAGTTTTTTATTTAATTTGGCTACATCTGGGGCAGAATTGGGACTTGAATGCAGTTCCTCTACACATTATGACTCCATGTCCAGAGGATTTTGAGGTATATCATTCTTCCCTTCTTTCTGTCATGCAGTCTGGGCCAGTCCACTGAACTGCTTGGGAGAATTCAAAGTTTTTGCTAGAAATCACAAACAGTAACACTAAAAAATATGGACCTTTATTTGGCATATTTGGCATATTTTAAGTAATAATAAAAATAGCATCATTTATATAGCATTCTAAAGTTTGCAAAGTGCTTATACATATGTTATTTCATTTTATTCTGTTTGTTTGTTTTGTTTTTAGGCAACTGGGGTTAAGTGACTTGCCCAGGTTCACACAGCTAGTAAGTCAAGTGTTTGGTCTGAGGCCGGATTTGAACTTAGGTACTCCTGATTTCAGGGCTGGTGCTGTATCCACTGCGCCACCTAGAGGCTCCTGAAATAAGCCTTCCATTTTTTTTTTAGGCAATTGGGGTTGAGTGACTTGCCCAGGGTCACACAGCTAGTGTCAAGTGTCTGGTCAGAGGCTGGATTTGAACTCAGGTCCTCCTGACTTCAGGCTATTTCATTTTATTCTGACAACAACTTGTGAAGTAGGTACCCATTTTACATGTGAAGAAACTGAGGCTGCAAGAGGTTAAGAGACTTGCCCAGGGTCACATAAAGCTAAGTATCTGAGGCAAAATTTGAACTGAGGTCTTCCTGCCTCCAAGTCCAGCACTCTACCCATTATATCACCCAGCTGTCTATCTCCTTAATATAGAGGAAGGTGTTGAGACATGTTGGGTTGGGGGTAGGATGATGGGGGTGGAAGTTAAGGATATATTAGATCATGGTAAATGGAGAGAAAAGGATATGATTGGATCCCCAGAGGGGTAGGAAACATCTGTGACTTACCTTGGGTGAAATGATCTTTAAAGGTTGGTTAAGAGGAAGAAGGCCATTGATGATCAAGGTCTTGTCAAACTCTCATCATTCATCCTAGTTCCCCTAGAGGCAAACCTGGATTGCCCCCAAACAATAGGTCTGCTCTCCATCACAGAAGAGGGACAAGTGTTTCTTTGGGCACAATGAGTTCTCATTCAAGCCTGTCTGATTGGTTTCTCACCTCTGATCTCACAGGTAGGTAGGTGCCAATTATCTAACCAGCTGGAAGTTTCCAGCAAAGAAGAATCCCAGATAGGGGGCATGGAGTCTAGAGAACGAACGGTACCAGGCAGCTGGAAGGGCCACCAAAAGTCAAACCTCCCCAACATTACAAATCTAAAGGGTTTTCAGTGTTAATAAGTCAGTGTTAATAAATTGCTCCAAGTTTGTACATCCCACTTAGTTTGAACAAAATCAGACAAGGAGGCACACCTGGGGAGTTGGCATCATTCATGATTTTCTGCAGAAAATGTCAAAGATTATCGATGGTATCATGCCCTGAAAGGAGCAGATTCTGTAACTGATGTGCTCCCTAAGTACTCCAGGGATGGTTTCAGCTTGCTGAGAACTGGGTTCAATACAAATTCTACATAGTGTAATCATTACAGACTCTTAACCCCTCAAATCAATTTAACAAGCCTCGCTGGATAGACATAACATTTATGTCCAGCTTGCTTACTTTCAGCTCTTATTGTCTTTATTGTTTTGTTTGTTTTTTAAACAAAATTGAGTCATAGTATTTTAAAAATGGCAAAGACCTCTCCTGAGTTACAGTCTCCCATCTCTGTTTTAAATTAGAAAGAACATTGGACCTCAATCCAGTTGATCTGATCCTGAATCTGAGATTTCTCCCCTTGAGTCACAGAATCTCAGAGTTGTAAGAACATCATACAGGCCATCTAGATTAACCCATCACTGAATCCCATAAGCCTATAACTGAACCCATAATCCTACTCCAAAACACCCAACTAGTGGTGATCCAAACTTTTCTTGAATATTTGTAGTGCCTGGGAGCTTACCATCTCCCAATGAAGCCCATTCCTTTTCTTTTCTTTTCTTTTCTTTTCTTTTCTTTTCTTTTCTTTTCTTTTCTTTTCTTTTCTTTTCTTTTCTTTTCTTTCTTTTCTTTTCTTTTCTTTTCTTTTTTCTTTTCTTTTCTTTCCTTTTCTTTTCTTTCTTTTTTTTTTTTGGACAGCTCTAGTGATTAAACAGATTTACCTGATGTGAAAATTAAAGGTACCATTCTGTAACATCCACATAGTCTTTTTTGCGTGTGTTTGGCACATATCTTGTCTCTATGTGTGTACATGTTGTCTCTCTTGATAGAACATAAGCTACCTGAGGGCATCCTTTTTTGTTTTTTTCTTTGTAACCCCAGCACTGGGCACAGTGTCTGATTTGTTGTGAGGATCAAATGAGATAATATTTGTAGGGTGCTTAACATAGTGTCTGGCATGTAGTAGATATTATATAAATGTTAACTGATATTACTGTCATAATTGCTTATTTATTCCCATTTTAGCTCTCTGGAGCCTGTCAGAACTGGTCACATTTCAACCCACTTGAAGATAACTAACATCCCATCTAAGCCTTTATTTCTCTGGGCTAATGATTCTCATATCCTTCAGATGGTCCTCATAAGAAATTCTGCAATCCCTTCATCATCTTGGCTGCCCTTACTTCTATGGATTTTCATTTATCAATATCTTTCCTAAACCATGATGCCCCAAATTGAACACCCAATACTCAGATGCAAGACATGGTCATGTCACTCTCCCGTCTCAAAAACCTTCCATGATTCCTTAGAACAAAGATGGAACAAGGTCAGTTGATGACTGGGATGGAAGGAAATATTAAAATTGTCAGATTCTCAGGTGATTTTTTCCAGATTCTGCCTCATTTCAGTCAGAACTTGGTCCTATGGGCTTCAGTGTGTTATAGTGAAAAGGCTACTGGACTGGATGTCAGAAGACTTGGGTGCATTTCATCTGAGCAAACATTCATTAAGTGGCTACCAAATGCAAAGCATTGTTAGGAGCTGGTTAAGATCTTAGCAACTGGTCCCATCTCTTCCTGACAAATAGAGGGAAAAATGGTCAGATTTTATATTCTTGGGCTCACTCAAGATTACTGCAGATGGCAACTGTAGTCATGAAATTAAAATTTGCTTGCTCCTTAGAAACTATGGCAAATCTGGGCAGCATAATAGAAAGCAGAAATATAGCCTTGCCAACAAAGGTCCATATACTCAAAGCTATGGTTTTTCCAGTAGCAATGCGTGGCTGTGAGAATTGTACCATATGGAAAGCTGAGCAGTGTGGTTGCTTTCCAATTGTGTTACTGAAGAAGAACTTTTGGATAGCAAAGAGATCAAATCAGCCAATACTTAAAGACATTAATTCACTCTATTCACTGGAAGGTCAAATGCTAAATCTTAAATACTTTAACAGCATAATGCAAAGACAGGACTCACCGGGAAACACCCAGATGTTAGGAAAGATTGAAGGCAAAAGGAAAAGGGGGTGGCAGAGGATAAGATGGATAAATAATATCATGGAAACAACAAACATGAGCTTGGACATTCTTCAAGAGATAGTAGAAGACAGAGGGGCCTGGTGTGCTATGGTCCATAGGGTAACAAAGAGTCAGATATGACTGAACAACTGAACAACAAAATCCTTGTTGAGTTAACTATCTAGTCTAGTCTAGGAGGGGTTAGGAGCCAATGTGTCAAAGAAAGATGTAAGAACTCCCATCATAAAGGCAAACTGAAACCCATCTACCCCTAAATTAATATTTGTCTTGGAGTTCCCTGCTTTTAGAAAAGTTAAGGAACTTTCTCTTCACCACACAGCTGGTGTTAGTTTAATCTCCTTTCATCCAGGCATCAAATTAAGTCTAGAACTTTATTACACCACACTGCCTTGGAGAAGGGAATATCACACATGCACATACACACACACAGGATGAGCCACCTTTACAGTTGTGAACTTGCACAGACTTTGCTTGATTCCTTTTCTGTCTGTAACCCATGTGTGAGGGAAAGGGTGACAAAAGAAAAGAAAGAGGCATTAAAGCATTTTTTTTTAATACACAAAAGAGAAGAGAAAGAAGGCCAGAAAGAATCATGCAGATAGCTCTGAAAGTTACAGGTTGAGATAAAGATAGGTAGATAGATATGTAGGTAGGTAGACAATATACATAGAGACATATATGTATAAGAACTGTGTATACATAATGTATGTGTATATATATATATATATATACATATACATATATGTGTGTGTGTGTTCAAAAGCAAGCTGTACATAATAGTAATCTACTTTCATGCTCTTTTTCCATTCTAATATATGCATATATGTGTATGTATATATATGTATATATACACATACATACATATATGTAGTATGCAGTGCATGTATGCATATGTATATAGTATATATGTATGCACATAGAGATAAGAGATATAATGTAAATATATATTGTAAGTATATGCATACTGTTTATAATTACATATGCATATAATCTCACAAGTTATCTTGGGATTTATGGGCTAGATTCCTTTCTTAAGGACCATGCTTTAAATCCAGTTCACTCTGGCTTTCACTGATTGGCCAATAATAAGTCCCAGTCCAAGCCCCACTTGGTCATCATTTGGGCCCTGATGGCTTAGAGTAAATGTAAATAACAGTTGTTTCTGCTTTAGCCAGACATCCTGCATGTCTTCCCTTCCCTGATTGAATTTTTTTTTATTAAGTAAAAGAATCCATTCTTTGTCTTATTTATTTTTTTGTTTTTATTTTTTTTTTAGATTTTATTAATTTTTATTTTTAGGTTTCAACATTCACTTCCACAAGATTTTAAGTTCCAAATTTTCTCCCCATCTTGTCCCTCCCCCCACCCAAAGATGGCATGCATTCTGAATACCCCTTTCCCTAATCTGCCCTCCCTTCTATCTCCCCCTCTTCTTGTACCCCTTTCCCTTACTATTTTCCTTTAGGGCAGGATAGATTTCTATACCCCATTGCCTGTATATCTTATTTCCCAGTTGCATGTGAAAACAATTTTTAACATTTGTTTTTAAAATTTTGGGTTCCAAATTTTCTCCCTTCCTCCTTCCCAACCAACCCTCATTGAGAAGGCAAGCAACTTGATACAGGTTATAGATGCAAAACACTTCCATAGTAGTCATGTTGTAAAAAATTAATTATATTTCCATTCATCCTCCCCGCATTTATTTTAGTCTCTCTTTTGACACTATCCCTCCTTAGAAGTGTTTACTTCTGATTACCCCTCCCCAATATGCCCTCCCCTCTATCATCCCCCTACTCTCTTATCCCCTCCCCCCATTTTCCTGTAGAATAAGACAGATTTCCATACCCAATTGAGTATATATATTATTCCCTCTTTAAGCCAAATGTGATGAGAATAAGATTCACTCATTCTCTCTCACCTTTCCCCACTTCCCCTCGACTGTATAAGCCTTTTCATATCTGTTTTATGTGAGATAGTTTACCCCATTCTACCTCTCCCTTTCTCTTTCTCTCAGTATAATCCTCTCTCAACACTTAATTTCATTCTTCAGATATCACCTATTCATCTACAACTCACTCTGTGCCCTCTATCTATCTATCTATCTATCTATCTATCTATCTATCTATCTATCTATCTATCTATCTATCTATCCATCTATCTATCTGTCTATCTATCCACATAATTTTTTCCCTCCAACTACCCTAATGCTGACAAAGGTCTCAGGAATTACAAATATCATCTTTCCATGCAGGGATGTAAACAGTTCAACCTTAATAAGTCCCTTATTATTTCTATTTCCTGTTTACCTTTTCATGCTTCTCTTGAGTATTGTATTTGAAAGTCAAATTTTCTATTCAGCTCTGGTCCAGTCTTTTCATCAAGAATGCTTGAAAGTCCTCTATTTCACTGAATATCTATTTTTCTCCCTGAAAGATTATACTCAGTTTTGATGAGTAGGTGATTCTTGGTTGCAATCCTATCTCCTTTGCTCTTCAAAATATTATATCCCGTGCCCTGTGGTCCCTTAATGCAGAAGCTGCTAAATCTTGTGTTATCCTGATTGCATTTCCACAGTACTTGAACTGTTTCTTTCTGGCTGTTTGCAATATTTTCTCCTTCACCTGAGAACTCTGGAATTTGGCTACAATATTCCTAGGAGTTTTCTTTTGGGGAGCTCTTTCATGGGGTGATTGGTAGATTCTTTCCATTTCTATTTTACCCTCTGGTTCCAGAATAGCAGGGCAGTTTTCCTTGGTAATTTTTTTTGATGAGTCAGTTGGGGTTAAGTGACTTGCCCAGGGTCACACAGCTAGTAACTGTTAAGTGTCTGAGGCCAGATTTGAACTCAGGTACTCCTGATTCCAGGGCCAGTGCCCTATCTACTGCACCACCTAGCTGCCCCTGACAATTTCTTGAAAGATGATGTCTAGGTTCTTTTTTTTTTTTGATCATGGCTTTCATATAGTCCAATGATTTTTAAATTCTCTCTCCTGGATCTATTTTCGAGGTCAGTTGTTTTTCCAATGAGATATTTCACATTGTTTTCCATTTTTTCATTCTTTTGGTTTTGTTTTACAGTGTCTTGATTTCTCATAAAGTCACTAGCTCCCATTTGCTCAATTCTAATGTTTAAGGAAGTACTTTCTTCAGTAATCTTTTGGACTTCCTTTTCCATTTGGCCAATTTTGCTTTTTAAGGCATTCTTCTCCTCATTGGCTTCTTGGACCTCTTTTGCCATTTGATTTAGGCTATTTTTTAAGGTGTTATTTTCTTCAGTGTTTTTTGGGTCTCCTTCAGCAAGCTGCTGACTTGTTTTTCATGATTTTCTTGCATCACTCTCATTTCTCTTCCCAGTTTTTCCTCTACTTCTCTTACTTACATCTCAAAATCCCTTTTGAGCTCTTCCATGACCTCAGACTGATTCATATTTTTCTTAGAGGCTTTGGATTTAGGAAGTTTGACTTTGTTGTCTTCTGGTTGTATGTTTTGGTCTTCTTTCTATGGTCTGACACTTCTTTCGAGGTTTGCTCATGATCCTAGCCAATTACTTGAGTTATAAACTTTTTGTTAAGGTAGGAGTCTGCTTCCAGTGTGGAGAATGTACTGTCCCAAGCTTCAGGGGTTTTGTGAGGTGTTTTCAGAGATACTTCTAGGGACCTGCAAATTTTCAGCTCTTCCAAGGTGGTACGATCAGGGGCGAGGTACTTACTCCTTTCCTGACCTGGTATCTGGTCTGTGAGTGACCACAAGCACTCTTTTCTCCCTTGGAACTGTGAGGAGGATTTCCTCTATACCACCACTACAAGCTCCACCATGCCAGCACTCCTCCTTGCCCCAGGACAACCACCCAGAATTGTGACCCAGATCCAAGCACATGCAAAGCAAGAGAACCCTGTCTCAGCACTGGCAAAAAGATACCTGCAATCCCCCTCTGTCTAGCCTTGGATTTGACCTCAGCTGGGTCACCTTGGGCAAGTGATTTAATCACCCTTGCCTCAGTTTCCTCATCTTTAAAATAGTCTGGAAAAGGAAATGGCAAACCACATTTTTGACAAGAAATCCCCAAATGGGGTGATGACGAACTGAAAAATGACTCAATAATCACAATAAATTGGTTGTACATTATGTTGCGCATGATATATATTATATTCCTTATGGGGCTTATGTCACTTTTCACTGGTTTTCTAACACCTTCCCAAGCTTCCCATCATATTCATTGTTCTTTATGATGCAGTAACATTGCATACTCATGGTCTACAACTTATTTAGCCCCTTCCCAATCCATAGGCACCCATTTTGTTTTGAGTTCTCTTCTACTACAAAAATGTTATAAATATTTGCACGCACACAGAGCCTTCCTGCTATTATTGACCTCCTTGGGTTATCTACCAAGCAGTGGAGTCTTTGGATCAAAGGATCTGGCCATCTTGTCCCCCTTTGGCATGATTCTCAACTGCTTTCCAGAACAGCCAGACCAATTCACAGCTCAGCCATCTTGGCGTTAATGTACCATTTCCTCCACAGTTCTTCTAACATTGATTATTCTCATTTTTTTAATCTTTTCCAATTGACTGGGTGTGAGATGAAATGTCAGAATCATTTTATTTGCTTTTCTCCTATAATTAGTGACTTGGAGCTTCATATAGCTGTTAATAGTTTGCAATTCTTCCCTCTAAGATTTTTTTTTTATTTTTATTTATTTATTTTTTTGTGGCAGCTAAGTGGCACAGTGGATAGAAAGCCAGGTGTGGAGTTAGGAAACCTTGAGTTCAAATTCAGTCTCAGCCACTTACTAGCTGTATGACTTTGGGCAAGTCACTTAACTGCCATCTGCCTCAATTTCCTAAGCTATAAACTGGGTATAATTATATCACCTACCACAAAAGGTTATTGTCAGAATCAAATGAAATAACATTTGTAAAGCATCTGGCATATAGCAGATTCTATATAAATGCTAATTTTTATGATTATGATTATATCCTTTGACCACTTACCAGAGAATTGCTTTTGGTATTACACATACACATATACACAGATATATATACACACATATACACATGCATGAATACATATATGTCATGTGTATATATATATGCATATATATGTATATGTGTGTATATGTATGTATAGCCAAAAGTTTAGTTTTGAAATATTATAGCCATTAAAACTTAAAACTGCACAAAGGCTTTTGAGATATTATATATAGCCACATATGTATATTAATTATATATTCTATTCATTTTTCCATATTTCTTAGATATGTTATCTTGGACTTTATCAGAGATATTGAATATAAGATTTATTTGTTTTTTTCCCAACTCTCCTCTTCTCTCGTCTTAGTTGTATTAATTTTACTTGTTCAAGAGCTTTTCAATTTCAAGTAATTAAAATAAGCTATTTTATCTTTTGCAGTCAATTCTACCCCTTGTTTGGTTAAGCATTGACTGTATAGTGATAGTTAAAAAAAACAGTAGACCATTTGCTTACCTTTTAATTTTATTAACTGCATAACCTTTAATGCTAAGGTCATGTATTCATTTTGAATTGACTGTGGCTAACAATCTCTTAAGTGCTAAATCTTAGTCTTTTCTCAATCCTCATCCTTCAACATCTTTCTTGACCTCGATGCTGCTCTAGACACTGATGATGACACTGTCCCCTTGACACATCTCTCTGGGTTTTTATAATACTGTTCTCCTAATTCTGCTTCTTTCAGTCCAGGTGTTCTTCAGTTTCCTTGACTGGATCACGATCCATGTCACATGCCCTAGCTGTGAGTGTCCCCTAAAGTTCTGTCCTGGACCCACTTCCCTTTTTTCTCTATCCTTTCTTACTTGGAGACTTAATCAGGTACCATGGATTCAATTATCATGTCTGTTCTTGTAACTCTCACATATGGTATCCAGGCATATCCTGTGTATGCTTCCTTCTCTTTATTTCCACTATCCCATGTTGTAAAAACAGCCAGCCACATCTCCATTCAGAGTAGTTTTGGAATTGAAGATATTGCTCCATGACTCTCTAGGGAGATCATTCCCTTAGAGGGGAGAAGAGTTCTAGATGTGAAGTGACAAGATTTGGGTTCAAATCTTGCCTTTATTAATCATCACTTTGGTGACATTCAGAAATCATTGAACCTCATTGTGACTCAGTTTCTTTCTGTGTAAAATGAGAGGGTTGAACTACATGTCCCTAAAGTCCTTTCAAGCTGTGAATCTATAATTCTCTGATGCAATGATCCACATATAGGGAGGGGTCCATATATAAAATATGAGAAGACAAATAAGAAGACAAAATGAGAAGACAAATAGGAAATGAGAAGAGAAAAATGGAGTTCAATGAGGCGCAAAGAAAGGGACTGATCATGTAGTCATAGAAAGCAAGCCACCCAACCCACTGCAGGAATAGGCATTCCTGCCGTCTCTCCTCCCACTTTGCAGAGGATGAGTTTTCCTTACTGAGAATTTTCCACCATCTCTCATTGCTTCCCACTCTTAACTTTACGAGCCATCTGAAGCTCCCATTTTCAAAAAAAGAAATTCTAAACCCCAGAGGACCTAGAATCCAGTCTCAGTCAGAAAACCGACAAGCTCAAACAAGACAGGTGTTCTGAGAAGAAGCAGCAGGGTTATATTAGATTTACTATGGCTGCCTTGTGGTGGGGCATCTGTGATGCAGACAGTCTTATCACCCTGGTGAGTTTAGGGAAGGAGGGCTAAGTCTGGGCCACCTGAAATCACTGGCCTCCCACTCTAATCTTCATGACGAAAAAGGATTTAATTGGAAGCAATGGAGGGAAGCATCTCCACCCCAACTCAAGCCCCTATAAAATTGGCTAGATTGTGTCCATAAAAGAAAATTCTTGCCCACTCCATGTGTCTATCAGCAAGGGGAGGGAAGGAAGTGCTATTTTCTCTGGTACAAGAGAAGAACTTGGAGAAAGGGATGGAAGTATGGAGAACCAGGTTTGAGGTTGCTATAAAACTTCCTGACAGCGTTATGCAAAAGGAAAATGTGCTGTCTCCAGATGTAGGGGTCGCCTCTCACAGAAGGGTTTGAAGTGAGGTGGATAGCTACTCATCAGGTATGGTATAAAGGGGATGCTTGTGTAGGTATGGGTTAGCCTAGATAAGTCAATGAATTAGCAAGCTCTTACTAAAGCAGCTATAGGGTACCAGTAGGGCAGCTAGAGTGGAGAGAGCTCCAGACCTTGATCAGGAAGGCCTGAGTTCAAATGTGGCCTCAGACACTTAATATCTGTGACCCTGGGCAAGTCACTTAATCTCTGTCTCCCTCAGTGTCCTCTTCACTAGAAAGGGAATAATAATATCCCCTACTGTGTAGGGTTGTGGTAAGCATCAAATGAGATAATATTTGTAAAGTGCTTTGCAAAATTTAAAGTGCTACATAAATTCTCGTTCTGATGGTAATAATAAGTATGATTGTGATGATGATGATGAAGATAAAGATGATGATGGTGGTGGTGGTGATGATCATGATGATGCTCCTTCTCCAGACATAGGGGTTACCCCTCTGAGAAGGTACTGAAGTGAGCTAGATGTCAATTAACAAGTCAACAAGCAGAGCATGCATTAGACACTGTGCTAATCTGTGATAATACAAATAAAGACCCAAAAAATCCCTTCCCTCAAGCTGCTCAGAGTGTAATGGGGGAGACAGCATGCATATGACCATGAACAAGCAAGCTCTGGAGAGGATAAATTGGAAATAATCAACAAAGATAAGGTACTAGACTTAAGAGAGTTTGGGAAAAGCTTCTTTTAGAAGATAGGATTGTAGCTGAGACTAGAAGGGAGCCAAGGATCCCAGGAGGCAGAGATAAGGAGGGAGAAAAATCCAGGCATGGGGGCCTGCAAGGGGAAATGTCCAGAGTCAGGAGATGAAGCTTAAGGAACAGTAAAAGGCCAGAGTCGAGGCATTAACAGCTGAGGGGATCAGTACCTGACTCTTGTAGGAGGTGCTATCTATGATGATGCCGTAGCACCTCCCCCAGACACTGAGCAGGAAATTAATTAGTTGCTGTTGATTGATTGATTGATTGATCAATGGATGCTTCATAGAGAATCCTCCCGATAATATACAAACAAATTCTCCGAAGTGATGTTAAACCCAAGGTCCCTTCAGTCAGCAGGTATGCCAAACGTTATCATGAATGAGATGGCCTAGCCAGCGAGCTGATGCTACGAGGACCTGACCTTTCTTTATTGAAAAAGTTTCTCAAACTGGACTTCTTCGGACTGTTTTACTATTGGAGAATCTATCTCTCCTTTTTTGTTGTTGTTATTAAAGTCACTGGTCTCACCTTTGACTACTAGGATTCTCTCTAATCCCAATGCAACTCTTAGAATCCATTAGAATTAGAAATTGAGTTAGGAGGATCCTCCATGGTCTGGGAGGAGAAGATAACTTTCAGAATTCAAAAAATTCTGTACAAATCCAGACCCAATGAGGATGGGCAAGACAATCAGAGCAAAATCAGAGACAGAGTTAGAAGGATGTCTGGACAATGGGAGGAGAAGATGGCCTTCAAAATTCAGAGATATGACTATGGTGTCTGTTCAAAGTTGGCCCTGATGAGAACAAGGTAAGGCAACTGAATAAGGTCTTGAGCAGCAAAGGGACTACAGCTCACCGCAGAACTTTCCTCTCCTCCCTCTTTTTATTACCTATCCTGGACCAAGGCTCGGATATTAAACAAGACACAAGAGGGAAGCTAACAAGGAAATGTCTGGTAGAATGGAAGGAACTTCTTAAATCTTGGGAATCAGTGTCCGAGCCATGATAAAGGACTAAGATGAGCCCTTCCATAAAAGAGTGCTGTCTCACGTAAAGATTTTGTATGCCACAATCATACCAAGCATAATTAAATGCTTTACGCTACTTGCTCTTCAAAACTCAGCTCAGCATCACCCGGTCTGCCCTGATTCCTCCTCAGTTTCTTTCACAAAGCTATCATATAGGTACATGTCATCTCTCTTGTTAAAATGTAAGCGCCTTGAGGGCAGATTTCTATGCCTAGCACTTAGCACAGTGCCTAAGCATATAGTAGGTGCTCAATAAATGCTTGTTGCTTAATTGATTGATTCCTCAGTAGTATTTTCTTGACCTATTCCTTACTGACCTTTACTTAACTTTGGACCACAGTTGCATACATGACCACACACACACACACACACACAGACACACACACACACACACACACACACACACACACACACACCCCATTTCTAACTATACCTTTTAGTCTGTTGAACTTGTTCATCCTGGCAAACTCCTACTTAACCCTAGCATAAATGTTTCCTTATTTGATCATGACTCAGTAGACCAAGGACATATTTTCCCAATGAGATTCTCACCCTATGGGTCTATTAATTGTCCTGGATCAATTTCTTCCTCAAAGGATCGGGACTTGACAGTTAGGATATCTGAGTGTTAGCCTGAACCCTAACATTATCTATCTATCTATCTATCTATCTATCTATCTATCTATCTATCTATCTATCTATCATCTATCTTTCTATCTACATATATGTGTATATACACATATCTATATCTATATGTGGATATACATATATTTAAACACATTATATGGGGGAAGGGAAGGGAATAATCTTTTATATAGGGCCTATTACGTGCCAGGCATTAGGCTAAGCGCTTTACAAATATTATCTCATTTGATCCTCACAACAGCCTTGTGGGAGGAGGTACTGCTGTTATCCTCATTTTAAAGCTGAGGAAACTGAGGCAAACAGAGGCAAAGTGATTTGCCCAGGGTCACATAGCTAGTAAATGTTTAAGATCAGATTTGAACTCAGGTCTTCCTGACTCTAGGCTTAGTGCTTTATCCACTATACCACCTAGCTGGTCCGGTAGACATGTGTATGTATGTACATTCATACACACATACATATACATGCATATTCATGATGTATATATATGCACATATATTTATGTATACGCATATATGTGGGTATTTATATGTACATATGTATAAATATCTGCATCAGTTATGCTACTGTAATTTGTTGTCTGCTATAATCATCTGTATTGATTTCTCTCTATTGTTTTTATCAAGTAAACCCACCATTCATGTTTATAAAGATTTTTATAGAGATGAGGAATCAGGCATGTCGGATGACAGTTGCCAATGTTGTCTTAGCTACCTTCTAATAAAACCGCCCTCTTCAATCTTTTTCTTTCTTTTCAAGTCTTACTTTGTCCATCCATATTCACAAATGATTTCTTAACACGTTGAACATTTTGCTGTCAATAGCACAGAATTTTGGGGGCGTATAGTTGATCAGGTCTAACTGGTTTTTTTTTTGCTTTAAGCAATCATCAAGCATTTATTGAGCGCCCTAAGGATACACAAGGGTAGCTAGGTGATGCAGTGGATAGAGCGATCATCCTGGAGTCAGGAAGACTCCTCTTCCTGAGTTCAAATCCAACCTCATACACTTACTAGTTGTGTGACCCTGGACAAGTCACTTCAGCCTATTTGCCTCAGTTTGTTCATTTGTAAAATGAACTGGAGAAGGAAATAGCAAACCACCCCAGTATTTTTGCCAAGAAAATCCCAAATGGGTTCATGAAGAGTCGGATATGACTGAAAAACAACTGAAGCAAAAATCTATGATTTCCAGGCATAAGGCTTCTTTAATTTGTTGTTCTTCCATATAAGATCATTGATTCAGAGTGAGAAGGGATTGAAGAGGTCATCTATTTCCACACCCCATTTTAGAGATGAGGAATAAGAAACCCACAAAGAGCAGGTGCCTTGCTCAGAATCACTGAGGTATTAAATGGCAGAAACATGATTTGAACCCAGGTCCTTTGATTCCAAATCCAGCTTACTTTGCCATTTATTGCCCTCCTCCATGCCCATCCTTATGTTGAAATCATTGTGTCAGTGTATATGCTGACTTGATTTGGAGGATCTTGTCAAATTCTTCATAGAATTTCTGCTCTTAATCGTTCATAAAAGATCTTTGAAATTCAAAGTTGGAGGTCCATTGATTAATTAGTCCAAACCAGCCAGGGAAAAGAATATTCTCTACCACAGTCAATCAGCCAACAAGCATTTATTAAGCACTTACTATATGCCAGGCACTCTGCTACATGCTGGGGATATGAAGAAAGGCAAAACCATTCCCTGCCCTCTAGGAGCTTACATTCAAATGGGAGAGACAACATGCAAACAATTATGTATAAACAAGATGTATCTAGTGTGAATGTGGAGTAATCTCAAAGAGAAGAGACTGGGAATGGTGGTGGTGGAGGAGAGAAAGAAATCTTGCAGAAGGTGGGATTTTAGTAGAGATGCTGAGAAAGCCAGGGAAGTCAGGAGGCAAAGAAGAGAAGGGAAAATGCTCCAGAAATGTCAGGGGACAGCTAACACAAAAGCAGAGAAAGGGGGTTTGTGTGTTAAGTAACAGCAAGGAGATCATATAGCTGCACCTACTGAAGTATTTGGAGGTGGGTCAAGTGGAAAGGTAGGAAGGACATTACGTACCAAACAGGCACCCTTGGACAGTGTCTGTCCAGCTTTTCTTGAAGACCTCCAGTAGGGGAGGACGCTATTCCACTAGAGGATAGCCACAAGCCTAAACCTGCCTCTTTGCAGCTCCCATTCATTAGCTTTCGTTCTACCCTCTGAGGTCAAATAGAAGACTAACCCCTGTTTTATATGACTACCTCCCATAGACTTTGAGAAAACTATCCTGATGTCCTCCCCTCCCACTCCCCCCAGAATTCTCTTTTCCAGACTAAACTTCCTTAGTTCCTTCAAATGAGCTTATGTGGCTTGAAATTAAGACTCTTCATCCTTCTAGTTACCTTTCTCTGAATGGTCTTCAGTTTCACGGTATTTTTACTAAACAGTGATGCCCAGAACTGAATCCACTTCTCCCAATATGGTCTGAACAAGACAGAGTACAGAAAAACTTCTTTATTCTTAGAAGCTATGTCTCGAAACGCAGCCCAAGAATATATTAACTTTTGTAAATTGCCACTGTTGACTAAGATTGAAAGTGCAGTCTATTAAGACCCCCAGATCTTTTCCTGACAATATGCGTTCTGACTATACCTCCTGGCTTTATAATTATGAGATCAACTTTTTGAGCCCAAGTGTAATAATACTTCAATTCATCTCTATCCAATTTCATCTCATTAGAGCAGAGACCCTTAACTTTTTGTTTATGTGTTATAGACCCCATTGGCCCTATCTCATGGAGCCTATGAACCCCTTCCCAGAATAATGCTTTTAAATAAATGATGCAAATGCTAAATTTTGGTTAAAAGCTAGTGAAAATAAAATGTAATTTTTTTCCTGTGTAAGTTCACAGAATCCCTGAAATATATTAGGAACTAATGCATTAGTGCTAGGAGTGGTGGTGTAATTCCTGCTACTGGGGAAGCTGAGGCTGGTGGATTCCTTGAATTCAAGGATTCTAGACTGAAGTAGGCTTAGTCAATTGGGTGTCTGCACTAAATCCAGCACCATTATGGGGGGCCCTTGCAAGCAAGCAACTACCAGTCTGCCTAAGGAAGGGCAAACGAGCCCAGGTCACCAATGGAGCAGACCAAAGATCATGGGATAGGCTAATAAGTGTCCACTGATCTTCCATCCTGGAAGAGATAGAGTAATCCACTCTCAAAAAATTTCGTGCATTAGATTCAATTCAATATTAAAATGTCCATCTCTTTTTTATCCTGATTCATTCATCCAGAGTGCTAGCTTTACCATCTTTAACTTTATCTAAGTCATTAATAAAGATATTAAGGATAGAATGTAAGTTTCTTGAGGGGAGGAACTGTTTCAATTTTATTTTTGCAGAGTGCTTAGAACCTGGCAAGCACTTAAAAATGCTAATTTCCTTTTTTCCCTTCTCTACTCAGAGAGCCACTATTCTAGAATAGGCAGTCATCACTTCATACTTTGCAGGTGATGGGTCTCCCTGCCTCTTCCCACTCTTATTCCTCCTCACTCCAATCCATCTTTCACCCAACTTCCAAAGTGATTTTCCAAAAGGCTAAGTCTGATTATGCCTCTTCCCCTACTGCCATTTCCCCATCACTACCATCACATACACATTCAATTCCAGTGGCTCCCTATTACCTCCAGTATTAGATAAAAAAGGGGGAAAAATGCTCTTTCATAGTCAAAGCCTTCACAACCTGGCCCCTTCCTATCTTTCTAGTCTTACACTTTAGTGCCCTTTATGACTCAGCAACACCAACCTTTTTGCTGTTCTTCATACACAATGCCTGAAATGCTGTATTCTTGGCTTTCCTGGTTTCATTCAAGTCTCTGCTAAAATCTCACCTTATGTAGGAGCCTTTTCCCATCTCCATCCATCCCTGCCCCCACCAAGATATACTCTGCTAGTCCCTTTCCTCTGAGACAACTGCCAATTTGGTGTATCCTGGGCTATCTCCAGTCGTCCTGATCCTTATCTGGCCATTGGACCTAGATGGCTCCAGAGGAGAAAGTGAGTCTGGTGACTGTGCACAGCCCTGCCTCGCTTAAATCTGATTCACTTGGAAGTCCTGGCATCACCTCCCCGATGTCATGGTCCTCTTTGAGAATGATGGACAAACACCAACAACCTCCAATTTACACTACATATATCTGGTATGTGTCTAGTTATTTCCTTGTTGTTTTCCCTATTAGAATGTGGTCTCCTTGAAGTCAGGGATCCTGTTTTTGCTTTTCTTTGTATGCCCAGCCCTTTGTGCAAGGCCTGGAACATAGTAAATGCTTAATAAATACTTGTTGACTGGCTGACTGAATACCTGATTCTGATTTTGTATAGTCTGTTCCCCTTATTCTCCTCACCCCCACCTCTTAAAATTCCTACTATCCTTCAAGGACCATCTCAGCTGTCACTTTTATAGATATAGAAGTAAGTTTTAGACTCACAGGTTATGTGACCAAAAAGTTGGAGAAGTAGAACCTTTCTTTGATCCTCATGACTTTTCAAGCCTCTCTAAAATACGATTTATGCACAAGAGATAAAATAATTTTAGCTGCCTTGATGGTCTAAGACACTAAGAACCCTCACAAGGCAACAAGCCAATGAACTGAAAGCAGAGAAGGATAACCTATAACCCTAATGGGGCTCTCACTCAATAACCCATCACCCAACACTCACCATGCTTTGGCAGGGCTGCACAAGCCAACCCATAGGCTTGAAACAGCACCCACTGTTGCTTCAACCCCTCCTCCCTGTGCTTTGGAAAACCAAAAAGGAGTAATTTGCTTTATGTAGAACTATAGCAAGTCAGTGCTTGGTGCTGTAACAGAGATCAGCTACAGCAGAGGGGTCAATCTATAGGTAATTGAAGCCCACAATACCCTCAGCAAGGCTCAAAGCAGATTAACATGTAATTGGAAAATATTTAGCAAAATAAACAAAAGTACAATAGAGAACAAATAATGCTGAGGTGTTTTTCTAAGTCAATATGTAGCCCTGCAGGGATCCTTAAATACAGTTTCATATTTCTATTTGAGTTAGACTCTGCTGAGCCAGAGAGCTGAGGAACAGAGGGAACTGTGGCAAGGTATGTGCATGTATGTGTGAACCTCCACTAAATCTGAGGAAAAGGGGACTGCCATCCAGCTGATGTCAATGCTTTCCTCCCAGAAGTCACTTGGGGCAGAGACCTAGGGAAACTTGAATTGGTCAGAATGGTAAGGGATGAGACATCTTTGAGAACTAGCCTCCAGTGAAAATTAAATCAAAGGGGAAAGAATCAGAAGGTGATTGATGGGGGGAATATGGAGGGAAAAGAATGATTAACAGAGACGTAAGGAACAAATAACTCAATTAAAGATCTTCAGTACAAGTGGATAAAGCAACAGGGAAGATATTAATAGCGAATGGGAATATGACCTCCAGATCAGCTAAATGAGTCCAGACATTTATGAATAAATATTGTAAAACAAAGGAAAAGAAATTAACACTTGATGAGGCAAAGGACCCTGTGGATCCCAAAAGGAAGCATGGAACCACATAACAGAATGCTCTCAAATTGTTAAAAAAAAAGAAAAGAAAAGAAAAGAAAAGAAAAGAAAGAAAGAAAAGAAAAGAAATTATGAAAGCAGAATTTATGGCCTGAACAGCAGAAATAATCAGTAAAATTAAAAGAAAAAAACCTTCAATTTACAATGGCAAACCTCACCAAAAAACCAAAAAAGACAACAACTGATTGCAAAATCAATACACAGCAGTAAAAGACAATCTGAAAGAAAGAAACAAAAATAATAAAATTAAAAGAAAATATGATCTTCTTGCAAGAAAAATACATTTATCATAAAGACAGGATGCTTAGAGATAACTTGAGGATTACACTTCTACCAGAAGAACATAATAAGTAGAAACTAAGGTTCAGAAAGTATATAGGGAAGTAAAAGCCTTTCTTGATGCTACCATAATTGTTAATTCTCTTTATATTGTTATTCTTCTTCTTCTGTAATATAATAATTATTATAATTATTATTTGTTTTCACTTAATATGTATTTTGTATTTTATTAAAGGTGTATGTGTTGTAAACTCCCACCCCATTAGAACGTAAGCTTCTTGAGGGCAGCAACTGTTTTTCATTTATATTTTTATATCTCCAATATCTAGTATAGATCTCTGACACATAGTAGGTCATTATAGTGGGCTAATAAATGCTTCTTAAATTGAATTAAATTGAGTAGAAATAGAAGATGACTCACAACACTATTTCCACAAAGGAAATATATATGTGTGTGTGTGTGTATGTATAGATGTATGTGTGTGTGTGTGTGTGTGTGTGTGTGTGTGTGTGTGTGTGTGTGTGTAGTATCAGCTTCAGGAGCTTCCATGGCTGAAATGTTAATTAGCTAAAGGTCAACTTCATTTGAAAATGATGTGGCTTCCAGGGTCTGTCACTTCATTGACCATTGGGCTATAGATTTAAATCCGAAGGAACCTTAGAGATGATCAAATCTCATTACATTATTTTTACAGGTGTGGAGCTTGAGGTGCAGATGGGTCAAAATGATTTGCCTATTGTCACATAGATAGTAGCAAAGATAGGGTTTGAGCCCATGTCTTCAGTTTCAGCTATAGTGGTTTTTTCCATTTTACCATGTTCCTATATTGTCTTCATACCCTGTATATCCAGCCAAACTGACATCCTTTCAGTCAACACTCCTCCCACCTCCATGCCTTTTCACAGGCTGTCCGCCATGCCTGAAATACGCTTCCTCAAGTCTGCCTCTTATAATCCTTTGCTAAATGTTACCTTCCATGTGAAGCTTTTCCTGATCTCTCTGTTAATGCCCCCTCCTCTTAAAATGATGTCATATTCACTCAGAATATTTTGCACATTTGCTTATATGTTTATGTATTATTTATTATCACATAATGTAAGATCACTGAGGGCATGGTCTATTTCATTGTTATCATTGTATTCCAAGTGCTTAGCACAGTGTCTGGCTCATATTAGGTGCTTAATCAGAATTTACTGATTGATTGTCTTGGATTTACTTATAGGAAAGCATGTTGTAGATGGCACAGTGGATAGAATCCTGAGCCTGAAGTCAGGAAGGGTCATCTTTCTGAGTTCAAATCTGGCCTCAGATACTCACTAGCTCTGTGACCCTGGGCAAGTCACTTAACCCTGTTTGCCTTAGTTTCCTCATCTATAAAGTAAGCTGGAGAAGAAAATGCCAAACCACTTTAGTCCTTCACCAAGAAAACCCCAGATGGGGTCACAAAGAGTAGGACATGACTGAAACAATTCAACAACAAAGCATGTTGTTTTCCCAATAGAATGTAAGCTCCCTGACATCAGGGACTGTTTCTCATTTTGTCTTTTTATCCAGAACACCTAGTATAGTACTTTGCAAATAGTGGGTGCCTCATAATTGCTGGTACATTGAATGGAATTCAATTGGAGCTAGATTGAGTTGAGCTGAATTGTTGCCTGCTGTTTTAGTTTTCCTACAATCCTGGAATCTTCAGCTTCTGGGGAATGGGTTAAGCCCATGAGAACTCAAGAGGAAATTCCAGTGTTTGGTCTCTTGTTTCTCCTTAGAATTCATGTCACTGATAAGGTGAGGGTAAGGAAAGAAAATCAATACAAGGTACAGGACAAGAGCTGGGAAGAATTTCCAGAGAATAAGCAGACAGGTAGCTCCAAAGGGCAGACAAGTTTACAACTCTGTCAAGGAGTGAGTATTGATCATATTCAAACTGTGTTTCCATCCATTGCCCACATTTGAGACCTCAATTCTCTGGCTCCCTGTGGGCAGTCAGGCTAACAGAGATGTTTCTCTTTCTCAGCAAACCATCAACTCCCCATGCCCTGGAAAACAGAACTCATTTTAAGGTCCCTTCCAGCTCCAAATCCTGTGATCTTGTTAAGGGGTTTAAAACATGAATGCTTCTACAATCCCTACTAATTACTGGAGTTGGTACTAGAAAGGGCACTCTTCTTGCAAGGGAATAAAATACATTTAAGTCCCCTATTACAGGGGGACCTTTAATAGCTTAAAACCACAATTAGACTTTTGGGGCACTGTATATTACTGGTAGTTGCTGGCTGCATGAATTGTCTAGTCCTAGGTGCATTCCTGTGTACTTCTTACAGAAGAAGAAAAATTGAGACTCAGAATGGATGCTGCTAAATATGGAAGAAAGAAAGGAGAATGAAGAAGAGGAGAGCACAGAGGAGAAGAAAGAGGGGAAGAAGAAAAATGACAGTTGTCTTGCCAGCTATTGGAGTTTTGTCTCTAGACTGTTTCCAGTGAGTCTGTAGAAGATGAGCATGCATCCCAATATTTTTATTAAATTGCCAAAAGAAGCCATTTTATCTACCTGCTCAGTTGTCCACAGAACATTAAATATGAGAATAATAACAGGTTAGCGATTTGTCCCAGAACTGTTTCTATCTGAATTCCATTGAAAAAGATCAGAAGAAACAGTGACAATAATAACTCCCATTGCAATGATGACTCAAGGTTTACAAAGCATTTCTTTATATAGGCAATAAAAAATTAAGCATTTAGACAATTATTTGGCAATGGACCTTAGAGGATAAACACTTGACTTGGAGCTAGGGAAAAATGGGTTAAAATCCTGTTTTGGACATTTAGTAGCTATGTGACTCTGGGAAAGGCATTTAATATCTATCAGTTTCAGCTACACACACACACACACACACACACACATGCACACGCACCCAACACCTCAGCTGCTAAAGCCTTTTCTTCTAAAATTATCTTCCATCAACTCTGTACGTAGCTTGAATATACCTAGTTATGTCTACATTAGCTCTCCTGTTAGAAAGTAACTTGAGGGCAAGAGCTATTTTTGCCTTTCTTTGTATCCTGAGTGCTTAACATAGCACTTGAGTGGGCACAAAGCAAGGACTTAATAAATGTTCATTGACTTACTTATTCATCTCTAAAATGGGGATAATAGTAGCAACTCCTTCACAGGGGTGTTGTGAGAATCAAATAATGGTGTTTCTACCAAAGAGACAAAGTGCCTAGTAAACATTAAAGTGGGATGTCCCTGTATTGGATAATTCAGGTTCATCCTCTTCTTTGCCTATGTTATTTGGAGGTCCTGGGTTAATGAGGTGATGTATGTATGGACAACTGACCAGACTCACCAGGAAACTGCTCAATGCTATCATTCCATCAATTAAACAGTTGATTTCAACATTTATCACAGTGTAGACCAGTGTGCTTAGTGTTGGTAGACAGTCAGGAATTCAGTAAGACAAAATAATTTCTCTCATGGAGCTTATATTCAAATACAAGTCCCACAATCCCTGCTAGCTATTGTTTTATATCTTTCCTTTCTCAACCTATATCTCTTATCTATATCTCATATCTCTTTCTCAACTAAACTCCTGTGATCTGGCTTTTGACACCATCACTCAACTGGAACTGCTTGTTCCACATTTTCCAATTGTCAAATCCAATGGCCTCTTCCCTCTCCTCATTTTCTGTACCACTCTGTAGCATGGCTCATTCTTGACTATCTCCTCCTCCTAGGTACTTTTCTCTATATATAATTTCATGGCATGATCTCAATGGATTCTTTTCTTACATACCTAACAATTATTCCTGAATCTCCTTCACTTTATTATTCATACCACAACCATTAATTTTGAGTGTCTTCCAAAGTCCTGTCATCGACACTTCTTTGATTTTCTCTCTACACTCTCTCATTTGGTGACCTCTTTGGCTTCCATGAGCTCAGTTATCATCTCTATGTATATGATACCCAGATTTATATGTCTAACCCTAATCTTTCTCCCGTTTCACATCATGAAGTTAGTGTTTGAGGCCACATTTGAACTCAAGTCTTCCTGAACAGCAGACCTAGTTATGAACTTCAGGTTTTTTTTCACTTGTACAACTGAATTTATTAATATTTATTAACCACTCCCTATGGGTTGGGGCTTTGGTGTTCAATACAGGGGATGCAAAATTTTAAAAATAATACATTTCCTTTCTTCAATGAACTTTCTGTATCCTTGGTGGGGAGAATGGAATGTGACGTTGACATATACCGTTGGATTATAAATTAGAGTGGGATAGGTCACACAATAATAGATGGTCTCTAAGGTCCCTTCTAGCTGTGACATTCTATGATTCTCATATTATTTGAACACCACATGTGTTTCACTTAACTTACACTGGACTCTCTTCCATACTCTGCCACTGTCGTCCTGGGTGACCTTGGACAAGTGACTTCAAATCATAGGACCAAGGATTTACATTTGCAAATTCTATCTAGTCCAAACCCTTAATTTTACAAAGGAAGAAACTGAGAGAAGTTAAGTCATTTGTCCAGAGTCACACTGGGAGTCAATGTCAGGATTTGAATTCAGGTCCTCTCTAGATTTCATCTATAAAATTCATTTTCTCATCTACAAAATGAGATAGTTGGACTAGGTGATCTATAAGAGCTCTTCAAACTATGAAATTATGGGGGCCACAAGGGAAGAGCACTGGTCTTGGACTTGGAGGACCTGTATTAAAAACTGTAGTTCTGCTGCTCAATACCTGGCTGACCTTGAACAAACTATTTTACTTCTTCACCTGTAAAATGAAGAAATCAGACTAGATGACCTCTAAAATCTAGGATAGTCCAATAGAAAGAATACTAACCCTGGAGTCATAGGAGCAAGATTCAAATGATGCCTTACTCATTGTATTTGCTGTGTGGATGGACTAGAGCAAGCTCTCTGGCTCTGTTTTCTCATCTGTAAAATGAGTGCATTGGGCTAAATGGTCTCTATGGCCCCTTTTAGGTCTAACTCTAGGATCTTGTGATTTAATACATTTTAGTTACTTTTTTTTAAAATCAGGCTTTTTTTTTCTCCTTGGTACCATTGAGAAGGAAAAACAAGATCAGAAAAAAGTCCTTGTAACAAATATGCGTAATCAAGCAAAATGAATTCCTACATTGTTCATGTCTAAAAGGTATAGTTCATTCTGAACCTTGGTTCCATCACCTTTCCATTAAAAGGTGAGCAGCAAACTTCATCAGCAGTCCTCTGGGATCATGGTTGGTCATTGCATTGATTAGAGTTCTTAGATCTTTCAAAGTAGGTGTCATTTCATAATGAATGGATGGGAGAAGGAGGCTGGCAAGCCATGGGGTTTCATGATGATGTCACTGAATATTTATTTATGCACCTGCCCTTCTCTTAGAGATCCTCATCTCAGTTAGATGACAAGGAAGAGAGGCATTCTCATTCTGGGAATACATCCTTATTACTGTCAGAGAATTAGAATCACCTGTGTTGTGTGAATGTCTTTTCTACTCAGGAAATAAATTTCTAGCTTGTAGGCCAGATGGGCTAATGTTGCCACCCTTGAAGTCTTGTGGGATCTATAAAACTCCCCCAAAATACAAAGGTTCCATAAACCACAGGATTCTTGACAGCAGTCTCCTCATTGTGCACGCTTGTGCGCATGCACACACACACGCACACCTTTGTTTGCAGTGAAGTTAGAGGGGAGGCAAATAAAAGTGTCCATTGCCCTAAGTGATAAGCTATGATTCATTCTCCCAAAGCTATAGAATGTCCAAGAAAAATATATATATTCCACATAAAAAGCTAGGTTATTTCAGCTACCACATCAGAATTTCAGACAACCATGTTCTAAGCAATCCTTATTCCCAGTCCATTCACATATGGCAGAGATCCCATGATGAGATTGGAGGCAAGAGGTAGATGGAGATATGGTAGAGAGATACAGCAGGCTAGCTTCAGCCAATCAGTCAATAAACATGTATTAGGTGCCTGCTACATGCCAAGCATGAAATAAACAAAGGGCAATATTCATCCCTGTTCTCAAGGAGGGAGACAATATGTAAACAATTATATAAACACAAGCTATATAAAAAGGATAAATGGAAGATAATTAACAGGGAGAATGTACTAAGATTAAGGAGGATCAGGATAGGCTTCCTGTAGATGGTGAGATTTTATCTTGGACTTGAAGGAGTTAAGGAAGCCAAAAGTTAGAGATGAAGAGGGAGAGCATTCTAGACATGGGGGACATCCAGTGAAAATGTCTGGAGCTCAAGATGGAGCATCTTGTTTATGAAACAGCAAAGAGGCCAGGGTCACTGGATCACAGAGGTGTAAGAAGATTGTAAAAGGGAGGGGAGACAGGTTATCAAGGACTTTGAAGACCCACAGAACTTCCAGTGGTTCTGCTTAGCATGATATGATGCTGGCCAAAAACAGAGCAGCCACTTTGAGTCTGGGGGTGTGCACAAAATTTATATAAGGCATGGCTCCTTGCCCTCATGTAGGTTATAGTATAGAATAGGTGTTCTTCACCTTCTTCTGTGGCATCAGTTCCTTTGGCAGTCTGGTGAAGAGTATGGATTTGTTTTTAGAATAATTTGTGTGTGTGTGTGTGTTTGTTTTTGACAAGGCAATTGGGGTTAAGTGACTTGCCCAGGGTCACACAGCTAGTAAGTATAAAGTATTTGAGGCCATATTTGAACTCAGATCCTCTTGACTCCAGGGCCAGTATTCTATCCACTGAGCCACCTAGCTGCCCCTAGAATAGTTTTTAAATGCATAAAATAAAATTCACATGATTTCAAAGAAAATCAATTATATTAAAATTCAGTTATCAAAATATCAAAAGCTCCACATTCATGGATCCACTAAAATGACCTGTGGATCATTGGTGGCTAGGTGGTGTAGTGAATAGAGTGCAGAATTTGGAATCAGGAAGACCTGAATTCAAATCCTGTCTCAGATACTTACTAGGTAAATCACTTAATTTGTTAGCCTCAGTTTCTTCAACTGTAAAATGAGGATAATAATAGCACGTGAGTCAAAAGATCATTGTGAGGATCAAATATGATAATATTTGTTGTTCAGTCATTTTTCAGTCTTGTCTGACTCTTCATGATTCCATTGGGTTTTCTTGGAAAAGAGATTAGAGTGATTTGCCATTTCCTTCTCCAGTTCATTTTACAGTTTAGGAAACTGAGACAAACAGGGTTAAGTGACTTACCTAGGATCATACATCTAGCAGATGTCTGAGGCCAGATTTGAACTCATGAAGATGAATCTTCCTGATTCCAGGTCTAGTGCTCTATCCACTTAGCCACCAAGCTGCTCTTCATAACATTTGTTAAGGACTTAAAAACCCTGAGGTGATATACAAATGATGGTGATGATGATTATGCTGAATCCCTGGTCTAGTAGACAGATAGGACACATAGCTATGATATGCAACATCACAAGATAAGGATAATATACAGGTGCAGAGCGAAGTCCAAGGGCCAGAAGTCCATCACCAACATGGAGAATGTAGGAAGGCTTCCTAGAAGAGGTAACATTTGAGTCTCAAAACAAACAAAACTCACATTTAGAGGTTCAAGGGAAATTAGAACTCATCCACTCCCACCCTGCCATTTTTACATACAAAGAAACTAGGCTCAGAAAAGAGAAGGGTGGTAGATAGTTTACTAGACTTAGAGTAAAAAAAGACCTGATATAAATCCTTCTTTTGCCACCTCTTAGCCCTGAGACCAGGCAGCCAACAATCTTAGAGTGTCACATCTCCAGTGTCATAGTTCTAGAGTGGCATTCCCAACATCACACAGGCAATAAGGGGCAGGGATAATGTTCAAACTCAGGTCACATAAACTCTCCCAGCTGCCACCTCTTCATCTGTAAATTAGGAATAATGGTATCACACATAGAATTATGTCACAGGTTTGATGCTCAGTTCAAATGAAATCATGTAAATTAAGTGCTACAGAAATGTTGACCCTCATTCTGGTCCCAGGTCAAGTGGCCAGAAAGCAGTAGAGACGAGATAAATGTCGTTGATAGACGGAGCCCATCTGACTCAAAACCCAGCGCACAGCAACAGTTGGAATCTTCATTTGGGCCTTAGTTTCTTCACTTGTAAAATGAGGATTTGGACTGACCTTTGAATGCCTGAATGAAGAAATGAAAAGAGAAGCAACTGTGTCTTTCTTATTATCTCTGTTGGTGTATTATCTCTCTACTAGATAACAAGTTCCAGGAGGTCAGGCACCATGTCTTATCTAAAATGTATGTCTGCCCCAGCTTTAATTTCAACCAGTCTGTCTCTTGAGATGAAAAAATCTACGTGATGCCTGGTCTATATAGGCAGGTAGGCACCTGCTTCCAACGTTGGATGAGTTCCGGAATGTTGTCCTCATACTGAAATAACTTTGGGTTTAAAAGGAATCAGACTGACAAGCAATGAAGCCAAGCGCCTTCTAGGCCATGAGTGATAAGCTTTTGTCCTGGGATCCTCACTAGATGGCACCTAAAGCAATGACCTCATGTTCTCCATCTCTGAAAGGCAGATAACAATACAGTGTGACATATCTAATATCATCATTCTAGAGTAGCATTCCTCATATCTCATAGGTAATAGGGTCAGAACTAGTGTGCAAACACAGGTCACAAATTCAACACTCTTTCCATTACACCACAACAAATAGGCCTGCTATGAGGAGCAAAATATTTAACAGCAATCATTACTGCCCTGTTTAAATACACCCTCCTCTTTTTTTTTTTTGCCACTATTCTTCCTCTTCCCCCATTTCTTCTCCCAATTGCTCTCTGCTTTCTCTCTTTCAATGCCATAAATCAAAATGCCTCTTCAGCTTTGGGATTTGCTAAATCACTCTTTGGAGAATGTTCTGTATTGTTGATTCTTATCCAGAGGTCCCTGCTGTCCCCTGACATCAGCTGCGCTATTCTAAGAAAAGGATAGAGAAGATGAGAGATGTTTCAGAGACTTTTCCAAAGTCACTAATCCTCTCTTACCCCTTGTTTCCTAATTTGTAAAATGGGGATAATAATAACATCCACCCATAGGATTGTTATGAGGGCCAAATGAGATAATAGCTAGAGTAAGTTATAGGGTTTTTTTATGAGTATTGGGGAAAGTGGTATACCAGAGTACTGAAAGAACGTTCCCCAGACCTTCTTTATTAGGTAATGGTTTTATCTTTCTCCTCCTGGCTTTGAAGGACTCTCTTCCTCCATTAATCTAAATGCGAAGTACCACAGCAGGGCTGAAATACTTATCTATAATACACAGCTACCTCAGAGATTACATGAGAAATAATTGTGTGTTTGCATGACAATAAACTGCAAAGAAAAACGATCTATAAGTACAATCATAATTATAGCAGCTTTTTGTGGTGGTAAAGAATTGGACATTGAGGGGATGCCCATCAATTGGGGAATGACTGGATGACTTGTTGTATATGATTATGATGGAATTCTATTGTGCTATAAGAAAGGATGAGGGGGATGATTGCAGTAAACCTGGGAAGACTCATATAAACTGATACAAAGTAAAGTGAACAGAACCAGGAGAATATTATACGTACTAACAGCAATATTGTATGATGATTAACTGTGAATGAGTTAGCTACTCTGATCAATGCAATAATCCAAGACAAGCCCAAAGGACCCATGATAAAAAATTCTATCCACCTCCAGAGAAAGAGCTGATGAATCCTGAGTACAGATTGAAGTGTATTTTTTCACTTCATTTTTCTTTGGGGGGAGGAGGGGTCATGGCTAATATAGAACTATGTTTTGCATGATTTCACATATATAATTGATATATTCTTTGCCTTCTTAGCCAGTAGGGATGAGACTGAAGACAGAGAATTTGGAACTAAAAAAAAAAATTAAATTAATGTTTAAAATAAATAAATAATTTGTTTTTAAATTTTAAAAAAAAGATTAATAATAATAATAAATAAAAAAGAAAAAAAGAGACAGTGGGCTATATCAGCCCAAAAAAGGTCATGAAAATTTAAGATAAAACCAGAAAAATTTTGTTTTTTGTATCTCTGTATCCCCAGTGCTTGGTGCAGTTCATGGTGCACAGTAGGCCAATAAATGCCAGTTGATTGACTAATGTTTTTTTAGAAAACAGGAGGTGATAGTCACACTCTGCTCTGCCTTAGTCAGGCTACATGTTGAACACCGTGTTCAGTCCTCAGTGGCATAATCCATAATTATAGCCGACATATTACCCTTTTAGGCTCCTGGAGGACCCTGGACACTTTTAATATATTTATGGTTGTTCAGTCATTTTTCAGGCATGTCTGAATCTTCCTGAACCTATTTGGGGTTTTCTTGGCAAAGATACTGGAGTTGTTTGCCATTTCCTTCTTCAGCTCATTTTACAGATGAGGAATTGAGGCAAACAGGGTTAAGGGACTTGCCCAGGGTCACACAACTAGTAAGTGTCAGAGGCCAGATTTGAACTCAGGAAGATGAGTCTTCCCGACACTAGGCACTGTACCCTATCCACTGTGCCACCTTGCTGCCCCATTTAAGATATTATTACAAGTGATATAGTAATCTCTATGATTTTAAATACTACCAGATATTATTATCCCCTAAAATGGGGATGGGGAATGTGACTGCTATCTTCAAGTTTTTGAAGAATTATTAAGTGGAAAGTTTGCCTTGGAAGGAAACAGGGGTCTCACCCACCAGAGGTCTCCAAGGAGAGCTTGGATGACCATTACTGGAACCCCAGGGGAAGGCTCTGGTTTCCTATGCTGCCCTCAGTGAGGAAAAGGAGACTTGGAGTAGTTAACTACCCATGGCTGTACACCTAGTGAGTCTCAGAAGTAGGAATAGAATGGAGAAATGGGGCAATGGATTGAGCATTAGCCCTGGAGTCAGGAAGATCTGAGTTCAAATCCAGAATCAGACATTTACTACTTGTGTGATCCTGGGTAAGTCACTTAACCCCTGTTTGCCTCAGTTTCTTCATCTGTAAAATAAAAATAAGTACCAACCTCCTGGGGTCATTGGGAGGATCAAATGAGATAATAATCATGAAGAGGCTGGCACACAACTGATGCTCTATAAGTCTTAGCTATCATCATTTTTATTATTTCTTATTCCAAGTCCAGCAGGCTATCCAATTACACCTCTCTAAAAATGTGCTGATTAGACCCAGAAATCTCGTGGGAATGAAAGTAGTAAATTAACCACACTTTTTGGTAAAATATAATCAGCACACACTTATGTGACCCTAGGGCACCTTGCTCTCTTAGATGAGGAGGAAGAACCCCCAGATATGGAGGAACAATTGATGAAAAGACTCAGAGTGGGAGATGACTGGCTGAGTTCAAAGAAAAGCAAACAGTCCAGTTTGACCAGAGTACAGGGCTTATTAAATAAATCTAGAAAAGTCAGCTGGAGTCACACTGTGAAGGGCTGAGCTAAGGAAATTTTATTTTACCCTAAGAATGATAAGGAGCCAGTGAATATGCCTGGATAAAGGTAATTAGACGTTATCTAATCTGTAATTTTGGCAACAGAGGGGAAGATGGGGTGGGGAGACTGAAAAATTACTTGTTAGGGTGGGGTAGGACTGGATGAAGATGTTAGGTAGTAGATGGTAGGACTTAGGACAGCTAGGTGGCACAGTGGATAGGTGCCAGGCTTGGAGTCAGGAAGCCCTGAGTTCAAATCTGGCCTCAGATACTTACTAGCTGTGTGACCCTGCGTAAATCACTTAACTGTGTTTGACTTAGTCCCCTCATCTATAAAAGAAGCTGCAGAAGGAAATGGCAAACCGCTCCAGTATCTTTGCCAGGAAAACCCCAGATGGGGCCACAAAGAGTCAGACATGAATGAAATGACTGAAGAAGAAGACCTGAATGACCTCTGAGGTCCCTGTAACTCAATGATTCTGTGATTTATGTGATTCTATAGTGGCTTCAATAAACTGCCAAAGTTGGGGCATTGCAGACCTACCCTGAGAGCTCTGACTACCTTTATGAGATAGAAAGGAGGAATTGTTCCTGCCATCTCACGCCTCGAGAGATTGTGGACGTGTTTCAATGTCAGGCAGAAAATGTCTGTGCTAATTGGAGGGAGCTTGCATCATGCTGGGATTTTTATATCCCTCCATTAGCTGACTACATGCAAACATTCCAGAATAAACACAGAGCCTTCCCCAAAGCTGTCAAACATCTGCTGCATCTGTCTAGGAGTAGCGATAGGGAGAAATGTGGGGATGAAACAGCTCTAGGTTAGTTTCCTGGGGTCCATATGGGGCAGAGGGTTTCTTTGGAGTAGTCTTTGGAAACAGAGCTGACAATCTGCATGGTGAAAGGGTCTTAAATCCATACCATACAAGAATCAGTTGAAGGAACCTGGCATATGGCCTGTCTTACTCAGACCCCATCTGTAGTACTGTGCTCTGTTCACATCTCATTTTAGGAAAGATGCGGATTAACTAGAGAGACTATACATGAAGGCAATCAGGACGGAGAAGGAACTCAAGTTTGTGTTATGTCAATCAACCAATCAATGATCATTTATGTCATTTAATTCCCAGACACTGTGCTAGGCACCGTGGATGCGGAAGTGATCAATGACACAGTGACTGCTCTTAAGGAGCTTTGTTATTGTTCAGTCATGTCTGACTCTTTGTGACCCCATGGACCATCACACACCAGGCCCTTCTGTCCTCCACTGTCTCTCAAAGACTGTCCAAACTCATGTAACGTTGCCTCCATGACACTACCCATCTTATCCTCAGCAGTCCCCTTTTCCTTCTGCCTTCACTTTTTCC
Source organism: Phascolarctos cinereus (assembly GCF_003287225.1). NCBI lineage: Eukaryota > Metazoa > Chordata > Mammalia > Diprotodontia > Phascolarctidae > Phascolarctos > Phascolarctos cinereus. Next base: position 687,381,917 of record NW_027555847.1, on the reverse strand, counting down.
CACCATCAGAGCCTTTTCCAATAAGTCCACTCTTCTCATTATGAGGATGGATGAGGATTGCTGCTCTAATTGAGAAAGAAGATAAAAATCTGGAGTCCTCTCCCAGGAGGATAGAGCCTCTCCCCTTTATGAAGAGCTTCCTAACTACATTTCTGCTTATCAGATTGGAACTCAAGGGGTGTCTGCCCTGCCAGACAGAGAAATCACCTATGGGGAAAAAGCCAATTTTCTCTCTTCACAGGAGGAGATCAAAGATTATCTATTTGGGGAATGTGAAGGGCCTATGTTGTTTCACCAAATTATTAGCAGGTGATTCCTGGGCCTCCATCCATTTGTGAGTGACAAAAGCTTTTTGGTTTGAGATTTGGTTGGTTTTTTTTTTCTTTTTAAGAAAAGGGGGTTTGAAAAGAAGACAGTCAGAAATCTAAGAAACCATTTACATGTGTCCTCTGAGAGGGGAAAACTGTTCTGGAGGAAACAGTCTCAGGATCCCTTATTATTAGGTATTGGTTATGATTACTTATTAGTACTAAGGGAATAGGAATTTTATAGTATCTACTATGTGCTAGGTACAATGTGCTGTTTTTTTACACATATTATCTCATTTTATCTTCACAATAACCCTGGGAGGTAAATGCCATTATTATCCTCATTTTACAGATTGAGAAACTGAGGCAAACAGAAATTAAGTGACTTGCCCAGGATACACAGCTAGTAAGTATCTGAGGCTGGATTTCAACTGAGGTCTTCCTGGGTCCAGGACCAGCCCCCTATTCATTGTGCTTTTTAGAAATGCCAAGGGCTAATTGATTAAAGGGTAATAGGAGTTAAGAAGAGGTTGTCTGTCCCAGAAATCTTAGGGAAGGAACTGTCCCCTTCCTGTAACTGTTAGGAAAGGATATGGTCTATTTTGTACCAGAGATGGAGGGAAGACAGAATAACCATGCACCCTGCTGCAAGCAAAGCCCTCACCATACCAATACCCCAGGGTCTATGGGAGAGCTCCTAGTAAAGTTAATTTGGTAAAAAGAACAGAATGCCTGGGTCAGGAGACCTGTATCAGTGAGAGTGGTTGTATGCCTTTAGCCAAGTCACTCCCTTCTCTGGATGTGAGTTTCCCCCATTGGCCAAATGAAATCAGACTGGTTAAGGTTACTTTCGGTTCTAGCACTGAGTCTACACAGGAAAGGATGCATTCTGTGAAATAATAAAGTAGAAATACTGGAGGTAGAGATTCTCAAGGGCTTCTGGGTGGTCTCAAGGTATCCAGGAACACATGGCCTCCAAATCAGCCATCTACCTCCCCCCCCAACCTCACTCACTTAAAGGAGTCCATTCAGCTTTGAAACTACTGTAGGTCTCAGTTCCCTTGATTAGTGAATGAGTGAGGGAAAACTTATCTAACTTACTATATTTTGTCAGGCCCAGACCATGCTTCACATACCTTGCACAATTATCCACCCTGGACAACTTGACACCTACCATACAATCATGTAGGTATCTCTCTTCCTTCCCCAACCTTGCTTCTACCTTTCTCCCTACTTTTCCCCCTCCCCAACATTTACATCCCACTTCTGCTCTTGGAACAGTAATCAAATCAATATTAGCATTGCTTCTAGAAAAAGCATGCATATTAACTTCCCTATAGTTCCACTCACCATCCCTGTGACTCTAGACTAAAACTCCCTTCTTTGATTATTACTTTACTAGTAGAATGTAAGCTTCTGGAGGGCAGAACCTGAGTCACTTTTGTATTTGTGTCCCCAAGGTCTAGTACTGTGCTTGGCACACAGAAATCACTTCTAAATGTATTTCCATCCATCCATTCCATCAATAAATGCATACTCTCCAAAAACATTCCATTTTCATCCCCTGTCTTCTTGCTACCACCTAGACATTGATTCCTTCCACTCTCAGCTATCTTTTCATTCTAGGACTACTCAATAAAAACAAGTATTCCTAATGGGTAGTTAATGTTCTTACTTCATTAGGCATTGCTTTGGAAACTCAGAGAAATGACTCTCAGATTTTTTTTTTTACCCTGACCATAAAGTCTGCCCATTGGATTTTAGAGCTATATATTGTAGAAGAATCTCCTATAACATATTCACAAATTGATGGAATTTCAATGATAGAGGGACCTCAGTGGATGTGTTATTCAAATGATACCTAAAAAAGAAACCCCTCTATCACACATCTGGCATGTGGCTAACCATTCATTGCTTGAGTATCTCCAGTGAGGAGGAATGCACCCTGTCCAGAAGCAGCCTATTCCACTCTGGGGCAGCTCTAAAAGTTAGGAAAGCTTCTCCTGATATCAGGCCAAGATTTACCTCCTTACAGCATCTACCTATTGCTCCTACTTCTATTCTTTGGTGTTAAGAACAAATCAAATTCTTCTTCCATGCACGAACCCTTTGAATCTGGTGGATTCTTTTCTTCTTCAGGCTAAACATGCCTATTTCCTTCAACTATTTCCATCCCTATTTTCTTCCATATTCCCATATGGCATGACCTCAAATCCCTTCACCATTCCCTCTGGTCAATGCCCTTTTTAAAATGTGGTACCCAACACCAAACCCAATATTGAAGATGTAGTCTCGCCAGGGCCGAGGACAGTGAGATCATCATTTCCTTATTCCTGAAATCTGTGATTCTCAATGCAGAAAAAGATCGTGTAAGCTTTCTTTTTGTCTCTTTTGAAACAATACAAGACTTGTCTAGGTTCTTTACTAACATAACTTTGGTTCCATTTGCAATGTAAAAAGGAGAGAGAAGTCCTTGTCAATGAGGGGAAGAGGGTGGGAGAGGAGTCTTGTATCTTGTCTCCCAATATTCACTTCCAAGAGGCAAAGAATCTTTGACTTGCTGCCCTTCTGACAAACTTCACCCAGTTGATTTGGATTCTCAGAACGACGATCTTTCTTTTGTGAGTATCAGTTAAGAACAGCAGAGAACTGAAATAAGGGCCTCCTCTGTTTGTGCCAAACGCTATGCCAAAGACAAGAGATTCCAAGATGGAAATGACACTTGCCCTTAGAGAGCTTTCATTCTGATGTGAAGATCCATCTTATGCGCTAATACAAAGTATTCTGAAGAGGGAGGGACCATTCATAATCAAGAGCAAGAAGACCAGAAAAATCTTCATGGAGAAGATAATACTTTGAGTTGTGCTTTGAAGGAAATTAAGGAGTCTACCAAACTGGGGTAAAAATTGGGGAAAGAAGAAGTTCCCTAAAAAAGAATCCTTCTGAGAGATTAAAGAGGCAGCTAGGTGGTACAGTGAATAGAGTTCAGGACTTGAAATCAGGAAAACCTGAGTTCAAATCCTATCTCACACACCAACTTAACCTCTCTCAGCCTCCATTTCTTCATCTGTGAAATGGGGGTAAGAACAGCCTCTATCTTCCAGGGTTGTGAAGATCAAATGAGATAACATAGTTAAAGAGAATGGCAAACCTTACAATGTTATACAAATGCTAGCTATTATTACTTATTAAGTTTAAATCCCCCAGCACCTTGGGTAGATCACAATTTGAATTTTTTTTCTTACTACGAGTTTATACCCATTAACTTATTTAAGCCTCACACAATGAGCCAAATAGTCTTCTTTTTAGATATAAGGAAAATAAAACTCAGAGAGGCAGTGAGGATAAGGGACTTGGCTATGGCCACACAGATCTTCTGACTCCTGTTCTATTGTTCTTAGCAGGTAAAAAAAATAATTCATTTTTGCCTTTTTTGTCCCACACTGTTTGGCACATAGTAGGTGGGGTTGAACTGAATTCTTTCCACTACATCACAAGATACTTTAGAAGAAAAACAGGGATCCAAGGGTTGAAGCAGAGGCCAGAGAAGGCAATATCTGAAGCTCTAGGAGACTTTGGGAGCTAAATTTACAAAAATGATTGTTTCAGTTCACCCTGTTCCCTTATGTGTCCAGAGCTGTGATAGACACAGAGAATACAAAGAAAGAAGTGAAACTCTTTCCCACAAAGAGCTTACATTCTGTTGGGAGAAAATAGCACCTTCCCAGCTGAAAAAATACACATACACAAAGCAAACAAAATAGTTTTTCTGGGGGAAGGTATTAACAATTTAGGGGAATCAGGTAAACATCTTATTGGAGGTGGTACCTAAGCTCACCCTTGAACAGAGCTAGAAAGAGAGCTAGGATTTAAGCTCATTGAGGTCAGAGGGCATAGGTCATTGTTTTATATCCCTAGCACATAGCCCAGTGTCTTGGATGGAAGTGAATGTGAGAAGGCTCTGTGATTTCTTCAGCATAGACTCATTTCATGTATTTATGCTTTTAGTAAATTTATCCTTCATTACTTCCTGAAACACATTGATTAAATGACTTGCCCAGGATCACCAGCTAGTAGATGTCATAGGAGAGATTTCAGCCTAGGTCTTCCTGACTCCCAACTTAAAATGCTATCCAATGTTTCCATTCTACCTTGCACGAGGTAGACACTTGTAAATGTCTGAATTGAACTGAGGAGATAACTTGTTGCAGCAACCCATTCAACCCAGCAGAGCCTGGGGAAGAGAATGCTTCAGGTTAGATTCATGTACTTGTCTACTTCTCTCCAAGCTCTTAAAGCTCTCCTGAGCTTTGCTTTAATATGTCTTGATTGAGTTGATCATTTGAGTGAGATTTGCTTCAGAATTATTTTCCTTAGAATATTTCAAGAAAGGTTCTAAATTAAGACAGTGAAAATTTAACTGGACTATAAGCACCCTCAATTTTAAAGAGAAGAAGAAGAAGAAGAAGAAGAAGAAGAAGAAGAAGAAGAAGAAGAAGAAGAAGAAGAAGAAGAAGAAGAAGAAAGAGAGAGAGAGAGAGAGGAGAGAGAGAGAGAGAGAGAGAGAGAGAGAAGAGAGAGAGAGAGAGAGAGAAGGAAGGAAAGAAGGGAGGGAGGGAGGGAGGGAGGGAGGAAAGTAATGTATAGATAATCCATGGTGCCTGTGTTAACAGCCTTGTTAAAGAAGTAGCTCCTCTGGTGAGTCCTGTGGCTGGAAGAAAACAAGGATGGAGATGTTGCAAGGTTTTGTTGTTGTTTGTCCTTTTCTCTTGAAGAGTACCAGGACATCAGGGAGGTGATGCCATGACATGCAAGTGAATTGGATTTAAGTGAGAGAGGGCTGTGCAAAGTCACCAGCCTCACTCTCTCCTCCAGAGTCATCTGGGTCCAGTGGCAAGATATAGATCAGGATGACTAAAGATGGCCCTACATACAGTAGGACATCTTGGCCCTTTCAAGGTAAGGTCTTTAACAGGTCTTAGTTTGACCGAGGCAATGTCCATTCAGTGATCAAGGCTAGATAATAGCATATGCTAGCATTGCAGTGATGTGAAAGCATTTCTGGGAGGCTTAAAAATAAGGAAGGATTGTTGGGGTCCCAGTACTTTAGATTAGACTGGCTTCTTATGCATTGCGAATCTGCAAGAGTAAGGTCCTACTGCATTATTATTTTTCCCAAAGAGAAGCTTTCCAGAAGTAAGATGTGATGAGAGATGAGGGAGACAGAGCATTCCAGGAACTGATAACCACCTTTGCAAAGGTATGAAGCTAGGAAATGGGATGTCAAGTGTAACAAACATAGAGTAAATCAGTTTGTCTGGATCCATGACAAGAAGAGTAATATGAAATAAGACCAAAAAGATGGGTAGGAACCAGATTGTGGAAAGCTTTAAATGCCAGATTTATCTGCTAAGGGTATTTTTGAATACCCAGGTATCATAGAATCATAAATTTAGAAAAAGAACCTTAGAAGCCATCAAATCCAACCATCTCATTTTACAAATGAGGAAACTGAGGCACAGAGAGGTTAAGTGACTTTCCCAGGGTCACACAACTTATACCGTAGGCAGGATTTGAACTCAGATCTTGCTGTCTCCAAGTCTAATGTCCTATCTAGATATAAGAAAACAAAAAGATTCAATTGTAGAACCCCTAATGTAGAGGGACATGTGCACTGATGAAGGGAGCATCTAGACTGATGAAAACAAAGGTTCTCAAAGTATCACTAGGATTGTAGCAGCTGAGGGGCTCTATCTTTTTTAAAATCCCCACATATATATATATATGTGGGGATTCAATATATATATATATATTGAAGTGGGTATTCCAGGCATTCCAGCTGCTGAAGAAGATGGGTCTGTAGGGAAGCCTGGATAGAACATTAGAGGATACTAGAGGGGACTGGCATTTCATAATTGCCAGTGAATTTACTTGATGAAATCTGCTGACTCCTCACTCCTTAATTGGGCAAAAAATGTGTTTTGACAAGAAATGTGATGCTTCGAGGAGGATTTGGGGGCTTTATGAACATTGTGTCAGTGGAAAATGCTCATCATTTTGGGGCAAGGTTGTTGAGTTCCAATGGCTCAACAGGGAATAACCTTTCCTGAAGATGAGCAAATACATTTTTTTTTTTGCATATGGTAAAGCTGGTAAATTTCACCTCCCCATGAGGTGACCCTCACCAAATCAACTTTAAAATAGAAGTAGGAGAAAAATTTATAGGAGCACTATCCACTAGGTGAAGGGAAGTAGGAGTGGCAAGGGGTTCATAAGCCAATGTCTTGAAAAATCAGTTCCAGTAAATACTTTTTAGTGAATAGAATTCTGCTGCCTCTGGAGCCTGTGATGGAGATGATGTTGAAGATTCCAGGCCTGTTGGAGAAAGGCCAGGACTATTACCAAATAATAAACTATCCATTGAAAACCACTGCTTTATAGAGCCCATTATGAGAACATCTTCTCCTGTAATCTTTTAACAAGCAGAAGAGAATTCAAATTCTATTCTAAGGTTTCAAACCCAGGTCATCCTTATATTTCAGACAATTGACAAATATTTAATAAGGGTTTGCTATAAGGCTAGATAGAGTACTAACCCCTCATTGATTGGAATTTGAACCCAAGTCTTCTCATTCCAAGCCCAGGGCTGTTTTACCTCAACTGTCCAACAATTCCTTCCAGTGAATATATATAATCTCTTTTTAAACTAAAATCTTGGCTATTTCCTGCTACATTTCTTCCCCCTCTTAGTATCACTTTTGTTCAGAAACATCAAATTCTGTTGATCCTGTACCTGAAATTAAGCAGCCCAGGAAAGCTAACCTCTCGAGCTCCCTTTATTCCAGTATGAATTGCAACTTTCTCAACAGCAAGTTTGCTGATGGAAGAGCGAAAGTTAATTTCTCTTCTCCAGCTGCACAGGCAGCCTAAAAGTGAAATTTACCAGCTTTACCATATGCAAAAAAAAAAAATGTATTTGCTCATCTTCAGGAAAGGTTATTCCCTGCTGAGTCATTGGAACTTAACAACCTTGCCCCAAAATGATGATCATTTTCCACTGACACAATGTTCATAAAGCCCCCAAATCCTCCTCGAAGCATCACATTTCTTGTCAAAACACATTTTTTGCCCAATTAAGGAGTGAGGAGTCAGCAGATTTCATCAAGTAAATTCACTGGCAACTATGAAATGCCAGTCCCCTCTAGTATCCTCTAGTGTTCTAGCCAGGCTTCCCTACAGACCCATCTTCTTCAGCAGCTGGAATGACTGGAATACCCACTTCTATCTATCTATCTATCTATCTATCTATCTATCTATCTATCTATCTATCTATATATATATATATGTATATATATATAAGGATTTTGAAAAAGATAGAGCCCCTCAGCTGCTACAATCCTAGTGATACTTTGAGAACCTTTGTTTTCATCAGTCTAGATGCTCCCTTCATCAGTACACATGTCCTTCTACATTAGGGGTTCTTGACCTGGGGTCCAGAAACCTCCAAGTGATCCATGGATAGGTTTCAGGGTAAACTAAGATGGGGTAAAATTACATCTTAATTTTCACTAACCTCTAATAAAAATTCAGCATTTCCTTCAATTCTGAACTTAGGCAACAATCCCGAGGAGGCAGCTAGGTGGCTTAGTGGATAGGGCACTGGATCTAGACTCAGGAAGACCTGAGTTCAAATCCAGCCTCAAACACTTACTAGCTGCTCGACCATGGGCAAGTCATTCAACCTCTGTTTACCTTAATCTACTAGAGAAGGAAATGGCAAACCACTTTAGTATCTTTGCCAAGAAAACCCATGGAAAATAAGGCCCACAGGGTCACGAAGAGGAAGACACAACTGAATGACAACAATAAATAATTCCTACTAGGATTAGCAGTATCTGTGACTTTGTCACCAATGGAAATTGCTGGTCTGCTAACATATCATATGTGTGTATACATATATATACACACATGTGATACATATACCCACATACGATGTGTATATGTGTATATATACATATATATGCACGTATAAACACATATATCTATATATAATTTTGAGATATAGCTAGTTTACCATAATCTATACTTTGAAATTATTGTAGTTATTATATATGCCACTAACTTGCATTTGGTTTCAATCTTCCTGTCTCTGGACTATATTTCAATATAATTGATTTCCCTCTTTTACGCATTTAAAAACATGATTCTGAGAAAGGGTCTGTGGGCTTCACCAGACTGCCAAAGGGGTCCAGAGCACACACAAAAAGGTTAATAATCCATGCTCTACTATATAATATAGGCTGTCTAAGCTGACAATTGAGCGGTACATGTTTCCAAAGTCAGCCAGGTCAGCCATCAGAAAATAGAGAAACAGGCCATTACCATAACTATTAGAGTTGGAAGTGAAAAAGACTTTAGAGGTCTTTGAATCCAATCCCTTCATTTTATAGATGACAAAATTGAGGCCCAAGGAGATTGTCATCAGCCCAAGAGCACACAGCCAGTAAGTGTCTGAGATGGGATTGGATCCAGGCTTTTTCTGATTTTGAGCCTACTTCTCAATCAGTCAATCTACAAGCATTTGTTAAGTTCCTACTATAAATGCTGGGAAATAATCTCAACTAGCAAGAAGTTTAGGTTATTTTATCCTTTATATAAAGAGAAATACTGTGTGGTACAAATATGGAAGGCATGCATTCAAGACAAGGGAGGCAGGCGGTGCAAAAATACAGAGATGGGAGCTGATATTTGAGAAACATAAAGAAAGGCAGTGTGACTGGACTGAAGGTTAAGGGATTTGGGGTAGTACCCAGTGGGGTTGGAAAGACAGATTTAGGTCAGAATGTGAAGGACTTTAAAATTAAACAGAGAAATTTGTGTTTCATTCTAGAGACAATAGGGAGCCACTGGAAGGACCCTTAGAACGTAGACTATCAGAGCAGGCAGAAATATTAGAACATGGAACGTCAGAGCTGAGAGTCCCTTTAGAAGATGAGATGCCCGAGTTGGAAGGACCCTAAGAAAATAGCATGTCAGAACTGGAACAGGGCTTAGAAAATGGAATGTCAGATCTGGGAGCAGCTTTAGAACATAGAAAGTTAGAGCTGGGAGGGAACTTAGAACTGAGAATGTGAGAATTGGGAAGAATCATAAAGCTTACAATGTTATGTGAGAAGATGGGATTTCAGGAGTGGAAGAACCCTTACATTTTGAATATCAGAGTTGGAATACACATTAAAGTGCAGAAGGTCAAAGCTAGAAGAAATCTGATAGGAGAAAAACTCAACCCTGGGAGGAACTTTAGAAGATTGAATGTCAGCACTGTGAGAGCACTTAGAAGTTGGGATGTGAGAGCTGGAAGGATCCTTAAAAGTCAGAAGTCAGAGCCAGGAGAATACTTAGTATGTGCTTCATACCTTGTGCAAATCCTTCATTTAAAAATGGAGATAGTGTCACCTGGAAAAACAAAGTAAATGATGTGAATTACTGTTGGACCTGGGACCCAAACTTATTTTCTGCTCCCTGGTCCTGGTCTTGGCCCAGAGTCTTTCCCTTGTTTCATGAATTGGAGGAAATAATTCTCTTGCTTTTTGCCAGAGCAGAAAGTTCTTCCCCCTTCAAACTCCCCACCACTCCAGGGGTCATGATATCAAACAATATCTGAACCCCTCCAAACAATGTTCCATCATCCAAGGGCCCTTCTATAAGGATGAGAATGCCACAGGCAGAGCTCATGAAATGTTGCAAGACTTTCTAAGAGTGGAAAACAAAGGGCAACTTTGCCGAGAGAGATGTCTTTAAATCGGTACCCATTTGAAGCAACTAAGACCGCAGGTGGCTCTAGCCAATTACACTTAGGTGCTGGTGGGAAGTCAGGAGGATAGAGAGTGAATTATTTCAGAGAGCCTTCCTAGTTTGCTGACCTGCTTTCTGAGGACTCCTGGAGGGCTGTGTTAGTGGGGGGTTAGAGGGGGGAGCTAATACCTTTGTCTTTTCCAGCAGCTATGCATTTTTGTCCACAGGGGACTGGGTTTATCTGACTGGCACACATGTTTATTTAATGTTATTTTATTTTTAGTTTTAAGAAAAGCCACAGAAGCAAACCTTGAACCTTCTGGAAATTGGCAATGTTGAAGCCCCAGGGCTGGAATTCTAGTTTTTAAGTCATTTGATCATTTCTGGACCTGGCTTCCCATCTCTTTTACAAGACATGGAGGTAAGTACCTATCCTATGGGGTTGGGGGGAAGAGGAAGGGATAGCTTCTACTAGACTTCATGGTCCATGTCTCATCTAAACTTTCAGTCTCATTTAGTGCCTAGCAAAAAGCTTTCTCTGCACACAGTAGGGACTTAATAAGTGTTGGATGAGTCATTTTCTCTGGGAATCAAAGCCCTTCCCACAATGTGTGGTCTACCCAAACTGGCCCTCGTGCCATTTCTTACCCATGATATTCTATACCCTGTCCTGATAACAGGTTGGGCCTCATGTCTGAAAGATCCTCACCCTTTACTTCCATGCGATAGAATCGCTATTTTCCATCAAAGTTCAGTTTAAACTCAGTCTCCTAGATGAAACATTTCCTGAATACAAGCTTCTCCTTGCATTTATTTGCTTGTTTATGATATCTGCCAGTAAGTTCCTTAAGGATAGACACTTTTGTTTTTGCATTTGTAGCCCCAGTGCCTGGCATCTAATAGGTGATTAATAAATGCTTGTGGATTGATTGATTATTTAATCTAACTTGGATCTTCTCAGATCCTGGCTCTGTCATCAACCCAACTGGGGCTGGAACTCAGGACTCCTGGTTCCCAGACTGGAGTTTTATTAAAAATATTATCAAATGAGATGATATTTGTAAAGTACTTACAGTGCCAGACACACAATAGGTACTTAATAAATGCTTGTTTCTTTTCTCCTTCCTTCCCAGACCAATGTACCAGGAATATATCACAAATCCTAGTTAGTGCCTCTAATAACCTTCCTGACAAATGGAGCGATCCCCTCTCCCGTCAGTCTGTTGCATGTAAATAATCCCCTCTGCCTTTCTTTGGGAATTCATGTCATCGTTTTATCTTATTAGTCTTGACATTTCTAACATTGTATTACAAGCACAAGCTTTGGATGGGATAAATAGCTTGCCCTTCCTCCTTGACAAGAAGAGCTCTAGTGAGTGGTTAAAACATGGGCAGGGCTACTAGGGCTTAACCAGGGAGAAAGCAACAGGAAGGCAGAAGGAACTAGAGATTTGTGTTACTCAGGTATTGGGGCATTATGGATTCCAGGTCCCAGCTAAATAGTGCTTGCATTAAGGCAGCAGGTTGCCTGGCCCAAGGCCAGGAATATGTTCCGGATAAGCTCAATCAAAGACTCTGTCAATAAGCATCTATTAAGCTCTTACTATGTGCCAGGCACTGTGCTAAGTGATGAAGAAAAATTTAAAAAAACCCTCTGCCTCTAAGAGCTTATATTCTGTTAGGAGAGACAGTGGTTGGCTCGTCATTTTCCATTTCATGTCTGACTATTCATGACCCCTTTTGGGGGTTTTCTTGGGAAAGATACTGGAGTGATTTGCCATTTCCTTCTTCAGATCATTTTACAGCTGAAGAAACTGAGGCAAATAGTAACTTGCCCAGGATCACACAGCTAGTAAGGGACTGAGGCCAGAGGAGGCTTCCTGACTGCCTGGCACTCTACCCACTGCATACCCTAGCATGTGTGCATATATCCACATGTACATACATCCATATATTATATATATATACACATATATATATATATATATATATATATACACACACACACACACACAAACACACACATATATGTTTATGTATGTGTGTGTGTGTGTATAACATTAATTAAGCACCAACTATGTGCTAGGCACTGTATTAAGTGCTAGGGATACATTATACAAAGAAAAATTTAAAAAAGTTCCTGCCCATATCAGAGGAGAAAATATGTACATATGTTTATCAATCAACAAGCATTAATTAAGTGCCAATTATGTGCCAGGCACTGCACTAGGTGGTGGAAATCTGAAGAAAAATTTAAAAATGGTCCTTGCCTTCAGAGAGCTTCCATTCTATCAGGGGAGACGACATGTGCATAGACAGGTTATATAAAACAACACAAAGCAAATACCAAGTCACCTTGTGGGGAAAGACATGAGGAGATGGGGGAGGGGAGGGGAGCAGGAAAGGTCTCCTGTGGAAGATGATGCTTGACCTCAGTCTTGAAGTTAATTGGCAATTCCAAACCCAGGTCTCTGGAAACCTTTCTTCCTCCTTCTGTCCTTCTCCTTTCAGACTCCCAGGCTAAAATTCTCTGTCTACAGTGACAATGGGGCCCATCTCCAAACCCCCTTCCCTGCCCACACAAAAATGAAGAGCCCATATGGCATTTCCTCTGAGCTTAATGAGGGAGGCAGACATTGCTGCACACTTGGGTGACAGGTGTCTCAACCCCTAACATCTATATCCTATTAATTCCCTACTTGAGCTCTCACCCTTTCCTTGCTAATCAGGGACCATTGTGTTCAGAAAGGTCTATTGTACTTTGATGAAGAGCCATTCCCTAGTGCAGAGGCTGTTCTCATCAGCAAGTGTCGCCTCCCTTGGCCCTCAATTCTCATCAGTTTACAGGATGAGAAGTGTAATTCTATCACTGAGGGATGAAGGCTCTCAAACTGATGGAGTGGGAGGATTTACAAAGCACATGCAATTGAACTCTTCTACTTTCTGAAACCAAGGGAAAAGAGCTCTAGGCTGGGACTAAGGAAACCCAAGTCTGGACCTAGGTAAAGCTGAAATGCCAAGTGATCAAGGAGAATTTACTCCCAAGGATACAACCATTGGATCTTCTTCTGATTGATCCCTGAGCCTTTATTTTCTCATATAAAATGTAAATAATACTATATGTGCTGGACATCTCACAGAAGCGTTACAAACATTAAATGATGTTATGTATATAAACTGCAAATAACAGCTATCAGCTATGGGCAGAGTTGTAACTAGGCTAGGGCTCTGTTGCTCACTCCCTGTGGGACCTGGACCCAGTCTCTTCCCCAGTTTGGGCCCAAGTTTTCTCATCTGTAAAATAAGGGGCTTGAATGATTCTCTCCCACAGCTCCAAAATCCTGAATCTGTACATTTATAGGTGCACATGGTGTCTCCTCAGAATAAAAGCTTCATTGAAAGCAGGAAGTTTTGTTTGGAAAGAGGAAAGGAAGGAAGAAGGAAAGGAAGGAAAGAAGGAATGTGACCATGAGTCCCACAGGGAATGTAAACCACCTTGAATAAATGTAAACAGCAAAAGAAGCTCCAACTGTCCCATGGAAACATCTGCACATGACCCTGGGCCATCCCTGGCACTATGCCTTCTTTGTTGTGTTTCTATAGAATACTGACCTGGCCTGGGCTTGGTACAGTGATCCATCACACCATTCTGTCCTTCTGCAGCAACCCAATAAACCTATTATACTTCCAAGCTGGCACGGACCCCTTTTTCTTCAGTATCTCAGTATTCTCTCTGCATCCTTACAATTAGCATAGCAGGGCAGAACATGTCAGCCCCCTTACATTTGGCCTTACAATTGGCATAGCTAGCAGGGTAGTCTGCCCCCATACAAATCTTGTGTCTTTGTGCTCTTTCACAGGTAGAGGAGAAGAGCAGATCATTTCAAGCATCAGAGGCAGCCTGTACAAAGGCATGACGACTTGAGATGGAATTCTATATATGAGGAACAGCAAATCAGTCAGTTTGTCTAGAGATGCATGAAAGGGAGTCATATATAACCAGCCTGGAAAAATAGGGTAGAGCCAGATTGTAAAGGACTCAAGATACCAGAGGGAGGAATTTGTGTTCTAAGAGGCATTGAGAGCCACTGATGTTTCTTGAGCTAGAGAGTGACATGGACAGGCTAGTGCTTCAGGAATATTAATTTGAAAGCTGCATGGAGGAGAGATTGGGGAGGGCAGTGATTAGATGCAAGCAAATTCATCTGATGAATACTGCAATAATACAGGTGAGAGATGACAAAGATTGGTAATGTGAGTAGAGAGAAGGGGACAGATCTGAGGTTTGTTGTGGGAGGAGAATGGACCCACTTAAAGAACTGAGAGCTTGATGCAACAAATTGCTCTTTGGAGGTATCCTCAGCCAAGGCATTCTAAGATTGGAGGGGTTACACTTGAAATAGGCAACCAAGTTCAAGTGGGGGTCCATGATTTGACAGAAAGAACACCGGATTTGAATCAAAGGATCTAGGTTAAATCCCAACTCTGCTACTGACTGGCTGGGCAACTTGGGGCATATTACTTCCCACTCTGGGCCTCCATGTTCTGACCCATAAAATGAGTTTGGATTATTAACCTGTAAGATCCCTGATAGCTATGGTACCCTCTGACCTAAACCAAAAAGCTTAACTGCTTGTCTAAGAACCTGCATAGCTGGCCAAGACTGAATTATGTATTTGAGAGCCTGAGGTAGTGGCAAAACCACTTCTCCCCTCCACCTGCCAAGTGCAGGCTGATTCAAGCCACCTTTACATTTATGCTTTCAGGCTTTTGCAGAGATGCAGGAACCCTAATATGGTTTGTTGGCATTAGTTTCTTCTGCAGTTACTGGGATAAGAAAATATAAATTTAACCTGTGCTGTCTAACTCCTGATAACTCCACTTTGGAAAAGAACCTGCCTTTCAAGTAAATGAAGCTGAAGACAGGAAATAACCTAGTCTGTATTTGAGCCTAAGTGTTTGATTTGATGGGGGAACCAAGTCATTCCTTTAATGGGAGAGGTGACATGTGAAAGAAGGGAAGAAAAGGAAGGAAAGGAGGAAGGAAGGATGGGAGGAAGGATGGAAGGAAGGAAGGAAGGATGGAAGGAAGGAAACGGAATGAGGAATAAAAAGGAAGGAAACCTGCAGACCCATAGGCAAGTGAGCAGTCTGTGCATTACAGCAAGGCCACACCTCATTGACCCCATTCCCAACACAAGCCACCAGAGAGGTCTTGACCCCATTGCTGACTGGTAGTGAAGTCCCTCGCTGGGGCTGGCCTACAGAAAGACCTCATCCCTGGAGCCTACCAGAGAGACCCTGATTCCATAGCAACCCAGCAGCAGGGCCCCAGAGCTCAGGGAGACCAGCAACAAAATTATGCCTCCAGGACTTACTAGAAGAAATGCCCTATTTCTTTAACAATCCATCAACAGGGCCCCACCCCTGGAGCCTTCCCACACCCAGGGAAGGCCATCAGGGAGGCCCCACCCTCCAGTACAAGCTAGAAGGGAAGCCTACCTCCAGAGAAAGCAAGCAGCTAAGTCCTGAATTAAAGTCAGCAGTAAGGCCCAGAGGCCCAGTAAGGAAAAAAAAAAAAACCTTGGGACAGTCCAGGACCAGAGCCCAACTGTCACATAAAAATATGAAGTCACCAAAAAAAAGACAGAAAAAAAGAATAAAAAAAAAGAGCTTGATTACATGAAGTATCAAAGAAAAATGTAATTTGGTCCCAGGCCCAAAATTTTAAAAGTATATTAGATAAGTAGGAAAAAAAAACATTCAGAAAAGAAATGAGATTAATGCAAGAGAATCTTGAAAAAAGAGTCAATAGCATGAAAAACATACAAAAATTTACTGACGATAACATCTCACTAAAAAACAGAATTGGCTAAATGGAAAAGGAAGTACTGAAGCTCACAAAGAACATAATTCCTTAAAAATCAGAATTGAACAAGTGGAAGCTAATGACTCTACGAGACATCAAGATACAATAAAACAAAATCAAAAAAGAAAAAATAGAAGAAAATGTGAATATTCTCATTGTAAAAACAATGGACCTAGAAAATAGATTCAGGACAGACAATATAAGAATTTCTGGACTACCTGAAAGCCATGATAAAAAATTCCTGGACAACATCTTTCAAGAAATTTTTAAAGCAAACTGTTTTTATATATTAAAACCAGAGGGCAAAACAGAAATGAAAAAATTCCACCAATCACTGCCTGAAAGAGATCCCAAAATGAAAGCTCCCAGTAACATAACACCATAGCCAAATTCCGGAGTTCACAGAGCAAGGAGAAAGTTTTGCAAGCTGCCAAAGGGAAACAATTTAAATATCATGGAGCTACAGTCAGGATTACACAGGATTTGGCAGGTTCCACATTAAAAAATCGAAGGGCTTGGAATGTGATATACTGGAAGGCAAAGGAGTTAGGATTACAACAAAGAATCACCCACCTAGAAAAATTGAATATAAACTTTCAGGGGGAAAATTCACATTTAAGGAAATAGAGAACTTTCAAGCATTTCTAATTAAAAGGCTAGAGCTAAACAAAAAATTTCACCTCCAAATACAAGACTCAAGGGAAACATAAAAAGGTAAGGGAGAAAAAAGAAAGAGAAAACATGAGAAATTCAATAAGGTTAAATTGTTTGTATTTCTATGTAGCAAGATAATATTTGTAACTCTTAATGATTTTATTACTATAAGAGCAATTAGAAGCAGTATATGTGGACAGAGGGTGTGGATATAAGGTGATTTTGATGGGATGGTACTGCAAAAAAAATTAAAGAGGTAAGAAATAAAATTGTACTGGAAGAAGAAGGAGGAGGGAGATTGAATAGGGTAAACTATCCCACATAAAAGAGGCATGAAAGAACTATTATAATGGTGGGGAAGATGGGGGTTTGTGTGGCAGGTAAAGCTTAAATCTTATTCTCATCAAAATTGGTTCAAAGAGAGAATAACATATAGACTCAGTTGGTTACAGAAATCTATATTACTATATAAAGAAGTGAGAAAGGGATGGAGATAATAATTGGGGAAAGGGAGACTGATAAAAGGGAAGGTATATTGGGGAAGGCAGTGATCAGAAGTAAAACACTTGTGAGGAGGGAAAAGGTGGGAAGTAAGAGAGAGAGGGGGATAAACAAGGGGAAATAGCATGGAAGGAAATACATAGTTAGTCATCATAACTCTAAATGTGAATTGGATTAATTCACTTATAAGATAGAAGTAGATAGCAGAATTAATTAAAAACCAGATTCCTGCAATGTGTTGTTTACAAGAAAAACACTGGAAGCATAGACATACACCAACAGGGTACAGGTAGCGGCTGGCGTAAAATCTATTATGATTCAGCTGAAGCAAAAAAAAAAAAGCAGGGATAGAAATCACGATCTCAGACAAAGCAAAAGCAAAAAATAGATCTAATTAAAAGAGATAAAGAAAGAAACTATAGACAATGAAGTTATATCAATACTAAACATATATGCACCAATGGTATAGCATCTAAATTTTTGAAGAAGTTGAATGAATTACAAAAAGAGAGAGATACTAATGGTGGCTCTAAACTTTCCCTTTGTAGAACCAGACAAATCTAACCAAAAAATAAGCTAGAAAGAAGTTAAAGAGATGAATAAAATTCTGGAAAAGCTAGATATGATAGATCTCTAGAGAAAACTGAATGGCAATAGAAAGGAATATAATTTTTTCTCAACAGTACCTGGCACCTGCATAAAAATTGACCATGTATTAGGACAAAAAACCCTCACCACCAAATGCATAAAAAGTAAACATGCTTTTCTGATCATAATGTAATAAAAATGAATTTAATAATGAAAAGAGAGATTAAAAATAATTGGAAATTAAATAATCTAATCTAAAAAAATAAGTGGGTCAAAGAACAAATCATAGAAACAATCAATAATTTCATCAAAGAAAATTACAACAATGAGACAACATACAAAAATTTATGGGATGCAGCCAAAATGGTGCTTAGGGGAATGTACATACATACATACATACATGTGTATATGTGCATACACACACACACATATGAATTGGGCAGGCACATAAACAAAAGTAGAAAAAGGACAAATTAAAAATCCCCAATTAAACAGCAAATTGTAAATCCTGAAAAATCAAAGGAAAGGTTAATAAAATTGACAGTAAGAAAACGGTTGAACTAATAAATAAAACTAGAAGCTTGTTTTATAAAAAAAAATAAAATAAAATAGATAAACCATGGGTTAATTTGATTAAAAAAAGAAGAGAATTATGAATATCAACAATGAAAGGGGTAAATTCACCACCAATGAAAAGAAAGTAAGACAATCATTAGGAGCTGTTTTGCCCAATTATATGCCAATAAGTTTCACAATCTAAATGAAATGGATGAATATCTACAAAAATATATATTACCCAGATTAACAGAAGAAGAAATGAAATATATAAATAACCCAAAATTAGAAAAAAAAGAAATTGAATAAGCCATTAATGAACTTCCTAAGAAAAAATCCCCAGGACCAGATGGATTCACAAGAGAATTCTACCAAACATTTAAAGAACAGTCAATGCCAACACTAGATAAACTATTTGGAGAAATAGATGAAGACGGAGTCCTACCAAATTCCTTTTATGACACAACTATGGTGCTTATACCCAAACCAGGAGGAGCCAAAATAGAGAAAGAAAAATATAGACCAATTTCCCCAATGAACATTGATGTAAATATTTTAAATAAAATACTAGCAGAGATTACAGCAATCTATCACAAGGGTCATATACTATGACCAGGTGGGATTTATACCAGGAACGTAAGGCGGGTTCAATATAAGGAAAGCTATCAGCATAATTGACCATATCAGTAACAAAACCAACAGAAATTGTATAATTATCTCAATGGATGCAGAAAAATTCTTTGGCAAAACAGCTCTCATTCCTATTAAAAACACTGGAATGCATAGAAATAAATGGTGCTTATCTTAAAATGACAAGTAATATCTATCTAAAATCACCAGCAAGCATTATCTGTAATGAGGATAAGCTAGAAACCTTCTCAATATAATCAAAGGTGAAGCAAGGCAGCCTCTTATCACCTCTATTATTTAATATTGTACTAGAAATGATACCTATAGCAATAAGAGAAGAAAAGGGAATTAAAGGAATTAGAATAAGGTATAAGGAAATAAAATTATCAATCTTTGCAGAAGATATGATGTTATGCTTAGAAAATCCTAGAGAATCAAATAAAAAACTACTTGAAATTATTAACAACTGAAGTTGTAAGATACAAAATAAACCCGCATAAATCATCAGCATTTCTATATATTACCAACACAGTCTAACAGCAAGAGATATAAAGAGAAATCCCATTTAAAATTACTGTGGACAATATAAAATACTTCAGAGTCTACCTGCCAAGACAAAACCAGAAACTATATGAACACAACTATAAAACACTTTTCATGGCAATAAAGTCAGATCTAAATAATTGGGAAGATATAACTTGCTCATGGGTAGGCTGAAACAATATAATAAAATGACAATTTTACCTAAATTAATCTATTTATTCGGTGCCATACCAATCAAACTACCAAAAATTATAGAGCTAGGAAAAACTTGTAACAAAATTCATCTGGAAGAACAAAAGCTCATGGATATCAAGAGAATCAATAAAAAAAAAAAATGAAAGAAGGTGGTCTAACCATACCAGATCTCAAACTCTACTATAAAGTAATTATCACACTGGTACTAGCTAATAAATAGAGTGGTGGATCAGTGGAATAGATTATGTACAAATTACAATAAATTAAATGACCATAGTGATCCAAGCTTTTGGAAGAAAAATTCATTATTTGACAAAAATGATGGAGAAACTAGAAAACAGCATGGCAGAAACTAGGTATAGATCAACATCTCACACTGCATACCAAGAGAAGGTCAAAATGGGTACATGATTTATACTTAAAAGATGATATCACAAGTAAATGAAGAGAGCATGGAATCATTTATTTGTCATATTTAAGGATAAGGGCAGAATTTAGGACCAAAGAAGGTATAGAGAGCATTACAAAATGTAAAATAGATCATTTTGATTATATAAAATAAAAAAGGCTTTGCACAAACAAAAACAATGCAATCAAAATTATAAGGAAATCAAAACTGGTGAAAAAATTTGCAATAAGTATTTCTGATAAAAGCCTCATTTCTCAAATATATAGAGAACTGAGTCAAATTATAAGAATACAAGTCATTCCCCAATTGATAAATAGTCAAGGATATGAACATTAGTTTTCAGACAGTGAAATCAAAGCTATCTATAGTCATATAAAAATGCTCTAAAATGCTCTAAATCATTATTAATCAGAGAAATGCAAATTAAAACAATTCTTAGGTATCACCTCACACCTATCAGAGTGGCTAATATGAATAAAAAGGAAAACATTGGATGTTGGAGGGATAGTAATGAACTGTTGGTGGAATTGTGAACTTATCCAACCATTCTGGAGATCAATTTGGAACTATGCTGAAAGGCTATAAAAAACTGCACATGCCCTTTAATCCAGCAATACCATTGCTATGTCTATATCCCAAAGACATCAAAAAAAAGGGGAAAGGGACCTACTTGTACAAAAATATTTATAGCAGCTCTTTTTGTGGTGGCTAAGAATTGGAAATCAAAGGGATGCCTATCATTTGGGGATTGGCTAAACAAGCTATGATATATGATTGTAATGGAATATTATTGTACTATAAGAAATGAAAAGCAGGATGATTTCAGAAAAAAATTAAGAAAGACTTACATAAACTAATGCATAGGGAAGTGAACAGAACTGGGAGAACAGTGTACACAGTAACAGCAACATTGTTGATGAATGGCTTAGCTATTCTCAGCAATACAATGATCCAAGATAATCCCAAAGGACAAATGATGAAACATATTATGCGTCTCCAGAAAAAGAATTGATACCAAGTGAATAGAGACTGAAGTATGCTATTTTTCACTCTTTCATTTTTTTCTTCTATCCAAGTCTCCTTGTACAAAATGACTAATATATAAAAGTGTTTTACATAATTTCACATGTATAACCTATGTCTAATTCCTTACCATCTCAGTTGGGGTCAGAGAGGGAGAAAAGAGGGAAGAAGAGAGGGATAGGATTTGGAACTTAAAACTGTAAAAAAATGTTTAAAAGCTGGGGAAAAAATGAGGAAAAAACTTTGTTTATTCTAAAGTGATATAGAAAGAATAGCTGCTATTGCTTCTAACTGAACATGGGAGAGCCTAGCCCCTGTAGGGCTATTTCTGTGCAGAGTCCAATGACCTACTCTGGGACATTCCCCCCTTCTTCCTCCTCAGGGCCTTCTCCAGCCAAGCCCACCTCACACTGCTGCCTCTTGCTTCCTGATCAGATTCTCACAATCCCCTGTCTAAACCTCCAACTGCTTGTGCCTATTGTGAGGAAGGTCTCTGGAGGATCACAGGACATAATATCATCCTCCACCACAAAGTCAGACCTCAAGAGAGGACCTTGAACAATCCAATATCCTACTTCCCCCAGTGGACCTCTGGCCAACTTCTCATACTATCTGGATTCTTTCCTAACTGGTTAGCATATATGTACCTTCACATTCTTGCTCTATTCCAGTGATTCTGAGCTCTTAGCTGCCTATGTACAAACTATATTTCTTATTCCCTACTGTCTTTTCCCTTATTCCCAAAAACCTCAACTGTACCATGCCAATATCCCACTCCAGATCTTCCTGCTGTATCCTTTGTGCCCTCTGTAATGTCAGTTACAAAATTAACACTTACTTCCATTTTAAACCTCTTTCTTTCTTTGTCTTCCAATCTTCTGGCACCCCCTGGGAACTGGCTCCCTCCTAATGACACTGATTCTCTCATCAACCTTTCTAGTGGTAACTACACTTTCTCCCCCTCCTCCTTTCCTCCTTCCTTCCCCTCCTCCCCCTCTCCCTCCCTACCTCTCTCTCTCTCTCTCTCTCTCTCTCTCTCTCTCTCTCTCTCACACACACACACACACACACACACACACACACACACACGTGCACCTGCCCCCCAATTCACTGGTTACATTGGAAGTGCATCCTTCTTGCTCCCTATTCCCACTTCTAGGCTTGACTTCCACCTATAACCTCTTTTCCTCTGAAGTTAATGCTACCTACATTTAGTACTCAAGCCAGATCCTGGTGACCATTAGCTATCCATCTCTAGGACAGTCTCCTTCCTTTCTCAGAGATTTCAGGCTCATAGGCTCTCCGACTTTCTCTCCATCCCAAGTCCTGCCCTCATAGTTTTCTGTCTTTGTCTGTCTGTGTCTCTGTCTGTCTCTGTCTCTCTCTGCTAAATGGTGCAGTGTGAAGAGCACTAGACCAGGAGTAAGGAAGACCTGAATTCCAATCAACAACTTACTGTGTGACCTTGGGCAAATTACTTAACCTCTACTTGCCTCACTTTCCTCAACTGTAAATTGGAGAGAATAACAGCATTTACCTTGCGGAGTTGTGAGAATCCAATGAGAATATTTATAATACTTATAGCACAGTGGCTATCATATAGTAGGCACTATATAAATGCTAGTCTTTACTATTCTTCCCCAAACTCTTCACATTTGTCATTCCTCACTATACTATAATAATCTATCACATTCATATGCTACAATTCTGCTTTTTAGTTTTAGTTATTTCCCAAATGATAGGCACCTGCTTTGTTTCCTGATTCTTGTTACCATAAATAATGACTCCACAAACATATTTTTGTATTTGACTTCCTGGGGTATATGTCCAGAACAGTTTAATCCATTTTCCTGAAGAAAAAACCACTCCATTTTTCTCCCCACAACAGTTGGAGCATTTCCCAGCTTCACTATCAGGGTAGATTAATGTGCCTGTCTTCCCATAGTCCCTTCATCATTTACTGTTCACATTTTTTTTCATCTTTGCCAGTTTTTAGGATCTAAGGTGAAATTGCAGACTTGTTCTAATTTGCATTTATCTTATTATTAGTGATTTCAATCATATTTTCAAATGGTCATATATAGTTTTCAATTCTCTTTTTTTAGGATTTATTGCTTTGTATTTATTTCATCGATTAATTTGTTTTAAACTTAAATACACAATAAGAAAAGAAAAAGAAGCATTATAAACTTAAATACAAATTAAGGGGAAAAAAGCATTGCCATGTGCACAGCAAAAAGTAAGAGAGGATTCAAAATATACAGCAATAAATTTCCATTTCAAGAAGGCTTATATAATAAATACTACACATTGTGGTCAGAGCTGTCTATCTTTGCTTCCTTGTAAGTTTTCTTTTGTTTGCTGCTGTGCACTTCTTACTTTGTTCTTTTTTCCCCCTTTATCCACCCCAAAAAGTTACAATTAAGTACAGATACACACATATGCATATATATACACACACACATACATATACATGCATATACACATACATACATACATACACTTACATTCATTTAGATATCTATAACCATACTCACATATAGGTATATACATTTATATGCATCTATGTAAGACCATACTATACTAGTTTGTCCTCTGTTTCTCTGAGGGTGGATAACATTTTCCTTCGTAAGTCTAAGTCTTTCCATACTTTTCTAAGTCCATCAACTCATCATTTCCTACACCAAAGTAATATTCCAACCTTATACTGTCTAGTTATTTTAAATAGTCTAAAACAATATTGATTAATATGGCTGACATATAGTACAGTTTCCCTATTTTTCTCTTTTGAGTAAATCTATTTTAGCTTTAACTTTGAGATCATTACTATCCCCTGTTTTTTTCCCTAATAAATTCTACTCCTGATCTTTATTTTATGTTTGTGCATATCTCTTATTTCCTATCCCTCCTGACTCCTCTTCTTTGCTTCTACCCACTACTTTGCCTTCCTATTACTTAACCTACCCCATCCCCAGAAATCCCTCACTTATCCTCTCCCTCCACTGTTTCCCTTTACCCTCTTGTTTCCATCTGAATTTAGAAGACTTTTATAGCCTTCAAAATGTATGTTATTCCCTCTTTATCCCATTTCCATTAATCTAAACACCCTTCTACACTCCCCCTTTATCCTATTCCCTTACCTTCTTATTTCTTTATAAATTTAAGACTTTTATTCCTTTCTAAATGCATGTGTTTTTCTCACTTTAACCCAGATCTGATGTGAATCGTGCTCCCTCTAAAATTTCCTCTCTTATCTCCTCCCCCCTCCTTATCCCCTTAGCTTTTTATTTCTTTCTGAATTTAGAAGACTTTCATGTCCCTCTAGATATATATGTATAGTTCCCTCTTTAACCCATTCCTGATGAGAGTAGGGTTCCAGAACTACCAACCCTCCTCCCCCATCTACTTCTGTGTTAGTTCTTCCTCTTGCACCTTGTTTCTATAAGATAATTACTCTTTTTCACTTTTCCTAAACAGTTTTACTTTTTAGAATCACATCATACTCAGGTCTACCCCAATCTTTATTTCAAACTACCCAATTACCACTAACAATCTTAGACATACATTTTACATTTCCTCATTTAAAAAGTAAACAGTCTGTCCTTACTGAGTGTTTCACAATTAGTTTTCAATGTCTACCTTAGATTTCTCTTGGATCTTGTATGTCAAATTTTCTGTTAAGTTCAGGTGTTTTTGCAACAAAAATCCTGAAAATCTCATAATTCATTGAACATTCTTTTTTTTCATTTAGGATTATGCTTAACTTTGCTGGGGATAATGTTTTCAGCCACAACCCTTGTTCTTTTGCTCTTCAATATATAGTGTTTCAAGACCTGTGGCCTTTTTGTATTGCCACTGCTAGGTCTTGCGTGATTCTAATTGTGGCTCCACCATATTTGATTTTTTTATCTTATTGCTTGCAATATTTTCTCCCTGAGCTGGGAGTTTTGGAATTTTACTATGAAAATCCTGTAGGTTTTATTCATAGGTTCTCTTTCAGGTAGTGATTGATAGATTTTTTTTCTATTCCTACTTTTCCCTCTTGTTTTAATGCTTCAGGACAATTTTTAAAAATTATTTCTTGCATTATTGTATCAAGATTTTTTTTTGATCATAACTTTCAGGTAGTCTGATTATTCTTATGTTTTCTCTTCTTAATCTGTTCTTCAGATCAGTTGTTTTTCTTATGAGATGTTTCACATTCTTTTCTATTTTTTATTTTTTATATTTGTTTTATTATTTCTTGGTCTCTTATAACTTCACAGGCCTCCCCTTGCCCAATTCTAAGTTTCAAGGAATCATTTTCTTCCTTAAGATTCTGGATCTCTTTTTCCAGTTGGTTGACTTTCTTTTCATAATCATCTTGTTTTTCTTGGATTGTTCCTATTTTTCTTCATAATTTTTCCTCAGTCTCTCTTATTTGATTTTTAAAGTCTTTTTTATGTTCTTCTATGAATTCTTTTTGGACAGGTGACCATTTGATGTTACTCTTTGGGGTAGAAGAGGCTTTTTTTGCTTCAGTATCCTCCTCTGAAGATGAACCTGTCTTCTCGATGCCCATAGTAACTTTCTATAGTTGGATTCTTTCTCCTTTGCCTGCTCATTTTTCTTTATTTGTAGCAGCTTACTATTATAATCATCTCTAGTCCTGGGGTATGGGGGATGGTGTCTCTGGCCTCAGATCCTCCTTCAGTTCTCCCCTCTGGCCTGGAACCAAAACCAAGAACTCCACCCTCCCGTAAGCACTCACAGCCAGCAGCATCCCTGCCCCACTGCTTCTGCACTCACCAGG
Source organism: Phascolarctos cinereus (assembly GCF_003287225.1). NCBI lineage: Eukaryota > Metazoa > Chordata > Mammalia > Diprotodontia > Phascolarctidae > Phascolarctos > Phascolarctos cinereus. The sequence continues at coordinate 687,356,055 of NW_027555847.1, read as the reverse complement.
TTTGTGCTGGTTCCTTCTTACCCTGGGCCATATATTGGCAGCACAACTGGGCCTGGTGTCCCTTAATAGCAAAGGTTCCCTCAGTCTTCCCCAGCTCAGATGTCTGACTCCCCACACTGTGCAGGACGTGGAAATTTCTGTGGCTGAGGCTATCTCCAACCTAGCTAGCCCAGGGGTCACTGTTTGCTGCTTCAGCAGTACTAGCCTAGAGGTGTTTACCTGACCAAACCTCAGACCTGGGATTTTTCTTCAGATCTTCTCTGGCTGTCCCAGGAGGAACACTGTTCTGTCCCAGATCTTGTTCATTTTTACCACTCTATGTACAGCCTGATGCTCTATTTTGTTTTATTTGTGGGGGAAATCTGGACAACTTGGAATGTTTTGCCCTACTCTGCCATCTTCTTAGAATCTTCTCTGTGCAATTCTCTCAAAAAACTATTTATAAATGCTCTTCAATCACTTACCTATTTAGCAATGGCTCTTGGAGACATATAGTTAAATCAATTTCCTATATATTTTGGATATCAGACTTTTAGCAATAATATGAGGTGCAATTTTTTCTTGCTCATTTCTTTTGTTATTCTTCCTCTATTGACTTTGTTCATGCAAAAGCTTTTATAAAAAAAAAAGTAACCAAAATTACTTATAATCTTTATCACTAATTTGGTTAAGAAATCTTTCCCTTGCTGTGGGTAGAAAAGATGTTTCCCCCTTTTCTTCCTGATCTTTAAAATGATGTGATTTTTTATATTCAGATTGCATGGCCTTTTGGAAGGTACATGATATAACATACTTATCTAAACTCGGTTTCTGCCAAGCTGCTTTACAAAAATCCCAGTAATTACTATGTATAAAAAGAGTATTTTGCCCAATATTCCACTAACCCCTTCTAAATTAAGAGACCAGGACTGAGAGGAGAAAAATGATTTGCCTGAGTTCACACACATAGCAAATGTTGGTCAGGATTGTAATGCACACCTTAAGAGAATGCTGGAATACCAAAGTTGAAAGAAATCTCAATGATCATCTGATCCAACCAAAATCTGAACAAGAACACACTGCAAGACACCTGCTCAACAAGTAGTTATTCCGGCCTATCAGAGAAGACCTCCAGTGAAGGGTGAGCTACTATTTACCAAGGCAGCTCATTCCACTTTGGGATAGCTCTAATTATTAGGACATTTTCCCGTGCATTGAACTGATATCATTCTCTATACAACTCCTATCGATTGTTCTTTGCCCTGCTCTCCAGGGCAAGCCAGAACAAATTTTATATCTTTTCCAAAATGACACCCCTTGCAAATATTTGAACACAGTTATTATATCATTCCTAAGCCTTCTTTTGTCTAGAATAAACATTCCTCGTTTCTTCAACCGATCATCTGGAGCCCAAGGCCTGGGATCAGGAAGAGCTGAGTTCAAATCTGTCCTCAGATACTGACTAGCTGTGTGACCCTAGGCAAGTTATTTGATTTCTGCTTGCCTCAGTTTCTTCATCTGTAAAATTGGGATAATAATAGCACTAACTTTTTAAGATTGTCATGAGTGTCAAATGAAATAATAATTGTAAAGAGTTTAGTACGGTGTAAGCATTATATAAAAGTTAGCTTTTACTACTACTATTATTATTATTATTACTCCAATTTTTCATGATGGATTTGGAGTCAGAAGACTTACATTCAAATCCTGGCTAGGCATTTAAGATAACAGTTCCTCATCTGTAAAATGAATGGGTGAGATTAGATGGTCAGACTCTGAGATTCCTTCCAGCTCTAAATGTATGATGCTATGATTCTCCAGAAGTGTTCTAACTAGAAGAAAGCTGCATATCTTTCACCATTCTGTACATTTTGCTTCTCTTCATGCAGCCCAAGAAACAGTAACATTTTCTTTGTCTTGTCACACAACTGACTTGGAGCAGTCTCTTGACTTCCATAATTGGTACTTTTCCCATTACAATGCCCTGCTTTCCTAGCTCACCTTTTCAGAACATTTCCCTACAGGTAGGCCAATGAAAGAGGTATTAGAGATTTCTGGAAGGCTCTGTCAGCCTTTAATCAGTAACTCTGCCTCTCCCCCTTAAAGACTTTTACGGAAAACTAATGAGAGCCACTCTTGCATTTCCCTTATAATTTGTCTGCCTGGGACAAGTGCTACTCATGGGGGATTTCTCCAGTGTCCTCGGGAGGAATTAATGCATATTTTATTTGCCTAATGAATGGTCCTACCTGTGGTGGTGGTGGTTGGAGGTATGTAGATAGAGCTCCTTCTTCTTTCTCTATCAGAATGATAATAATAAAGCCCTTTGAGATTTGCAAACACTCTGAGACTGGAAAAGTTCCTCTTCAAAAGGCCAATGTCCACCCTCCTTTCGAACATGTACATACCCATCTTTCCTTCTCTAAGACTAAGAACTGTACCTGAATCAACACCACCTCTAGAAAGTGTATATCCTATTATTCCATTTACCATCTTTGGGATTTCCCAGAGCAAAACCCCATTTCCTGACCACCACTCTTACATATGTTATCTCTCCCATTGCAATGTAAGCTCCTTGATGTCAGAGACTTTTGTATTTGTAACCCTTGCATGATACTAGGCCCAAAGTAAACCTTAATAAATGCTTTCATCCATTCCTTTAAGAATCAAAAGTCACACTAACCTTGTGAGTTGGGGCTATAAGTCCCATTTTACAGATGAGAAGACTGAGAAAGAAATTAAGTGATTTGCCCAGTATCCCAAACCAGGCTTGCTTGAACTTCCATCTTTCTTGTTCTAAATTCAATACCCTACTTAAGTTCAGAGACCCTTTTCATCTCTATGCCTTCAGTAAGTCAGTTTCCATATGCATCATATCTGCTAAATCACCTAAGTGACATAAATGACATAGTTTGATTTTTCAAGAGTTTTGCCTCTGGAGGAAAGAAAATGAACCACACTTTTCTTACATTTTTATTTCTCTTCCACTGAGGTCTGGAGGAGGGCATTTGAGCCGAAGGCAGACTTCTGAGTTATAGCTGTTCCTGCACCTCAGTGGACAGGAAATGCCCAGAAGTACCATCTGGGTTGCCATTTCTGTGGTGCTTTCTTGAAGGCAGGGAGTGAGAAGTTTGTTCTTCTGTTATGAAACCTGATGTGGCTGATTTCAGGGTTCAAGACGAAGGAAAGATTCACTACATAGTCCCTTTTATAGGATATGAGGAGAAACCCAAACCTTCCCCATCCCAAGGTTAAGTGACAGAGCCATGAATTACAAAATAACATAATGGCCATACTGAAAAAGGCATTAGAAACTAGTAAGGTCAACTCCTTCATTTTACAGAAAAGGAAACAGAGCTCCAGAGAGGGCAAGGGATTTGCCTAAGGTCACATGGTTAGTAAATGAGAAAAGTACCAGGATCTAATGGAAAGGGTGGAAGACCTTAGAGGCTGTAGAGATCTGAGTTCAAATCCCACTTCTAATATTTTTAATTCTTATCTATAAAATGGTAGAGCAATAGTGCCTGCCTAATAGGCTTGTTCTAAGGGTCAGATAAGATAATGCTTCTTCAAGTGCTTTGCAAATATCAAAGCATTATTTAAACATCAACTATTATTATTAAAAAGTACCAGTACTGGGGACCAAACCCTTCTGATTTCAAGCCCAGGGCTATCAGCACTAATTTTTTTTAAATTTTATTAATTTATTTTGATTTATCAACAATCACTTCCATATGCTTTTGAGTTGAAAGTTTTTTCCCCCTTCCTCCCCCCACCCTCCCCAAGATGGGACAAAATGATATAGTATTTACAACATTACATTCCTATTAAACATTTTCACATTAGTGAAGTTGTAAGTAAAAATTAAAACCAATAGGAGGAACCATTGGAAAGATGAAACAAAACTCAACAGAAGGTAAAAATAAGTGATAGCAATTGGACTTCCATAGTTCTTTCTTTGGATGTGGACAGCATTTTCCATCCCGAGGCCTCTGGAGATGTCTTAGATCCTTGTAATGCTGAGAAGGGTTCAGTTTAACAATATTAATCATCGCATAACGTGGCTGTTATTGTGTACAAAGTCCTCTTGGTCCTGCTCACTTCACTCAGCATCAGACCATATAAGACTTTCCAGGTTTTTCTGATGTCAGCCTGTTCATCATTTCTAATAGCACAACAGTATTCCATTATATTCATATGCCACAACTTGCTCAGCCATTTCCCAGTTGATGGGCATCCTCTCAGTTTCCAATTCTTTGCCACCACAAAAAGAGCTGCTATGAATATTTTTGTACATGTGGGTCCTTTTCCCATTTGTTTGATCTCTTTGGGATATAGCCCTAGAAGTGCTATTGCTGGATCAAAGGGTATGCACATTTTTGTAGCCCTTTGGGCATAGTTCCAAATTGTTCTCCAAAATGGTTGGATCATTTCACAACTCCACCAACAATGTATTAGTGTTCCAATTTTCCCATCTTCTCCAACATTTATCATTTTCCTGTTTTGTCATGTTGGCCAATCTGATAGGTGTGATGTGGTACCTCAGAGTTGTTTTGATTTGCATTTCTCTAATCAATAATGATTTAGAGCATTTTTTTATGACTATAGATGGCTTTAATTTCTTCATCTGAGAACTGTCTGTTCATATCCTTTGACCATTTATCAATTGGGGAATGGCTTGTGTTCTTATAAATTTGTCTTAATTCTCTATATATTTTAGAAATGAGGCCTTTATCAGAGAGACTGGTTGTAAAAATTCTTTCCCAATTTTCTACCTTCCTTCTAATCTTAGTTGCATTGGCTTTGTTTGTGCAAAAACTTTTCAATTTAATGTAATCAAAATTATCCATTTTGCTTTTCATAATGTTCTCTATCTCCTGTTTGGTCATGAATTCTTCTGTTCTCCATAGATCTGATAGGTAAACTATTCCTTGTTCTCCCAGTTTACTTATGGTATCAGCCTTTATATCTAAGTCATGAACCCATTTTGACTTTATTTTGGTATATGGTGTGAGATTTGGGTCTATGCCTAGTTTCTGCCATACTCTTTTCCAGTTTTCCCAGCAGTTTTTTTCAAAGAGTGGGTTCTTATCCCAGAAGCTGGGGTCTTTGGGTTTATCAAATAATAGATTACTATAGTCATTGACTACTGTGTCTTGCATATTTAACCTATTCCACTGATCCACCTCCCTATTTCTTAGCCAGTACCAAGCAGTTTTGATGATTGCTGCTTTATAATACAATTTAAGATCTGGAATTGCTAGGCCACCTTCCCTGCATTTCTTTTCATTAGTTCCTTTGATATTCTGGACCTTTTGTTTTTCCAAATGAATCTTGTTATTATTTTTTCTAACTCTATAAAATAATTTTTTGGTAGTTTGATTGGTATGGCACTGAATAAGTAAATTAGCTTAGGTAGGATTGTCATTTTTATTATATTAGCTCGGCCTACCCATGAGCAACTGATGTTTTTCCAATTATTTAGATCTGATTTTATTTGTGTGAAAAGTGTTTTGTAATTGTGTTCATAGAGTTCCTGGGTTTGTTTCGGGAGGTAGACTCCTAAATATTTTATAATGTCTACAGTAAGTTTAAATGGGATTTCTCTTTCTATCTCTTGCTGTTGGGCTTTGTTGGTAATATATAGAAATGCTGATGATTTATGTGGGTTTATTTTATAGCCTGCAACTTTGCTAAAGTTGTTTATTATTTCAAGTAGTTTTTTACTTGATTCTCTAGGATTCTCTAAGTATATCATCATGTCATCTGCAAAGAGTGATAGCTTTGCTTCTTCTTTGCCTATTCTAATGCCTTCAATTTCTTTTTCTTCTCTTATTGCTGAAGCTAATGTTTACAGTACAATATTGAATAACAGTGGTGATAATGGATATCTTGTTTCACTCCCCATTACATATAATGCTTGCTGAAGGTTTTAGATATGTGCAATTAATTATTTTAAGGAAGACTCCTTTTATACCTATGCTTTCTAGTGTTTTTAATAGGAATGGGTGTTGTATTTTATCAAAAGCTTTTTCTGCATCTATTGAGATGATCGTGTGGTTTCTGTTGGTTTTGGTGTTGATATGCTTAATGATGCTGATAGTTTTCCTAATATTGAACCAATCCTGCATTCCTGGTATAAATCCTATATGGTCATAGTGTATTATTCTTGTGATAAGTTGCTGCAATCTACTTGCTAGTATTTTGTTTAAAATGTTTGCATCTATATTCATTAGAGAGACTGGTCTATAATTTTCCTTCTCTATTTTGACTCTTTCTGGTTTAGGTATCAACACCATATTTGTATCATAAAAAAATATTGGTAAGACTCCTTCTTCACCTATTTTCCCAAATAGTCTATATAGTATTGGAATTAATTGTTCTTTAAATGTTTAATATAATTCACATGTAAATCCATCTGGCCCGAGAGATTTTTTCCTAGGGAGTTCATCAATGGCTTGTTCAATTTCTTTTTCTTTTTCTTTTGTTTGCTTTTAGGCAATTGGGGTTAAGTGACTTGCCCAAGGTCACACAGCTAGTAAGTGTCAAGTGTTTGGTCTGAGGCTGGATTTGAACTCACTCAATTTCTTTTTCTGAGGTGGGGTTAAGTATTTTACTTCCTCTTCGGTTAATCTGGGTAATTTATATTTTTGTAAATATGTATCCATTTCACTAAGATTGCCAACTTTGTTGGCATATAGTTGGGCAAAATAATTCCTAATTATTGTTTTAATTTCCCCTTCCTTGGTGGTAGCTTACCCTTTTCATTCTTGATACTAGTAATTTGGTTTTCTTCTTTCTTTTTTTTTATTAAATTAACCAAAGGTTTATCTATTTTATTGGGTTTTTTTTCATAAAACCAGCTCTTAGTTTTATTTATTAGTTCAATAGTTTTCTTAATTTCAATTTTCTAATTTTTCCTTTGGTTTTCAATATTTCTAATTTGGTGTTTAGTTGAGGATTTTTAATTGTTCTTTTTCTAGTTTTTTTTAGTTGTATGCCCAATTCATTAATCTCCTCTTTTTCTATTTTATTTATGTAAGCATTTAGAGATATAAAACTTCCCCTAAGAACTGCTTTTGCTGCATCCCATAGGTTTTGGTATGTTGTCTCATTATTGTCATTCTCTTGAATGAAATTATTGATTGTTTCTATGATTTGTTGTTTGACCCAATCATTTTTTAGGATTAGATTATTTAGTTTCCAATTATTTTTTAGTCTATCTTTCCATGGCCCTTTATTACATATAATTTTTATTGCATCATGATCTGAAAAGGATGCATTTAATATTTCTGCTTTCTGCATTGGATTGTGAGGTTTTTATGCCCTAGTACATGGTCAATTTTTGTGTATGTGCCATGTACTGCCGAGAAAAAAGTATATTCCTTTCTATCCCCATTCAGTTTTCTCCAGAGGTCTATCATACCTAACTTTTCTAATGTTCTATTCACCTCCTTAACTTCTTTCTTGTTTATTTTGTGGTTAGATTATCTAGTGCGAGAGGGGGAGGTTCAGATCCCCTATTAGTATAGTTTTGCTGTCTATTTCTTCCTGTAACTCCCTGAACTTTTCCTGTAAGAATTTGGATGCTATACCATTTGGTGCATATATGTTTAGTAATGATATTACTTCATTGTCTATGGTGCCTTTTAGCAGGATGTAGTTTCCTTCCTTATCTCTTTTGATTAGATCTATTTTTGCTTTTGCTTTGTCTGAGATCAGGATTGCTACCCTAGCTTTTTTTACTTCAGCTGACACATAATATATTCTGCTCCAGCCTTTTACCTTTACCCTGTATGTGTCACTCTTTTTCAAATGTGTTTCCTGTAAACAACATATTGTAGGATTATGGTTTTTAATCCATTCTGCAATCTGTTTCCATTTTATGGGAGAGTTCATCCCATTCACATTCACAGTTATGATTACTATCTGTGTCTTTTTCTCCATCCTTTTCCCCCTTTTATGCTTTTCTTTCTCCTTTTTCCTTTCCCCCTTCACTAGTGTTTTGCTTTTGACCACCGCCTCCTTCAGTCCCTTCCCCCTTTTATTATCCCTTTCCCTTTTCTTCCCCTTTACTCTTACTGCTTCTTCCCTCCCTTCTTTCCCCCTCCCTTTTCTTTCCCCCTCCTTTTCTTTCCCCTTTTCCCTCCTACTGCCTATAGGGCAAGTTAGATTTCTATACCTAACTGATTATGTTATGCCCTTCTTGAGCCAAATCTGATGAGAGTAAGGTTCAAACAATGCTCCCCCCCTCCCTTCTTTCCCTCTGCTGTAATAGGATTTTGTGCCTTTTCCTGTAATGTAATTTACCCTTGTCTGCCTCCTCCTTTCTCAGTACATTTTCTAAGATCAGATTGATCCACTTATTTGGATCCATTTAACCCACTTGATTAGATTTTTTTTTATCATTACATCAAAGTCAACTAATATCCACCCTCTTTATGTATACTCCTTTAACAAGGTGTAATAACAATACAGTTCTCAAGAGTTGCAAGTCATATTCCCTTGTAGGGGTTTAAACAGCCCCCCCCATTAACAACATATTGTATCTTTCTGTCCCATTTACCTTTTTAAGTCCTTGAGACTTGAAGATCAAATTTTTTTTGAGCTCTGGTCTTTTATCAGGAAAGTTTGGAAGTCTCCTATTTCATTGAATATCCATCTCCTCCCTTGAAAAATGATGCTCATTTTTGCTGGGTAATTGATCCTTGGCTGCATTCCAAGCTCCTTTGCCTTATGGAATATCATGTTCCATGCCCTGTGGTCTTTTAATGTAGAAGCTGCAAGGTCCTGTGTAATCCTGACTGTGGTTCCATGATATTTAAATTGTTTCTTTCTGGCTGCTTGCAGCACCTTCTCTTTCATCTGGTAATTTTGGAATTTTGCTATTATATTCTTGGCATTGTCAATTTGGGATCTCTTTCAGGTGGTGATCGTGGATTCTTTCTATGGTTATTTTCCCTTCTGGTTCTAGGACTTCTGGGCAGTTTTCCTTTATGATTTCCTGAAAGATACTGTCCAGGCTCTTTTTTTCATCATGATTTTCAGGTAGTCCAATAATTTTTAAATTGTCTCTCCTGAGTCGATTTTCCAGGTCGGTTGTTTTACTGATGAGGTATTTTATTTTTCATCTTTTTTTTCATTTTTTTGTTTCTGTTTGACTGATTCTTGCTCTCTCATAGAGACATTAGTTTCCATTTGTCCAATTCTAGTTTTTAACAGATTGTTTTCTTCTGTTAGTTTTTGTACTTCCTTCTTCAATGGCCAATTGTGTTTTTTAGGGACTTTTTTCTTCAGGTACTCTTCTGTTAGTTTTTACCTTCCTTCTTCAATTGGCCAATTGTGTTTTTTAGGGACTTGTTTTCTTCAGTGTATTTTTTTTCCAATTGGCCAATTGTATTTTTGAAGGACTCTTCTACCTCTCTCATTTGACTATTAAAATCCTTCTTGAGCTCTTCTAAGAAGGCTTTTTGGGCTTCAGACCAGTTCATATTCCCTTTTGTTGTTGTGATGTGGGTTTGTTGACAATGTTGTCCTCTTCAGAATTTCTGTCTTGATCTTCACTCTTCTCATAATATGAATCTATGGTTCATTTCTTTTTACTCATGGTGTTTCTTTATTCCCTGGCCTTTAAAGAGATTGAGCTCTCCTGCTGGGGAACAGAGGGCACTGACCCAAGCTTCTTGTGTTGGGAGCCTAGGTCTTGGTCACTGGCTTTGTGTGCTGGGGCCTCTTATGTGGCAATTGGAGGCTGTAGGTTTCTGGCAGCTTACCTTGTGTTGGGCTGGAATCAGCAAGGCTGGAACTTTCAGGCAATTCTAGGTTGCCTGCTTTTCCTTTCCTTTAGCTTTCTTCAGCTCCTTTTAGATGGGTGCTGCTGGGTGTTTATCTGCCCCTTCAGTGTTGTCTCCCTCGTTTCTGCTAATGCACTGGGAGATTCCTTTGTGGTAGAGTGCTGAGGCACCTGGTGGTTTTCTGAGCTGGTTTCCACTGGTTACCCCCGCCCTCACTGAGGCACTCAGAGGTCCGGGTGTTGGTGTTTGCCTGTTCTAACACCTGGGCTTCAGGATTTCTTCACGACTGGAGGCTGCAGGGCTCTGACAGCTCACCTGGTGTTGGGCTGGAACCAGCGGGGCCAGGGCTTTAGGAAGCCTGTAGGTTGTTTTCTTCACCTCCTTTCAGATGAATGCTGCAGGGTACTTATCTGCCTGGGGTCCCTTGTAGTTCTGCCTCCCTTATTTTTGCTGAGGCACTGGGAGACCCCTTTTGCTGGGCTGCTGCACTGCTTCTCCCCATATTTCTGCTGTGTTTTTTTTCTGGGGTGATATTGTCTGGGTTTTCAGAGGTTGATAGTGGAGAGTGAGAGGGACTACCTTTTCACTCTGCTGTCTTGGCTCCCAGAAGCAGAAGTCCCTGCTTTCAGCACTAAATTGTGGCTTCTTTTCTGCTCTGCTCCTTGGAGACATCCATAAGATCCCAATTCCTGAGGATTCCTGGAGGAAACTGGCTCTGGAATGAACTTGGCTGTTCCTCAGTAGATCTTCCCATGGTGTAGGTGGCTCCTACCTTGAATACTGACTAGATAGGAACTAGACCTGAGATTTTATTGGCATAAGAAACTCCTGGGTCAGCCAGACAGATAAAATACCGGCACTGAGTCAGGAAGATTTGAATTCAAGTTTGGCCTCAGACACCTATTAGCTGTGTGACCCTGGGTGTGTCACTTAGCCTCAGTCTCAGTTTCCTTATCTACAACATAGAGATAATGTTAGTACCCATATCTGAGGGCTGTTGTGGAGATCAAATGAAATAATATTGGTAAAGTACTTAGCACAGTGTCTTAATAGTAGAGTCTTAATAATAAATATTTCCTTGCTTGCTTCCTTCCTTCCTCCCTTCTTCCCTCCCTCCCTCTCATCTTTCCTCCCTCCCTTCTTCCCTCACTCCTTCCCTTCCTTCCTTCCTTCCATCCTTCCTTCCCTTCCTTGTGAGTCATCACCTGCTCTGCAATTTCTAGTCTTAGACAGTGGCCTGTAGCCCTGATTGGTTAAGTGACTTGCCCAAGGTCACACAGCCAGTATGTGTCACAGGCATGACTTGAACTCAGGTCTTTCTAGCTTTGAAGACATCTCTATATCTGCAACTACATAGTGCCTCTCGAACCCACTCTCAGGCCAGGAAAAATCAGGAAACCCTTTTAAATGATTTCAAAAGGATACAGGGGATGAAACCATTCTTCTTAACTTGAAAAAGTAGCTATAAGCCACAGAAACATGAAATTATTATCCACGGAGACCCAAAATAGTTTTATGATGGTCCAAAATTTTGAGGACCCACCCTCTGATTTCTTCTTTCTCCTTTCAGTGCAAATACAAAAAGGCACTTTTAAGATAAATTTATTCCAGTCTCTGAAAAAAAAAAGCGGAAAAAAATCAGTTTATATTATAACAAACAGACTCGACAGATAGTGGTGAGCATGGTCCCTTGGCAAACACAAATCTCTCCCAAAGGAGGGTGTGTGATCAATATCACTCGTTAAGGTGCTGGGTCTGCGTGTACATTTTCCGGCACATCCACTTTTAATTTTAGATGTTCCAACAGCGTGACCAGCACATTATTTTCAGGGACGCTGTGCTTTCTTTTCCAAAGCAAATAAAATAATAAAATGAGTACATTCATTATCCCTGGCTCGCTGGGCTGTGCTGAGATCAGGCCTTTCTTACATATTGAAAAGGCAGCACTGAAAGTCGTGGGGGGAAGACAACACATGAGCTATTGCCCTGAGATCATTTTCTGATGTGGGATGGCTTGGCATTCATCTTTATCAAAAGCAAACTTCCATTTTAATCCCTCCAAGTGAAAATGTCAAGATTGTGTATGAGCCCAGGGAGTGGGGGCTTTCAAAATAATCATAAAAAATGTGACTTATTTCTCGAGTTGCTGTTGAGACACCTAAAGGCTACAACTTCCTGGGATGTTGCTGCAAGAGAATAGATTCACAGACCCATAAAATTTAAGATGCTCACAGCTTGAAGAGTCTTTAAAGACCACCCAGCCCAGTGCTTTTATTCTACAGGGGAGATGACTGAGACCCAGGAGGACAAGGGGCTCACCCAAGGTCTCACAGCTCAATGAGGAGTTATTCATTGACTCGACTTGAGATATCTCTTTCATTTCCTGAAAGACAGCTTGGTATACATATCAGAGGACAAAATTGGGAGTAAAGAATCCTACCTCAGTTTAGATATTTAGCCTTGGACTCTGGAAGGAAGTGATTATTCATGCCTTCCTATATTTAAAGAGTGATTGGGAGGTGGGGAAGGGCAAGCATTTACTAAGCACCTGCTGTATACCAGGCATTGTGCTAAGTGTTTTACAAGTATTACCTTATTTGATCTGCGCAACAGCCCTGTGATTAGCTTTCTTTTCCTTGGCCCCAGAGAGGGGCCAGGGTAGGGATGGGATGGGGTGGGTGGGGTCCTAAAAATCAATTAATTAATCAACATATTTATTAAGAACTCATTCAGTGCCAAGAACTGTGCTAAGTCCTGGTGATACAAAGAAAATGCAAAAACAGTCCAGACCCTTGAGGAACTTACATTCTAATGTAGGAGACAACATTTTTACATATATGTGTGTGTGTGTGTGTGTGTGTATGTGTGGGTATGTGTATGGATGTAGATGTGTATATATGTACATGTGTGTACATGTATATATGTGAATGTGTATACATGTGCATGGGTACACGTATGTGTATGTGTGGATGCATCGTGTGTGTGTGTAATATATGTAAGTGTATGTATGTGTGTGTATATATATATACACCTCACTTTCACTTTTGTGTTGCAACTGCACAAATTTGTGATTGGGTGTTTGATAGTTTGTGGAGTGGCTGGTATCCTATTAGGGTGGCTTGGCATAATCGACCAGCTGACTAGAGACATCAATGCTACCTATCTCATCATCAATCACAGCCTCAAGGATAAATGTTGTCTTGCCCCTGCTATGTCCCTATTCTCTGAGACCCTTTTAATGATCCCAAATGACACACAAAGCAGATGTTGTGATGGATTATTTCAGGCTGGTGCATCCTTCACATCTCCAATGCCACCCACATTTATAAAAGGACAGAATGTCGGAGGTGATGTTGAGACCTCACTCTGCCAAGAAAACCTCAAAAAGGCGTCATGAAGAGTTGGACATGACTGAAATTAGTAATCAACAACAAAAACAGACACACCAGAGAGATACTGGGTATGTAGAAGTGACAAGATTTGGCCACTAATCAGCTATCTGATGGTGAATGAAAGTGAGGAGCTGGAGAAAACACCAAAGTTGTGAACCTAGGTGACTAGAAGGCTGGTGGTGTCCTTGATAGTAATAAGAAAACTTTTTAAAAGGAAGTGGTGGCAGATAATATGCTGCTCTGCTTTTGGATATGTTAAATAAAAGATGTTTATGGGACATCTAGTTTATAATGTCCAATACGAAGCTGGTGATGAGAGACAAGAGCTCAAGACAGAGATTACAACTGGATAGATGAATCTGGGGGTTATCTGCTTAGAGGTGATATTTGAAATCATGGAACTGGTGGGATTTCCAAATGAGAGAGGGTGGGGAGAAAAGAGAAGAAGGCCCAGGACAGAGCCTTAGGAGATAGTCATAATAGGATAAAGATCCATCCAAAGATACTGAGGAGGGATACACAGAGGAGGAGAAGCAAGAGAAAACAGGATCATGAAAACCCAGAGAGGAGAGAGTATCTAGTGGAAGGTGAGATAAATTTAGGGCTAATGTCAGGAAAAATGCTCTGCACAAATGAGAGCTATCCTAAAGCAGAATGGTCTGTCTGGGGATGCTCAGGATAGAGGCCAGATAAGAGTGTCTGCTTATCTATCCATCCATCTATCTATCTATCTATCTATCTATCTATCTATCTATCTATCTATGTATCCATCTATCTATCTATCCATACACACATATACATATGTGTATGTATATGTATATAGAGAGAGTGTAGGGGTGTGTGTATGTATGTATATATATATATATATATATATATATATATATATATATATATATATATATGTGTGTGTGTGTGTGTGTGTGTGTGTGTGTGTGTGTATGTATGTGTGTATGCAAACATGCACACACATGTGCACACACTGGTATATACTAAATAAATACAGACTAGCTGGAGACTAACCTTAGAACCTCCTCGGAGGTCCTAAGCAAGGACTGGATGAATGCTGAATTATGTAAAGGGATACCTTGACTAGGAATGGGCTGGACTAAATAGTGACCAACATCTCTTCTGACCTGAAATTTTGTGTTTCTGATTTACTAGCTGGGTAACCCCGGCCAAGTCATTTAACCTCTCTCAGTCTCAGTTTCCTCCTTTGTGAAAATAGGAATAATAAAAACAGTATCACTTAGCTCACTTGAGATAAGTTTGAGGCCCAAATGAAACCAAGCATCCAAGTCACTTCATAAACCTTAAAACATTCTGTGCAGGTCAGGGTCTATTATCATCTGTGTAGCTTCAGCTGCCCACGTTGAGATCCAACAGAAGAGTGCTGGCTTCATGAGGAGGTGGCAAAGGGTTAGGAGTTCCTCACTAGGGGTTTCCAGGGATCTGGCCCTTTCTCAGTGCTTCTTAGGAAATGATGCCACTGAAATGTGAGAAATGAGGCAGTAGGACCCTTGTTTTGAATGCACTGGCCAAAGCCGGCTAGAGGTTTGACAAAATGTGGAGAGGGGAGGAGATTCAAAGAGAGCTTATTAGGGTTTAACTTGGAGCCCAGGGACAGCTTGGTGACTTCACTCCATCAAAACAATAAAGCTGCCTCTGCTCTCTGCTGCTGCATGGATTAATATTATGGTTGCAAAGTTGGGAGAATTAATTTTACCTATCTGGACACTTACTCCTTGCCTAGATTTTCAGGGGGAGGTAGGTAGAAGTAGTCCGTGGCAGTGTAGCAGTACTGAGGAGAGAGAGAGAGAAAGCCTAGAGGACTAATAAATAAACAACTACAGACAGAGACAGACATAGACATAAACATAGACATAGACATAGACATAGACATAGACATAGACATAGACATAGACATAGACATAGACATAGACATAGACATAGACATAGACATAGAAAACCATAGTCATAGTCATAAACATCCATATCCACATCCATAGCTACAGATATAGCCAAAGCCATAGACATAGACACAAGCGCTAACACAGGCACAGACATAGACATAGATAGGAGACATTATAAATATAATGATAGATAGAAAGAAAGATGTATATAGATAGATTATATAGTTGTAGATATAGATGTTTGATGGATAGAGTAATGGATACAGCACTGGCCTTGGAATCAGGAAGATTCATCCTCATGAGTTTAAATCCAGCCTCAGACATTTATTAGCTTTGTCACCTTGGGTAAGTTGCTTTATCCTCTTTGCCTCAGTCTCCTCATCTGCAAAAATGAGCTGAAGAAGGAAATGGAAAACTACTCCACTATCTCTGCCAAGAAATTCCCCCAAAAAACAGGGTCACAAAGAGTCGGACATGACTGAAATGACTAAACAACAACAAAATAGATAAGTAATATGACAATTGCTTAATGTAACAAAATATGTATAATGTATGTTGTTTGCCTTCTTTCCCTACTAGGTAGGTTATTTCTTGGGTTTAGGATATTAGAGGTAAAGAATTTATTTTTACTTATGCAGATTCACACCTGCTCCTCAATTCTTAGAAAGCTGCTTCAAGTCATGAGGATTAAGTAGGCTTAGGGATAACACAGATAGTATGTCAGAACTGAGACTTAAACTGTGGTCTTCCTTCCTTAAAAAGTAGTTTTCTAGCCAACATGCCACAATAACTCTCAATAACAATAAAATAATGACAACTAGTATTGTAAAGTGCTCAAAACATTTTATATGGAGTATCTCATTTACCTAAAGAGTACTTAAGGACTTAAGAACCCTTAGAGACAGACACTATAGATGTGTCCATATTATAGGGTCACAGAACTGAGGGTCAGAGAAGCTAAATGACTTGCCCATATAATGTCACCAGAAGAAGTGGCATCAGGAAAGTCTCCTTTGAGGAGAAGATTTCTTTTTTTCCTCTTCTCATACTGGCTCTGAGCCCCCAAACAACTGCCATCCATTTTGCTAAATCATAGTGGAAGGCTTCATGAAGGCAAAGTCATCTGAGCTAAATCCTGGAGATTCTAAGACATGGAGATGAGGAGGGAATGTATTCCAGACATGGGGAGAGGGGAGCTTATGTAAATTCATGGAGGCAGGAGATGGCATGTTGAGTTCAAAGATAAATTAGTCATTCCACTTGGCTAGGACACAGAGCATGTGGTGAAAAGGAAGACTGGAAAGGTAAGGTGATGCTAGATTATAGAAGGCCCTATGTGCCAGGCTGAGGAATTTGGTTTTTAACCTAGAGACGGTTTGTTTATTATTTGCCATTTCAGTCACGTCTGACTCTTTGTGACCCCATTTGGGGTTTTCTTGGCAAAAATTCTAAAGCAGTTTGCCATTTCTTTCTCAGATTCATTTTTACAGATAAGGGAACTGAAGCAAACAAGTTAAGTGACTTGCTCAGTGAGGAAGTATTTGAGGCCAGATTTGAACTCAGGAAGATAAGTCTTCCTGACTTCAGAGTCTAGCACTCTATTCACTTCACCACCTAATTGCCCTTAGAGATAGTAGGGAGCTACTAAAGATTTAAGGGTAGTACAGGGGTGTGAAATGGTCAGACCCATGGCTTAAGAAGATTATTTTGCAAGTTAACTGAAAGATGAATTGGTAAGTCAAGAGTCCACGTCTTAGAATCTCCAGGATTTAGCTCAGATGACATTGCCTTCATGAAGCCTTCCACTATGATTCAAGGAAGGGAAATGGTACAGTCAAAAGATCGTTGAATTTGCAGTCAGAAAATTTGGGTTTGAAATTCCTGCTCTATTACTAATTAGATATGTGTTATCAGGCCAAACACTTTCCTTCTCTGGACTGTAAAATGAGAGAGATGATCTCTAACTTCCCTTCTAATTTCAAATCTTATGATTCTAAGAGGAGACTTTTCCAAAGAGAATAATGGCAGAGTCGGGGTTAGAATTTGGGGTTCATGACTCCCAGACCCTTTGGATCTCCTGGCCCACTGTCTATAATAATAGCACTTTAGGTGATATGTGATTAAGTGCTCAAGTAAGAATTAGAAGGCACTATACTGTGTGTCTAATTCTGACATTCCCTTCTCACACACCTTCGGCTTAGGACTTTTGTTCCTTAAGTAGATCTTTGGGATATGTGTATCTGTGTGTATATGTGTATGTGTTGTATGAATTTGTGTGTATGTGTTTGTGTATTTGTGTATTTGTGTGTATATGTGTATGTGTATTTCTGTATGCTATGTATATATGTATATGTGTGTGTATGTCTGTATGCTATTTCCCTAAAGAAAAAAAAAAGACTAAATGCACCAACTAGCAGGATACCATGTGGGTGCTTTGAGGTGTTTTCCTCTAGGCAGGTCAGTTTATTATTATTGTTAATAATAGCTAATAATATCTAGAATTTCTACAGTGCTTTAAATTTTGCAAGGGCAACCAAGTGGCACCATAGCATATAGAGTGCTGGGCCTATGGTCAGGAATATAGCCTCAGACACTTACCAGCTGTGTGACCCTGGGCAAGTCACTTAATCCTGTTCACTTCAGTTTCCTCCTCTATAAAATTAGCTGGAGAAGGAAATAGCAAACCATTCCAGTATCTTGGCCAAGAAAATCCTAAATGGGGTCACAAAGAGTTAGACACAATGCAAACAACTGAACAAAATTAAGATTTGCAAAGAGCTTCAAAAATAATATCTCATTTTATCCTCACAACAATCCTGGAAAGCAGGTACTATGATTATCTTTGTTTTACTCTTGAGGAAACTGAGGCACAATGAGGTTAAGTGATTTGACCAGGACCACATAGGGAACAAGAATCTGAGACTGAATTTTTAACTCAGTACTTCCTGATTCCAAGCCCACTGCTCTATACACTGTGATACCAACTGCCCTAATTCGTGTATGATATTCATACCAGTCATTCAGTCATTCAACAAAGATCGTGATGGGCCAAATACTAGGGGAGATGCCCTGTGCTAAGTCATGAGAGAGGTAGCTGATAGAGCAGACAGAGCAGTTGGGAGTTAGAAGCCTTGCAGTGGTATCCCTTACAAGCAGTGTAAACATGAGTAAGTGATTTAATTTTCCTCAACCTTAGTTTACTCATATTTGAAATGAGGGAAATAGTGTTTGTAGTACAGAGGTCATTCTTTACCTCATTTCTTACCTAGCCTTAAGCACTGAATGGATGCTGCTTCAGTCAAACTGAGACTTGTTAAAGACTTTAGCTTAAAAAAGCCATGGTCTCCCACTACATCCAGCGCCATCTCCAGTTATCCTGTTCTACATCTGGCCACCGAACCCAGATGGGCTCTGGAGGGGAAAGTGACACTCTTTCTTCACTTAAATTCACTTCACTTGCATGTCATGGCATCACCTCCCTGACGTCATGGTCCTCTTCAAGAACAAAGGATAAACAACAGCTTATCTTCTAGGGTTATTATAGAGTTTGAATGAGATAATGTATAGAAAGTATTGTGTCAGGTTTGAAAGGTTATATGTCAGTTATGAGGAGGAGGAGGAGGAGGAAGAAGAGGACCATGAGGAGGAGGAAGAGGAGGGGGAGGAGGAGGAGGAGGAGGAAGAGGAAGAGGAGGAAGAGGAGGATTGTTTTGTGCATATATATATCCCAAAGCACCATGGGAGCAAAAGAAATCACCAATTTGGAGGTCCTTTGCCCTTGTGTTTTTAATAGAAAATGTATCACTTGGCTTTTAGTTTGTTACTGATAGAGTACTTAATTAATATACAGATTACAAGTTTAATTAACTTCACTTAACCTAATAAATGAGCAATGTGAGCAGAAGAAAGTCACATTTAAAAATCCCAAAGCTAAGCTACAAAGCCAGGAGCTTGTTTGAATTTCCAAAGCATTGTGCATGGATTTCATCACAAAGGAGTTCTCCAAGTCCTTGGTACTGGCTGGACCCCTGGGAAATCTAAGAATAGAGATATCTAGGTAGAAACAGCTGATGTTATTAGGGTCATGAAATGTAGGTAGAAAGGGATAGAAGCTGGCTTTATACAAACACGAACACACACACACACTCAAATTGATCCCTAACAATTATCCATTCAACAATTCTTTCCCTATGCTTTTCCCATTTTTAATACTTTATTGATTTCTTTTTGCTTTTCACAATATGATCCCTTCCTAATAAACTATTCCCCCACAACCCTCCCTTGTAGATCATTCAATGCACCTCCTCAATCGGGCTCCCAATAGCCTTTGCAGTCATTTCCTGTCACACTCCTCTCTAGTCAAACTGGCCTTCTGGCTTTTCCTCATACTTCACATTCTGTCTTCTCCTCCATGCTTTGTGCCAGTGGTCCCCTAGGTCTGGAATGTATACCCCTCTTCACTTCTACCTTATAGAATCCCAAGCTTCATTCAAAACATAGTTTAGTTGCCACTGCCTCCAGGAGGCTTTTCCTGATTGCTCTCAGTTACTAGTACCATCTCCTGAAATCAATCAATCAGTAAACTTATATTAAGTATCTACTATGTTCCAGACACTGTCTAAACACTGCGGATACAAAAAGAGACAAAAGATAGTCCCTGCCCTCAAGGAGCTTACAATATAATGGAGGAGACACCATGCAAGCAAATATGTACAAAGCAAGCTACACACAAGATAAAGAGGAAATGATTACCAGAGGGAAGGCACTAGAATCAAGAGGACTTGGGAAAAGCTTCCTGCAGATTTTAGTTGGAACTTAAAGGAGATCAGAGGAGCCAGTAGGCAGAGATGGAGGGACAGCGTGTCAGGAATGGGGGCAGCCAGAGACAATGTCCAGAGCCAAGAGATGGAATATCTTGTTCATGGAATACCCAAGAGGCCAGTGTCACTGGATAGAAAAGTATACGTCAAGGAATAAAGTCTAAGAAGAGTGGAAAGGTAGGAGGGGGCTAGGTTATGAAGGGCTTTGGAAGCCAAACAGAGCATTTTGTATTTGACCCTAGAAATGATAGGAACCCACAGGAGTTTGTTGAGTGGCAGGCAGTGGTGGGGGTGGTAGGTAATACGGTCAGACTTCTGCTTTAGGAAAATCAGTTTAGTGGCTTAATGGAAGATGGATTAGGGTGGGGAGAGACCTGAGGCAGGCGTACCCAACAGCAGCTATTGCAATAATCTAGGTGTGAATTACGAGGGTTTGCACTAGAGGGATGGCAGTGTCCCAGGAGAGAAAGGGGTATGTTCAAGAGATACTGCAGAGGTAGAATCAACAGGCCTTGGCTGTAGTTGGATATTGGGAGCAGGGGAAGAGCTAGTAGGAAACCCAGGGTGATCCCTAGGTTGCGAGCCTAAGGAATGGGAAAGCTGGTGTAGCCCACTGCAGTAACGGGGGTGGGGGTAGGGGGAAAGGTAATGAGTTCTGTTTTGGACACGTTGAGCTGAAGATGTCTCCCGGACATCTAGTTTGTGAAGTCTGAAAGGAGATGAAAGGTTGGACATAAGCAGAAGGGTTGGGACAGGAAAGGTAAATTTGAGAATCATCATCATGGAAATGGAGATGAAATCCAGGGGAACTGATGAGATCAGCAAGAGAAGTAGTATAGAGGGAAAAGAGAAGAGGACCCAGGACAGAGCCCTGAGGGACACTGGTGGTTAGAGGGTGTGAGCTGGAGGAGAAGCCTACAAAGAGACTGAGGAGAAGGAGGACCAGGAGAGAGTAGTGTCCCCAAAAAAACCTGGAGAGAAGAGAGTATCAAGGAAGAGAGAGTTATCAACAAACAAAGGCTGTAGAGAGGTTGAGAAGAATGAGGATTAAGAAAAAAGTCATTGGATTTGGCAACTGAGAGAGCATTGGTAACTTTGGAATTGTGGAATAACAACATTGTAAAGTAGATTGTGAGGTGTTAAGGAGAGAGTGAGAAGAGAGAAAGTGGAGGCACCTATTGAAGACAGTCTTTTTGAGGAGTTTAACCACAAAGAGAAAAAGAGAAAGGGATAATTAGGGCGATGGAGGGATCAAGTGAGGGGGTTTTATTTTTTTTTTTTTTTTGGTACTTTTTTATTTTAAATTTAAATACAAAATGAGAAAAGAAAAAAATTGCCATGTACACAGCAGACCGTAAAAGAGGATTCAATATAAAAAAAATAAATTTCCATTTCAAGAAAATCTATATGATAAATACAACACATTGTTTTCGGAGCTGCCCAGCTTTTCTTTGCTTCCTTGTGGGTTTTCTTTTGTTCTCTGCAGTGCACTTTTTCCTTTATTTTTTTTTTCTTTCCCAACTGAGGGTTTTTTTCAGGATGAAAAAAGACATGAGCATGTTTACCGGCAGTAGGAAATGAGCCAGTAGACGAGGAGATATTGAAGATAAGTGAGGGAGTCGGGATGCCAGAGGGGGCGTTCTGTTGGAGGAGATGGGACAGAATGGGCTGGGGTAATATTGTATCATTGTGTGCTGTGTACATTTTACATTTGTTTACTTGTACACATACTTACCTATATCCCTGGAGTATAATGTAACTTCCTTGAGGACAGAGATAATTTCATTCCCATTTGTATCCCCTGAACCTAACACAGTGCCTTATATAAAATGGCTATTTAATAAATACTTTCTAAAATTGAATTATAATAAAGAACAAGTTAAGTAAAACCAGCTGACCCTGTAACTACATCCATTCCCCACCCATAGGACATCAACTCTCTACTTCAGAGGAAGGTAGTGTATTTTATTCTCAGTTCTCCCACAGCTGCTTATACTTCCCCTCCCCCCCCGAAAAAAAACCCCAACTTATGGCATTTATATATATATATATATATATATATATATACACTCTGTACTTCTATACTGTGTATGTTCTGCACTTCTCCTGGGCTGCTTCCCCAACTCCCAATCAACTTGACAAGCAGGCTGCCCAGAGAAGTTCATCAGCGTTGTACATCAGTTTCAGGACAGCATGATTGCATGGGTTCTGGATAATGGGTGATACTCTTGTGCTTTCCCAGTCACCAGGGTTCCCATGCTTTTTAACAAGATGTCTTCAGTGATGTTATTAGACGACTTCAACAAGAATGAAAACGGCATCAAGGTCAGCTACTGAAGGTAAGTTATTTAACTTGAAAAGGCTACAAGCCGAGACTAAAGTGGAGGGTGAGTTGGTGCAGGATTCTTTTGTTCACAGATGATTGTACATTCAATGAAGCCTCTGAGGCTAAGATGCAACAAAGCATGGATCAGTTCTCTGCTGCTTGTGCTAATTTTGGCCTAACAATTAGCACCAAGAAAATAGAGGTACTCCATCAGCCAGCACCACATCATCCATACATGGAACCATCAGTTACAGTAAAGGGAGACATTTTGAATGTTGTGGATAAGCTCACTTACCTTGGCAGTATACTTTCCAAAAACGTCCACATAGGTGATAAGGTTGACCCACACATTGCCAGAGCTAGCTCGGTGTTTGGGAGGCTCTGGAAGGAAAGTGTGGGAGAGGAGGTATTAGAGTGCCTACCAAACTGAAGGTCTACAGAGCCATTATGCTGACCTCATTGTTGTATGCTCTTGAAACCTGAACAGCATACCTGCGCCATGTCAGGAAATTGATTGGCTTCCATTTTAAATTTCTTAGGAAGAGTCTGAAGATCACCTGGCAAGATAAGGTACTGGACACCAAGGTCCTTTCTCAAGCTAAACTGCCAAGCATTCAAACTCTGCTGCAGAGAGTGCAACTCCAATGGGCTGGCCACATTGTTCAAATGCCAAATGCACATTTGTCTAAAAGACTATTTTATGGAAAATTCACACAAGGCAAATGTTTACATGGAGTTCAGAAGAAGCAATACAAAGTCTCTCCAAAGAACTTTGGAATCAATTGTGTGACATGGGAGACACTGGAAGGACCCCCCAGTATGGCGTGACTGCATCAAAGAAGACACTGTGCTCTAAAAGGGAAGCACAATGGCAGTAGCTAAAATGAAACATGAGATGCACAAATTCAGAGACATCTCCACTCCAAATGTTCACATGGACTAATTGTGCCTGACCTGTGGTAGAGCCTTCCAAGCTCAAAATGGTTTGATCAGCCACAGTCAGATACACTGTACCTTGACCCCAACATAGTGATGTCACTGTGATCCTCTTAGAGAACAAAGGACACTAACCAGCTAATTAGGGCAGCTAGGTTAGATGGATACAGTGTCAGGCCTGGGCCAGGAAGACCTGAATTCAAATCTGGTCTCAAACACTTATTAGCTGTGTGACCTTGGGCAAGTCACTTCACCCTATTTGCCTCAGTTTCTTCATCTGTAAAATGAGCTGGAGAAGGAAATGGCAAAGCACTCCAGTATCTTTGCCAAGAAAACCCCAAAAGAGATCTCAAAGAATTGGACATGACTGAAATGTCGAAACAACAAAAAGCACCTACTATGTGCCAGGCACCATGCTTAACTATTTACAGATACTATCTCATTTAATCTTCACAGTAAATCTTGGGAGGTCAATGCTATTATTATCCCCATTTTACAGGTGAAGAAACTAAAGCAGACAAAATTTAAGTGACTTGCCCAAGGTCACACAGCTAGTAAATGTCTGAAGTCAAATTTGAATTCAGGTCTTCATGACTCTAGGTCCAATGTTCTAGACACTATGCCACCTAGCTAGCTGTCTTGTCACCAGTTGCCAGTACTAGATGATAGGCCTCCAAAGGTCCTTGAGGGAAGGGACAGTTTTTTCCCCCCTCCTTTCTTTGTATCCCCAGTGCTTGGCACAATGCTGGCACAAAGAAGGCACTTAGTAAATGCTTGTTGACTGACCATTCCCTCAGGGTTGTAGGAGTAATCTTGAGGGTCACTGGGAGATTCTAGTACCATCACCCATGAGCCCCCATCCAATGTGTCCACTGCTTGTCAGTCAGACATTTAGCTTTCAGGGCAGATCTTTCCCTAACAGGTAAAACAAGGACTGCTATCACAGAAACATCCTCTCAAACCAGAGTGCACACACTGGATTCCTGGAGAGAATAGGCTCAAACCTGGAGAGTCTGCATGTCTAAAGTGCAGGCTCCCGGCTCCTGGTTACCTAGTGTCCTTTTCTCTCTTCATGGAGTCCTTACGAAGCTCCCCTAGGATATGCTAGTGCCCGCCATGAGTCTTGATGCCGCGTTTCCTCAGCGTGCCTACTTTGTCCTCAATGTGGCGCTCAGCTCCTAGTGCTGCCATCAGCCGCTGATGTTCAGGAGCTGTCACAACAGACACTGGCCTTCGAATAATTGCGCCCACCTCCCAGGGTTATTTAAGGATCAAATGAGATATCTGTGAAGTGCTCAGCACAGCGCCTGGCACGTAATGAGTGCTTGCTTCCTCCCTTCTGTGTTTGGAGGCTCACAAGGTTGACTGAAGTGCAATTCCCTCTTGAGACTGAATCAGCACAGCACTCTTCGCTATGTCGGCCTGCGACTGCAATTTGTGTCAACAATCGCTTGCTATGTCAAACATAGGCCCAGGGACGTGTCAATCATAAGACATTTCCTGGGTGACTCATCTGTCCTTATGACTGATCCAAAATCTAAAGTGCCCCCCACATACACCTCAGTGAATAAGACCTTATTCCCACCTACTTTATACCTTTAATTGATTGGTTTAATTGATCCAGAAATACAGGCTCTCTATATTTATATTAATGGGGAGGAAAACAAGACCCACTTGCTGTTACACTTGTGTGAGCTGGATCGGGGGTGGGGAACCTGTGGTCTCGAGGCTATGTGTGGCCTTCTAGGTCCTTGGGTGCAGCCTTTTGACTGAGCCCAAGTTTTACAGAATAAATCCTTTTATGAAGGGAAATTGTTCTATGAAATTTAGATTCGTTCATAGTGCCATACTTGAGACCTAGAGGGCTACGTGTGGCCTCAAGGCCACAGGTTCCCCACCCCGAGCTAGGTTGTCTCCTTAATAGAATGTAAGCTCCCTGAGGACAGCAAATGTTTCACTTTTTTATTTTGTATCTCTGATCATCTAGCACAGTGACTGACAGTAAGAGATGTTTAATCAATGCCTGTTGGTTTTTGATTGATTTGATGGGACCTGGAGTGGTCATTGCATTTCACCTGAATTCTAATGTCTTGGTTTATTTACATCTTCTTGTAGCCATCCTTTTCTCCCCCATCCTTTTCTTGTGTAGGCAGGAAAAAAGAACTGAACCATTGGTCCCTATTACGAACAGGCTCACATCATTATTTCTACCAGACAGGCCATTGAGTGACTGTTTACAAGCCTATATTTGTCCTAGTCATGTTCAACCTGGGATTATGACAAAAAGGCGCACAGAGAAATCTCATCTCGACTGTTTAAAACCCTTGCCATGTTTTTTTTTTTTTGAGTGTGTTCTAAAAGTCGTGTTTGGGTAGATGTGGATCATGATAAAAGTACTTTGGTTAGAGCAGATTTGTGTCAGAAATGGGGTGGAAAATTTGCAAGCCTAGCAATTTTGTGTAAAACATGCATTGTTCAGACCAGTTAAGGGAGCTTGAAGAATTACTCTTTTCAATTTCACAAGTACAGCACAATAGAAAGAGTAAGGAATGTGGAGACAAAGGGCCTGGATTCCAATACCAATCCAATCCCATCCCCAATTTGGGGATGTCACTTACCTGCTTGTGCCTCAGTCTCCTTATCTGTAAAATTAGGATAACAATAGCATTCACCTCCCAAAGCTGTTGTGAAGATCACATGAGGTAATATTTGTAAAAAAACACTCAGCACAGTGCCTGGCACATAGTAGGTGCTTAAAACATGTTGCTTTCCCATTCCAAAGACCCTTAGAGGTCATATTGTCCAATCTCCTCAGAAGGAATAAAGAAAAAGGTGGCCCAGAGAGGTCAAGAAACTTACCCAAGAATTGTAAAAGTAGAAGTTGGCAAAGCTGGGATCTTAACTCAGTTCCTCTGACTCCAAACCAAACACTCTTTCCCCTAAACTAACCAGGGAGCAGCACCTTTACCAGTTATGGCACTTTCAGATGGAGTAACCAGGAAAGGCTTCATGGGAGAGATGACCCC